>NC_092876.1:19882493-20492910 GCF_028372415.1 Notamacropus eugenii
GAGGTGGCTCACATGGGCAGTTTTGTTTACTTGGCCCAATTAGAGAGAATTCTGTCTGTAGCCAGTACTGCAAAGTGGTTCAGCAAAATAGTGGAAGGGAGAGAGACAGACAGCTCTCCAAAGAAAAAAAGGAAAGGCAAAAATAGACAGTAAAACTGTAAAACTTGGAGATAACGATATAACACATTCAGACTCAGACAAGTTAAAAGGATAATCAAGAAGATTTAGTAACTAATGCTCTATGGGGAAAGAGAACGAAGGCAGGGGAAAGAATCAAGGATGGCTTCTAGGTTGCTAATGTGGAACAAACAAACTGAATTTGGGGGACACAGCTTCTCTCCAGAAAGTTACCTTAGATGTCAAAGAAACTCAGCTTCCTTACAGGGTTTAGAGAATAAAGACAGACCCTCAGTTGTTCTTTTTTTCACAGTCTAAGCCCACTGATTCTATCTTGAGGGAGACCTCCAATAACTGGGCAGTTCTCACCAAGATACTCTGACAGAATTAACTAGAGACCTACCTCCCCTGACCCCACCAGACATTCTGGAAAAGGGAAAACATCCCCACTGAAACAAACTTTGCAAGTTCTGAGACCAAGGTTAACATTCTCCCCAAACCCAAATCCCCTGACATTCTGTCTCTATTACCCCACCACCCCAATGAGGAAAGTGGCTGCCCAGCCTCCCCAAATGGACTGAGGCTGGGAGAACCCCCAATTATGCCTCTACTTGCCCTTCTTCCCTTGAGGTTCTAACCACAGGGTAATGACCAGGGGGCTGAAGCTACTTTATCTTCTGGGAGGAATTCCAGCTAGTTGGAACAAGTGAGAGAGGCCTTGGCCTCGAGTCAGAAGAACCAAGGGTTCACATTTGATCTCAGGCACTGTTTGATTCTTGGCAAGTCACTAGAACTCTTTCTCTCACTTTCCTCAATTATAAAGTGGGGAGAACAATGGCACCTCCCCTCAAAGGCTGCTCTACAGATTCCATTGGTCAAGTGCTTGGCAGTTCCTGTCACATGGGTGTGATGAAAAGGTGAGTAATTGCCATTTGTATTTCTGTCTAGAAGGTTCTTAGGACCTGTAGGCTGAGGAATATCTCAACATTAACTTCAATGAGTTTAATACAAGACATTATTTCTCTTCTGCTCCCCAGTGCAGTGTCTCAAATACACAGATGAGCAAACTAAGGCTAAGGTACTGAGTGACCTGACACAGCTGACACGTATCAGAGGCATAGTTTGAATGCAGGTCTACGTGAGGTCCAGCACAACCCAGTTCCACCCAGCCAGGTCACATCATGCAGAAGACTGACAGTTACAAAAAGCAGACCCAGGATTGAGGGACAGTCACCCACATGGGAAGGGAGGAAGGTGGGCAGGGAGCAAAGGAGACCAAGTCAGATCAGAGGAAGGACTTACGGATCCCTTGGGTATCAGTACCACAGGCAGCAGGAGAACCAGGACAGGAATCCTCAAGGACTTCTTTATCCAACAGGTCAGGATGAGTAACAATAATGAATGCTACAGAGAAGTCAGGAAAAAGCCAATGAAGAGACTACACCTGGCTCTAATCAAAGCAGGCTTCATTCAAGGAGCTTCAATTAATTACACTTGAAATTGTACATTCTTTAGTAAAAATCTAAGTAGTATGAAAAATTTCAAAAATGAAAACGATTTAATTGTAAAGTAACAAAGGCCACAGGTTCCCCACCCCTGGGCTAGGGTCTTCACAAATAAGGACACCATTGCTTTGAGCTGCCTAAATGATTTGCAGGTGTTGGAGAAGGGAGCAGAGGGTGGGAAAAGGAGAGACCATCCAGTAGAGGAAGCTTTGTCTGAGAAGTGACTTGTGAAAAGGAGAAATGTGTGTTTGTCAGTTGTCAATAAAGACAGGACCTGCACTTGACTTTGTTTTGAGTGAGGGAGGGTTGTGCAGGTCACCAGCCTCACTTCTCCTCCAGAGCCATTTGAATCCAGTGACCAGATATTCATCAGGATGACTGGAGATGACCCAGGATGAGGCAACTGGGGTTAAGTGATTTGCCCAAATTCACACAGCTAGTGAGTGGCAAGTGTCTGAGGTGACATTTGAACTCAGATCCTCCTGACTCCTGCACTGGTGCTCTATCCACTGCACCAGCAGTTGCCCCTCAAAAGGAGGAAAGAGGCTAGCTGAAGGATGAGGTTAAGGGAAGGTCTTTTCAAAGTGGGAGAGACCTGGGCATTTCATGTTTGGAGTTGGCAGTTCAGTGATTGAGTGTTGAAAGGAAGTTGGGGTTCACTTATTTTCAGTTGGGTCCCATTCTTCCTGACCCCACTGGGGATTTTCTTGGACAAAGGTACTGGAGTAGTTAGACAGTTCTCTGTAATAATTTATTTTTTGTCCCAGAAACTATTTAAAAAGGCAATTGTGAGAGAAATGGTTTGGGGACCACAGGACCTCCCAGGCAAGGTCAAGGACTTAGCCCAAGAGGAGGTGCTGCTGCCCACTGCTTCCCTTCCCAGAGTGCCCTCTGAAAGACCCATGGAAGAGACCCATTCTCACTCAAAGAAGTCAGAGACAGTGGGAGAGGAAGGCTTGTTTTTTTCAGCTTCTCAGGAGGCAGTGGGTATGGGGTCACCAGGAAGAAGCAGCAGTGAGGTGACATTTCTGTCCTGCCTGTTAGAGTTAGGGTTACTTTAAATGCCTCCTTCTTCATTTCCCTACATTCCCCCCTTATGCAGATTGGGAAGGTGTGGTAGTGAGGATAATTGTCACCTGGGCATGACCCCTAGAGTTTGGGCTGTTTGTCACCACCCCTGAAGCCAGCATGTACTTGACCATCACTTGCAAAGCGCGTTACCCATGCTTACCTTGTCACAAGTTCCCAGCAGCCCAGGAGTTTTACTCTTTTTCAAGAGCATTTCTGGGAGCAAAACAAGATACCACAATATCCCTTCTTACTCTATGAGCTGTGTAAATGGCACCTTATGTCATCTAATCAAACTCATTAGATAATGAGGCCATAAGGCACAATCCAAGTGAGCTGCAGACCTCTGCATTCTTCTTAGATTATGCCCCTTCCAGGCACAGGCTCCACTCACTGGCCTTTCAGCCCCTTCCCCTCAGACAAACAGAAAACTGTCCCCTAGCTCTGCTCCCTCCAGCCTGGAAGGATCTTCCCTTCTCCCATGGACCTTAGTGTCCTTACAGATGGTGCTCAAACCTGCCCTTCTGCAGACCTGCCCTGGTTTTTTTTCCTCCTTACCCAGAAGCTAGTACCCTCCTCTCAGAGATGACCTTCCATCTGTCTCCTCTTGCATAAGCTTGATCTAAGGAATCATTTACAGATTATGAACAGAGAGCCAGACTCAAAATCAGAAGACCTGGGTCCAAGTCTGGTCTCAGACACAGGCTGGAAGGGACACCTTCAGCAGGTCACTGAGGAGAGATGAATGGCCTGGAACATTTCCAAGATCCAGGCTAGCTCTGATGTTCAGAGATCTTGAATCATCTCCCAAGAGACAGTGCACTGCACCCCCAGAGATCTCCCCAAAATTGATACATTATGTGGCCACCCCCCACATCAATCCAACGGAGTGTAAACTCCCCAAAAGCAGGGAGTGCTTTTATTTTAGTACGTCCAGGAATTGTATGAGAGCTGGACTATAAATTGAGAAATAAATCGACTGAGCTATTAACCCCATACAACGGGGAAAACTCAAGAGATGGAAGCTAGGGAAAACTGGGTCTGGGTAAATTTTTCAGAGAAACATTAGCATTTCTAAAATCCACCAAGAAGAAGGGTGCAATGTGAGAAGAAGGGGGATGGTGAGAGGGTGGAGGAATAAAGGCCCAGGGAAAAAAGGGGAACATGGAATTCCAGAATTCAGGAGTTGGTAGGTAGGAGTGAGGGAGTAACAAATGCTAATAAAGAGAATGGAGCAAGGTCAGAGGTGGGAGGAGGGGTGATAACCCAACCCCCACACTCCCATTCCATCTTGGGTCAGGGACTCAGGAATCAAAAATACTTGGATTTCAGGAAAGGATTTCCAAAGGCCAGCATCTGTAATTAGCTGGGCTAATGGGGGCAGATGTGCCCTCTGGTCCTAGAGACTACAGCACTTACTGCAGATCCTGGCATATATTAATGAAGAGCTGGATAACTGACTTTTCCACTTCATTCATTCATTCATTCATTCACTGGGAGAGGTAAGAGGAATTGAGAACCAAGTTCCAGGTCCTCAGTCATTTAGGAGGTGGCCAACAATTCCCTGGCTCTGGGGACCCCATCCCTGCCCACTGGGTACTGAGAAGTAAAGCTGAGCTGGGGCAGAAGGGGCTCACGGCACCAAGGCTCCTGGGCTCTCAGATGAAGAAGGAACCTCACAGATTTCACCCACCTCCAAGCTGCCTTCAGCCCATAAGGCTGATCAGGACAATCGATCAACATCCATTAAGCACCGAACACGCCTGGTCTGGAGTCAGGAAGACCTAGGTTCAAATTCCGCCTCAGACACCAGCCGTGAGACCCTGGACACGTCACCTGACCCTCCTGGCCTCACTTTTCCTCTTTTACAACACGAGCAGAGACGCCTCCAGGATGCCCAACACCCCGGAACCACCGCGTCCCAACCGGCGCCGGACCGTCAGAACCCGCGGCCATCCCCCCTCCTCTCCTCCGGGGTCTCCCCGCAGGCCCAGTCCCTGCGGAGCCCGGTCCGGTCCGTGCGCTCGGACCGACCCTGACCCGGCGGCTCCGGCCATTTCTCACCGAATTCTCCTTCCACAAAGCGGGATCCCACGGACCCCACAGGACCGGACTCCCGTCCCACGCACGGACCGGGGACTCCCCTAGTGACCCCCCGGGACCGAGAGATGCCCACGGGACCCAGAGATGCCCACGTGCCGAGAGACCCCCACGGACCGAGAGATCCCCCCGGACCGAGAGACCCCCCCACGGGGCCGAGAGACCCCCACGGACCGAGAGATCCCCCTGGGACCCAGAGATGCCCACTTGCCGAGTGATCCCCACGGACCGAGAGACCCCCCCCTACGGGAGCGAGAGCCCCACAGACCGAGAGACCCCCCCGGACCGAGAGACCCCCCCCACGTGGCCGAGAGACCCCCACGGACCGAGAGACACCCCCCCCACGGGACCGAGAGACCCCCACAGACCGAGAGATCCCCCCACGGGACCGAGAGACCCCCCCACGGGACCGAGAGACCCCCACGGACCGAGAGATCCCCATGGACCGCGAGACCCCTACGGACCGCGAGACCCCCCACGGGACCGAGAGACCCCCACGGACCGAGAGATCCCCACGGACCGCGAGACCCCCACGGACCGCGAGACCCCCCACGGGACCGAGAGACCCCCCCCACGGGGACCGAGACACCCCCACAGACCGAGAGACCCCCACGGACCGCGAGACCCCCCCACGGGACCGAGAGACCGCCCCACGGGACCGAGAGACCCCCACGGACCGAGAGACCCCCCCCACGGGGCCGAGAGACCCCCACGGACCGAGAGACACCCCCCCCACGGGACCGAGAGACCCCCACAGACCGAGAGACCCCCCCGGACCGAGAGACCCCCCCCCCACGGGGCCGAGAGACCCCCACATACCGAGAGACACCCACTGACCGAGAGACACCCCCCCCACGGGACCGAGAGATCCCCCCGGGACCGTGAGACCCCCCCACGGGGCCGAGAGACCCCCACGGACCGAGAGATCCCCCCGGGACCGTGAGACCCCCCCACGGGACCGAGAGACCCCCACGGGACCGAGAGACCCCCACGGACCGAGAGATCCCCCCAGGGGACCGAGAGACCCCCACGGGACCGAGAGACCCCCCACAGACCGAGAGACCCCCACACACCGAGAGATCCCCCCAACGGGACCGAGAGACCCCCCCACGGGGCCGAGAGACCCCCACGGACCGTGAGACCCCCCCACGGGACCGAGAGACCCCCCCACGGGACCGAGAGATCCCCACGCGCGGGGGCTTCGGCCGCGGATCCAGGTCGGGATCCGACGTCCTCGAGGCTTCCTCGGGCCGTGAAGGAGGCGGGCACGTCCGAGGCCGCGGGCAGACTCCGGCCCGTCCTCGCGGAATCCCGGCCCGGGCTCCGGGCACCGAGCAGCCCCCGATCCCTGCGCGGGCCCTTCCTGCCTCTCACGCCTTCCCATGATGCCCCGCGACCTCGGACCCTGCCTTTGGGGACTAAGGGGCCCCGGACAGCCTGCCCCTCAAAGCGAGGCCCCCAGCACCGCCGGGTCTGCCCCTCCCCCCACATCCGGGTCTCCCCTTCCTGGGCCCCGGGGGGTCTCCCCAGGCTTCCCCCACGCCTCACTCTCCCAGTACAAGTTCCTGGGGTGGGACCCGGCCCGGAGAAGGAAATCTCGCGGGATTTCCCTTCGGGGCTCCCCACGCTGGGGCCCGACTCTCACCTGGTCCCGGCTCCGGGTCCGCCCGAACCTGCTCTTTGATCTCTGGGGCGGAGGGAATTCTGCAGAGCTTGAAACTATACGACCTACGCCGCCATCTTCCCAGCATCCTTTGCAGGACGTGGTCTCCTAGGCAACTGCAGACGCGGAAAGAGTCACGTGGAAAGGATTCCTGCCTGCAGAAAGCCTGAGAAACCTGAAGGATCAACTGCGGGGCTAGTGTCAGGAATGCGAGAGGCAAGGGCAGGGTGGGCAGAAAGACCAAAGAAAAAGAGAAGTCGGGAAAAGACTTGGAGGGAAAGGCCCAGGAAATGAGAACCTAAAATAGAAAATAACGTGAAGGGAAAACGGGAAAGGGGATTGCACGTGACAGGGAACTGAGGGGAAGAGGAAGGGGAAGGTTAAATACTTAGAGTGAAAAATTAAAAGGGATGAAGGAGCCAAAATCTGAGTCTCGGACTCACTTTAACGTGAGAGGAGGCGAGAAAGAGAAACCAGACTCAGGACTTTGAGGGAAAATTGAAAATAACCCAACAGCCAGCGGGGGAGGGGTCAGAAAACAAAACCCTGAGTCTCTTGTTTACAGGAAACACGTTTAAAAGCTTGTAAAAAGACAACGAATAGAAATAAACATCTGATAAAACGTGTTCCACTTCTTGGGGGAAACCAGACCAGCAGGATCCCACTCTTGCTGTCAGACTCAGCAAAAACCATCCTGACAAACACGGGAAGGGATAAGCTAGGAAAAGAAGATTCTGCAGCATCCACAGAGAGCCAAGCAAGAGCCACACGGACATGCCAGGCTCCCCAGCCTTGGCCTTTCCCTTGGACCCAGAACCATAGAAGGACAACACTTTACCAGTCCTGTCACCTCTGGATAAAGTCTCTCATAAAGATGAGAAAAACAAAGCAGACCTGAACAGGAGGCCTGAGAGACTAAAGCAAGGAGACTTATGTGTCTGCTGAATGGGGACTGATCAATAGATATATTTCCCAACAATATATATGATCAGGTCAGGGAACAAAATGTTGAGGTTTGGGGTGTTTGGGACCCCAAAATACCAATAGCCAGGTCCTGCTGCACGAATTCAACTCCAGCCTCCTCTGATACCTCCCCAGAAATTCCCTGCTTTCCTTCTGATCCTCATTACATTGCTTTTACTTGTACAAAACCTTTTTAATTTAACCTAATCAAAATTATCTTTTTCATACCTCACACTCTTCCTTATCACTTGTTTATCCACAAATTGTTTTCCTGTCCATAAGTCTAATAATCCACATTTTTCATGATCTTCAAATTTCTTGTTTCTCTCATTAAATATGTCTCATGTATCCATTTTGACATTATCTTGATAAATAATTTAAAATATTGATCTAGGCATAATTTCTGCCATATTTCCTTCTGGTTTTCCCAACAACTTTTACCAGATAATGAATTCCTATCCCAAAATCTTAAGTCTTTACACTTGTGAAATGCATGTTTCCTTTAACTATTTGCTGCTATAAATTGTACTTCTACCCTATTCTATTAATCTACCTTTCTAGTTCTTAGCCAGTACCAGATCTGCCTTATAATACAGTTTCAATGATCAAGTTCTACTGAACCTTTTCCCTTTATATTATTTTTTTATTTGTTCCATTCATATTCTTGACCTTCTGTTCTTCTAAATGAATTTTGTAATGGTTTTTTTCTAACTCAATAAAATAAGGTTTTGATAATTTAATTGAGATCCCCTTGAAGATATGAATTAGCTCACATAAAATTGTCATTACTATTGTATTTGTCATGCCAACCCATCTTTCGGATCATCCAAGCCTTCCTGTTCCTGGATAGTTACTAAGTGTGTTGAAAGGGTGTGAGGAAGTTTGACAGTATTCTCATACCCACACCACTTTTAGTTATTTCTTCTATTCTTTTTTGGTTCTCATTTGTTTAATCTCTTTGCCAGATTTGTGCCCTCCTCATGCAGATGACAGTTCAGGTTGGGTACCAACCACTGTCCAGGACCATGACCCATCATCTTCTGGACCTGGCATTGGCCAAGTTCCCAACCTTGGCTGCAGGCCCAACCCCTCAAATGGCAGTACTCTATAAGGCAAGGACAGCTCTAAGTCCTCTCTCAGCATAAAGCAGTTTCAATAGCTGAGAACTTCATCCCTTACCTCAACAGATTTTGGTTCCCATCTGTTAAAGGGGGGAATGATGGGGTGCTTGGGTAAATGTGCTTGAACCCCAATTCTAAAATCATGTTTCTCCCTACCCTCAAAACCCTACACCAGGCAGTTTCTCCCCAGCCCAAAGGCACGGCCTGCCCCAGCAATAACTTTTTTTCTCCCTTCCTGATACAGCAACCAGGTATACCTATAGAACTTGTTAGTCTCGATCAGCTATGTACTGGCTGAACTGGCCCTGCACTGGGTCATATTGACATTTACTACTCACTGACCAATCATATGTATCCTAGACTTAGATATACCTATACTCCTTTACATTTATCTTGTCTAACAAGGCATTGATGAGAGCCACCTGGGTATTTCTCAGTCAGCCCTGACCATTGGTTCACTTAGTGACATTTCAGGCCTAAAACGACACCTCCAGGTAGCCCCTGCTTCGGCTAATTCCAGATGAATTCCAGAGTTACACATGCTGCTGGCAGCATCTGGGCACTCCAGGGATCTCACTGCTAGGGGCACAGTAGGAGTAGAAAGGTCTGGGGAAGAGATCAAAATATGGGTGCTTACTTCTTATTCCACTTGCTAGGAAAAGATCTTCAGATTTCAATTAATGTTTGGATTCTTAGGTTTTGTCACCATAATGTTGAAAAGAGAGATGGGAGAGCTGGTTCAAATGTGAACGACTCTACTTAGACCTTCTCTTTAGTCAAAGAGAGCTTTATTGACTCAAAAGCAGGGGCCTAGCCCTGTTAGAAGGATTAGCAATTTATAGAGGGACAGGAGCTTGTTTTTATAAGGACAGGATAAGTGAGACAGGGGAATCTTATGACCCAGGATGGGGGAGGGGAGACACGGAATTCCATGGTCCAGGATAAGGGGGAAGTTTTATGGTGTTCCAAGTTAAAGGGAGACTTTAAGGCTCCTGGGAAAGACAAGCTAAACTTTAGAGTGCCTGTGTATCCAGAGACTTTAGGGCGCCTTTAGAGGATGAACCAGGGAAAGAACAGCTCAGCCCTTAAGGCACCTTTGTATCTACATCAGGGGGAGACAAGACCAGGATGAGGGCACTGTTTGTATCACCTTCACCCAGGGTAAGGGAGAGTCAAACGTGAGTGATGGAGAATAAGGTGGCAGGCACAGGGCTAAGCACAGGGGACACAAAATGAGGAAAAAGACAGTCCCTGTGCCCAGGCAATTCCATAGAGAAACAACATGCCAATGTTTACACCATGAACTATTTAGAGGATAAATAGGAAATAACTAACAGTGGGATGAAAAGAGGTTGGAGAAGTTTCCTGTAGAAGGGTGTATTAGCTAGGACTTAAAGGGAACCAGGGAGGTCAGTGGTCCAAGCAGAAGAGGGAAAGTGTCCCAGGCTTTGGAGGACAACCAGAGAAAATTCTGGGAGTTGGAGGGTCTCATGAATGAAACCTCAAGGAGAAAATGTGGGGGAGAAAGGTATAAGAAGACTGGAAATGTGGGAGAGGACCAAGCCATGCAGGGGACTGGATGCCAAGCAGAGAATTTTATATTTGTTCTTGGAAGCAATAGGGAGCCAGTGGAGTTTATTGCTTGGAGGAGGGGGTGACAATGTTCGACCTGCACTTTAGGAAAATGACTTTGGGGATAGACTGGAAGAGGGAGAGACTTGAGGCAGGCTAAAGATCTTTGTCTCCTCAAGGAGAGAAGAATAACTAAGATCTCTGGTGAGTAGTAAATCTCATGGGAGGGGATGGGTCTGGGATCAG
This sequence comes from Notamacropus eugenii, assembly GCF_028372415.1. Classification (NCBI taxonomy): domain Eukaryota; kingdom Metazoa; phylum Chordata; class Mammalia; order Diprotodontia; family Macropodidae; genus Notamacropus; species Notamacropus eugenii. The sequence continues at coordinate 19,892,849 of NC_092876.1, forward strand.
ATCCCCCAGCTCAAAGTAAGGAGGGGGTCTTTGCTTTGAGGCATCTCTGCATAATTGGGGCAGGGGTTGCAGTACTGACCCCAGGGCACCCAACAAACCCAGGCTGAGTAAAGGGAGCCTTGGATGTTGTGTCCTCCCCCCAATTCCCCCCACACACCTGGGCAGGGAGGAGCCAAGTTTAACCTTGCCTTGCTGGGAAGGCCAAGGGGTGGAGGTAGGAGTGATAAAAATACTAGGAGTTATTCAATCTGCCTTCCTACAGCTCTATAGCAGGACCCAAAAGACTTCAAAGAACCCAGAGTCTTTTGCCAAAGAAAGTAATTCTGGGTCTCAGGTGCCCCCACCCTCACCCCTCCCAAACTCTGGTCTTCTAAGCCCTGAAGGTTTCTGCCCTTACCCTGATGGGGTATGAGCCCAAGCAGAGACCTTTGTCCCTTGAACCAGGAGGGTTTTGGTCCCATTTCTCAGAAAGTCTGGGCTTGGGGAGGCCCTTGGATTCCCCTTATTTGATTTAGAATTCTCTTAGGTCCAGGTCACACATCCTGGTGCTCCCTGCCTTTGATCCTTGATCTGATCAGGGTCCTATTGTCTGGATTATGGGACACTCCCATCAGGATCCTCCCTGGGTTTAATCTACCTCCCCTATCTAGACCATCCCTGGAACCCGAGACTACTTATCGACACCTGGATTCTTCCCTCAGTCTTTTTCTGTATTTAAGTTCCATCTTCCCTCCACGAAGGCACTCAGATTTAATCCAGCTCAGAATCTATCTGGTCCACTTGTTAATACAAGCATTACAAATGCTTGGGCTCCTTAAGAGTCAACCCAGTATGGCAAATCTTTAATAAACTTTGTTTTTCTTTGACTTTAAGAAGGCTTGTGTCAAATTCATTCAAGCAGGACATGGCATGTCAGTATTTTGGGGTCCCCACCACTCCCACCTCCTTTGGTGGATAGGCCACTTCAGGACCAGGAAGTGAACCATTTAGTCTTGGGTCTCCCTCCCCAAGAAATCCTCCCTTTCTAGAGAGAACTCTCCAGCAGCTTGCCCCTAACCTCAGGATGGGAGGTTGCCTGGTAGAAGTGGGGAACAGCTCTGCATTCAGGATCAGTACCTGTGTTTGAATCCATCTTCCCAGGTTCCAGTACTAAACTATACATTGTTTTACATGTGAGATCTCTTTGACCTTCATAAAAGCCCTGAAAGAGAGGGGCTGTTATCCCCATTTCATACATGAGGAAACTGAGGATGAGAGGGGTAGTGACTTTATCAGACTCTTATCCAGGACATGTCAGAGGGAGGATTCTCTCAGGTCTGATTCCAGGTTCTCTCCACTTAGCCTTGGCTGGTGAGTCACTGAACCTCAGTGCTCTCTGTAAAACATAGGGCAGACTTGCTGATCTCTAGCTAAGTCCCTTTCAGGTTCCAGATTTCTGTGATCTGGAGATCAGCTCAGAACAAAAATAAACACATGAAAAAAACCTAAACAAACCACCAACTCAGGAATGTTGAGAATTAGAAGAATTTCAGAAAACGATCTTGGAATTCCTGAATAGATCTATGACTCAGGCTGGAATCCTGGCTGTTTCTCAATGCTCCTGTGACCCTTGACAAATCAATGACCACTCTGAGCTTTGAAAAAAGTACTTTTTGCCATCTCCTTTTTACAGATGAGGAAACTGAGGCAAACAGGTCACACAACTGGTATTTGAGATTGGAATTTTAACTGAAGTCTGGCCCCAGATCAGACACTCTGTCTAGTTTAACACCCAATAGTATAATTGAGGTATTATTGCCTGAAGGGGGCATAGAAGTTGGTGATCTTTGAGGGTCCTCCTTATCTAAGATCTTAGGAGCTTTGGTGCTGTGACTCCTTTCTGCCCCAGCTAAATTTTACTTCTAAGTACCCAGTCAGCAGGGTCTGGAGTCTTCACAGCCAGGGAATCTGTAGCTACCTCTTAAATAACTATGGACCTGGATCTTGGCTCTCAATTCCTCTTACCTCTCCCAGTGAATGAGTGAATGAATGAAGTCATTTAGTCAGCTCGTCATTAATACATGCCAGGCTCTACAGTAAGTGCTATAGATTCTAAGACTAGAGTGCAGATCTGCTTCCCATTAACCTACCTGATTACAGAAGCTGGCCTTTGGAAAACCTTTCCTGAAAATCCAAGTCTTTTTGATTGCTGAGCCTGGGGCTGCAGATAGAATTGTTGAGGTTTGGGGTGGTAGGGACCCCAAAATACCAACATGTCAGGTCCTGCTCAAATGAATTTGACACAAGCCTTCTTAAAGCCAAAGAATGAAAAGTTTATTAAGGATTCACCATACTGGGTTGACTCTTAAGGAACCTAAGCATTTGTAATGCTTGTATTAACAAGTGGGCCAGATAAAATCTCAGTTATACAGAGTCTGAGCTGGATTGAATCTGAGCATCTTAGTAAAGGCAAGATGGAACTTGATAATCATATAAAATCATTTTTGTACTTTAATAAGGGCCAGAGCTTGAATTAATCAATCAGAAGAGCCTGGACATAACAATCACTTTGTTCTCTGAAGTAAACTCAGAGAATACCTCTTCCTATGTCAATCAACAAGGCCAGATGGGGCTGAATTAGCATTCCTTATGAGACCCTGAACCTGAGACACTATCCTGAATAGTGGAACATTTTTTTCATCTTGTGGACATGTACTATGTTATGACATGTTAATGACAGAGAAAACACAGATGTTCTGAATTGTGATTTCAATCAACACTTTTTCAACTCTCTTTTCTAATTGTATTTAGAACCTATCCAATTAAGAAATTCCTTTCTTGTGGTGTAGTTAATCACTCATGGAGACCATAAATCTGAAGGACACAGACAACCTCAGATTGTCCTAAAACAGGTTTAAGCTTGTCATTCTTGTATTAGTCAGTCAGAAGTTTTTCTGGCTCCATGACCATGTAACTTCTAACTTTAAGGGAATAAACAATATGCATTCAGCCTGTTTGCCTTTTTTAACCAAACTTTCAGGTCAACAGTTATGGTGCCTTGACTCAGATTGGAACTGATGAACTAGGAGGAAACACAGCTCCCCACTTTGCCAAAGTCCAGAGACTTAGGCACCTCAGGATTCATTTTTCCTGAACTCTTAAACCTTGACAGGGTCAAGTAAGTCTTCCAATTCCCAGCTTCCAAAGGACTCCCACTAGTTTGGTTGAAGTATGCAAATTCCCTTTATGCTAGCTTTGGGGCAGGGACCTGTTGGGGATGGAAGCTCAATTCCAGGTGGACAGTCTCGGGCGGGTAAAGGTGGGAACTTCTAAATCTTAGAGTTCTCATGAGGCCCCCCCAGGAAACGACTGGGAATCGAGGTGAACCGAGCTATCTCGTGTATTTCCGCCTCTTCCCGTGAGAAACATGATGGGAGAGAGCTCTCCCCGCCCTCGAGATTGTCCCGGATTGGAGCACACCTGTTGTTACCTAACAGGCTCGGTATTGACTTGTAAACTACGCGACGGGAGAGCTTAAGTAGGGTCAGGAAAGCCTGAAAGCTCTCTTAGCGAGGGAGGGGAGTGGACAGGACAGAAGGCTCTGCTTTTCCTCTCTCTTCTCTCCCCTCCCCCTCTCTCCCCACTTACACTTCTACTTCCAATCTCTTATTGTAAGATCTTTGCCTCCTTGGGAGATTTTTCGCTCCTTCCTAAGGAAGAATTCCCCTGCACTTGTAACTAGACCCTGAAATAAAGCTCAACCCTTGTTTGACTCTGGAACGTCCTTTCTCTCATACGAGCATCCGGTTTGGCCAACCAAAGACCTCGGGATAGAGGTAAGAAGACTCGGGTAGCCCTCAGGCCTCTAGGCCTGGCAGGGACCAATTTGAGTTAAATCACTTTGTATTACTTAGGTCTTCTTTGATGATGGCTCTTACGAAAATTTCTAAATGTATTGCTAGCACTAGTGTCAATTAACTAAAGATAGCCTAAATTATGTTTGTCATGATAGGGCTCTTTTGGACTGTTCAAAGTTACTTTATTTTGAAACCAAATTAAGTTTAAAGGCCAACAAAACATCTAGCCAGCAGTAGGAATGTTTCATCTTGGACTTGCTGACATGGCTGAGGGAGAACAAAAAGCAGGAGCCTCTTCCCTTAAGGCTCCCAAAGCTGCTTCAGCACAAGCCAAGTACTGGCTAACTGTCTCTACCCAAAGGGCCCCAGCCTGTCCTTTTCTTTCACTCTCTTGGCCCTATTTCTCACTTCCTTCCTTCCTCCCCCTTCCCTTAAAGGTTTTGATCTGGGGAGGATGACAGAATCTAGCCATTATTTCCTCCCCCCTCACCTTCCCTTACCCATTCTAGCCCTGAGGAGGACAGCTTTGTTCAGCCTCTGTTGTCTCATCCTCCTTCCCCCTCCCTGCTTTCCCTTAAAGACTCTGGTCTTGAAGAGGACATTTACAATCCTCCTACAGACTAGAGACCTGAACCTATTCCTATGGGGCCTATTTCTTTACAATAGTCAGAAATTTTGGGACACCATGGCTGCCCATCCCTCCAAGGAGGGCGGCTCTGAGCAAAGGTTGCAGGATCCACCCTTATTCTGTCAGGTCTTGAATCCTTGCAACCCCCTTTCCTCGGAATAAAATAGCTAATTCATGGTGAAGATTTCTAACAAGCTTCTAATTGCCCCCCTCTCTTTTGCTTATTGTAATATCTATTTGTATTTGTCCTGTAGTTAATTGTCCACTTGTCTTGCAGCGTATGTCCCTGTCTGTTTCATGTATGATGTGAATGGGTCTTGTAAGACTTAAAATGTAGCCAGCCAGAGACTTCTAAGGGCTGCAACTACAGAAATAAACAAACAAAACTTTAAGACTTTTCCTTATTATTCCAGTCTAGCCAACCTGGAATTACAATGGAAAGTTAAATGATATTAGCAGATTTTGTAGGTTGTGAGATTAGTCATTAAAAAGTTTGAGAATTGATCATTTGAAATTACTGAGAAAGAATTCCTAAGACTGTGGGTAGCTCCAGGAGCTCACCTTGCTAAAACATTCCCTCCCAATCCCAATCACTTAACATTCCCCACTCCCTCCCAGACTTAAGAGAGTATCTCAGATTGGGGATTTTTAATAGCCACAAGGGTTCATGTAAACCCCTCTCATCCCAGATCAGATTAAGAGAAGAGAATGCAAGGGAAGTATAGGGAAAACCTCAATCACCCTTCCTCAACTGGTAAAAGGAAGTGTAGGGGCGGCAAATCACAGAGTGCCAGTGATTCTAATAGTCCTGTGTCCTTGGGCACCTTGTAGCCCACCCTTCTAGGTAAAGCTGGGAAAAGTCACCTAGGTCCTATATATTCTGCCCACCCTTTCCCAGTAGCTGCAAATCGCCTCAGGCTTAGAAAATTCTGCAACTGTGGGAGAAGGGATAGGTGTATTGATCAGTCCTGTGGATAGCATTCCCTAAGTCTTGCCTACAAGAATCATCACCACTGGGATGCCAGTCTTTCTGCTTTTGGTAGACTTCACACTTCTCTGTTCCAGTTCCTAAAATTTATTTTATCTCTGTTTGACCCGTTTCCTGATTTGTAAAAGTAAAAATAATAATGGTTATTGTTATGGGATCAAAATGATTAGTGACTGTAAAATTCTTAACATAATGATTGGCATATGTTACATACAATATCTTTATTATGTATCTCTAATGTAATTGTTAACTTTGAAGTGGTTTTAATTACCAGAAATAGTAAGATGAATAATTTCCATATGTGAAAATTTGGAAATGCAATTGATGTCATATGAAATCTATTGTTTGTGTTAAAACTGCATTTCTGAATTTCTCTTAGAGTGTGAAATTTGAGAGACCATGGTAAGGTAGAAATTCTGTCAAAGCAATTTTATTTTGGTTCTTGTTGCATATGAACTGGGCTTTTAGAAGTATGTGATGAAATTAGATAATTTGATATTTATTATGATACCAGATATTTCCATTTGAAATCTTGGCTATTATGAAAATATATGATGATTTTAAGTTATAGTTTCCATGTGTTATGCAAGGTGATTTAGAAATGCATTGAACTAATGTTCTTATAAAACTGAGCAAAAGTTTCTGTGATGTTGAATTCCTATTGTGCAAATGAGTATCCTTAAAAAACATGGGTATGATTTTCAAACCTGTTTCATCTAAAATATATTTATGTATATTAATTTGAAGGTTTATGTACTATCTATGTGAAATGCCAGAATGCACTTAATTTCTATTGATACATTTAAGGAAAAATTGTTATTGTGATAAGGCTAAATTAATTGAATATGTCATTCTTGGTTTAGAGAAACTAAATCTCCTTTCCATCTCAAACACCTTTTTAACTAAGAAACTTTGTGATATTTAGGAATACCTAAGTAATAACTCTGTTTATAACTAACAATTAAGTTTTATTATAATACTTTGTGAATTTGTGTTACTTTACACCAATATAGTTAAATGAATTGTAATTTTAAAGGTTTATTTTTGTTGTAAGGAGGAAGAAAAAAACATCTATCATTTTAAAAGTTTTTAATGGATTTTCTTCACAAAAGTTTAATGAAGACCAGAATAAATGTTAAACTGTTTTTAAAGAAGGGGAAATAATTTTAGAAGAAATGTTTTGAAAATTCTTGTGTGATTTTTAGAAGGCCTGATAAATTTTCAAGGTAATTCACTGTTAAATTAATGTAATGAGCTATAAAGCAGAAGATATCTTGCTGTTTTGATCTGAATCTGTAGTTCCTCTATGGCCTTTGCAAGAGCAAAATTAACGTTTGAATTTATCATATGTAAAAGACTTGAATCCTGGGGTAGCTTATCTTTCAGACTGAGAATAATTAAGGAAGAATAAGAAACTTGTGAAACAAAGACATAAACCCATCAACCTGTAAGGTTAGCCACTAACCTCTTTGCTTTGTTAAAGATGGAATGGGATTCCAGTACAGTTAGGCTAGTAAATAGTAATAATGTGTGAGCTATCTTGTCTTATGGTTAAAATGTAAAGGAAACCTGAAAAATCTGAATGATGGCATTGAGAGATTTGGAAAGATAAACAGAGGTTTAATTGAAAATGTGGAAGGCAGATAATAAGGAATAAGGGAATAAACAATATGCATTGAGCCAGTTTGCCTTTTTAACCAAACTTTCAAGTAGACACCCCCATCTTTAAAAACACTTCCCTTAGTCCTCTCATCCCTAAATTTATCCTCTTTCCTCCCTTTCACAGGTAAATGCTGAATCAAAAAGCCTCAACCTCTTTGCGAACATGTTGGTAGTACAGGTTGCTACAGTCAAGATCGCTTAGGACCTTGCAATTTCTACATTAAAAGATCAAAGGAATTGGAATCTGATATTCCATATGGCAAATGAGTTGGGACTACAAGCAAGGATCAATTACCCAGAAAAGTTCGGCATAATATTTCAGGCAAGGAGGTGGACATTCATTGAAATATGGGATTTCCCAACCTTCCTAACAAAAAGGCCAGAACTCAATAAAAAATTAGATCTTCAAATGCAGGTCTCAAAAGAGGCATAAAAAGGTAAATAGGGGAAAAGAAAAACTTGTTACTCAGTTGGGCAAACTATTTACATCCCTATAAGGTAAAATGATACTTGTTAATCTTGAGAATTGTCTATCTCTTATGAAGTATGAAAGGATAGGGGGATCAGGTATAAAGTATAAAGTAAATGATGTGATGATAAAAATATGATTCAAGCATGGGAAGGGATTGTAATAGGAGTTGTAAAAAGGAGGAAGGAGAAAATGATAAATTACATCACAGGAAGAAGTACCAATTTATATTATAGTAGAAGGAAAGAGGGAAGGAGCATTGGTTGAGAGATACTCTCATCTGATTTGGTTCAAGGAGGGAAAAATAACCTTAATTAAATATATAAATCTAACTAGCTCTATAAGCAGTAGGAGAGGAAGGGGGAAGAAAGGGGAGGGGAAGTTAAAAAGGAGGAAAGAAGTAGTAAGGGTAAGGGGAGTAAAAGGGAGGGGGACTGAAAGAAGGAAGGGAAGACTGTGGGAGGTCATGATCAAAAGTTAAAATTCTATTGAGGAGGGGAAGGGAGACAAGAGAAATAAAAGTACAAACAGTGGGAAAGAGGATGGAGGGAAAGACACAGATTGTAATCATAACTGTGAATGTGAATGGAATGAACTCTCCCATAAAAGAGAGAAGGATAGCAGAATGGGTTAAAAGCTATAATCCAACAATATGTTGTTTACAAGAAACACATTTGAAATGTTTACACACAGGGTAAAGGTAAAAGTTTGGAGCAGAATATATTGTGCCTCAGCTGATGTAAGAAAAGCAGGGGTAGCAATTCTAATCTCAGAAAAAGCAAAAGCAGAAATAGATCTAATCAAAAGAGATAAGGAAAGAAACTACATCCTGCTAAAAGGCACCATAGACTATGAAGAAAGAACATTACTAAACATGTATGCTCCAAGTGGTATAGCATCCAAATACTTAGAGGAGAGTTTGGGGGAGGTGCAGGAAGAAATACACAGCAAAACTATACTAGTGGGAGACCTCAACCTCTCCCTCTCTGAACTTGATAAATCTAACCTTAAAATAAACAAGAAAGAAGTTAAGGAGGTGAATAAAACCCTGGATAAGATAGGTATTATAGATCTCTGAAGAAAACTGAATGGGGATAGAAAGGAACATGCCTTTTTCTAAGTGGTACATGGAATATATGCAAAAATTGATCATGTTCTTGGGCATAAAAACCTCACAATCCAGTGCAGAAAGGCAGCTAGTGAATGCATCCTTCTCAGATCATAATACAATAAAAATTATATGTAATGAAAGGCTTTGGAAAGATAAACCAAAAATCAATTGGAAATTAAATAATCTAATCCTAGAGAAGAAGTCGGTAAAACAACAAATCATAGAAACAATAAACAATTTCATTCAAGAGAATGACAATAATGAGACAACTTACCAAATCTTATGGGATACTGCAAAAGCAGTTCTTAGAGGAAGTTTTATATCTTTGAATGCCTCCATGAATACAATAGAGAAAGAGGAGATCAATGGCATGCAGCTGAAAAACCTAGAAAAGGAACAAATTGAAAATCCCCAAGTAAATACCAAATTAGAAATACTGAATACCAAAGGAGAGATCAACAAAACTGAAATTAAGAAAACTATTGGGGGGTGGAGCTAAGATGGCAGATGACTTCTGTATCCCAGACATCCAAAATAAATATTCAACGGTTTCAGGTCATGGAAGAACTCAAAAAGGATTTTGAAAATCAAGTAAGAGAGGTGGAGGAAAAATTGGGAAGAGAAATGAGAGGGATGCAAGAAAATCATGAAAAGCAAGTCAACAACTTGCTAAAAGAGACCCAAAAAATGCTAAAGAAAACAGCACCTTGAAAAATAGCCTAACTCAATTGACAAAAGAGGTTCAAAAAGCCAATGAGGAGAAGAATGCTTTAAAATGCAGCATTAGCAAAATGGAAAAGGAGGTTCAAAAGCTCACTGAAGAAAATAGCTCTTTAAACATTAGAATGGAACAGATGGAGGCTAATGACTTTATGAGAAACCATGAAATCACAAAACAAAACCAAAAGAATGAAAAAATGAAAGATAATGTGAAATATCTCATTGGAAAAACAACTGACCTGGAAAATAGATCCAGAAGAGATAATTTAAAAATTGTGGGACTACCTGAAAGCCATGATGAAAAAAGAAGCCTAGACATCATCTTCCATGAAATTATCAAGGAAAACTGCCCTGATATTCTAGAACAAGAGGGCAAAATAAATATTTAAAGAATACACTGATCACCTCCTGAAAGAAATCAAAAAAGAGGAGCTCCTAGGAATATTGTAGCCAAATTCCAGAGTTACCAGGTCAAGGAGAAAATATTGCAAGCAGCCAGAAAGAAACAATTCAAGTATTGTGGAAATACAATCAGGATAACACAAGATCTAGCAGCTTCTATATCAAGGGATCAAATGGTGTGGAATAGGACATTCCAGAAGTCAAAGGAACTATGACTGAAACCAAGAATCACCTACCCAGCAAAACTGAGTATAATACTTCAGGGGAAAAAATGGTCTTTCAATGAAATAGAGGGCTTTCAAGCACTCTTGATGAAAAGATCAGAGCTGAAAAGCAAATTTGACTTTCAAACACAAGAATCAAGAGAAGTATGAAAAGAAGTATGAAACAGGAAAGAGAAACCATAAGGGACTTACTGAAGTTGAACTGTTTACATTCCTACATGAAAAGACAATATTTGTAACTCCTGAAACTTTTTTTCAATATCCAGGTAGTTCATGGGATCATACACACACACACAGACACACACACACACACACACACACACACACACTCACACACACACACATAGAGAGAGAGAGAGTACAGGGTGAGTTGAATAGGAAGGGATCATATCTAAAAAATAAAATTAAGGAGTGAGAGAGGAATGTATTGGGAGGAGAAACAGAGAAATGGAATGGGGCAAATTATCTCTCATAAAAGAGGTAAGAAAAAGACTTTTCAATGGAGGGAAAAAAGGGAGGAGATAAGAGGGAAAACATGAAGCTTACTGTCATCACATTTGACTCAAGGAAGGAATAAAATGCACACTCATTTTGGTATGACAACCTATCTTACAATACAGGAACGTGGGGGAGAAGGGGATAAGCAGAGTGGGGGAATGATGGAAGGGAGGGCAAATGGGAGGAGGGAGCAATTAGAAGTCAATACTCTTGGGGAGGGACAAGGTCAAAAGAGAGAATAGAAGAAATGGGGGGCAGGATAGGATGGAGGGAAATATAGTTGGTCTTATACAAAAATGACTATTTTGGAAGTCACTTGCAAAACTACACATATATGGCCTGTATTGAATTGCTTGCCTTCCCAATGGGGATGGGTGGGGAGGGAGGAAGGAAGAGAAGTTGAAACTCAAAGTTTTAGGAACAATTGTTGAGTATTGTTCTTCCATACAGTTGGGAAATAAGAAATACAGGTAATGGGGTATAGAAATTTATCTTGCCCTACAGGACAAAAGAGAAGATGAGGATAAGGCAAGGGAGGGATGTTAGAAGGGAGGGCATATTGGTGGTAGGGATAATTAAAATGCTTGGCACTTGGGGTGGGGGGAGGAGAAAGTTTGGACCTCAAAATTTTGTGGAAAAGAATGTTGAAAACTTAAAATGAATAAATAAATTTTTTAAAAAAGAAAGAAAAAAGAAAACTATTGAACTAATAAATAAAACTAATATTTGCTTTTATGAAAAAACTAATAAAATTGATAAACCTTTGGTCAATATGATTTTTAAAAAAAAATGAAGAAAACCCAATTACCAATATCAAAAGAGAAAGGGGTGAACTCACCACCAATGAAGAGGAAATTAAAACAATAATTACAAATTACTTTGCCCAATTTCATGCCCATAAATTTGACAATCTAAATAAGATGGATGAGTATTTTTAAAAATATAAATTGCCCAGATTAACAGAAGAGGAAGTTGAATACTTAAACAGCCCAATCGCAGAAAAAGAAATTCAACAAGCCCTCAATGAGCTCCTTAGGAAAAAATCTCCAGGGTCAGATGGATTTACAAGTGAATTCTAGCAAAGATTTAAAGAATAGTTAATTCCAATCGTATATACACTATTTGGGACAATTAGGGAAGAAGGAGTACTCCCAAATTTTTTTATGATACAAATATGGTTTTGATACCTAAACCAGGAAGATGACAAAACAGAGAAAGAAAATTATAGACGAATTTCTCTAATGAATATAGATGAAAAATGTTAACTAAGATTTATCAAAAAGAATACATGAACTTATCACAAGAATAATACATTATGATCAGGTAGGATTCATACCAGGAATGAAGGGCTGCTTCAATATTAGGAAAACTATTAGCATTATTGATTATATCAACAACAAAACTAACAGAAACTATATGATTATATCAATAGATGCAGAAAAAGTTTTTGACAAAATATAACACCAATTTCTATTGAAAACACTGGAGAGTACAGGAGTAAATGGAGCCTTAATTAAAATAATAAACAGTATCTACCTAAAACCATCAACAAGCATTATATGTAATGGGGATAAGATAGATGCATATCCAATAAGATCAGGGGGGAAACAAGGATGTCCATTATCACCACTATTCAATATGGTACTAGAAGTGTTAGCTATAGCAATGAGACAAGATAGAGAAACTGAAGGAATAAGAATAGGCAAAGAAGAAACTAAGTTATCGCTCTTTGCAGATGACATGATGGTATACTTAGAAAACCCCAAAGATTTAAGTAAAAAACTACTTGAAATAATAAACAACTTTGGCAAAGTTGCAGGTTAAAAAATAACCCACATAAATCTTCTGCATTTCTATATATTACTAACAAAGTCTAACAGCAAGAGATAGAAAGAGAAATCCCATTTAAAGCTAGGATAGACACTATAAAATATTTGGGAGTTTACCTGCCAAAACAAACCCAGGGACTATATGAACACAACTACAAGACATTTTTCACAAAAATAGTCAGATCTAAGTAAATGGAAAAACATCAGTTGCTTGTGGGTAGGCTGAGCCAATATAATACAATTGACAATTTTACCTAAATTAATTTACTTATTTAGTGCCATACTAATTAAACTATCAGATAATTATTTTCTATAGCTGGAAAAAATAGCATCAAAATTCATCTGGAGGAACAAAAAGTCCAGAATATCAAGAGGACTAATGAAAAGAAATGCTAGAGAAGGTGGCCTAGCACTACCAGGTCTCAAATTGTATTATAAAGCAGCAATTATCAAAACCACTTGGTACTGGCTAAGAAATAGAAGGGTAGACAAGTGGAATAAGCTAGGTACTCAAGACACAGTAGACAGTGAATATAGCAATCAACTGTTTGATGAACCCAAGGACCCCAGCTTCTGGGATAAGAACTCACTGTTTGACAAAAATTGCTGGGAAAACTGGATAAAAGTGTGGCAGAAACTAGGCATAGACCAATCCCTGACACTGTATACAAGAATAAAATCCAAATGGGCACAGGATCTAGGTATAAAGATTGACACTATGGACAAATTGGTGGAGCAAGAAATAGTGTATTTATCAGATTTATGGAGAAGGGAAGAATTTTTGACTAAAGAAGAGATAGAAAACATTATGAAGTGCAAGATGGATAATTTTGATTACTTTCAAATGAAAAACTTTTGCACAACCAAACCCAATGCAATCAAAATTTGGAGGGATGTAGAAAACTGGGAAAGAATTGTTCTAGCTAATGTTGGTGATAAAGGCCTTATCTTTAGAATGTATAGAGAACTGTATCAAATGTGCAAAAATACAAGTCATTCCCCAGTTGATAAATGGTCAAAGGATATGAACAGATAACTTTCAGAGGAAGAAATTAAAGATATCTATAGTCATATGAAAAAATGCTCTAAGTCACTTTTGATTAGAGAGATGCAAATCAAAACAACTCTGAGGTACCAACCATATCGCACCTATCAGATTGGCAAATATGACAGAATAGGAAGACGATAAATGTTGGAGAGGATGTGGGAGAGTTGGAACACTAATACATTGTTGGTGGAGCTGTGAGCTAATCCAACTATTCAGGAGAGCAATTTGGACCTATGCCCAAAGGGCTACAAAAATATGCTTAGCATTTGTCCCAGCAATATCACTTCTAGGATTGTATCCCCAAGAGATCATAAAAAGGGGGAAAGAGTCCCACATGTACAAAAATATTTATAGCAGCACTCTTTGTGGTGGCCAAAAACTGGAAATCAAGGGGATGCCCATCAATTGAGGGATGGCTGAATAAATTATGGTATATGAATGTAATGGAATACTGTTGTGCTATAAGAAATGATGAACAGGAAGACTTCAGAGAGACCTGGAAAGACTTATAAGGTCTGATGCTGAGTGAAAGGACCAGAACCAGGAAAACTTTGTGCACAGCAATGACCACCATGTGAGAGAGTTTTTTCTGGTAGACTTGAAACTTCGTAGCAATGCAAGGACTTAAAAAATATTCCTAATGATCTTCTAAGGCAAAATGACTTCAACATTCAGAGAAAGAGTTATGAAATTCGACCACAAAATGTAGCAGACCTTTTTTGGGTGTGTATATTGTGTTTTGGTTTGTTATGTGATTTCTCCCATTCAATTTAATTCTTCTACACAGCATGACTATAGTAAAAATGTATTTAATAGGAATGTTTGTGTAGAACCAAATAAAATTGTATGACATCTTAAGGTGGGGGGAAGAAGGGGGAGTAAGGGAAAAATAATAATCTAAGTTATATGGTAGTGATTGTAGAACACTGAAAATAAATAAGATTAATTTTAAAAAAGTAAAACTTCCTCCCTCTCTAATCTCCCCTCATTGAGAAGGCAAGCAATTCCATCTAGGTTATATATGTGTAGTCATGCAAAACATATGCATAATAGTTATAAAGTTAGTTTTCCTCATAACTTCACAAAATGTGTGAAACATTTTGCTCATACTTCTCAGTTAAGCAATTATGAACCATTCCTTGTATCAACATTATTTTTAGACCAGTGCTTTATCACATCCATTTAACTGTCAGTATAGAATCCATTATGATATCATCATTATGTCAATGTGATTTTTTTAAAAAAATCAGTTTTAAGTTTCAGATTTACCTCCTTCCACTCTAACCCACTGAGAAGGCAAAAAATGGAAAAATCCATTAGAAATATGAAGTTGGGCAAAACTAATTTCCATGTTAGCAGTCTTCCACAGATAAGCATTTGGTGACATTCCAGCATGTGGTTGTGGACTTCACTGAGGAGGCGTGGTGCCTCTTAGACCTTTCTCAAAAAGAGTTGTACCAGGAGGCTTTGCTAAAAAATGTCCAAATCTAAATCTTATGGATGTAACCAATGTGAAAAGGCTCTCACACAGAGTTCCAGTCTTCCTAAACATCAGAAAGTCCACAGTCAAGAGAAGTTTTATGGATGTTAACAATGTGAAAAGGTTTTCTGATTCACCTCCAGTCTTGCTTTATATCAGAGAATTCACACTGGGGAGAAACCCTAGGAACTTCATTCATCCTATGTTAGGGCAGGATATAGTTATTGTGTTCATGTGACAATAATCCTTAACAATGTTGGTTCAAAATCATACAGTACTCATTAACCTTTTCATACATACAATATAACTGTTGGAGGCAAAAGTCACCACAGGGACATATGTTCTAAATTGTAACTTAATAAGTATTTGATAAGTTTAAAAACTCCCCACTTGGTCTGTTCTATAGGTAGGCTAAAGGAAGGTGGAGTACATTTGATGGGCTTCACAGCACAGCTTGCCAGTAGGAGCTAAAAGTATTTAATCCACTGAGTCAGTAGAAGGGAGCAACTACTACAGAAAATGTTGGGGAAGAAAGCTCTTTAAATGTTGGATAAGGAGGACAATCAGCACAAATAGAATGTTTTGGAGTCTTACATGAAGACAGTGAGCACTCATTTACACCCAGTGAATATCTGGTTCAAAAATTTAACTTTACTCTGTGCTAATTACTAAAAGATATAATCTCATGATATCCTAAATGATCACAGATGAAACTCACTTATTATTTAAAGTTTAACATAACAATTTCCTTACTTTGGCTGAGACCTGCTGCCTAAACTGCAGCTCTACATTCTGTGAACACTGTGAGCAGGGCTGGGGAGATCTTTGCAAAGGTTAAGGAAGAAGTCCAAGGGAAGCTAACAGACCAAGGTCTCTTAAAAGATTTTTCTATTCTTTTCTCCCAATAGACAGTCATTTTTCACATATTTTGTTACATTCCATAAAAGATACATTTAATAACTAATAGAGTTGAGATCAATGGTAACCTAATCAACTTTTTTTAAAGTTATAAGACAAAAGAAAAACAGTTCCATAGAATGCATTGTCAAAAGATGTTACAGGGAAAATCAGTCATCCTGTCTCCCTTGATATTTTTGTAATCATATCTAATGACATCAAAAAGCCATTATTTAGTATGGAGTAAGTACAGTTAATTAAAGAAGAAGCAGTAGTTCATTTCTACAGCTTTTACCCCATGCCTGGCTCTTTTCCTAATGAATTTCATGTAGCTGTGAGGTCTTCCACCCAGTCTGCACTTGACTTCCTCTGCTTCTAGGTGCCATACCATCTCCTCTCTCTCCAGGATTTAAACCTGCTACTTCAAAGTTCACCCTGGTAGATGATATTGCTGCCCTCGTTGCTAACAACTGCTCCAGAATGTGCAAAACTGGCTTTGCAGGAAACAGGGCCCCTCGGATTGTCTTCCCTTTTCACTGTTGTGGATCCCAGACATCAAGGTGTTATGGTGAGTATGGCTCAGAAAGACAACTCTGTGGGGAAAAAGGCCCAGAGCAAGAGAGATATTCTGACCCTGAAACACTCCATTGAACATAGAATTGTCACTCCATACTTATTTCTCTGGATGTGGACAGCATTTCCCATCAGAAGTTTTTTTGAATTGTCTTGTCATGTTGCATGGTTGAGAACAGCTAAGTGCAATAAAGAACCTCATCACACAACGTCCATTCAACATTAGTTCATGCAAGCCCTTCCAGGTTTTTCTGAAGTCTATCTACTAATTATTTTTTAAAAATTCATTTGTTTTCAGTTTTCAATCATCATTTCCTTAAGTCTTAAATTTTCTCCCCCTCCCTCCCTAAAACGGCATGCAATCTTATATGGGTTCTACACATACATTCTTATTAAACACATTTTCCCATTAGTCATATTGCACAGAAGAATAAAAATGAATGGGAGAAACCATCGGAAAAATCAATACAAAACACAACACAAGAGAAAATCGTCTGCTTCATTCTATGTTCAGATTCCATAGTTCTTTCTCTGGATAAGGATGGCATTTTGCCTCAAGAGTCCTTTGGGAATGTTTTAGGCCTGTAATTAAGGTAACAGTTAGCCATGGTCAACTCAATAGTATTTTAACATGGCAGTAAGTCAACACACATTTTATTAAGTGCTTACTATGTGCCAGACAATGTTACCTATCAGAAAGATGGCTGTTGCATGGATTCTAAAATCTGGAGAGGTAAGGAGTCTGAATTGATCAGTGTGGTTTTTTTTTTTAGCACTTCTTGGGTCTGTTGTCAATTTGGCTTCCTTTATTGTGATTATGCAGCTCACAGCTCCACCAGCAATGAACTAGTGATCCAATCTCCCACATCTTCTCCAACATTTATCATCTTCCTGTTTTGGCATGTTAGCCAATCTGATAGGTGTGATGTGGTATCTCAGAGTTGTTTTGATTTGCATCTCCTTAATCAATCATGATTTAGATATTTTTTCATATGACTATAGATAGCTTTAATTTATTCCTCTGAAAAGTGCCTGTTCTTATCCTTTGATCATTTATCAGTTGGGGAATGACTTGTATCCTTGTAAATTTGACTCAGTTCTCTATATATGTTTTAGAAAAGAGGCCTTTATCTCAAACACTAGTTGCAAAAATTCTTTCTCAGTTTTCCGCTTCCCTCTTAATCTTGAGTGGATTGGGTTTGTTTGTGCAAAACCTTTTCAATTTAATGTAGACAAAATTCTCCATTTGGCACTTCAAAATATTCTCTATTTCTTGTTTGGTCATAAATTTCTCCATTCTCCATTAATATGACAAATACACTATTCTTTGCTCCCCTAATTTGTTTATAGTATCAGCCTTTATACCCACATCATGTGTTCAATTGGATTTTCTTTGTGTGTATGGTGTCAGGATTTCATCTATGCCCAGTGTCCATCACACTGTTATCTAGTTTTCCCATCAAGTTTTGTCAAGCAGTGATTCCTTATCCCAGAAGCTAGGGTCCTTGGATTTATCATATAGTGGACTGCTATAGTCAGTGACTACTGTGTCTCAAGTACCTAAGGTATTCCACTGATCTATTCCTCTATTTCTGAGCCAGTCCCAACTAGTTTTGATGATTACTGCTTTATAATACAATTTGAGATCTGGTAGGGCCAGATCACTTTCCCTAGCATTTATTTTCATTAATTCCCTTGATATACTGTAATTTTTGTTCTTCCAGATGTATTTTGATATTAATTTTTTCTAGCTCTAGAAAATAATTTTCTGGTAGTTTGTTGTGGCACTGAATAAGTAAATTAATTTAGATAGAATTTTCATTTTTATTATATTAGTTTGGCCAATTCATGAGCAACTAATGTTTTTCCAATTACTTAGATTTGACTTTATTTGTGCAAAAAGTGTTTTATAATTGTATTTATATAGTCCCTGTGTTTGTGTTGGCAGGTGGACTCTCAGATATTTTATAGTGTCTACTGTAGTTTTAAATAAGATTTCTCTTTCTATCTCTTCCTGGTGGGCTTTGTTACTAATATATGGCAATGCATATGATTTATGTGGGTTTATTTCGTAACCTGCAACTTTGCCAAAGTTGTTTCTTATTTCAAGTAGTTTTTCACTTGATTCTCTTGGATTCTCTAAGCATATCATCATGTCATCTGGAAAGAGTCATAACTTGGATTCTTTTTTTGCCTATTTCAATTCCTTCAAGTTCTTTTTCTTCTCTTATTGCTAAAGCTAACATTTCTAGTACTATATTAAATAACAGTGGTGATAATGGACATCCTTGTTTCATCCCTGATCTTATTATAAATGTATCTAGCTTATTCACATTACATATAGTGCTTGCTGATGGTTTCAGGTAGATACTGCTTATCATTTTAATTAAGCCTCCTTTTATTCCTATGCTCTCTAGTGTTTTCAATAGAAATTGGTGTTATATTTTGTCAAAAACTTTTTCTGCATCTATTGATATAATCATATGGTTTCTGATAGTTTTGCTGTTGATATAATCAATAATGCGAATAGTTTTCCTAATACTGAAACAGCCCTACAATCCTGGTATAAATCCTACCTGATCGTAATGTATTATTCTCATGATAACTTGCTGCATTCTCTTTGCTAATAATTTATTTAAAATTTTTGCATCTATATTCATTCCCATTTTTGGTTCTTCCTGGTTTAAATATAAAAACCACATTTGTATCATAAAAAGATTTGCTAGGACTCCTTCTCTGCCAATTTTCCCAAATAGCGTACAAATTATTTGAATTAACTTCTTTAAATGTTTGACAGAATTCACTTGTAAATCCATCTGGCCCTGGAGATTTTTTCCTATGGAGTTCATTGATGGCTTGTTCAATTTCTTTTTCTGAGGTGGGGTTATTTAAGTATTCAACTTCCTCTTCTCTTAACCTGGGAAATTTATATTTTTTAAAATATTCATCCATCTCACTTAGATTGTCAAATTCATGTGCCTATAGTTGAGCAAAGTAATTTCTAATTATTGTTTTAATTTCCTCCTCACTGGAGGTCAGTTCACCCTTTCCCTTTTTGATTTTGGTAATTTTGTTTTCTTTCTTTTTTTAAAATCATATTCACAAAAGATTTACCAATTGCATTGTTTTTTTCATAAAATCAACTACCAGTTTAAATTATTAGTTCAATAGTTACTTAATATCAGTTTTATTCATCTCTCCTTTGGTTTTCAGTATTTCTAATTTGGTGTTTACTTGGGGATTTTCAATTTGTTCTTTTTCTAGCTTTTTCACTTGCATGCCCAATTCATTGACCTCTTCTTTTTCTATTTTATTCATGTAGGCATTTAATGTTATAAAACCTCCCCCAAGAACTGTTTTTGCAACATCCCATAAGTTTTGGTGGGTTGTCTCAATATTGTCATTCTCTTCAACAAAGTCATTGATTGTTTCATTGATTTGTTGTTTAATCCACTCATTCTTTCAGATTAGATCACTTAGTTTCCAATTAATTTTGGTCAATCTTTCCATGGCCTTTTATTATATATAATTTTTATTGCATTATGATCTGAGAACATGCATTGCTACTCATCATTTCTTACTGAAGTACTCTATTACACTAATCTACCACAACTTATTCAGCCATTCCCCAATCGATGAGCATCCCCTCAAAAGTAAAAGCAATCTCCATCCTCCTAGACCTTATCTGGCAATGGGGAGTCGTGGGCAGGGAGGGGCTTAATGGTTGTAAAATTAGTGAGTTGGAGAATGGGACCTTAGGCATAGATTGACACTCATCAAACAGGTACTGGAGCAGAGTGAGTATTGATCTTGGTTCTTGTGAGCTGAGTTTTATGAGAAGGAAAGTCTGAGGATGACAATGAAGCCAGAAGCAAGAATACACACACACACACACACACACACACACACACACACACACACACACACACACATCCACACACACCACGTGGTGTGGTTTGGACTTGCTAGGACCCATGAAATGTCAGGGCATAGGGCAAATCTACCTGGAAAGAATTCAAGCACTTTACTCAAAGTGACAAGTTTTATTGGAATGCCAATAGAAGCAGGCTAGATTCCTGTTTCTAGATTTAGAAAAGGGAATAGTTGAAAAATCTGGATAGGATTAAGGAGTGGTAAATAGCCTAGGGTGGCCCAAGTATAAAAGTGGTCTGGAGTTAAGTGGTCTTGGGTGAGTTGGAGGGCCACAGTGAAAAGACTATTGAGTATCGAGGTTGGCTGGGCTAGATGCCAGGGACTTATGGGAAAATTTAGGGACTGGGCTGTTGCAATGTGTGGGAAAATTCAGGTTCCAGGTCCCATCTCCCCATCATTCCCCCCTCAATCAAATGGGACCCAAAATCTTTTGGGGTAAGGGGAAAAAATCTTGGCTTGGCAAAAAGCTGTCCTGGCCTTGAAGGGGTCAAGGAAGAAGGATGCACAAGCTGCATCCAGGGTGAGATGGGCGTGGGCAGGTACTTACTCTTTGCTACCTGCTATAGGTGAATGGAGCATATTGTGGAAAATAAAAATCTGACAAATAAGTTTGATATGTGGGGTCCAGATATAGGGAGAATTAAAAGTGTTGTTAGAATGGAGGAAATGAAAAAAGGAAAGCTAGAGCCCCATTAGAATCATTCTCATTTGACATGACAGATTATCTGATCTTGTTAATTTCTCTCAAAACTTTGCACTATGATTTCTGTTCTTTTAGGAGGTTCAGATGCTATTGGGAAATAACACTTTTGCAGGTAGTTTTTCACCCCTGGATTCAATAGTTAAACAAATGAAATCCAGCCAGAGGCTGACTTTTACTTGAATTCCAACAAAGGACTTGGCATGATACTTAAGTAATGACTCAGCCAAATATCCATTGTTCTATAGATCATCTCCTCCTAAGAAAATTGACTGCAATGAAATTCTGTTCCCCAAACCAAACTGAAGATGTTTCTGATTTAATGTTAGTAATTAATAGTAATATTCAATAACTAAGTTGTTCAGGATATAGAAATATAATTTTAAGTTGTCTAGCTCAGATCTTAAACACACATTTTATTATCCCAGTCTTACTCTGTGGGACAATAATTCACATGACTATGCCAACAGGCTGATGACCAGTACTAATTTACTCTGTTGTTTGGGATATGAAGCGCCTACATATTCAGATCAAAACACCAAGATCTCACATACGTAGTTTGTGCTCACATCTTTTACTGAGCATTTGCTGTGGTTATAGAAATTTGGTATGAAAGGATAAATGAGAGACAAGATTATACCAAGTATCCGACAATGCTGTTGGATCCATCTCATAACCAGACTGAGGAATAACCAGGAAAGTTCCTTTTCAAAGGAACACAATGGAGAAACTGAGCCAGGAGGATCCCATCTTAGGCTGAGGCTAAAATTGTCCTCTTTGCTTTTTTCAGATGCACACCTCCACCTGTATTACATTCTCTCTGATGGTGGATTATTGACTTGGGTTTTTGGATGGGTTTTTATGATGAATTCCGTTATGGCCCTATGAGCTTCTACCTCAAACAGCAAGTTTCACAGCTTGTGGAAAAATTGACCAGGATTTTCATCACAAATTTAAATTTGTCCTGGTGTAAAAGCCAATCTTTAGAGATTATTTCTTTGTACTTGCAAATTCTCAGCAAACCAACTCGATTATTTAGGAACTCCAGAACCCAAGCAAGCTCTTTGGCAGGTTTAAAAAACAAGGGGGATTGACAGGGACCACAGAGAAGAGGTTTCCTATTCCTAGCCTCCGCTGCTTAGAACTGCTATGAGTTGTGCCTTTTGACCAGCCCTGAGGACTTCATTGCTCTGAATGGGCAGAATCACTCTAGATAAGACTTTCACCTCATCCCCTTCTTTCCACACACACACAGTGACCACACACAAACACACACACACACTCTAACCAGTTTTAGGTTTCAGCATTTAGTTAATAATCTTGCATTTAGTTAATAATCATAACTTAGAGCCAATTTTTTTTTAGCTTAAACCTTCCTCTTCAGTAAAGGCTAAGGTGAAAATACTCAGTTTTCTAAATGGCAGTTACAAAACATTTTCAGACATGGTTAAGAGAGAAACCATTTTTCCTGCCTTTAATTTCTCTCATTTTATACTCTAATAACATCCAAGTTATGAAAAATTGTTTGACATAACAGATACAAAAGTTTACCAATTTCAAACTTGCAACAGGCCAATCAGATGACTTCAATTTTGTTGAACATGTTTCCAAATGCCTTTAGACAGAGAATTGGCATGTCATCATTAACATGTTAAAACTGTAACTTTAAAAGAGTGTGTTTGCCAAGCATAGAGGCTTGTTGTCTTCTTACCTGGTACTGCCTTGACCCATCTAACTCTCCTCTCTCCTTACAGCTGCTGGGGGGTGAGGTGGAGATTGGGGTGGTGGTGATCAGGATGTTCTGCAACTGGGTGATACTCACACATTCTGGGTGGGCTACAGGGTGTCTGGGGCGGGGACGTTGCCAGTGGAGCCCTCGATGTAACTGGCACACTTTTCGCCTCCATCCTTTGCCCAGGTCGGGGAGGGTGAATTGAAGGTGACCTAGATTCCCTACAATTCTCCAACACTCTCTTCTCTTAATCTGATCTGGGATGGGAGGGGTTAACAGGAAAACTCTGAACTGTTTGCAATCCCCAAACTGTGATACCATTTCAACTCAAGGGAAGGGAGTGGGGGAAGAGAATGACTGGGATCATAGGGAGGTGTTTCAAAACTTACAGATCAATCTCAAAACCTCCAGAATCTGCTAATATGTTTTTGGTTGTTCTAAGTTTTCACTGTAACCTTAAAATGCAACTCTTTTTTATCTGGTGGAGTGGGATGGAAGGGGGGAGAGAGAGGGGGAGAAGAGTTCCCCTTTTTATTTTATCTCTTCACATTCAGAACTTGGGGGAGGGGGGAGGAATCAGCAACTTTTTTCTTTCTAAAAATTTCCCAAAATCCAAAAGCTCAGAGAGGCTTGTCAGAAAATCCCTGCACAAAGATCAGACAATTTTCTTGGTCCTCTGGATTTATTTAAGCCTGGCACAAAGCTTTCCTTTTCAAGGTCTTGGAAACTGAGCTTTTTCCAATTTTGTAAAAGATAATCTAGTGGCAAATCTTGGGTGAAGTCTCACAAAATATAGCTGGGAGGATGCTGGCACCTTGAGGCTCAAAGAGAAGGGAGATCTGGGAGGCATGAGTGTGGGGATGGGGAGTCCCTCCATGAAGGAGCATCCCAATGTATAGAAGCAGTAAGCCTCAGGAAACCAAAAAGCACCTGCAGTTTTCCCACTTCCCTAGCATCCTAGAGAATGGAGGCCAAAAATCAGCACAGGCAGCAGAGAACTGATCCATACTTCGTTGCATCTTAGCTTCAGAGGCTGCATTGAGTGTACAATCATCTGCAATGATAATGTTTAATATAAAATTTTGGAATAATCTCTTTGTTCTCTCTGAAGCAAACTCAGAGAATGCCTCTTCCTATGTCAGCAAAAGCCAGCCAAAGCTGACTCTGCATTCCTTGGAGACCTTTAACCTATGACATATCTTGAATAATGGGTCTTTCCTTTGTATCTTATTATCTATAGACACATACTATGTTATGACATATCTTGAATAATGGTAAAGAAAATATAGACATCTTAGGTCATAATTTCTATTGAACATTGTTTGCCCTTTCCTGCATCAGTTATCTGTTTGGGGCAGGAAGCCTGCCACTTACTAGTGGTGGGATTTCCTTACCACCTGGGACATATGTTTACCCAGCTTGGAATCTCAAGACTTGACTGACATTGCTTTGTTAATTGTCTTGTCTTACTGAATTTATGATTTGCTTAGTTAAGAGAGTTTCCTCCTCATGGCAAAATGTATATAAGCCAGAGGATTTCTGCAGTGGGTAGCCAGAACATTTCTGGCTCCATAATGCATTATGTAACTGTTTTCTTTATGGGGAATTGATCAATTAATTAATTAAATCATAAAATGTATGCATTTAGCCATGTTGCCTTTTCTTAACAAAGTTTTCAGGTCAACAGCAAATAGAAAATCATGCAGCAACTCTCCCTCCACTTTGGTCTTGGCTTGTAACCTTTTCAAATTGAAGAACTTACCATCAGTACAGTAGTTGACCTTGATGCCATGTTCATTCTCATTGAAAGCATTTTGTCAACATGGCTGAAGACATCATGCTAAAAAGCACAGGAGCAAGCACACAGCCCTGTTTCACTCCATTGCTGACTGGGAAGGCATGAGAGCTTTGGCCATTATCCAGAACCCGGGCAAACGTGCCATCATGAAATTGACCTACAATATTGATGAACTTTTCCTGGGCAACCAAATTTTGACATAATTTTCCATAAGCCCTCATGACTAACAGTGTCAAAGGCCTTGGTCAGATCTACAAACATTGTGTACAGACCTCTGTTCTGCTCCTGCATTTCTCCTGGAGTTGTTGGGCAGCAAACATCATATCAACTGTTCCTCATCCCTTTCTGAAGCCACACTGGCTCTCAGGTATATGTCCATCTTCCAGGTGAAGGATCAGCCTATTAAGGAGGACTCTAGCAACAATTTTGCCAGCAAGGACTAAGACAGAGATCCCTCTGTGATTGTTGCAGGACAGTCTTTTCCCTTTACCCTTGTAGAGATGGACAATGGAGGCATCCTTGAACTCCTGGGGAATAACCTCCTCTTGCCATGTAACCTGTTAAATTTCAGTCAGCTTTTGTATGAGCAATGGTCCCCCTGCCTTGTAAATCTCAGCTGGAATAGGATCAGCACCAGGTGCTCTGCCACATGAAAGAAGCCTAACGGCCCTCAAAACCTCTTCTTCAGTTGGAAGTTCAGCTAAGGAGGGATTCACTTCAACCTGAGGTAAACAGTCAATGGCTTCACCACTGATTAATGATGGTCTGTTGAGAATACTATGGAAGAGTTCAGCCCATCTCTCTAGGATCATGTCCTTATCAGTAATCAATGTGGCTCCATCAGCACTGAGTAGTTGTGATGCACCATAGGTTTTTGGTCCATAAATAACTTTCAGGGAATCCCTACTCATATAAATCTTTGATCCAGGCTGGAATGCCCCTGTGACCTTGGGCAAGTCATTGAAGAATCTGAGTCTTGTTCCTCCAGGCAAAATGAGGGCCTGGAGTTCTGAGGTCCCTCCTGGCATTAGCCCAGTGTCCTTTGAGAGCTGGCCACTGTGAAACCATTCCTGTCCCCAACCAGTTTGCTGGTTCCCTGCTCCTCTTGGACAGCATCCCAGCCTTGCTGGAGCCCAGGCTCCACTGGAAGAATCTTTCAAACACATTTTGGGGACCTGAATGGATCCTCATTCCAATCACCAATTTTCCCCCATCCTCCAATTTTCCCAGGCCAACTAGATTCCTGTGGTGCCTTTATATTATCCACTGCTCTATATATGGGATACTCTTTTCTCAGAGCCTGTCTCTGGCTTCCCAGTTATTATCTCCCCACATTTAAAGGAACAAACATAAAATAACCTCTTCCCTTCTCTCCCTCACACCCCTCCCAGTACTGTTCCATTTTCAAGAATTGTGCCAGGAAGCATTGTTGACCCTTTAATATTCTTTACGGGGTTTTCTTGGGAAAAATCACAGAGTAGTTTGCCATCTCCTTTTTATGGATGAGGAAAATGAGGCAAATAGGGTTAGGTAACTCATCCAGGGTCACACAGCTAGTGTCAGAGGTTGAATTTGAACCTTGGTCTTCTTGACTCCAGATTCTGCACTCTGTCTAGTCTACCACCTAATAGATGCTTAATTCATATTAATTGATTGATTGACCTGTTCACCTTATTGGCTGATGGGGGCATGGAAGTGAATAATTTCTGAGGTTCCTCCTTCATCTAAGAGCTTAGGAGTCTTGGTGCTATGACCCCTTTCTGCCCCAGATCAGCTTTATTTCTAAGTGTCCTGCAGGCAGGGACTGGAATCCTCAGTGCCAAGGAATTTGTGACTACCTGTTAAATCACTGGCACCTGCAACTTGGTTCTCAATTCCTCTTACCTCTCCCAGTGAGTTAATGAAAGAGTGAAAAGTAATTTATTCAGCTTTTTCATTAATCCATGCCAGGATTTATAATAAGTGCTGTAGACTCTAGGACCAGAGCCCCTATCTGCCCCCCATTAGCCTACCTGATTACAGGATCTGGCCTTTGGAAACCGTTTTCTGAAATCCAAGTCTTTTTGATGGCTAAGTCCCAGACTGCAGATGAAATGGGAGTATGGGGCTTGGGTTATCACCCTGTCCCCCATCTCTGACATTTCCTCCACTGGATTGGATTAGCATTTGTTATCCCTTCACCTCAACCCCACCACTCATGGATTCTGGAATTTCACTTTCCCCTCCCTCATTTTTCTGGGCCTTCTTTCCTCCACCCTCTCACCATTCCCTTTCTCTCTAATCCCTGTCTCTTATTGGTGGATGGACCAGGAGGGGCTCGAGACCAAGGCTGGTGCTTACTCAGGTATTTCTTTTGCTTCCCCCAGGACTCCTCCAAATTCTTTCTGAAAGCCCAGATCTGCTTAAGTTTTAATGTTTTTTTCTGCAGAAAAATACAGAGGAATTCCTGCCTTTTACCTTCTAGATTTTGTTGGGAGATCTGATGAAATAACAACTTTCAAAAATATTAGAAATGCTAATGATTCTCCTGGAAATTTATCCAGCCCCAGTCCCCTCACCCTCCCTTCCTTCCACTCCCAACTTCAAGTTTTTCCTTTTGTGTCTGGTCAATAGCTCTAGTGATCTGTTCCTTGGTTCACTTAAAATTCCAAGTCCCAGCTAATTGTTGGAGACAAAAACAAAAGCACTCCTTGCCCATGGGGAGTTTATTCTCTAATACATTGATGTAGAAGGGTTGCCACAGTGTTTATAAATAAATTAAAGGATTTGGTCTATAAAACTTGTGACTTAGACAAAAGACTGCACCCAATGACCTAGAAGGTTATGACCTGAAATTTTGGTGAAAAGAGGTAATCAGGCTAGGTGGCATATATATTCATATTGTTTTTTTCCCTAAAGCTAGTGAAGCTAGCTACATATAAGTACATGGAGACAGAATGTAAATTTTGAATGACTGATAATGAATCACCAGGTTTAAATACATTTTGGAACAATGCCAGTTTAGGATGCCTTTGTTCCTCAGATTTATGGTCTCCATATGTATTTAACCATAACCATACCATCAGAAAGGAAGTTTCTTAGCTGAGTAAGTTGTAAATACAAGAAGAGACAAACTGTCTATTGGAAATTATGATCCTAGGATATCTGTCTTTCCCCTGTGAGAAACATGCTCATTCTCTACAAAAATGAAGACTCAAGCCAGGTAAGTTCTCATTTTATTTTAGCCAATTATTCTACATTCCTAGTGAATGAGATTCTCCCTAATTGAGAGGACTCTTGTTCAGAAAAATGCAATGCTTTTTATGCTGTTCCCAATTCAAATTTCCCACCTTGTTCTCCATTGGCTAGATGAGCCTCCTGAACTTCCCACTTCATGCTCTCCTCTGTGATAAGTTCCTCTTCAGACAGCTCATTAAGCATGCCTCCAAGCCTCTAATCAGAAGCCTGCTTGTGCTAGGTCTCAATTCTGATTAGAATCAGTAACCTCTGACTTACATTCTGCTATCACTCGAAGCTGGGAGGAGTTTTAATCCTGTGGAAACAATATTTCTCCTTTTGTTTCCCACAAATTCCCCCTCTTTTCTTTTATTTAAATTTTGTTTTCACATCTTTAATACTCCCTCATTCTCTATCTCATATGAATTGTACCCTTTAGCCATCTCCCCTTCAACTAAATCTGGGAAGGAAAGGGGGAAGAGTTGATCGATGCGCTGAATAATTACAAGTGGGCAGTCCCCTTTTATAAGTACAGATGCAGAGACCCCAAAGAGAAACAGTCATGAGCAACTAAGTGTCCCTTTAAGATTCACAAATCTCTTCTCATATAATGTCTGGTGGGGAACATCATTTGATGAGGTCCTCTGGTCTAGGCACCTCTTCCAGCCATCTCGAGCACAACATCTGAGCATCTTCTCATCACCTTCCTGTAGAAATCTGCCCTCTTATTTCAATTCTCCTACAAAACTGCTATCTTTATAGAGTCAAAACTGGAAACATGGCCAGTTTCCCATTATTCATTCCTTCATCAGGAGGATGAGATTCCCCCAAGGAATCACTAATAGGCTCCAATACCTACACAAATACATTGAGTAACCTATTTTAACACAGTATATACCAAGTCATAAAACAATTCCAACTTCTGGTCATGTTATGCTTCTTTAAAGCATTTAGAAGACAGACCACAAACCATTCTTCTTCTTCTTTTTGTGACAAAAAGTATTTTTATTTTGACATCTGAATAAGTGTTGACTCCTCAAGACACAGCCTTTGGCATCTTTCTCAACTTATTCATCAGCTTGTTGCACTGTGCCTTTCTCAGAAACATAGATGTCATCCAAAAATTTTCTGATATCTTTGTTTTTGACTGTGGCAGCTTGTTGGGTCAGGGCAGCTGAGTTTGGAACAAGTTCAATATCATTTCCTTCAAGAATTAACTCTTCTTTTTGGGCTTAAGAAACAGCACAAGCAACACCGGGTCTCATGTGCACTCTTCAGATACATTTGTCATCCAAGAAATTTCTGATTTCAACAAGTGAGCCATTCTCTTGAATAACAACATTGATGGGGAAGTGAACACACACAGACCTCATCTTGTAACAAAACCCCAGGGTAACACCTTTGATCATGTTTTGTACGTGACTACAGATTGTGCTCACGGTTGCAAGTTCTTTTTGATTTCCCCACCACTTGTCTACCCGGAGCCTTTTTTTCTTCTTTCCAAGGAGGCTGAGCTCAACATTGATATGGTTGAAATCCCTACGGAGGATTCCTCTGGGCCCCTTCACGATAACTGTCCAATCTTTAAGAGAAATGTCAACATTTTCTGGGATGTCGACGGTCTGGTGGCTGAGAATGGTCTTCATTCTGGTGCTGGCTGGGCCAAAGAGAGCAAACCATTCTTCTTTTAACATTAACTAATCATAACAAAACTGAGACAAGAGTAATAAGCTGATTTCACAAGCCCTTGACCTAATTATCTCCATACTAAGACTAAGGATTAAAGGACTCTAAGTTATACAGGAACATATATACCAGGAACAGATATCAAGGGAAAATAGTCGTTGTTTGGGCTAAAATCCTAAGCCTAATAGCTTAATCTTAGACTTACATCCTCACTTGTTCTCATACCAACCTATTGTTAATAGATCTGGTATTATACTTAGAAAACTTTTGATCATAGGAATTTGCCATTAAGAGTGGGCATGTAACTAAAGCCAGAGAACTTTATGTCAGTTCCAGGCAGAAGTTGTACAGACTGTATTGAGCCAGGCTTAAAGTTTGCCAGGTGTCATAGTGGGGAAATTGAGTCAGGAGAATCCTATGCCAACTCAGGCAGAAAAGGTGTTTTCCCAAACTTCCCATTTTGCATTTCATACCTGTACCTCACTAGGTTGCTGGCATTATGGATCAGTGGCTCAGATTCCTTTCTTGGAATCCACACTGGAAGTTAGATTCAGAAGAATCAGTTAATAGTTCCATAAAATATTAAAATAGCAAATAATAGCTATATGAAAATATTAAAATAGCAAATAATCATCACTGGATATGACAATAACCTCACACCTTTAAAGTGAGTTTTAAATAGCCTACATGCCTTTCTGTACTTGTTCTAGCTCCTGATTAAAAAACAACATAAAATCAAATTTACCATTAAGATCACAACTTATTGCCCTACTAGATTTGTATCTGTTTCCTAATCTTCTCTATCCTTTTCTAACCATGCTCAGTCTGAAAGAATGAGATACACTGAAATTCTTTCCCCCAAACTGAAGATGTCTCTCATTTAGTTTCAGGAATTAATTCAGTCCATTGTGTTAATGCCCAAATATTCTTACATCATTTTGAAACATGGAAGAGCTTCATTCCATACAAATACACGTTTATTACAGTTAAACTTTTATTCCCAGCCTTAGTCTATGGGATAATGAGTCAACATTATATTGGTAACATTTTTCCCATCCCTTTTTCTAATTATTCCCATAACAGTTTAAAATAATGTTCTATTCTGGGGATTTTATCTTTTACAAGATTACACAAGAGTACCAATTTACCCAATCATCTGATTGAAAACAGCAATGTTTCAACATGCTCTAATTATAGAAACATGCCATAAAAAAAGGCAAGGATATAATGAGATAAAATATCACTGCCTTCCATATCCAGTGTCATATCCACCTTATAGCGAGACTTGGGAATCATCAGGTGGGAAAACATTCCCCTTTCAAATGAATACAATGGAGAAACTGAGTTAGAAGGATTCCATTCCAGGCCAGGATTGTCCTTTCAGATTTTTTTCCTGAGGCAAACCTCTACCTGTAACAGTCGCAATGTCTCTGAGTAACTAATAGCCTAAAAGCCCATTACTAGAGGTCATTTGCAAATTCTCAGCTAATCAATGCCTTGTTTAGGAACTCTATATACAGAAGATTACTAATTTGATATGCTTCAATGTTGTCGGATACACTTTACATAGAGACTACAACTTTAACAAAGAAAGTTTACTCAAGTCTGAGGCTTACTGCTTTCTAGTCTTCTGCGACTTGAGTGATGCATCCAGGCTTCCCCAGTTTTAGGGGCCCAGGGTAGGGCTTTGGTTGTAGCTGATGTCCCTCCCCTTTCCCTTTAGCATGGTGGGGAAAGGTAAAGAAAGCTCTCTTTTCCTAATCTGATAAATAGAAAAACCCCATGACCATTTTTAATCCACCTGAAATCTTCAAACATCACGGTTTCACCCCCAAGAAGTCAGAAAATTTACTGTAGGTTTAAATACAATTTCAGTACCAAGTTATTACAACAAATTAGATTACAAATAGTATTTTGATAGGCCTTCCAAAATCCATACAAAGGATCGTATAAAACATTTCTTTATAAAAGATTTCCCTTTCTCAAAAATAGTGTACAATTTATCACAAAACCCTCTTGAACCTGTTGACCTGAAAACTTTGAAAGAAAAGGCAACAGGCTAAATGCATACATTTTATGATTTAATTAATTGATCAATTCCCCGTAAAGAAAACAGTTACATAGCGCTATGGAGCCAGGATCAGAACTGGCTGACTTAGTACAGAAATTGACTGTCTTAAGTACATTTTGCCATGAGGAAGGAGTTCTCTTAGATAAACACATTGCAAACAAAGTGGTGTCAGTTGGGTTTTATGATCCCAAGCTATGGGCATCTTCCTTCCCCAGCATGTCTCTGCGATTCAAGATAAGAAAAAGGTCCCATCACCCAGATAACAGACATCTTGTCCTAAACAGGCCTTAACAGAGTTTGACAAAAGCTGAAGTTACAACCCCGGGTATCTGTGTTTTCCTCTAAACAAAGGAGACTATTAGGTCCAGACTCTTCTTAATTCAAATTTTGGCCCTTATTAAAGTCTAAAATTGATATTAAATATTAACAAACCTAACTGACAAAAACTACAAGAAAAGATCTTAAACAAAGTCTTTGCATAATTACCAAGCTTCCTTCCACAAATAGACTTTAGCAAATGCTTGATTTATAACAAAACAACTTTAACTGAAACTTTCTTTAAAATAAAGAAAAAACTTGGAAGTCTATGATATCTTAAATGACAATACTTCAGAGTAGAATGACTGAAAAGTTTCTGGTTTAACCTAGCCATTATTTTTTAACAATGCAATTCCTAATATAACAACATTTAGATAACAAAAATTGCTTTTTCAACAATATAGCTTATTATATACTTCAAACTTTAAGCAACTCATTATCAATTTAGGTGAATGCAGTTCCAAATAACCTTACACAGAGAATAAACTGTAACTTTAAACTATTATACACATTTTCCTAATAGTCAAGATTTCAAAATGAAAATTCTACTATAATATTATCATTACTTATTTGTAACCAAATATAACAGGTTCAAACTATTAAATTTTTGTCACATTCCTTTAAAAAAACTTCATGTGCAACACAATCCAGATTTCAAAATTACTTTAACACTATTTCTACCTCAAGGGGATCTTTAGAAATAAAGTAATAACATAAACAATGCCTTCAGGTGACGTTAATTGCATTTCCAGAAATTATTGACCTTATTACTTTTGGCATTTAAAACTCATTTCAAAGTTACCAGGTATGGAACAATCGCCTTAAATTAGAGGCATGATAATGTTCTGTCTAACCATGTGCCAGTCTTTGCGTCAGGCACTTTTACAGTCATAAGGCCAAATAACAATGTGTTAACATTTATATTCATTCTGGAGAGAAATTTTAGAAATTAAGCTGGTTTTTTTTGTTTTTTTGTTTGTTTTACATGTGATAAGTTCAAACACTAATTTTAACTCTGGCTTAGGCCATGGAATGATTCCAAATTCAGATCAAAACAGAAATATCTCTTCTTCTTTATACATCATTACATATTAATTTAGCAACATATTATCTTGAAAATGAAAATTCAGTATGCCTTACAAGAGAGATTCTTTTAAAAAAATATTTCTTCTAAAAATATTTCCTTTTCTTTAGAAACAGTTTAAAATTTATCCTGATGTTAAGAGAGCCACTTGAACTTTTATAAAGAAAATTAGTTGAAGTTTTTTTTTAATTCTTTTTTTTTCTAAATTTATTTATTTATTTATTTAACTTTTAACATTCATTTTCACAAAATTTTGGGTTCCAAATTTTCTCCCCTTTTGTCCCCTCCCCCCACCCCAAAACACTGAGCGTTCTAGTTGCCCCTGTCTGCCAATCTGCCCTCCCTCCCGAAAATTTTTAAAATGGTAGCTCTCTTT
This sequence comes from Notamacropus eugenii, assembly GCF_028372415.1. Classification (NCBI taxonomy): domain Eukaryota; kingdom Metazoa; phylum Chordata; class Mammalia; order Diprotodontia; family Macropodidae; genus Notamacropus; species Notamacropus eugenii. The sequence goes on from NC_092876.1 coordinate 19,926,128, forward strand.
TCACCTTGAAGTAAAAATAAACTTTTAAAATTAAAATTCATTAAAGCTTAGTTGGTACAAAAATGTATTTAGGTAACATGAATTCCCAAAATATTATAACAAACCAAATTCTTAGTTATTGCAGAATTCCTAGATACCATAAAATGCTTCAGTAAAAAGGTGTAGTAACGGAATCTCACATTGGTAACATAAGAGACTGATCACAGAAAAATCCTACTGCTTTCAGAATCCTTTTAAACAATGGCAACATTTTAAGGTGAGTCTTAATACATGAATTTCTGCACATGTTCTAATTTTAGATAAAAATAATATTTGATTTCCCAATAAGATTATACAAAAAAAAGCTCGGATGCTTTATTGGTCACTTGCTATTGATCATAGAAACTTGCCATAGAAGGAAAAAAGCAGGGACATGTCACATATGAAATATGACAGGATAAAACACCCTTGACTCTGTTTGAATTCAGATAAGAGTGAAATTCTCCAATCATGCAATATCTGTTTCATAGCCAGACTCAGGAATAGTCAGGTAGGAAACATTCCTTTTTAAAGGAATGTTTCATAGCCAGACTCAGGAATAGTCAGGTAGGAAACATTCCTTTTTAAAGGAACACGATAGGGAAACTGAACCAGGGGGATCCCATCCTAGATTGAGGCTAGAATTGTCCATTCAATGAGGATGAACAGGGCATCAAGGTCAACTACAGTATTGAGAGGAAGTTCTTGAATTTGAAAAGGCTACAAACCAAGACCAAAGTGGAGGGAATGTTGGATTCTGTTTGCAGATGATTGTGCGCTCAATGCAGCCTCTAAAGCTGAGATGCAACAAAGTATGGATCAGTTCTCTGCTGCCTGTGCTAATTTTGGCCTAATAATTAACACCAAGAAAACACAGGTGCTCCATCAGCCACCACCACATCATCCATACATGGAACCATCAGTTACAAGAAATGGAGAAGTTTTGAATGCCATGGATAAGTTCACTTTCCAAGGATGTACACGTTGATAACGAGGTGGGCACACGCATTGCCAGAGCTAGCTCAGTGTTTGGGAGGCTCTGAAGAAAAGTTTGGGAAAGAAGAGGTTTTAGACTGACTACCCAACTGAAAGTCTACAGAGCCATTGTGCTGACCTCATTGTTGTATACCTGTGAAACATGGACAGTCTACCAGCTCCAAGCCAGGAAACTAAATCACTTCCATTTGAACTGTCTTAGCAAGATTCTGAAGATGACCTAGCAGGATAATGTAGCAGACACTGAGGTCCTTGCCCTGTCTGAACTGCCAAGCACTGAAACTATGGTTCTGAAAGCACAATTCTGATGGGCTTGCCATGTTGTTTGAATACAAAATGAACGCTTGCCAAAGATTATTTTATGCAGAACTTGCATGGGACAAGTGATCACATGGTTGTCACAAGATGCGATGCAAGGACACTCTCAAGGTCTCTCTCAAGAAATTTGGATTTGATTTTGTGACATGGGAGAAACTGGCACAGAACTGCTCAGCATGACATGCCCACTTCAGAGAGTGTGCTGTGCTCTATGAGCAAAGCAGAATTGAGACAACACAAGGAAAATATACGATGTGCAAATTTGGAGTATCCACTCAAAATATTCACATGGACTATCTGTGCCCAATCTGTGGTAGAGCATTTGGAACTCATATTGGTCGGATCAGCCACAGTCGAATACACTGAAACTTCACTTTATCATGGTAATGTCATTTTGGTTCTCCAGGAGAAGGAAAGACAACAACCACTGTGGCCAACATATCTACTACTTTTCTTTGTTCTGAAAAGACTTCTTCCTATTGTTGTTGTGTTTTTCTTTTCTTCTCAAAGAGGACCATGACATCAAGATGATGACATGACTTACAGTTGACTTCAAATTGTGTGATGGAGGGTTGTACAAGGTCATCAGCCCAACTTTCTCCTCCAGAGTCATCTGGGTCCAGTGGCCTGATATTCATCAGGTGGACTGGACATGGCACAGGATGCAATGTAGGACCCTGGCCCTTTTAGGCTAAGGTCTGATAATGTTTAATATAAAATTTTGGAATAATCTCTTTGTTCTCTCTGAAGCAAACTCAGAGAATGCCTCTTCCTATGTCAGCAAAAGCCAGCCAAAGCTGACTCTGCACTCCTTGGGAGACCTTTAACCTATGACATATCTTGAATAATGGGACTTTCCTTTGTATCTTATTATCTATAGACACATACTATGTTATGGCATATTAATGGTAAAGAAAATATAGACATCTTAGGTTGTAATTTCTATTGAACATTGTTTACCCTTTCCTATGTCAGTTATCTGTTTGGGGCAGGAAGCCTGCCACTTACTAGTGGTGGGATTTCTGAGACATATGTTTACCCAGCCTGGAATCACAAGGCCTGACTGACATTGCTTTGTTAATTGTCCTGTCTTACTGAATTTATGATTTGCTTAATTAGGAGAGTTTCTTTCTCACGGCAAAATGTACTTAAGACAGATGATTTCTGTACTAGGTAGTCAGAGTCACCTCTGACTCCATAATGCATTATGTAACTGTTTTCTTTATGGGGAATTGATTAATTAATTAATTAATTAAAATGTATGCATTTAGCTTGTTGCCTTTTCTTCAACAAGTTTTCAGGTCAACAGGTCTTACCAGATTTTCATTTTGAGTGAGATACACCCATTCAATGAATAGGCCTCTTTAAGTAGTTATTCAAGGCATAGCCTGGTTAAAAATATTTTTTAAAACTCCAACTGGGAGGGGAAGACCCTCAGGGTAAGAGAAAAAGTTACTATTTAGTACTTACATTCACTCAGTGAGAAGAGACAAATGCCAGGCCAGATCTAATTCACAAAGGATGAGAATAAGGACCCTAAACCCACCTTTTTCATTGATACATCTTCAGACTCACAGTTTTTGTCAATGCCCTAAGCAATTGAAAATTTCTATTTGTCTGCTATCTGATGCAGACAGAGACAAAAATATAAAGAATAAAGTATATGAGAAGATGTAATCAAGGGGTGGGATTTAGTGAACCCTGGAATGCTGACCATTGGGAGGCAGGTGGGAAATTTGAACTGAAAGTAGGACATTTAAGCCTAGCAGTTGTCTGAAACAAAAGTGCTTTCCATTTCAGAGGGACCCATTCATTAAGAATGTAAAATAATTGGAGAGGATCCTGGCAAGATGACACAGTAAATCAGAAAATTCTAAGCTCTCAAGATATTCCCCAACAAGAGTTAAAATAGCACCTTAGGGCAAACAAAGTATAGGTGGTGATAAAGAAGAATGGGACACAACCACGGTCTTCCTGGGATAATTTGAGAAGAGAAAACTCTCAGGACTAGGTTGGGTCCCTGTGAAAAGTAAACACCTCCAGGCTAGATTTTGGTTTAACAACAAGCCACTTAAACAACCAGTAGCAAGCCCTGGGAGTAGTAGGTTTGAGAGGTTGTCTTGGCCCCAGCCACAGGAACTTTTATTCCTGGGATAGTGAGGGGAGTTGGACGTTTGAGCTCTGGAGGATAGAAGAAACTTCTGCTGATATACAGGTACATACTGTTGACCTGAAAACTTGGTTAAAGAAAAGGCAACAGGCTAAATGCATACATTTTATGATTTAATTCATTAATCAATTCCCCATAAAGAAAACAGTTACATAGCGCTATGGAGCCAGGATCAGAACTGGCTGACTTAGTACAGAAATTGACTGTCTTAAGTACATTTTGCCATGAGAAAGGAGTTCTCACATTGTAAACACATTGTAATTGGATTTTGTGATCCCAGGCTACGGGCATCTTCCTTCCTTAGCATGCCTTTGTGATTCAAGGTAAGGAAAAGTCCCATCACCCAGATTGCAGACATCCTGTCCTCAACAGGCCTTTGAAATGTTTATTCACAACCCAAGGTGTAGGCATCCTCTAAACAAAGGAGACTATTAGGTCCAGACTCTTCTTAATTCAAACTTTGGCCCTTATTAAAGTCTAAAATTTATATTAAATATTAACAATACCAATAACTGATTATAGGGGACTCATAAGAACAGACTCTTTTATGTGTGTGTGTGCGTGTGTGTATATCTTTGTGTATATTGATAATGTTTAATATAAAATTTTAGAATAATCTCTTTGTTCTCTCTGAAGCAAACTCAGAGGGTGCCTCTTCCTATGTCAACAAAGCCAGCCAAGGCTGACTCTACATTCCTTAAGAGACCTTTAACCTAAGACACTATCTTGAATAATGGGACATTTTCCATATCTTAATATTTGTAGACATATACTATGTTATGGCATATTAGTGGTAAAGAAAACACAGACATCTTAGGTCATAATTTCTATTGAACTTTGTTTACCCTTTCCTATGTCAGTTATCTGTTTAGGGCAAGAAGCCTGCCACTCACTAGTGGTGGGATTTCCTTATCACCGAGACATATGTTTATCCAGCCTGGAATCCCAAGGCCTGACCAACATTGCTTTGTTAATTGTCCTGTCTTGCTGAATTTACGATTTGCTCAACTAGGAGAGTTCCTTTCTCACGGCAAAATGTATATAAGCCAGAAGATTTCTGCACTGGGTAGCCAGAACATTTCTGGCTCCATAATGCATTATGTTACCATTGTCTTTAATAGGGAATTGATTAATTAATTAAATCATAAAATGTATGCATTTAGCCTGCTGCCTTTTCTTAGCAAAGTTTTCAGGTTGTGTGGGATGGCTCAGGTCCCTACATAAATCAATTACTCAGAGGCCTCTCAAAGTGATGACAGAAAAGAGTTTTATTCGATTTTCGAGAATCTGGACAATCCCACAGCAGTTCACCTGGAGTAGGAAAGCCGAAGATAAAAATCAGGACAGTGATTTATAAACCCTAACGCAAGTCCCTCCTCCCCCCCACTGACAATTATCCTCATTAGCTGAGGATATGGTCTTACATTCTAGACACGAAATCTAACCAATCCCTTTGAAATGAAGACATCGAGGAATTACGCAAGTTTTGTCCAATCATTGAGACCCCAGTACACCACACAGTTTTATACCTTATATGGAACTATTCTATTCCCAAAACACTGCAGCCCTGAGCCTCCAGGCCCCACCTCACCCTTGGAAGAAAACGACAATCTGAGGAGTCTTCACCAAGTCTATCCCACTCAATCCCTCCTCTTATTTTATCAGCCTGAAGACTTCTCACGGATGTTTTAACCAAAGTTCTGTAACATAATCTCACACTGTCTATTAATCTCCTCATCCCAATCAGGATCATTCATGTCTCTTGTCTCCACAGGTACCCAACCTTCCTTTTTTAATATCATCAGTCGAATGGCTCCTTCAGTCCTTTCTTCTACTCTAACAAGTTTTAGTAAAGAATTTCTAACTATTTTAGTAATTAGTGAAATCAAACAAGGTAGACAAATAGGAAGTAATACAATACCACTAATTGCTATAAGGCCAAACCACAGTAACCTCTTCCACCAGCTCCCCTCAAACCAGGACCACCAGGATGTATTGAAAGGGGAGCCCCAAGTTTGTATGGGAACATGAGCAACCTTCCTGATATTCTTGGTGATCTCTTTCACTATCCTTCCATTATCATCAATTTTTAAGCAACATGTAGATAAATTGAGCTTCCCACAAATTCCTCCTTCTTCTGCAAGTAAATAATCTAAGATTAATCTATGTTGCAGTACTGCTTCCCTAGTTTGTGTGGCTTGATCAGCCACTAAGTCCAAAGCCTTTGCTGTTTGATTGGTTATAATTTCAACTACTGCTTGAAGTCTGATTAGTCTGTTTAATGGATATATAGGGGTTCTATAACCCCAGCTCCCATCTTGAGCCCAAGTTGCAGGCCCATACTCTCTGATTATCCTCTCAGGAGGCCAAGTATCGCCCCACCCATTTGCATTTCCAGTCTGAGTGAGGGAGGTGTCGATGTTCCTCTTTCTTTTTGCTAGATCATCATATAGAGGAACCCCTGGATGCTGTTTCCCTGATTCAGGCAAGAAAAAGAATTTAGGTCTCACCAATCCAATGTAACAAACACCTCTCCAGTTAAGCGGAAGGTGAGTATAGGCTGTCTGTCCACATATCCAATAATGCCCTCTCAAAGCAGGATTTTCCTCTAGAAACAGTCTTACTCTATAATCCACAGCCGGAAAGTATTTCACATCATCCGGGCCTAATGGTCCCCCTTTCATGATTTCTGACTTACACCTCCATAGTTGTTGCTTCCTCTTCCATATACAATGTTGATAATTCTCCCCAGTTCTATTGATTACACTCCAGAAAGTATCAAACATCATCCTATGTGTTCCATTCTCCCACTTCCATACCCATTCTTTATATTCTGTGTTATTCTTTGTACTATTCATATATATACAATTCCACAAATTGTCATGGTCGTGACCCCCCTTCACATGGTTTTCTGGGATCAGAGGGGTTGCAAAACTTATACCCACAACTTTCATGATATTCCCCTTTTGTTCTCTCTTCGTATGAAGAGGATGGGAAAAATGAATGGGTACAGGGAATCACACTACCATCTGAACAGGTAATACTGTTCTGATCCCATCTATCTGCATACTGGGCACAATCAATATGAGCCAGGGTTAAACTTGTGCACCACAAAACCTCACGGGGGAGTCTGAGCAATAAGTCCCTTAAGTCGTAATTCATGCAAATGTTTCATCAAAGCAAATACATATTCCCTTACAAATCTATCCTTGTTATCAACAATTGGATCCCAGTTTCCTTCCTGTATTCCCGGGTAGGGATGCCCATATAGAAGCTCATAAGGAGATAGGCCTACATCTCTGCGAGGTTTTGTTCTAATCCTTAAGAGAGCTAATGGTAAGCATTTAGTTCATGGTAATTGTGTTTCTAAGGCTAGTCTAGTTAGTTGTTTCTTAATTTCCTGATTCATTCTTTCTACTTTGCCTGAGGAAGGAGGATGCCAGGGAGTGTGAAACTCCCAAGTAATCTCCAGTGCTTTTATTAATGACTGCAAAACCTTGGCAGTAAAGTGAGTGCCTTGGTCCGAATCTATCCTCTCCACCATGCCATACCGTGGAATTATCTGTTCCAATAATATCTTACTAACTGAGGAGGCAGTAGCTCGTGATAAGGGAAAGGCTTCTACCCATTCTGTCTCTTTCCTTCTATCACCCGGGAGGACCCATCTATAAACCAATTCACTCCCTCAAACAAAGGGGATTCTTGTAAATCCTCCCGCACTTTTGTCTGATAATCAGTTATATCCAAACAGCAGTGTTCCAAATTTACAGGCTCCTCGGGTGAGGCTGACAGAAAACTAGCTGGATTAAGGTTATGGTCTTGGGACAGTATTAAATCATCCTTTTCTAATAATATGGCCTCATACTTTAAAATTCTTGAATCTGTCAGCCATCTCCCAGCTCTCTGATTTAAGATAGATCGCACCTGATGAGGTACACTCACAATCAAACAGCCTCCAAAAGTGATTTTTCTACTTTCTTCTACTAGGAGGGCAGTGGCTGCCACAGCCTGTATGCAAGTTGGCCATCCTTTTCCAAATTCTGTGTGTTCTCACACACGCTTCAAATGGAGCTTTAATACTGACAAAGTGTGTCTCCAAGCATGAAGCTTGAGAGTTATTAACTAATAGCAATAATTATAAATGAAAGTAAACAACTTTAAAATTTTAAATGCAATAACCTTCCATAACTTTGTCTACTGGCTTCCCAATCATGCTAAACATTTTCTGAATTGGTATGGGGGAATAGATAGTTCAAGGTTCAACTTACCCATATTCCTCCCCTCCTCTTATTTTTCCTTTTTCCATACCTAAATCCAATCAATAAATACCTCTTCACATTCTTTCCCTTATGAATCCTTCCCTTCATCTATCTTCCTTTTATATGAATATGGGAAGAAAGCAAAGTTGACTGACGCATTAGCAAATTACAGGGGGGGCAGTCCCCTTGTCATAAGTACAGATACAGAGATTTAAATTAATGAACTGTCCATTTAGAGGTTCCATCTCATACAGCAGTCTGGGGAGAAATATCATCTTATGCAATTTTCTGATCTGGATGCTCCTTCAAACAGTCGTCAGCACAGCATCTCAGCATCTTCTTTTCTTTATCTTCTTGTAGAAATCCAGATGTCCACTCTCCTACAGAATTGAACTTAATACCATCTTAGATTACCAATCCTATCATTCTTACAAAAATCGAAATTGAAACTTTGACAAATTATCATTTTTTTTTTTGAAGAAAAACAAGAAATTCACATTAAAATGCAGCTTCTACATTTCACAGCAAGTCATTATTCATTCCCTCATTAGGAAGATGAGATTTCACTAAGGAGTCAACACCAGGCTCCAGTACTTACATAAATACAATAAATAATCATTTTTAACACAGTGCACATCACATCATAAAACAATTCCAACTTCTGATCATGTGATGCTTCTTTTAAAGCATTTACAATATAGTCCACAAACCATTTTTCATTTAGCATTAACCAACTAGGACAAAATAATAACTATGCATGCTAGCCTCACAAGCCCTTAACCTAATCATCTCCACACCATTACTAAGAATTAGAGGACCCTAACTTATTGTTGTTGTTCTAAAGTCCTAAACCTGTTAGCTCAATGTTAGACTTAACCTCAGATGTTCCCCTACCAACAATCTATTATTCAACAGATCTGGTATTATTACTTACAAAACTTCTGATTTTAGGAATTTGCCACTAAGAGTAGGGACATTGCAGGGAAACAACATCTCCCTTACTTCATGTCAGTTCCAGGCAGGAGTAGATTGTCAACTGGCGTTCAGCCAGGCTTCAAGTCTGCCAGGTGTCAGTGGGGAAATTGAGTCAGGAGAATCCTACCTCAGCCCAGACTGAACAGTCGCTCTCCCGACCTTCCCATGAGATCACCTTTTTGCAGTTCATACCAGCATCTCACAGGCTTATTGGCATCATGGATCAGTGGCTCAGACCACCTCTCTTGCTATCCACACCTGGAGTTAGACTCAGAAGAACAGTCAGTTAATAGTCCCACAAAAATCTTAAAATAGCAAGCTCCAATAATCAGTTTCAGACATGACTAATTTCACATTGGCCAAGGAACATCTTTGAAGCAGGTCTAAGTAGCCTACATGCCTTCCTATACATGTTCTAGTTCCTGATTGAATAACAATCATAAGTCATTGCTCTAATAGATTTATATCTGTTTCCCAAACTACTTTATCCCTTTCTAACCCTGCTCAATCTAAAAGAATGAGCTACACATGTGATAAGTTCAAACACTAACTTGAATTTTTATGTTCATGTAATGAATTCAAATCAAAACAATCATTTAACTTTCAATGCCAAATATTACCAGAAGCTACCTACCTCTAAGAAAATTAGACTGAAATTCTTTCCCCAAACTGAAGATGCCTCTGATTTAGTCTCAGTAATTAATTCAGTTAATTGTTTTAATACTAATTGCTTTTACATCATTTTGTAACCTGTAAAGATCTCACTCCAAGTTGGGACCTTTGTCCATTACCCCAAAAAGTTTTAGTCCCATTTGTCTAAAGGCCTTGGAAAATCTCACCTTGAAAACTCCTTGGTTTTTCCACGTGAACCGGCTCTCCTAAGGTCCACTCTTATCACTATACCCAAGTCTATTCTACTTCCCACTCTTAATTCTATCAGTCCAAATCTCCAGTTTACTGGCCACTCCCATCAAGACCATTCCTGGAGCTCCCAGACCACCTGCCCCCCCCCCTTTTTTATAAGGGATTCCTTTCCTTGAATCCCCCTGTAAATAAAATACAATTACAGCTAACTTTGAATCCCAATTTTGTTCTGTGTAACAATGATACAATATCTATTTATTCTCATTAGATTTAGAAAGAATGTCCCCAGGGATTTTATTTACTTCTTAGATCTTAAATTTGCCCTAAAGAGCCAATCACTGAAGATCATTTCTTATACATTTTCAGATTCTCACCAAAGCAAGTTCTATATACAATCTCCTCAGCTGCTGGGGCTGTACTTGTTACTAGCCTGAGGACTGCTTCTTTCCCCCACATATTCACACAGTGTACCAGCTTTAGGTTTTAGCATTAGAATTACAAATGGCAAACATAATTTTGTAAGTGGTAACAAATTGTTTTAGCTATGAACCCGAACAATAAATTTCAGATGACATCAATTGTATTTTCATATCCTATTAGAGAAACTAAATTCTTCCCACTTTTGTAACTTACAAATACGAATTGGATAGGTAGGCCTTCCAAAAACCCATACGAAAGATTTTACAAAGTATTTCTTAATACAGCAAATATTTCTTCTCTTATGAACAGTTTACAATTTATCACAATCCTCTTGAAACTAATTGACAGAAATCACAAGACCTAAACCCATAGCCTTTTCATATTTGCCCATAAACTTTCTTTTACAAAAATAACTTTAGAGTAAATGCTTGATTCATGGCAAAAACAATTTTAGCTAAAATTTCCTTTTCAACAACAGAAATAAACTTTTAACATAATACATGCTCAGATGAAACAGGCTTGAAAATCACACCTATATATATATATACCCGTACATTTTTAAAGCATTCTCATTTTCTTAATAAGAATGCTACAACAAGAAAACTCTTACAAAAAAACAATTCATAACAACTCTTTTTAACCAATTCACAAACTAGCTTAACAATGCAATTTCTAATACAATATTTAGATGGATTACCTAAAAATTTAAACTTATTTAAGTTTACTTAAAACTTAAAAGAAGCCATTAACCTATTCAGCTCTTTTTATAACCAAATGTAAGTTTCAAATTATCAAATTTCTATCACATCTTTTTAAAATCCCAATCTATATGTAATAAATTACAAAATTTAAAATCGTGTAACAGTTACATTAGATTAATGTTGCATCTAACAAATACCTATCCTTTTGTTAATGGAGCTAACATTTTTGGCAGAAATGCTGCTGGGTGTCTCTGCCCTCCTCTTATTTGTGCCAGGATTCCCAAGGCCACCCCTTTCTGGCCCTCCCACCCTGCAAAGAAAAAGAAAAACCTAAACTTATTATCTTTTTACTTTAAATACATTGTCTGGCATCAAATATATTGATCTAATTAAACCTAAATCCAAAACTCTCAGCTCTAAGTTGCTTACTTGAGATTTTTTTTTTTACTTTCTAATCTTCTGCTTACTTCCACCAAACTTTAATAAATTCTAACCTATCTGAAGCATTAAATTAAGAATGACACATTTCACCTATTCACAATTCCAAATACGACCAGAATGAATTCACTTAACTTTCTGTTATTTCCCATTACACTAAAATTTCTTCTTTTGGGTGAGGCAGGAAATGGTTAATTGGTTGCTAGCATGCCTCTTAGGTCTGAGGGAAAAAGATTTTTTTTTTCTTTTCTTTCTCTCCCTCCTTGTCCCTCTGCCCCTCTGAAACTAGTCTGGAGGGGTTGAAGAAAGGGAGTAACAGGAATTTCAAGGACAGGTCAGCTCAGCCTTTCTGCTCCTGCTGGCTGGCTGGCTAAATTTACAACCTTATCAGATAAAAACAGAGACACACAGACTTTCATTCACACAGAAATACCAACACAACATATACAGACAAAACATTTAACAGAACAGAATAGGACATATAGGTTTAAATTTTTGGCAAACCCAGTCCTCGGAGGAACCATACTTGGGCCAGATTGTGCCTCCTCCTCCGATGTCTTTTCACCCCATATGAAACAACAATACTTGATCATCTTCTTCTACATTCTTTTCTCTATAATTTGGTAATTCATGCCAATTTTGTAATCGGTTTCCCAAGGGACTATTTACCGGTATCTCTTCCTGACTCCACTCCGAAGCTCTATTCCTGGACTGCTTTTGTCCCATTTTGGTTGAGGGTTGTCGCCAACACCTCCGAGTCTGAGACTCAACGAATTGTGCTAGCTCCCTTGCTAGCTCTCCTGCTAGCTTCTCTTGCCAGCTCTCAGGTGAGGGTCGCCCGTCACCAGCAGTCACCCAGCAAACGTTTTTTGGGGGGCCCTTCACCCTGGGGTCTCGCAGTCCACTAATTTGGTTGGGAGTCGTCACCTTCTCCCCGAGTCTGTCTAAGACTCAACGAATTGACCCCCAGGCCCCACCCCGCGCTTACCGCTGGGTCGTATACGCGTACAATTTGCCTGACTGCAAACTTCAATACCAACCGGTTGGCATTTTTACACACTTCACAGCTTCGGAGTCTTTGGAGTCCCTATCTCTATTCTTTTCTGTCTTCACTGAGTTCCTCTGCTTCAGGTCGTTACCTTGCAGAGAGGGAGGCCCGGCAGCTCCTTTCAAGGACAATGGGGAAATCTCCCCAAGGGCGCCCAAGTCCTTGGACTGAGCTGTCAGCCGTCTCTCAGAAAGGTCACAGATCCCGGTACGTGCCCCCAAACTGTGTGGGATGGCTCAGGTCCCTACATAAATCAATTACTCAGAGGCCTCTCAAAGTGATGACAGAAAAGAGTTTTATTCGATTCTCGAGAATCTGGACAATCCCACAGCAGTTCACCTGGAGTAGGAAAGCCGAAGATAAAAATCAGGACAGTGATTTATAAACCCTAACGCAAGTCCCTCCTCCCCCGCACTGACCATTATCCTCATTAGCTGAGGATATGGTCTTACATTCTAGACACGAAATCTAACCAATCCCTTTGAAATGAAGACATCGAGGAATTACGCAAGTTTTGTCCAATCATTGAGACCCCAGTACACCACACAGTTTTATACCTTATATGGAACTATTCTATTCCCAAAACACTGCAGCCCTGAGCCTCCAGGCCCCACCTCACCCTTGGAAGAAAACCACAATCTGAGGAGTCTTCACCAAATCTATCCCACTCAAGGTCAACAGTTATGGCGCCCAAACGTGGATTGGAACTGTGGAACCGAATGGACATTTCCTCATCTCGCCAATGCCAGGACTCCGGCGCCAATAGGAACTGTTTTTCCTAGAGTCCTGGGCCTTGACGGGGTCGGGGTAAGTCCTTCCATTCCCAGCTTCCAAAGGACTCAAAAATTCACTTTAAATATAACCGCAGGACAGAGACCACTCTGCGTGAAAACGCCTCTGTATTAATTAGGTCTCCTCTGAAGATCGATCTAGGGAAATCAGCTAGCTATGGGTCAGTCAAAAACTAGAAGTAGAAATCCGGCTGACAAGACCCCTACTTCTTGTGTGTCAAGCTGTTACCAACCTGATGATCCCAGGTATTACTAGCACTAGTGTTAATCAACTAAAAATAGCCCTAAATGACGTTGGCCACCACAGGGCTCTTTTGGACTGGTCAAAGTTACTTTATCTTACAACCAAATTAAGAAAGGCCAACAAAACAACTAGCCAGTAGCGAGAATATTTCATCCTGGGCTTGCTGACTTGGCTGAGCGAGAACAAAAGACAGGTAGCCTCTTCTCTGTAAGGCTGGGAGCTGCTTCAGCACCTAGCTGTATCCTGGCAAAAATCCTTTCTTCTTCAAGGGCTCCAGTCTGTCCTTCCCTTCACTCCCTCCGTCCTATTCCTCAACCCTTTCTTCCCTCCCCTTCCCCTTGAAGGCCTCTGATCTGGGGAAACCCCAGATGCAATCTTTCTCCCTGGCCTTCCCCTACCTTAGACCTGAGGAAGGCAGCCTCTGTTCAAGCCTCTGTTGCCTCCCTCCTCCCCATTCCCCCTCCCTGCTTTCCCGTAAGGGCTCTGGTCCTGAAGAGGACAGTTATAATCCACCTAAGAACTAGAGGCCTGAACCTATTCCCATGGGGCCTGTTCCTTTAAGACAGTCAGAAACTTTGGGGCACCAAGGCTCCCCACCCCTCCAACGACCACAGGGGTGTTCTGAGCAAAGGCTGCAGGATTCCCCTTTATTATCAGACCTTGGATTCTTGCAGCATCCTTTCCTCAGAATGATAATAGCCAATTCATGATGGGGATTTCTAGCAAGCTTCTAATTGCCTTCTCTCTCTGGGTTGTTTTTGTGAGCTACGTTTGTATTTGTCCTGTTGTCAGTTTGTCTGTTGGTGTATGTCCCTGTCTGTATCATGTGTGCTGTGAATGAGTGTGTTATCTTGTAAGATTTAAATGCAAGCAGCCAGACTTCAAGGGCTGCAGCTAGGGAAACAGACAAAATTTTAACACTTTTCTTTGTTATTCTGGTCTGGCCAACCTGGAATTACAACGGAAAGTTAGATCATCTCAGGTAAAATCATTTTAGCAGATTTGTATGTTGTAAAATTAATCATAAACATTTGAGGAACTGATCATTTGAAAAAAACTCCTAAGATTGTGAGTAGCCCACCTTTCTAGGTAAAGCATTCCGCCCACCCTCTCCCAACACCTACATATCGCTCAGTAAATTCTGCTGCTGTGGGGGTGATTGGTAAACGTGGAAGAATCAGGCCTGTAGTGAGCATTCTCTAAACTCTGCCTGCAAAAGTCACCACTGGGACATCAGTTTCTCTGCTCTTGGTAAACTTCACTTCTCTGTTCAGTTGCAAAAAGTATTTTATCTCCGTTTGACCCATTTTCTGATTTGTAAAAATAATTATGCTTATTGTTATGGGATCAAAATGATAAAATGATTGTAAAATGCTTAACATAATGACTGGTATATGTTACATACAACATTATTATCTCTCAAATGTAATTGTTACCTTTGAAGTGGTTTTAATTGCTAAAAGTAATAAGATCAATAATTTCTGGAAATGCAAATTATACCATCTGTAGTAATTGTTGTTTTAAAACTATTTCTAGGATTGTATTTCTGAATTTCTCTTAGATTGTGAAAATTGGACCACTGTAATCTAGAAATAGTGTTAGACAAAGCATTTTTAATTTGAATTTTGTTGAAACTAAAAGATGTTGGGAAAATTGTGTAACACCAGTTATGTTACTTTATCAGTCCTGCTAACTTTATCTTATAATGTCTTGTAATTGTCATTTAGAAAATCAGGTATTTTCACCTTTATCTGTTAAAAAAAAAAGTTAAAGCTTAACAATTTGGCTATCTTCTATGAAGTTGTAGGATTGTTAACTAAGTTATTTGGGATTACTGTTTGAATGCTGAAACCTAAAATTGTTAAGTGATTCCTGTGTATGGAAAGGAGGGAATGGAGTGAAAATTTTATTTAGATTCCCTCTGCCCATTCAGAACAGTCCCACAATGGAGTGAAAACTTTATTTAAATTCCTTCTATTCATTCAGAACAGTCCTCCCATTCCTGTGGGTAAGATCATCAGTCCTAGTAAAGGAATTTGGTTGGTTAATGCAAATTCTACACAATGAATATTACTTGCACAGAAGTTGTAATAGAGAGAATTTTTAATAATTGGTTTTTACATCAGGAAAAGTTTTAAATTTGAGAAGGAAAGATGTTAAATGGAATCCCTTATGTGTGTGTGTCCTGGTAAATCTTTATTGTTTATTGTAACTCCAAGAGAGTGGAAATAACTGTTTTATCTGACTCTAAGCTGGGATTAGTGAAACTTTCTGTTTAAGGTAAAGGCATTTGGGACCATAATTATTTTTGTTTTGAGTTTGAATTTGGGTACAGTTGTCTGCATTAAATCAGTATCTGAGACACATGCCACAAAGGAATATTTCTCACCTGACTAAACACCGAGGAGACAATTCTAAACTCAATCTAGGATGGGATCCCCCTGGCTCAGTTTCCCTATTGTGTTCCTTTAAAAAGGAATGTTTCTCACCTGTCTATTCCTGAGCCTGGCTATGAAACAGATACTGCATGATTGGAGAATTTCACTCCTATCTGAATTCAAACAGAGTAAAGGATGTTTTATCCTGTCATATTTGGTATGTCATATGTCCCTGCTTTTTCCTTCTATAGCAAATTTCTGTGTTCAGTAACAAGTGACCAGCAAAACATGTGAGCCTTTTGTGTAATCTTACTGGGAAATCTAATATTATTTTTATCTGAAATTAGAACATATGCAGAAATTTATGTGAACTACTTAAGACTCACCTTAAGATGTTCCCATTGTTTAAAAGGATTTTAAAAGCAACAGTGTTTTTCTGTGAGTCAGTCTCATATCTAAGAATACTGTAATAATTAAGAATTCAGTTTGTTATAATACTTTGGAAATTCATATTACTTAAGAACATTTTTGTAACAACTCAGCTTTAATGAATTCCAGTTTTAAAGGTTTATTTTTGCTTAAGAAAAAAAAAGAGATATCAAGCATTTTAAAAGTTTCCAACTAGTTTTCTTCATAAGAGTTTAGTGAACATCAGAGTAAATTTTAAACTGTTTTTAAGGAAGAGAAATACTTTTAGAAGAAATGTTTTGAAAAAAAAATCATGTGTGATTCTTAGAAGGCCTACTAAAACTTCAAAATAACATACTGTTAAATTAAGCTGTTTTGATCTGAATATGTAGTCATTCTATGGCCTAAGTTAGAGTTAAAGTTTGCATTTGAATTTATTATGTAAAAGATTTAATTCCTGAAGTATCTCATTCTTCCAGAGTGAGTATAATTAGGGAAGAATAACAACTTGTGAAACAAACACGTAATTCCATCAAACTATAAATTGTCATTAACCTCTTTCTTTTGTTTAAGCTGGAATGAGATTCCAGTACAGTTATGCTAGCAAAAAGTAATAACTTAGGAGCTATCTTGTCTTATGGTTAAAATGTAAAAGCAAGTGGAAGAATAGGATTGAGAGATTTTGAAAGATAAATTAAGTTCTGTTTGAAACTATGAAAGGTAGATAAGATTTGGGAATAAATATGGGTTTTCTAAACCCCTCTTGCTCCTAGATGGTTGTTCTGGATACTTTTGTGCCAATTTCAGATGGTTTAAAGTGTGAGGAAGTATTTTATCTGAGGGATACCAGCCAATATTTATTTGCTATATAAGACTGGGACTGCAATTTACTATTATTTGAAGTTCTGATTACAGGAATACTTGTCTAAGTTATCATAAAGCCAATTGACTTGTGCTGCAGGCTAATGGTGGATGCTTGGAAAGGTTTTGAAGACGACCTTGGACACGGCCTAGGTAGGATCTTCCTAACTTTATTTCCCAAATGTTCTATTTCCTTTCTGAAAAAGGAAATTCCCCACCTGATTACCTCTAAGCCCTGCTTTCAGCACCTGGTAACCTCATGATTACATGTCAGATAATGGCTTATTCCTGGAATCAACCAGAACTAAGGAGATTCTTTCCTTCTGTTAACATTGTACCTCTTTTTCTTTTACAGCAAATCTTTATAATCAAGAAGTTCTGAAAGTACAATACTAAGTCTATCAAATAATAAATAGAAATTGGAGCATCTCTGAGTTACTATAATGGGGTGCAGGAATGAATAGCTTACAACTTTAACCTATATTCCTGGCCAAATAAATAAATATAATATAGAGATAACATTGAGGAAATGATTAGATCAGGTAGTAAGACAAAGATGTAATGTGATAGATGTCCAATTAGAGTAGCAAATTTTGAGGAAAAACAACAGGATCAGTCTGATTCCTCTAAGAATCCTATGCAAATGGATATGATTGACTTCTAAAATTTGTCATGCTTTTGATAATAAGATCTCAAATTTGGATTTTTGCATAAAATTTGTATAGGATAGTAGTAAAAGTAAGTGAAATTATTTCTTCTCCATTAAAATATCTGTCCAATAAGTCAAAGTCAGATGAGTTCATTTTATAGTTGAACCCTCAGATTTAAAAGATTCTTATTCTAGGTACAAGATTTAGGAAAGGACAGAAACAGCAAATAATGTGAACCGAAATTTTCTGAAATTTCAAAAAAAAAATGGAGAACAAATTTTAAGTAATTGTACTAATTTATATTGTCACAAGTATCTGGGAACTTCTAGATTTGAACCAGAAAGGCAGAATTCTCTTTTTGAACTGTCCCAAGAATGAAACCTATTGTCAAGGAAAAGTTATCTAGGTATCAGATAACTACATGAGAAATCTGGGATTCAAAGTTTTGTTTAAATGAAATTAAGAATGGATTACTGGGATACAAGGAACTTAATGTTAATTAACTTTGAAATAATAATTGCATTGATTTGTATGGTTCATGTTTAATTTTCTTGTTTATGTTGGTGACATGTAAATCTCCCTTTCAAAACTAGTCTATTGTGAGCCATCTAAGTTTTAATCTGTACCTGACTTAATGTAAAAATGCAATTTGTGAACTGAAAAAAAAACTTCATTGTGCTGTTTGAACCTCACCCTGCATGGCTGGGAAACTGAACTATTGCTAAGTGCCTTTAGCCATGTTAACTATGTTGTATTGTTTCATCTCAATTATCAAATCATGTTTTCTGGGAGACCCTGTCAAGTTTTCTGTATAAACTCTTGGATCCATCTGTCACCTCCATTGCTCCTTCCCCTGAGTGGATCATGCCCTCCAGTTTTGAAGAGGCCTGAAGAAGATGCCATCAGACATAGACAGCTTTCCCAAGAGCCTGGACCAGACTTGCATGAAGAGTAAACTCTCACACTACTGGTTATTTAGAGGTTTTTTCACATCTTGGTCTACAGGCGAAGCCTTTGGCTTGCCTTTGACCTAAAGGAGGGAATGATAATGTTTAATATAAAATTTTAGAATAATCTCTTTGTTCTCTCTGAAGCAAACTCAGAGGGTGCCTCTTCCTATGTCAACAAAGCCAGCCAAGGCTGACTCTACATTCCTTAAGAGACCTTTAACCTAAGACACTATCTTGAATAATGGGACATTTTCCATATCTTAATATTTGTAGACATATACTATGTTATGGCATATTAGTGGTAAAGAAAACACAGACATCTTAGGTCATAATTTCTATTGAACTTTGTTTACCCTTTCCTATGTCAGTTATCTGTTTAGGGCAGGAAGCCTGCCACTCACTAGTGGTGGGATTTCCTTATCACCGAGACATATGTTTATCCAGCCTGGAATCCCAAGGCCTGACCAACATTGCTTTGTTAATTGTCCTGTCTTGCTGAATTTACGATTTGTTCAACTAGGAGAGTTCCTTTCTCACGGCAAAATGTATATAAGCCAGAAGATTTCTGCACTGGGTAGCCAGAACATTTCTGGCTCCATAATGCATTATGTTACCATTGTCTTTAATAGGGAATTGATGAATTAATTAAATCATAAAATGTATGCATTTAGCCATGTTGCCTTTTCTTAACAAAGTTTTCAGGTCAACAATATATACATATATAAAATGAGAAATGTAAGTCTAAGATTCTTATTTGTAATTGAGTAGCTAATAAGTAAAATTGGGGAAAACCTGTGTAAGATATGAATTTTAAATGTAAAACCATTTAGGACTAGCTAAAAAGAGGAGTTATTTTATTCAAATGTGGTGCAAAAGGAAGAATTAATACAGAGGAACTGAATGGGGGAGGAAGGCTGGCAGTTCTGGTAACCTACTTTCATTGGGAATGGACTTATATATTTAAATTTATATATTTATATTTGTAAATGGACATATATATTTAGAAGAGTATAAGTCTTCTAAATTCAGAAGAAATAAAATGGTAGGGCCATAGGGAGGGAGGAGAAGACAAGGGAGGGATCTAGAGGGGAGGAGGAAGGAACAGGTAAAAGAGTGTTTAGATTTATGGGAATGGGAGGATAGGGGAGGGATCCTTGGAGGGGTGTATGCAAGTAATAGGAAGGCAAGGTAAAGGGTAGAAGTAAAGCAGAGGAGGCAGGAGCCATAGGAAACAAGAGATATGCACAAACATGAAAAACAGATCAGGAGAATATGTTTGGGAAAGTATATGTCTCTACATGTTCATAATCCTTTAATATAAACTTTAGATTTTAGTAAGGGCCAGAGCTTGAAAAGTCTGGACCTAGTAATCTCTTTTGTCATTTTGAGTAGACTTAGAGAATGCCTTTTTCTTGTGTGTCTGCAAAACAGATGGGGCTGACTTAATAATTCCCTTGGGAGACCCTCTCTCCTGGCATTTTAGTGATAAGAAAAAAAAACATACAGATGTCCTGAGTTGTAATTTCAATTGAACCTTTGTTAAAGGAACCCTTTCCTGTGTCAGCTATTTCGAGTACCTGTTTAGGACAGGAAGCCTGCTACTTCTCCTCATCTTATGTCACAGAGAGGAAGTTTACACAGCTTGGAATCACAAGGCCCAACCAACATTGCTTTGTTAATTGTCTTATCTTACTAAATTTATGATCTGTTCAATTAGGAGAGTTCCTTTCGCACTGTAGAATGTATATAAGAGAGATGATTTCTGTACCAGGTAGTCAGAGCAACCTCTGACTCCATAGCACTATGACTGTGATCTTTAAGAGGGAATAAATTAATAAATAATGCATGCCTTTAGCCTGATGTCTTTCCTTTAACCAAGTTTTCAGGTTAATAATGTATATATGTGTGTATATCTATAGCTATAAACATATCTAAACTATATTGTGGACTTCTGGGGGGTTTGAGGGGGGTGGAAAATAACAGAGTAAAAAAGTGCACAGCAGAGAACAAAGGAACTTACAACAATTTTCAACACAACCAGGATTATTTATCTTACAGGCTCTTTGGAAATGAAAATTTGTTACATAATATCAATTCTCTGTTATGTTGTTATGTCCATGACATTCTTTTTATTCTTTTTAACTGTGAATTTAAGTTCCAATATTTAAGTTTATGGTATGTTTTTGGTTATTTTTTCTAGTCTAGTATTTGTATTCTGGCATTTGAGCCTAAAATAAAATTCAACAATAAAATTTAAAAATTTAAAATAATTGACTAAAATGAGAGCTTTTCTGATTTCACAACAGATAATGTTTGGTTTAAAGTGAACATGATTCTCACAGTGTGTCTATTCATAATATACACAGATACGTATATGTATAATGTACATGTGTATATATATATATATATATATTCCTTCTTTTGCCTTCATTTTCATCCCCAAACTTTCCCTCTCCTTTCCAATTCAGCTAACAATAACCAAGATCAATACCCAGTTTGCTCCAGCATCTTGTTGGTAAGTGCCAATCTGTGCCCTAAGGCCCCACTGCCCATTCCAGTAACTTTTTCCTCCATTGAGCCCGTCCCTCTCCACCACTCCCCACTGGCAGATTCAGTCCAGGAGGGTGAGGGCTGCCTTTACTTTTGAGGGGATGTCCATCAATTGGGGAATGGCTGAACAGGTTGTGGTATAGAAATGTAATGGAATAGTGTTGTTCCCTAAGAAATGATGAGTAGAACCAGGAGAACATGGAACACAGTACAACCAACATTGTGTGATAACTGTCTTTATTAGACTTAGCTGTTCTCAGCAATGCAATGATTCAAGACAATTCCAAAAGACTCATGGGAAAAGCTATCCACATGAGAAGAAAGAACTATAGGGTGACAATTCCATGTTCAATGGGCTATTTCAGGGTCAGAATATCTCTCTTGCTCTGGGGCTCATTCCTCACAGAACTATCTTCCTGACCCATACCAGCATCACACCACACTGTCTGGGGTGCCCAATAATGAAGGGAAGACAACCCAAGGGGCACTGTCTCCTGCAAAGCCAACTTTGCAATTGTCAACAATGAGGGCAGCAATAGCATCTTCCAGGGTGAACTTTGAAAGAGGCAGGGGGAGGCAAGTGCAGGCAGCTCTCAGAAACTGTTTAGGAGAAAAGTCGGGCATGTGGTACATACAGTAGAAGTGAGCCATTGCACCCTCTTCATTTGACTGTAGTTGCCCCGTACTAAACATGCAGTTTTGATGGCATTAGATGTGATTACTAAAATGTCAAGAGAGACAGGATGACTGATGTTCCCTGTAATGTCTTTTGAAAAGGCATGGAATTTTTTTCTTGTCTTATAATATTTAAAAAAAGCGTGTAAGGCAGATTACCTTTGATCTGAATGCTGCTAGATCTGAAAAGAATCATTTATAGAATGTGACAAAATTTTTGGCAAATAACAAGGTTTATTTTGTTTTAATGAAGAAAATGATAAATGTAACTGTTGGGAGAAAAGCATAGCAAAATCCTCTGAAGAGGTCCCTGTCTGTGAGGCTGCTTTGGCCTTCTTACTTAACCTGTGACAAGATCTCCCCAGCCCTGCTCACAGTGCTCAGAGATTCTGTGAGGCTACAGTTGAAGGCACTAGGAACTGTCCCAGCCAACATAAGGAAACATATGGGTTAAACTTTAAGGAGTGAGTTTCATCTATGATCATTTAGAAAACTATGAAATGATATTTGTTAATCATTAGCATATGGTAAAGTTACATTTTTGAAACACCTATTTATTCATTTGGTGTAAACTAGTGCTCACTGTATTCATAAGACTCCAGAATGTACTATTTGTGCTGACTGTCCACCTTATCCAACATTGTACCTGTGGTATGTACTTCCCGTGGTAGTTGCTCCCTTCCACTTACTCACTAGATTAAAGGTTTTTAATTCTTATGGCAAAGCTTTACTCTGAAGCCCACCTGCAGTGGCCAGATGTACTTCCCCTTCCTCTACCCTACCTACAGACTAGACCAAAGGGGAGTTTGAAAACCTATCAAATATTTATTTGGATATAATTGAGAACATACGTGCATGTGGTGAATTTTGCCTCCAACAATTATACTGAATGAATGGATACTGCATGAATCTGAACCAATACTGTTAAAGATTGTGGTCACATAAACACAATAACTACACCATGCCACAATATATGATGAATGAAGTTTCTAGGGTTTCTCCCCTGTGTGAATTCTCTGATGTTTAGCAAGACTGAAGCTCTTTGTGAAAGCCTTTCCACATTGATTACATCCATAAGGCTTCTCTCCAGTGTGCATTCTCTGATGTGTAGTGAGATGGGAGCTCTGTGTGAAAGCCTTTCCACATTGATTACATGTATAAGGCTTCTCTCCAGTGTGGATTCTGTGATGTGCAGCAAGACTAGAGCTTCGTGTAAAAGTCTTTCCACATAGATTACAATAGAAGGACTTCTCTCCAGTATGGATTCTCTGATGTCTACTAAGATAGGAGCTACATAAGAAAGCCATTCCACATTGATTACAGACATAAGGTTTCTCTCCAGAGTGGATTTTCTGATGTGCAGCAAGATTGTAACTCTGTGTGAAATCCCTTCCACACTGATGACATCTATAAGGCTTCTCCCCAGTGTGGATTCTGTGATGTCCAGCAAGAGTATACCTCCGTGTGAATGTCTTTCCACATAGATTACATTCAAAAGGCTTCTCTCCAGTGTGGATGTTCTGATGTACAATAAGCAAGGATTTCTTTGTGAAAGCCTTTTCACATTGACTGCATCTGTAAGGTTTCTCTCTGGTGTGGATTTTTTGATGTGTAATAAGATGGTTCCTTTGTGTAAAAGCCTTTCCACAATGACTACATGAGAAAGGTTTCTCTCCAGTGTGGATTCTCTGATGCTTGGCAAGACTGATGTTCTGAGTGAAATTCTTTCCACACTGACTACATGAGAAAGGTTTCTCTCCAGTGTGGATTCTGTGATGTGTAGCAAGATGGCCCTTCCGTGTGAAATCCTTTCCACACTGATTACATCTATAAGATTTCTTTCTAGTGTGGACTTTTTGATGTGCAGCAAGATAGTCCTTCTGTATGAAAGACTTTCCACATTGATTATATCCATAAGGTTTCACTCCAGTGTGAATTTCCTTCCCATGGGATTCAAAAACCTTTACATCTTCAGTAAGGCATTTGCTGTAATCACTATTGAGAACACAGTGATTCCCTGAGGTTATTTTCTTACAGTTATGTAGTATGGAACACTGTCTGAATTTCTTTGCAATTTCATCAAATTCACAGTCACTCTTTGGATTTTTATCTGCTTTGAGAATAAAGTCATGAATTTCACTCCAGTTGAAGTACTTGGGACCATCACTCATGAATCTTTGCTGGTCATGCTCTTCCAATAAAATTTTCAGCTTTCTAGTTGTTTCATTTACCTCGAACCTGGTCTCCATATCTGAGGGAAACAATCAAACATATGAACAGAAAAGATATACACAGATAAATAAATGTAATGGCAATGGTTACTGAGGATGTTTGCAGCTCATGATCTCACATTCACATTCAACAAAAGCAGCAGCCCCAAGGCAAGGTCACTACCAGAAGACTTAATGGCAACAGGTAAGAGTAACTCTCCATAGGAGAACACTTTGTTGCCAACTTGGGGGAGAAAGTTGAAACAGAACATGGTTTTTAACATCCCAGCAGGAAAGGAGTAGCCAGCTTTCAGAGATTTATTGTACAGCACCACATTGACTCATCTGGGCCAGAACACTAGTAAAAATCACAATTGGTTTTGATGAAAATCATGGGGAAATTCAGAAGGTACTGAATAAAAAATGAGAACTTGACAGGCCTACCAGTAGGTTATTTCATACATCTCTAAGAAGGCTGTATTTAACTCCAGCAAAAGTTAAAGGAAAGCAAAGGTTAGAGAGATTCAGGATTTTGGGCTCAGTAAGAAGGCAGAAGGAATTCAATTTAATGCGAATTGTAATAATCCAGAGCACTTTTATGATGCCCTGAAGGCTGTGTGAATTGTCCTTCATTCTCAAAAAGGACCATGCCATCAGGAAGGTGATACCATGACTTGCATTTTAATTGGATTTGATTGAAAGAAAGCCATGCAAAGTTAATAGCCTCACTTTCTCCTCCAGCACCATCTGGGTCCAGTGACCAGATAGAGGACAGGACAACTAGAGATGGTCAAGCCCCCTAAAGGCTATTTAAGGGCTAAAGGCCTATCTCTACCTATGGTGCATCTCAACTACTCAGGGCTGATGGACCACATGGATTAGTGAAAAGGACATGATCCTGTAGACTTTGGCTGAACACCTCCATAGCATACTCAAGACAGCATTTTTAAACCCTGCTGGACCTAGTGACCATCTAACCCTCATGACCACTTCTCATTTTTAAGAAGCTATTTTGTTTCTCAAATTTTTGGATCTGTTTTCACAATTACTTGACTTTTCATAATTTTCTTGATTTTCTGGACTCCCTAGTTTTTTCCCTTAATTTTTCCTCAGTCCCTCACTTGATTTCTGAAGTGCTTTTAAAGTTCTTTCAAGAACTATTTTTGGCCTTGTAACCATTTGAAATTTGTTTCTGAATAGGAGTTTTGTTTCTAAAATTTCATTTCTTCCAGTGAAAATGAATCCAGATCTTTATCTCCAGGTACCTGACTGATGGTAAGTCATTTTACATGAAAACACTGAAATCCAAGCACAGCGTAGATGGCAAATTGGTGTACACAGCTTCTGAGGCTAAGATTTAAGAGTATGGATCCATTCTCTGCCACTTGTGCTCATTTTGTCATGACAACATCAAGAACAGAAAGAAATTGTCCTTACCCAGGGACAGCAGATTCTGGATAGTCTCCAGCATGACCTCCTTGTACAGCTCTTTCTGAGAATGGTTCAAGAGGCACCACTCCTCTTCAGTGAAGTCTACAACCACATCCTGGAATGTCACCAACTCCTAAACCATCAGAAGTCACACAATTTAGAGCTGAGAGACTCCAGAATTCATTTAGTCCAACCCTCATCAACTCATAAGAGGAAACTGAAACCCAGAGAAGCACTTTGCCTGCAACTCATATAACCTTTATGAGGTTCAGAGTTAGTACTTGAAAGCAGTCATTAAGAGCCCAACTGAATATTCATTAAGAAAAGCATTCTCTATTTGAAATGAGAATAATGATAGAATTATAAATACTGGAAAGATTGTCTTGATATACAATGCTTAGCCCAATGGAATTAGGAAAAAGGCAAGTACTCCATCAGTGAGGTATAGGAATATGTGGAGGAGGTCTGAGCCAAATGGTTGACTCAAAGCAAGAAGTCACCTGAGCTCTCCCAAAAATCCTTCAAAAACCTCTAAAAATGACTGAACAAATTCTAGAGCAGCAGAACCCACAAAGAGACAGAATGAGGCAGATTTGCAGCCCAAAACAACCTAGAAGGTCAACGGGAAGGGTGTGTTGTACAGGGCTGAGAGGGGAGACAAGTTTACCCCAGGCCACACCAGCATAGACCTGGCTCCAGGAAACCTGGAGCAGGCCTTGGTTACCTGCATCACTGGCAGCAGTGTCAGTTTCCAGATTTCTCAGCCCACAGATGCCAGAGGTTACTTAGAAGGTCAGTAGGAGGGGTGTGAAGGAAGCAGGTAAGAGAGAAGTGCAGTCGAGCACAGGTTGTGCCAATACAGTCCTGGACCCACCAAAGCAGGAGCAGGCTTTGGGAGTGACTGAATCAGCTGTGGCAGCAGCAGCAGCAACAGTGGCTACTCCTGAAGTTATCAGCCCACAGATGAAATGTTTGAAAGTCACTTTTTTCCTTCTGGAAGCCAAGATGGTAGAGTAAGCAGTAAGTTGCTCTCACCCTCCCTAATTAATCTTGAAAAATTCAGAGAATATTGCCCCAGGGAAGATCAACGATTAATGGAACCAGCAGAAAGGTGAAGTACAGCAATCTTTTTGCTCTAGAGAGTAGGAGGATGAATGGGAAATATCACTCCTGCTTTGGCTGAAGGGAACCAGAACAGGACGGGAAGTGTCCCAGCAAGCCAGTGGCAAGTTCTAGCTCTGGAACCAGGGGGAGATCCTGAGCTTCAGCATGATGGAGCAGGTAAGTGCCAATACCAGGCACACACCAGCCACCACCAGAAGCTTCAGTTTAGTACTGGGTAAACTATTAGATCACTATATCTCATGCATAAGAGATACTGACAATATTAATGAAAAATGAATTATTTCAACATGCCACTGGAATTCGAGAACATTGGCAATCAGGAGTCAAGAGGCAGACAGAGGAATATCATACAAGAGAGTGGCCATATCTGTAATGCCTTTCATACTTGGGAGGGCTCATCTATTTGTCCAACCTGTTACATGTACAACACATGTTCAGCCAATGAATGTGGCATTTGATGTTCTTCCATCTCGTTTTCTTCCATTTTCAGCAGAAGGATGAGTCACTTTTTCAGTTTTTCTATTATTTTAGACCAATTCTCTCTCATGTGGGTAAAAATCTCTTTATACTTTTGTCATTTTGATTCTGTTGAAAACATTTATCTTGTATTCATAATCTATATTTTACTTTTAGCTTCCTTTGTGTCAGTAATTGAACTTTTGAGCAATTAAAGATAACCGCCTCCTTTTCCTAAAAAGGTACCCTTTCCTCTCTCTGTCCCCTGACCTGATCTTACCCAGCACTTCTTTGTAAGCTTGCCTACAAGACCTCACAGATCCTACCCAAAGGATGGGTCCTACAGCTCAGGAGGAGAATGTCTCTGTGTCCTCTGTGTAACTGCGAGACACACATGTCCATCACCTAGTCCTGGAGTGTCTCACAGTCTGGAGTGGAGAAATCAATCACTGTTTACTGTCTGTCTGTGACTCGTGCTCCCTTCTTCTGGTTGTCCCTAGCAAAAGTTCTGACAATTCTCACAGCAGGATCCAAAGATATAATATTTATATGGCTCTTGGCACATACCACACCCCATATAACTAGCCCCAGTGCCCTTTCCAGTTTTCTCATACCTTGGTCCTCTTCTCCTCTCTGACCCAAGGACACTGGTCTACTGGCTGATCCTTGACCAAGACCCTCCATCCCCTGACCCTGTGCCTTCCCAATGGCTGTCTCCCATGCTGGGACTGTCCTTCCCCTCACCTGGGGCTTCTAGCTTCCTTCTTATCTCAGGTAACATCTCACCTGAAAACAAGCTTTTTCAGGTCCCTGACACTTCTAGAACCTTTCCTCTCAGTGTGCCTCACATCCATACTGTACAGAGCTTGGTTGGACCCACCTAATGAGATGTTTTCTCCCCATTGGGACTGTGAGCTCACAGAGGGCAGGGACTGTTATTTTTTAACCTTCCTTGGCATCATCAGTAGGTTGGCACAGTACTTGGCACAGAGGAGTCATTTTCTAAATGCTTATAGACTTGACCTAAGAAAAGGGAAATGGGAGGGATTCTGAAAGACCTGGGAGGAATTCTGTGACCTGAGGCAGGAGGACATATGCAGAACCAAGAGGACAATTTCTGCTCTGCTGACAGCACTGCAAAAGACAATCTACATCCAACAGCATAAAGCTTCCTTGCCTCTCTTGGATTCCAGATTTGCTGATGCTGATCAGGTCTGTGGATGGACTCACTCACCTGGGATGAGAGTCTCTGGGTGCCAGAGTCCATTCTTGCTGATTATAGGATCTCTGCAAGGAAAAGGCTTTGTTCTCTGACCTGGGGAGAGAGAAGAATGTCAGACTGGGAGAGACATTGTCTTTGCCTTCTCTTCCTAGGGTGGATGCTGACCTTTCAGGAATAACAGAGGGTGAGCTCTCAGAATGTTACAAAGACCCTGCCATGCCCTCAGGAAAGAGACTCCACCTTAGGTGGAAGGCAGTAGGGAGAGTGAGGCTTGGAAGGCAGCTTGGTCTGAGCAGGAAGGGGACTCACCACCCTGTAACTCCTTGCCTTTTACCTCATGCCCCTCCCCCGTCTTCCTGCAGAGACTAAAAGGCAGAAGGGGCTTGGGATCCTACATGGGATGAGACCAGACCCTCAATGACCAGAACAAAAATTGTGCCTCCAAGTGATAAAATGGGTGAGATGTGTGGTCAGGCAACTGTGACCCATTGTTAAAACCGGGGATGGCATTCTGGGACCTTTTCGATGTGATAGGGAGCCTAGACAATTAGCAGAGGCAATCCCCAGAGCCAGGACTTCGAGGGTTTTCTTGGAAACTCAAGGCGTTTGCCCTTTTCTTCTCCAGCTGAGGAAACTACCTATGCAGGATGAAATGACTCACCTAGGATCACACAACTAGTAGGTGTCTGAGGCCAGATTTGAATTCAGAAAGATGAGTCTTCCTGACTTCAGACCAAGTACTTTATTCACTCTACCACCTAACTGTCCACCATTTTTGGTGAATAAATGCATGTTTCCAAACGGTGAATTGCATAATGATTATCGGTACAAGTCAGATGTTTATGGCCCTGGTTGATGTTCCCTATCTCCTCTCCAGGGAGAGGACCATAATATCAGAAGGTTCTGAAGGACCTCAACTGAATATCCTGGCTCAGCTTCCAAGTGCCTCAGCTTTGTCCCTCTAGTTCCCAACACCACCATGATTGTGTGTGCGTGCGTGTGTGTGTGTGTGTGTGTGTGTGTGTGTGTATGTGTTGGGGGAAGGGCAGTGGTGAGAGGTAGCACCTGGATCTCATTTTCTGACTGGACACTTTCACTTCACAAGCAGTGCTATATAGCAAGGATTGGTCCACCACACACATATAGCATCCTTAGACATAGCCTGTATTGCCTCTACTTGCTGAGGGCTTTCTGGTGGGACTGGGACAACACATTTTTGTTTGACCTTTTCCCATAAGCTCCAGTGTAGGTCTGCTTCAGGGGTAGTTTGGCCTCCCTTCCATTTTTGGTGTGTAAAGCAGATGGCAACGTGGGCAGGCTCCCCTGACAACGAGGACAGTCAAATGGTCATCCCTGGTACCATGTGCCTTCCCTCAGAGGGTACGATGACCTTCAGACCTAGACCTGGGTAGTAACACCAGTAGTGTCCATGGTAGATCATCCTCCCTCAGACCAGGTGCCCTCCAATAAATTAAAACTTTCAGATAAGGAGGATGTCTCCCCACTTCCAGAATGAGTAAGGGTTCCCTCTCATTGAAACAGTGACCTAGCCCTCATGGCTGCCAGTACCCCTAAGCTCAGCTTTGGTCAGTGGCTCAGGAACTAAAGGGAGGTGTCTGGGGTCTACCTTGGCTTCTCACTAATCTAGCTGGTTCAGTGAGATTCTGTGAGGAAGTGACAGTTCCAGGAGTCACTACAGGCAGCTTAACTGGTGCATGGCAGAGCACTGCCACTTGGTGGCTAGGCAGCTCTGGTCTGGGGGCAGGTGGGGCACAGTAGCAGCAAAATCTAAAACAAATGGAAATGTTAGGGGCAGAGTCCAGGTACAACCCACATGGGGGTTAGATGAGCCCCGTGGGACAAAGGAGAGGCTCTCTGGGTATCAGATGAGAAGGGCAGACAATACAACAGGCCAGAACTGTTGATGAATGCTCTACCTGCTGGGGTTTGGGAGGGGGTATTTATGGTTTTTCTGGGGTTGGTGGGGTGCTTGGGTGTTTGTGCTTGGACCCCAATTCCAAGATCACATTTCTCCATAGCTTCAAAATACTATCTCTGACAGTTTTCTCCACAGCCCAAGGACACTATGCCTGGCAATCACTCATGAGTGGGCCCCAGTATGACAAAGTGTCTTTCCCCATCACAAGAACAAGGTGACCTGTGAAGAAACTCTCTTCTAAAAACAGGATTATCTTGCATCCACACAATTATCATGTATTGATTCCCAAAGTTATCATATTCAGTCCAGATGTCAAGCTATAGACATGAAATGTTAAAACTACCTTGCTACAAGAGATAACTGAACAAAAAGATACCCCTGAGGAATCTCTTCCCCTGGTTTCCAGGAGTGAATGACACCTGTGACCAAGGTTGTTAAGTTATCACCTAATTAGCATAACTGCCAGATAATCCACTACTTTTCCTACATAAGCTTTAGCATCACTCAGTTAAGTTGCAAGTTCCTAAAGGAATCCAAGCCCCCTAAAAGGCTCCTCCTACTACATCAGTGTTAAAATCAACCTTTGCCACCTTGACTTAAAAGAACGTTGAGTCCCTGAATTCATCCCAGAGGATTCTCTCCTGTACTGGTCTTTGGGGGAGGGGTCCATGAATCTCGTAAACTGCATCAGGATGATGCCCTCCTGATGCGGACAGAGAAGTCATTCCCACTCAGCCGTGTAGGGAAGATGGGGGATTCCCACCTGTCTTCAATGGGGCGAGGGCATTCCCTCCCGAGCATCTGAGCCGGGCTAGGTCTTATCTCAGTTTCACTTCCTAGTCCCTGGGGGGGCGGGGTCTATGTACCAAAAGGTGTGGGGGGGGGGGGAGGGGTGTGTACCGCCCACGCGATGCCTACGGCAGCCGCTAGGGACACGCAGCGGATTTCCGGGGTAAATTCCAGAAACGTAAACTCTCTTCTTCAAAAACGAAACGACAATACTTATTCAAAAAGCAGAAAACTCCACGCAGGTTAGCAGGAAGTCCCCACACACTACAATACAGGAAGCGCGGCCATTGCCAACCTGCCCCCTCAGGGAGCCCCACAAACAAGCTGCCTTGGGTAAGAGTCCCCCTTCTTTCACTAAGGCTTGCACTCTCGCACTTCCGGTTCCGCCTCTGGGTACTTCCGGCTCCTCCTCTGGGCACTTTCCGGCTCCCCTCTTGGCTCCAGGTCACGTGCCTCAAAATGTGAGCTGGGCCAAAGCTCAAAGCAGGTCACATGGGCCTGTTAAGGGGCAGGGAATGTCCTCACGATGGGGGGGAGGTCACGTGAGACCCAACTTCTTTCCTGTGGCCAAAGCCTCTGGTCCGGCAGACCCTGGCCGCTCTCTGGAATCTGACCTCCGACCTCCCTTGGCCCGCGATGTTTATCTCTCCTCCCTCCCCTCTCTTGACCATCTCGCCAGGCTAGGTTGAACTTGTCTCCTCCCCGCCCCGCCTCCTTCCAGCCTGAACGATGTGGGGGGCGGGGAGAAAGGGCAGGGGGCGGAGCCTGCGCCAGGGGCGTGGCCCGCTATTCAGCGCCGCCGCGCCTGTCCCAGTCTTGCCGAGCTGCTTCAAGGTAAAGCCCCTTCTTTCCTCTGAGCTGGGGGGTCTGATCCCAGGCCCTCCACGCCCCGGGCTGAATGCGACAGAGGCCTCCCTGGTGCTTCTCCGCTGGAGGAGACCGAGCCCTGGAGCCGGCCTCCAGCCCCGAAGTCACGGTCCTCCAGGGCAGGTCTCCCCGTGCCAGCCCTCCCCCGCTCCATAGACCCCAGGGAGCGAGCACCACCCGGACCCTGCCCCCCTTTCCGGGCTTCTCCTCCTCCTCCGTCCGGTGACACAACTCGCAAGCCCTTCCGCCTCCCTCCCGTTTCAGGGCATTCTCTCTGGCAGAGAGGGATGCAAGGAATGGCCTTCCTCCCGTGATTGTTCATCCTATGAATTAATACAGTGCAGTCAAGAATCGTGACTCAGGACACCTAGTGAATAATTGTGTAAATTCTTGGGAATGTAAAAAAATCAGGAGAAGTTTAATAAATTCTTTAATTGCTCAAACGTTCAATATCAGAAAAAAGAAAGCTAAAATAAAATACTAATTATAAATAGAAGATGAATAGAGGTCAAATCAAAATGACAAAAAAGTGAAAAGAGATTTTTATTTACATGAAAGAATTGCTGTAAAAAAATATAACTTTTAAAAAAGTGAATCATATCATTATGCTCTAAGTGGAAAAAATAAAAAGGAAGCGCACTGAATACCATGTGCATTGGCTGAACATCTGTTCATGCAGCAGGTTGAATAAATACATGAGCCCTGCCAGGTATCAAAGTATTTAGAGATGTCCTCACTCTCTTCTCTGATATACATCAGTCAGCCTTCTGACCCCTAATCCTCAGTGTTCTCAAGTTCTACCAGCTTGTTGAAATAATTTATTTTTCATTAATAGTATTCAGTGTCTGTCTTATGCGTTAGCTCATTCTCCAACCCCAGTATAGAAATAAAGAATTCTTCTTCACTTAGCTGAAAACAGTCTCATTCCACTCACTTGAGACCAGCTTGTGAGTAGTATCTCTTTATAACCCTTTTTTACCTTCATCTAGTTAAGAATTTGTATCAGAATTTAATGAAATTTACTAGATCATTCCTTTTTCTTTGTTCTTTCTTCAGTATCCCTGTTCCATTTCCCTTCCAAGAATACACAGTTCTTACCATCTTCTCACAAAGTCTCCACTACATTATCTTAATAAGTCACTTCAGACACTTCTGGTGGCAATTTCAGAGGACTTTCTCTCTTTCTCCTTCACAGATTATTATACCTCATTGATGGAGCACTTGGCTTCTCCCTAATTCCATTGGGATAAGCTTTGTATAGTACAATATTTTTTCCATGTTTGATTATTCCATCATGATTCTCACTTCAAATAAAAAATGCGTTTCTCAGTATTCTACTGGTCTCTTAATGACTGGTTTTAAGTGTTGGCTCTGACACTCATAAAGGTCATATGAGTTGTAGGCAAATCCCTTCTCTGGGATTCAGTTTTCTCTTCTCAGTTGATGAGGTTTGGACTAGATGAATTCTGGAGTCTCTCAGCTCTGAATCATGTGACTTTTGATGGTTTAGGAGTTGGTGATATTCAGTGATGTGGTCATGAAGTTCATTTGGAAAAATAGGCAAGAAGAGGTACTACTGCACTCTTTTAGGAAAAAATATGGTGTTCACATTCAAATCAATAAAAGAAAAAAGAGAAGGAAAATTGTAGACCAAATTTATTATTATATGTGGATGCCAAAATCTTAAATAAAATACTAGCTAGGATATTACAATATTACAAAGATTCTGTATTCTTACCAATTGGGATTTGTACCAGGAATGCAAGAATACGTTAACCTAAGCATAATTATTCATGTGACTTATAGCAGTAATTTTAAAAAAAAAAACAAAATCAGATTTATATATCAATTGCAGAAGCTTTGGATAAAAAACAATACTTGATTCTATTTAAAAACATTTCAAATGCAGACAAAAATGGATTTCATCTTAAACTGATAAAAAGCAACTGCATAAAACCCTCAGCAAGCATTACTTGTAATGGTGTTAAGCTAGAAGCCTTCCCATTAAGATCTAATGTTCAAGGATGGCCACTGTCACCAATATTATTCAGTATTGTACTGGGAATCCTAGAAGAGTAATAAGGGAAGGCCAAGTTGCAGATAATACTATGATAGCCATGGAAAAACCCAAAGACTCACATAAAAAGGTAGTTGAAACAATAATTTTATTAATGTAGAAGTATATAATGTAAACCCATATAAATCATCAACATTACTATATATCACTAACAAATCCCTCCAAGAAGAGATAGATAGTAAGAGCTACCCCATTTAAAACAATTCTAGACAATGTAAAATTCCTTGGGGGGGACACCTGCCTGAAAAAACCCAGGAACTACATGAATATGAATTTTAAAATTTATACAAATAAATTCTGATTTAAATAACTGTAGCAATATTAATTCTGAAGGGGTTGAGAGGGCCAATACAATAAGAATAATTTCACCTGAGCTAATTTGTACTTTCAATGTCATCCCAGTTAAATTATCAAACCTTATTTTGTTGAGTTAGAAAGAAATAACAAAATTCATTTGGAAGAACAAAAGGTCACGGATATGAAAGAAACTAACAAAAATAATGTAAAGGAAAGAGCTTTTAGCAGAACCTGATCTTAAACCGTAGCATATAGCAGTAAGTATCAAAACTATCTAGTGCTGGCTAAGAACTAGAAAGGTAGATCAATGGGACAGAGAAATTTATAGCAGGAAATAAATAAAGGAACCTGTATTTCACAAGTGTAAAGACTTACAATTTTAGCAAAGAAATTCATTATCTGGTGAAAATTGTTGGGAAAACTGGAAATCAGTATGGTAGAAATTATGTATAGGACATCATTTTACATTATTTTCAAGATAAGGTCAAAATGGATACATGACCTATATCTAAAGAGAGATATTACCAGATAATTTGAAGATCATGGAACATGTTACTTATTAGAGTTATGGGCAGCAGAACAATTTAGGAATAAACCAGAGATAAGGAAGAAAGTCAGGTGTGAAAAAAATCATTTTGATTACATTAAATTAAAAATGTTTTGTCCAAATAAAAATAACATAATGAAGATCAAAAGTAAAGCAGAAATTGGGGGGGATTTTATATACAGTTTTTCAGATAAAGTTCTGTTATCTCAAATATACAAATATCTTTGTAAAATCAGTAAGAATATGAATGATTCCCCAATTGGTAAATGGTCAAAGGATATAAACAGGCATTTTTCAGATGAAGAAATTAAAGCTATCTCTAATTATATCAAAAAATGCTCCAAATCATTGATTAGAGAAGCAAATTAAAACTCTGAAGTACAACCTCACACCTGTAAGATTGACTCATATGACAGAGAAGGAAAATGATAAATGTTGGAGAAGATGTGGGGAAACGGGGACATTAATATATTGTTGATGGAGCTGTAAACTGAATCGATCATTCTGGAGAGCAATTTTGAACTATGCTCAAAAGGCAATCAAACTGTGCATATCCTTTGATCCAGCAACACCAGTACTATGTCTGGATCCCAAAGATATCACAAAAAAAAAAAAAAATGGAATGGACCCCCATGGATGAAAGTATTTGTAGCAACTCTTTTTGTGGTGGCAAAGAATTGGAAACTGAGGAAATGTCCATCAGTTGGGGAATGGCTGGACAAGTTGTGGTATATGATGTAGTGGCATACTACTATGCTATAAGAAATGATGAGCAGGCAACTTTCAGAAAAAATCTGGAAAGACTTACATATCCTGATGCTGAGTGAAGAGAGCAGAATCAGAAGAACATTGTCTGTAGTAACAGCAACCAACTGTGATTGATTTACCTCTTCTCAGCAACACAATGATCTAAGAAAATTTCAAAAGAGTCATGATGGAAAATAGTATTCACATGCAGAAACAGAACTGTAGAGTGTGAATGCAGATCAAAGCACACTATTTTCACTTGTTTTTTGTGGCTTTTCTCTTTTGTTCTGTCTCTTCTTTCACAACATGACTAATGTGGAAGTATGTTTACATTATTGCATATGTACAACCTATATCAGATTGTTTTCTGTCTTGGCAAGGAGGTATGGAATGGATGGAGGGATAAAAAATTTGGAATTCAAAATTTTATAAATAATAAATGCCGCAAGTTATCTTTACCTGTAATTGGAAAAAATAAAATACTATATACAAAAAGGAGTTGATGGTGTGGAGCACAGACCACCCCAGCGTGTGGTACACAGCCCAGAGTGGGGCAGGCAGGCACAGGCTTCAGGGTGCCACTGGCAGCAGTTCCCAGATTGCTCAACCCACAAACGCAACAGACAGCTTCAAAGGTCAGTGGGAAGGCTCTTACACCCAGCAGAGGGGAGCGCAGTCTGGACCTCCAGCTGTGGGCCCTGCAGTTGCAGCTGCCACTTTTGGAGCCCTCCTCCTAGAGCCCTTGGGGGAATTGAGAAGCTGATCTGAATCTTACCCCTGAGTGGCAGCCCTGGGAGACCTCTGCCAAAAGCCCATGGGGGAATTGAGCCACTGATCTGTTTCTCAGCCCTGAACTCCACCCAGGAGTGAGGAGGAGCACTGGCAGTGGGAGCTGGAGGTGGTTGTAGTAAGGGAATTCCAATTGCAGATTCTGGGCAGAAAAGTTTTTGGTTGCTCCCAGACCAGTGTGCAGACCAGAAGAGGAGTAAACTCCTCTCCCTTGATTGTGCCACCTTGGAGGAACTGAGAACTTACAGGTCCCCAGAGTATACCCTCCTCTTGACAAAGGACTCAAAAGTCAAGTTACTGACTGGAAAAATGCCCCAAAAAGGGAGAAAAAAATAAGACTATAGAAGGTTACATTCTTGGTGAACAGGTATTTTGTCCCATCCATTTGGATGAGGAAGAACAAAGCATAACATCAGAGGAAGTCAAGGCTTCTGCATTCAAAACCTCCAAAATAAATATGCAATGGTCTCAGACCATGGAAGAACTTAAAAAGGATTTTGAAAATCAAGTAAGAGAGGTGGAGGAAAAATTGGGAAGGGAAATGAGAGCAATGCAAGAACATCATGAAAAGCAGGTCAATAGCTTGCTAAAGGACACTCACAAATGTACAAGAAAATAACACCTTTAAAATAGGCTAACTCAATTGGTAAAAGAGGTCCAAAAAGTGAATGAGGAGAAAAATGCTTTAAAAAGCAGAATTAGCCAAATGGAAAAGGAAGTTCAAAAGCTCACTAAAGAAAATACTTCTTTAAAAATTAGAATGGAGTAGATGTAAGCTAATGACTTTATGAGAAACCAAGAAATCACAAAACAAAACCAAAAGAATGAAATAATAGAAAATAATGTGAAATATCTCATTGGAAAAACAACTGACCTGAAAAATATATCCAGGAGAGACAATTTAAAAATTATGGGACTACCTGAAAGCCATGATCAAAAAAAGAGCCTAGACATCATCTTTCATGAAATTATCAAGGAAAACTGCCCTGATATTCTAGAACCAGAGGGCAAAATAAATATTGAAAGAATCCACAGATCACCTCCTGAAAGAGATCTGAAAAGAGAAACTCCTGGGAATATTGTAGCCAAATTCCAGAGTTCCCAGGTCAAGGAGAAAATATTACAAGCAGCTAGAAAGAAACAATTTGAGAATGTGGAAATACAATCAGGATAACACAGGATCTGGCAGCTTCTACAGTAAGGGATCAGAAGGGCCTAGAATAGGATATTCCAGAAGTCAAAGGAACTGGGATTAAAACCAAGAATCAACTACCCAGCAAAACTGAGTATAATACTTCAGGGGAAAAAAATGGTGATTCAATGATATCCAAAACTTTCAAGCATTCTTGATGAAAAGACCAGAACTGAAAAGAAAATTTGACTTTTAAACACAAGAATCAAGAGAAGAATGAAAAGGTAAACAGGAAAGAGAAATCATAAAGAACTTTCTAAAGTTGAACCGTTTACATTCCTACATGGAAGATAATATTTGTAGCTCTTGAGACTTTTCTAAGTATTTGGGTAGTTGGAAAGATTATATACATGTAGAATTATATACATATAGACAGAGGGAACAGGTTGAGTTGAATAGGAAGGGATGATATCTAAAACAATAAAATTGAGGGGTGAGAGAGGAATACATTGGGAGGAGAAATGGAATGGGGCAAATTATCTCTCATAAAAGAGGCAAGAAAAAGCTTTTTCAATCGAGGGGAAAAGGTGGGAGGTGGGAGGGGAAAAGGCGGGAGGTGAGAGGGAAAAAATGAAGCTTGATCTCATCATATTTGACTCAAGGAAGGAATAACATGCACACTGAATTTGGTA
Organism: Notamacropus eugenii; assembly: GCF_028372415.1. NCBI lineage: Eukaryota > Metazoa > Chordata > Mammalia > Diprotodontia > Macropodidae > Notamacropus > Notamacropus eugenii. Next base: position 19,964,162 of record NC_092876.1, read on the forward strand.
TGAAAATCTATATTACACTACAGGAAAGTAGGGGAGAAGGGAATAAGTGAGGTGTGGGGTGGATGATAGAAAGGAGGGCAAATGGGAAGAGGGAGCAATTAGATGTAAACACTTTTGAGGAGGGACAAGGTCAAAAGAGAGAATAGAATCAATGGGGGGGGGCAGGATAGGATGGAGGGAAATATAGTTAGTCTCTCACAACATGACTATTATGGAAGTCTTTTGCAAAACTACACTTGTACAGCCTATATTGAATTGCTTACCTTCTCAGTGGGGATGGGTGGGGAGGGAGGAAGGGAGAGAAGTTGGAACTCAAGGTTTTAGGAATGAATGTTGAGAATTGTTTTTGTATGCAACTGAAAAATAAGAAATACAGGTAATGGGGTATGGAAAGCTATCTTACCCTACAAGAAAGGAGAGAGAATTGGACAAGGGGGGGGGGGGTGATAGAAGGGAGGGCAGATTGGGGAAAGGGGTAATCAGAATGCCCAGTGTCTTGGGATGGGGGGAGGGGAGAGATGGAGAGAAAATTTGGAACTCAAAATCTTGAGGAAATGAATGTTGAAAACTAAAAATAAATTAATTTAAAAAAACAATCATGAAAGAGGGATCATCTTTAAAAGAAAAAGAAGTGCTATGAGAAATGATGAGCAGGTAGACTTCAGAAAAACCTGGAAAGATTTATATGAACTGAGTGAATTAGGCAGGACCAGGAAAACATTGTACACAGTAACAGCAACCTTGTGTGATGGCCAACTTTGATAGACTTAGCTCTTCTCACAAATGCAAGGAACAAAGATAGTTCCAAAAGATTCATGATAGAAAAGACTACCAACATCCAGAGAAAGAATTATGGAGTCTGACTGCAAATTAAAGTATGCTATTTACTCTTTTTTTTCTTTTGTTGTTTTGTTTTATTTCTTCATTCTGGTTGTTGTTCCCATTTGTTCCAATACTTTCTTTAACATGACTAATCTGAAGATATATTTAATATGAATGTATATATAGAGCCTATATAAGATTATACACCTTTTTGGGGAGGGAGGAAGAGAGGGAAGCAGAGACAATTTAAAACTGAAAAGGTTACAAAGTGAATATTGAAAACTAAAACATTAGTTAATTAATTCTAAAAAAGAATCTGTGGTGGAGGAAGAGATCAGGTCATCTGAAATTATTCCATACAAGTGTCTTTAGTGACATATTAAGAAAATTCAATGAAGAGTTTTAGAGAAGCAGGTAAGTACTGTGTATTCTGGGCGGGGAGGGAGGGATGAGCAGTGACACAGAGGAAAGAACAAAGAAAAAAGAATGATCTAGCAAATTTCCTAAAAGTCTGAAATAAATCCTTACCTAGATGAAAGTATGAAAAGGATTCTAAAGAGAGGTTACTCACAAGCCAGCCTCAAGTGAGTGGAATGAGACTGTTTCCAGGCAAGTGAAGAAGAGTTTTCTATTCTTATATTGAGAGGTTCAGATGACACTGTCTATGATGTGTCCTGGTCAAAAGCATCTGCTGCTGTTACTTTATGATTGCTTGCAATTGTACAAGGAATGTATTCATTCCTTGTATTGTTTAATTATTGAGAAACAAAAACAAGTATGTGGGGAAGGAGGGTGCCTTGACTCAGTAAAAACGTAATATTTTATGAGTTGGGGTTGGAGATTGAGCTAATGCTTAAGACACACCGACACCACTAGTGAAAAATAATTATTTCAACAAACCACTAAATCTTGAGAACATTGACCATCAGGAGTCTAGAAGCAGACTGTTGAATATCATACAAGAGAGTGGTAATATCTGTAAAGGCTTTGATAGTTGGGAGGGCTCATCTATTTATCCAACCTGCAATATGTAGAACACATGTTCAGCCGATGCGCTTGGCATTCAATGCTCTTTCATTTCATCCTCTTCCATTTCCAGCATAAGTAGGAGTCACTTTTAAAGTTTTTCTATTATTTCAGGGCAATTCTCTTTCAGGCAAATAATAACCTCTTTTCACTTTTTGGTCATTTTGATTTTATTTAAAATGTCTTATTTGTACTCTTCTTATAATCTACATTTTACTTTTATTTTCTTTTATTTCTTTATTGAACTTTGAGAATTTAAATAATTTGTTAGACTTTTCCTGATTTTTTTGATTTACAAGAATTTACAAAATTTTCCTTTTCACTTAGTGTTCTGACTCATGATTCTACATTGCATTATATTTATTCATAGTATAAACAATCACTTTAGGAAGGTCATGCTTTTATTGACTGATAATTCATCTATTGAATTCCTAACTTGTTCTTAACAGAAACACTCCCACATCTCTTTCCTTCGCCATCATGGAGTGAGCTCATGTCTGCCACCCACAGCCTAATGAGGGGCAGCTCCCACATTTCCACATTTGCACCTGGTGGTCCTACTTTGGAAATTCTCACTGACTTTGCCACCATGTCCCTGGGCCTGGAGTTTTTAGCCCAAAATCCCTTCCTCTGGTGTGTTGGGTTTCCCTTGAAAATGTAAACTCCATGGAAACAGACTAGTCTTTCTTCTTTTCTATTTTAATCCCAAGGCCTTAACACAGTACATGGCATAGAGTAGGTCATTTACAAATGCTTATTGATGACTATCCAAACACTGTCATCTGTGTATGTTTTTTTAAACAATTTTTTTTGAGGAGGGAAGGCAAGGCAGTTGGGGTTAAGTGACTTGCCCAAGGTCACACAGCTAGTAAGTGTCAAGTATCTGAGGCCAGATTTGAACTTAGTTCCTCCTGACTCCAGGGCCGGTGCTGTATTCACTGCAACACCTACTACCTCTGTGAATCTTTTTATTTTGCTTTAAAAGTCCACCGTGACCTAGATATCACTTACTTCTTCAGTCTTCTTCCACCTTGTTTCCTGCCACCTTCTCTGATCCAATGACACTGGCCTCCTTTATATACTAGGAAGAAGACACTCCATCTCTAGGTTGGGGATATTTTCTCTAGTTCTCCAGAATGACTGCACTTCTCTGCCTCCTCATTTAAGCCTACTGGTCTCCTTCAAGTCCAGCCCCAAGTCATTTTGCTAAAGTGGGGATCTGTCCAAATCACCCTCCTTCCCCACTCATTAAACTCCTGTGGCTGCCTATTACTTTCAGGAGCAAATACAAAATGCTCTACTTCCCATCCAGACCCCTGCGTAATTTAGCCCTCCTACCTTTTCAGTCTTCTTACACCTTTCTCCATGATCTGGTCACTGCACCCACATGGTTCTGCAGCAGAAAGTAAAGCTGGTAACCTTGCACAGGCCTCCCTCACTCAAATCAAAGTCAACTGCAAGTCATGTCATCATCTCCCTGATGTCACAGTCCTCTTCGAGAAGGAAGGACAAATACATCTTGTGAGTAGTCCAAGCTGCATGAATGGGGACTCAGTCAGTAGGGTAATCCACCTCATATCCATCTCCCTCTCCTTTTCTCTCTTTCTGTCTTTCTTTCCTTTTTTCTCCCTTAAACCTTGGAACTCATAGATTGTACAAAAATAGGTCCCTGCTGAAGTATCTCTTAATGACTGCATTTTGGGCCCTCCTTGCTCAGAGTGAATATAAATAGTATCTCCTCTTTTGACCAGCAACCCTGAGAGTTTTTCCTTCCCAGTACTTTTTTTTAATTTAAGGTGACATCCCTTGATTCATTTCTTAAAGAGGTGTATTCACTGAATGGGTGTTACCTCACTCAAAATGAGAACCTGAAAAAATGTCAGCCTAAAAGGGCCAGGGTCTCCTGCTCAATCCTGGGCCACTTCCAGTCATCCTGGACCCAGACCACTGGACCAAGATGGCTCTGGAGGAAAAAGTGAGACTGGTCACCTGTCACAGGCCTCCCTCAGTCACATCAAAGTCAACTGTAAGTCATGTCATCATCTCCCTGATATCATGGTCCTCTTCCAGAATGAAGTACAAACACAACAACACAAGTTGAGGCAGCAGACTTCCCAACCACTGGTCTAGAGCATCAAACTGGCAAATGGATAAAGTGATTTTCTATGTATGGTAATCCAGAATTTGCTTATATTATTATGATTCTGTTTTTTTAATTGGCATATTTTTTGTTAATTTGGAAAATAATTCGTAGAGGCTGATCCAGATTGACTCTAAGGAAATTAACACTCTTTTTGAACTAGTTACTGCAAAATGATGAATTAAGTTGTTAATGTTTAAAAACTTATGGATGCAGCTAGGTATGTTGTGGTATACGATTAATGATAATAACAATTTTCTCTTTGGGAGAAGTAAAATGGAGACTGTAAGTTCTCCTTATCTGGGAAGGTCTTTGGGGACTTGGCAGGTAGTTCCCTGGGGACATTCTTTTGGTCAAGGTCATAATATCTTCTCAACCCTGGAAAGAAGTTGCATAAAGATAGTAAGGAGGTAGTTTGTGAAAATTATGAAATTCCACCTGGAATATGACATGGTCATTACATGTTTGAGATAACTCATTCTGAACAGTCCCTGTTTTATTTCAGGATGGGACCCCTTCCTTAAGTACAGTTGATATTGTCAGATCTTACAATGCAGAAGATAAGAGAATGGCTGAGATTCTCACTATCTGGAGACTCACTCATGATGATTCAACAAGCATTGATCATGTACCAGGCACTGTCCTTAAATGCTGTGTGTACAAAGAAAGGTCAGCAGTACTTCCCCTCAATGAGCTCATTCCCAGTGGGTTTAGTCAAGCCAACAAGTCAAGGAACTTTTATGAAGCATCTGGTACGGTCCAAGCAATTTATAGGCTCATGGGATTCCAAGAATGGAAAAGGAAAACAGGACACAATTTGTAAATATCTACAAACTTACATACCCACATGCATATAGATATATATTGTAAAATTAGAAGGTACAGTGAATGGAGTTCTGAACCTGGATACAGGAAAACCTGAGTTCAAATCTGGTCTCAGATGTTTCCTAGAGAGCTGTTCTCAGTTTTCTCTTCCGTTAAATGGTGGCAATAGAACTTACATAACAGAGTTAGTACTAGGAACAGATGAGATAATGCTTTTAAAGCTCTTGTACCTGACACAATAGGCACTTTAAGAAATGTTTGCTTCCCTGTTTCCTATATTCAAAATATGTAGAAAGTCAATTTCAGGAAATCAAAGGGAGAAAGTGGACCAAGAAAGGCTCCTTGCAGAAGAAGGGTAGTCAAGAGTGTTGAATGAAGCAGAGAGGTGAGTAATGATGAGGACTGAGTAAAGACTTTCAGATTTGGAAATTACAGAGTTGAATGATAAGTTTGGAGAGAGCACTTTCTTTTCTTTTTTTTCTTGTTTTTCTTTTTAATGTTCTACAATCACTACCGTAAAACTTAGATTTTTCCCCCCTACCTCCCCACCACCACCCCCCTCCCTCCCCAAGATGGCATACAATTCTATATAGGATCTACATATACTTTCCTATTGAATATGTTTTCACTATAGTCATGCTGTGTAGAACTAAAATATTGTAAACAAATTCTAAAGCAGCAGAAGCCACAAAATGTCAGGGTGAAACAAATTTTCAGACCAAGACAATATGGAAGGCCCACAGGAAGTGTCTATTGCACCAGGCTCAGAGTGAAGCACAGCCCAGCTTGGGCCACTCCTGGCATACATGGGACTGGAGCAAGCTTCAGGGCACTGAATCATGAGCATCTGCTGTGGTTTCCAAATTTCTCAACCCACATCCACCAAAAAGAGCTTCAAAAGTCAGTGAGAAACTTTGTTCCCTGGGTACATGGTATACCAGAGGGGAACATGGTTGGGCCTCAGGTCCAGAGTGATGACATCCACTGCGACAACAGTGACCAAATCTGGAGCTCTGGGCCGACAGATGGTGGGGGAACTGAGAGGCTGATCTGGGTCTCAGACCTGAGTGGTGACTCTGGTGTGAGGAGAAGCACTGAAGGAAGGGGCAGATCTGGTATGGCTGTTGAGAACGATTCCTACTGGCATTTCAAGGGCAGAAGGAGTGCTTGTGATTACTCACAGATTAGAGCCCAGGCTAGGAGAGGAATAAGCCCCTCTCCAGTGATTATACCAGTTTGGAGGAACTGAGTACTTATAGTTCTCTAGAGATATTCCAGAGAACAGCTATGCAAAACCTCTGAACCCTGAGGCCATGTAGCCTCCACTTGACAAAGGGCTCAAAAGTCAAGTAATTGGCTGGGGAAATGACCAAGAAGGTGAAAAAATAAGACTACAGAGGTTTACTTGCTTGGTGAAAAGACTTGACTCTTCTTATCAATGTAAAGATGTAAAGCAACTACAAAAGACTCAGAAAGGAAAATGCTCATCACATCCACAGAAAGAACTATGGAATCAGAATGCAGATCAAAACAAACTATTTGTTCTCTCTTTTTGTTTGTTTTGGCTGTGTTTCTTCTTTATCATAGTTCCTCCCATTAGTTCTAGTTTTTCTTTACAACGCTACTAATATGAAAATATGTTTAATATGAATATATCAGATTGCAAGGTGTCTTGAGGAGAAAGAGGAGTAGAAAATTTAAAACTAAAAAGCGAATGTTGAAAACTAAATATAAATAAGTTTTAAAAAAGAACAAAGAAAAAAAAGAAAATGTGCACTAAAAATTGTCTGCTTACCCAACCCTAGCCTGATTACTGGGGCAGGCAGGGAATCCCACTCTGCAGTGGAAACACAAAAAACTGTAAAAAAATATCTTCTAAGAAGATTCCACTCATCAGGACATGGAATATGTGCACCCTTACAGATAACACAAAATCCAGTAGACTTGAAAGACAAGCAGTTCTTGTTGCAAGAGAACTCAGTAGGTATTGTATCCAAATAGTAGTCTTGAGTGAAACAAGACTGGTAAAGGAAGGTCAACTTACTGAAGTTGGAGCTCGATATCCTTTTTTCTGGAGTGGCTGCTATGAAAGGGAGCACCATGAGGCTGTTGTAGGCTTTGCAATCAACACCAATCTAGTCAACAAGACTGTATGCCTGCCAAAAAGGAGTGAATGCCAGTTTCATGACAATGCTATTGTCATTTGTAGGGAAACATCACATCATCTTCTTCAGTGCCAATGCTCCTACCATGTTGAACCCTGATGAGGTCATTTGTTATGATATTGGCCCTGCCTACCCATGAACAATAAATATTTCTCTAATTATTTAAATTTGATTTTATTTCTATATAAAGGTTTTTATAATTTAGTTTAGATAGTCCCTGTTTTAGTAAGTAAGATAAGTTTAGATAGTAAGAGATACCCCATTTAAAATCACTCTAGACAGTATAAAATTCCTGTGGGTACACTTGCCAGAAAAAACTCCCCAAACTACAAAGTTTTGGTTTTGGCAGTTGGACTCCAAGGTATTATAAACGGTCTAGAGTTTGAGGCAATTTTTTTCTTTCTTTAAGGAGATTCTTGGAGAGAAAAATATTTCCTGTCCTATTCTGTCACCTTGCCAGAATCCCCTCCCATTCTTTTTAGCATGATATTTTGAGTGGAGTTGTCAGAGACATTGACAGGGGAGGAATATAGCATCAAGGTCAGATACCTAATGGACGGTAAATTATTTAACTTGAAAAGGTGACACTCAAAGACCAAAGGGAATGGAGAGTTGGTGCAGGAAGATGATTGTGCACTCAATGAAACTTGATGCACAAATGAGATGCACTAGAATAAGAATGCATTATCTGCCACTAGTGAAAATTTAGGCCTGATGATGAACATCAAGAAGAGAGAAGAAATCGTCATTTTCCAAAGACAGCAGGTTCTGGATGTACACATCATTTAGAGCTAAAAGAGACTCTAGATGTCATCATCAACTTAGAAGAGGAAATTGAAGCCCAGAGAAGGGATCTGCCTAACACTCATAAAACTTTTATAACCAATCCCCACGCTTTTTGATAAAAATCAATACTTAAAATGGATTTTATCTAAACTAGAGAGAAAACATTTATCTAAAACCGTCAGTAAGCTGTACTTGTAATGGCGTTAACCTAGGCATCTTCCCACTAAGATCTAATGTTCAAGGATGATCACTATCATCAATAATATTAAATATTATATTGGAAATCCTAGAATAGCAGTAAGAGAAGAAAAAGAAACAGAAGTAATCAGACGAGGAAAGGAGGTAAGAAAAATATCTCTTGTGCGGATGATGTGATGATATCCATGGAAAATCCCAAAGATGGAACTAAAAAGTTAGTTGAAAGAATAATTTTAGCAAAGTAGCAGGATATAACATAATCTCACATAAATCATCAACATTCTTATATATCTCCAACAAAACCTTGTTAAAAGAGATACCAAGAGATACCCCATTTAAAAGAACTCTAGACAGTATAAAATTCCTGTGGGTACACCTGCCAGAACAAATCCTAAAACTCCAATAATATAAATATAAAATAATTTATAAAAATAAAATTAGATTTAAAGAATTAGAGTGATATTGTCTTCATGGGTTGGCATGGCAAATACAATAACAATCCCAATTTTGTGTGAGATAATTTATGTGTTTAGCAATATCCCCATTAAATTACCAAAACCTTATTTTATTCAGTTAGTTAGAAAAAAATCATTACAAAATTCATTTGAAAGAACAGAAGGTTCAGTATATGAACGAAATAAATAAAATAGTAAGGTAAAGGGAAAAAGTTCAGCACAACTTGATCTTAAAAACTGTATAATAAGGCAGTAACTATCAAAAGTGTCTGGTAGTGGCTAAGCACTAGACAGGTAGATCCGTAGAATAGAATAGACATACAATTTACAGAAGCAAAAAAATAAAGCAACTCTGCATTTGAAAAGTGAAAAGACTTAAGATTTTGGGATAGGAATTCATTATTTGGTAAAAATTGTTGGGAAAATCAGAAGGAACTATGGCAGAAATTATTTATAAATCAATATTTGGCATTATTTATCAAGATAACGTCAAAATGCATACATGAGACGTATTTAATGAGAGAAACAAGAAAATCTGAAGATCGTGAAACATGCTAATTATTAAACTTATGGACAGGAGAACAATTTATGGATAAACAAGTGATAAGGAAGAGAGTGAAGTATGAAAAAGATAATTTTGATTAGGTTAAAATGAAAAGATTTTGTACAAGTAAAAGCAATGTAATGAAGATCAGAAGGAAAGCACAGAATTGGTGGTGGAATATTACATGAGGCTGGAGTTGAATTCGTTCAGCAGGACCTGGCTGGCGGTATTTTGGGGTCCCAAACCTTAACATTTTGCTTCCCTGACCTCATCAAATATATGTTGAGAAATATGTCTATTGAGCAATTCCCATTCAGCACACACCTTAAGTCCCTTCCCTTTAGTCTCTCAGGTCTCCTGTTCAGGTCTACTTTGTTTTTCTCATCTTTATGAGACACTTAATCCAGAGGTGACAGGACTGGTAAAGTGTTGTCCTTCTATGGTTCTGGGTCCAAGGGAAAGGCCAAGGCTTGGGGAGCCTGGCATGTCTGTGTGGCTCTTGCTTGGCTCTCTGTGGATGCTGCAGAATCTTCTTTTCCTAGCTTATCCCTTCCCGTGTTTGTCAGGATGGTTTTTGCTGAGTCTGAGAGCAAGAGTGGGATCCTGCTGGTCTGGTTTCCCCCAAGAAGTGGAACACGTTTTATCAGGTGTTTATTTCTATTCGTTGCCTTTTTAAAATCTTTTAAACGTGTTTGGTGTCAACAAGAGACGCAGGGTTTTGTTTTCTGACCCCTCCCCCGCGGGTGTTGGGTTATTTTTAACTTTCCCTCAAAGTCCTGAGTCTGGTTTCGCTTTCTCGCCTCCTCTCACGTTAAAGTGAGTCCTAGACTCAGATTTTGGCTCCTTCATCCCTTTTAATTTTTCACTCTAAGGATTTAACCTTCCTCTTCCTCTTCCCCTCAGTTCCCTGTCACGTGCAATCCCTGTTTTAAATTCTCATTTCCGGGGCCTTTCCCTCCAAGTCTTTTCCCGACTTCTTTTCTTTCTTAGGTCTTTCTGACCACCCCGCCTCTGCCTCTCGCATTCCTGACACTTGCTCCCAGTTAATCCTTCAGGTTTCTCGGGCTTTCTGGAGGCGGGAATCGTTTTCCACGTGACTCCTTCCGCTTCCGGCTCGTAAACAGCGTCTGCCGTTGCCTGGGAGACCACGTCCCGCAGAGGATTCTGGGAAGATGGCGGCGTAGGTTGGCCTGCTTCAAACTCGCCAGAATTTCCTCCGCCCCAGAGATCAAAGAGCAGGTTCGGGCGGACCCGGAGCCGGGACCAGGTGAGAGTCGGGCCCCAGCGTGGGGAGCCCCGAAGGGAAATCCCGCGAGATTTCCTCCGCCGGAGCGGGGCCCCTTTAACAGCGGCGGCGAGGCCTGGGGTCGAGAGGCGGCCTCGGCCCCGCCACGGGGACTCGTACCGGGAGAGCGAGGGGAGCGCGGGGTGTGAGCCCTGGAAGGCCCCGGGGACCAGGAACGGGAGACCCGGATGTGGGGGGAGGGGCAGACCCGGCGGTGCGGGGGGCCTCGCTTTGAGGGGCAGGCTGTCCGGGGCCCCTTAGTCCCCAAAAGCAGGGTCCGAGGTCGCGGGGCATCATGGGAAGGCGTGAGAGGCAGGAAGGGCCCGCGCGGGGATCGGGGGCTGCTCGGTGCCCGGAGCCCGGGCCGGGATTCCTCGAGGACGGGCCGGAGTCTGCCCGCGGCCTCGGACGTGCCCGCCTCCTTCACGGCCCGAGGAAGCCTCGAGGACGTCGGATCCCGACCTGGATCCGCGGCCGAAGCCCCCGCGCGTGGGGGTCTCTCGGTCCGTGGGGGTCTCTCGGTCCCGTGGGGGGGGTCTCACGGTCCCGGGGGGATCTCTCGGTCCGTGGGGGTCTCTCGGTCCCGTGGGGGGGTCTCTCGGTCCCGTGGGGGGATCTCTCGGTCTGTGGGGGTGTCTCGGTCCCCGTGGGGGGGGTCTCTCGGCACGTGGGCATCTCTGGGTCCCGGGGGGATCTCTCTGTCCGTGGGGGTCACTAGGGAAGTCCACGGTCCGTGCGTGGGACGGGAGTCCGGTCCTGTGGGGTCCGTGGGATCCCGCTTTGTGGAAGGAGAATTCGGTGAGAAATGGCCGGAGCCGCCGGGTCAGGGTCGGTCCGAGCGCACGGACCGGACCGGGCTCCGCAGGGACGGGGCCTGCGGGGAGACCCCGGAGGAGAGGAGGGGGGATGGCCGCGGGTTCTGACGGTCCGGCGCCGGTTGGAGGGAGAGTCGTGTCCGGAAGGGACGCCGTGGTTCCGGGGTGTTGTCAGAAGTTCTTCTCAGACTTTGCTGGACCAAGCAGAACAAAAGCCCTCCTTGCCCTTGGGGAGTTGGGATTGATATGGGGGGCTGCCGCATTATATGTGCATGTTGGGGAGATCTCTGGGGGTGCAGGGTTTTGTCCCTTGGGAGATGATTCGAGATCTCTGAACGTCAAAGCTAGCCTGGATCTTGGCCATTCATCTCTCCTCAGTGACCTGCTGAAGGTGTCCCTTCCAGCCTGGAGCTGAGACCAGGCTTGGACCCAGGTCTTCTGATTTTGAGTCTAGCTCTCTGATCCTAACCTGTAAATGAGTCCTTAGCTCAGGCTTCTACAGACTGACAGACGGACAAGACAGATGGAAGGTCATCTCCGAGAGGAGGGCACTAGCAGCTGGGGAGGGAGGAAGAAAACCAGGGCAGGCCTGCAGAAGGGCAGATTTGAGCACCATCTGTAAGGACACTGAGGCCCATGGGAGAAGGGAAGATCCCTCCCTCCCCGCTGGAGGGAACAGAGCTAGGGGATAGTTTTCTGTTTGTCTGAGGGTGGGGAAGGGGCAGAAAGGCCAGTGAGTGGAGCCTGTGCCTTGAAGGGGCATAACCTAAGAAGAATGCAGAGGTCTGCAGCTCACTTGGATTCTGTCTTATGGCCTCATTATCTAATGAGTGGAATTATGGGGTTGGATTAGATGACATAAGGTGCCATTTACACAGCTCATAGCGTAAGAAGGGATATTGTGGTATCTTGTTTTGCTCCCAGAAATGTTCTTGAAAAAGAGTAAAACTCCTGGGCTGCTGGGAGCTTGTGACAAGGTAAACATGGGTAACCTGCTTTGCAAGTGATGGTCAAGCACATCCTGGCTTGGGGGCGGGAGGGTGTAACAAACAGTCCAATCCCTAGAGGTCAGGCCCAGGTGAAAAGTATCCTCACTACCACACCTTCCCAGTCTGCATAAGGAATGAATGTAGGGAAATGAAGAGTGAGGAATTTAAAGTAACCCTAACAGGAAGGACAGAAATGTCACCTCACTGCTGCTTCTGTATTCCTAGTGACCCCACACTCACTGCCTCCTGAGAAGCTGAAAAAAACAAGCCTTCCACTCCCCACTGTCTCTGACTTCTTTCAGTGAGATTGGGTCTCTTCCATGGGTCTTCCAGAGGGCAGCAGCAGCTCTTGGGCTAAGTGCTGTACCTTGCCTGGGAGGTCCTGTGGTCCCCAAACCATTTCTCTCACAATTGCCTTTTTAAGTACGTTTCTTGAACAAAGAACAAATTAGTACAGAGGAGTGTCTAACTACTCCAGTACCTTTGTCCAAGAAAACCCCGAATGGGGTCAGGAAGAATGGGACCCAACTGAAAATAACTGAACCCCAACTTCCTTTCAACACTCAATCACTGAACTGCCAACTCCAAACATGAAATACCCAGGTCTCCCCCACTTTGAAAAGACCTTCCCTTAACCTCATCCTTCAGCTAGCCTCTTTCCTCCTTTTGAGGGGCAACTGCTGGTGCAGTGGATAGAGCACCAGTGCAGGAGTCAGGAGGATCTGAGTTCAAATGTCACCTCAGACACTTGCCACTCACTAGCTTTGTGAATTTGGGCAAATCACTTAACCCCAGTTGCCTCATCCTGGGTCATCTCCAGTCATCCTGATGAATATCTGGTCACTGGATTCAGATGGCTCTGGAGGAGAAGTGAGGCTGGTGACCTGCACAACCCTCCCTCACTCAAAACAAAGTCAAGTGCAGGTCCTGTCTTTATTGACCACGGACAAACACACATTCCTCCTTTTCACAAGTCACTTCTCAGACAAAGCTTCCTCTACTGGATGGTCTCTCCTTTTCCCACCCTCTGCTCCCTTCTCCAACACCTGCAAATCATTGAGGCAGCTCAAAGCAATGGTGTCCTTATTTGTGAAGACCCTAGCCCAGGGGTGGGGAACCTGTGGCCTTTGTTACTTTACAATTAAATCGTTTTCATTTTTGGAATTTTTCATACTACTTAGATTTTTACTAAAGAATGTACAATTTCCAGTATAATTAATTGAAGCTCCTTGAATGAAGCCTGCTGTGATTAGAGCCAGGTGTAGCCTCTTCATTGGCTTTTTCCTGACTTCTCTGTAGCATTCATTATTGTCACTCATCCTGACCTGTTGGATAAACAAGTCCTTGAGGATTTCTGTCCTGGTTCTCCTGCTGCCTGTGGGACTGATACCCAAGGGATCCATAAGTCCTTCCTCTGATCTGACCTGGTCTCCTTTGCTCCCTGCCCACCTTCCTCCCTTCCCATGTGGGTGACTGTCCCTCAATCCTGGGTCTGCTTTTTGTAGCTGTCAGTCTTCTGCATGATGTGACCTGGCTGGGTGGAACTGGGTTGTGCTGGACCTCACGTAGACCTGCATTCAAACTATGCCTCTGATACGTGTCAGCTGTGTCAGGTCACTCAGTACCTTAGCCTCAGTTTGCTCATCTGTGTATTTGAGACACTGCACTGGGGAGCAGAGGAGAAACAGTGTCTTGTCTTAAGTACATTGAAGTTAATGTTGAAGTATTCCTCAGCCTACAGGTCCTAAGAACCTCCTAGAAAGAAATAAAAATAATAATAGCTCACCTTCTTATCACACCCATGTGACAGGAACTGCCAAGCACTTCACCAGTGGAATCTGTACAGCAGCTTTTGAGGGGAGGTGCCATTATTCTCCCCACTTTATAACTGAGGAAAGTGAGACAAACAGGTCTAGTGACTTGCCAACTATCACACAGAGGCTGAGGTCAAATGTGAACCCTTCGTTCTTCCTGACTGCAGGATCAGGCCTCTCTGCCCTGTTCCAACTAGCTGGAATTCCTCCCAGAAGATAAAGTAGCATTAGCCCCCTGGTAATTACCCAGTGGTTAGAACCCCAAGGGAAGAAGGGCAAATAGAGACATAATTAAGGGTTCTCCCAGCTTCAGTCCATTTGGGGAGGCTGCTCAGCCACTTTCTTCATTGGGGTGGTTGGTTAATAGAGACAGGAAGTCAGGTGATTAGGGTTTGGGAAGAATGTTAACCTTGGTCTCAGAACTAGCAAAGTTTGTTTCAGTGGGGATATTTTCCCTTTCCCAGAATGTCTGGTGGGGTCAGGGGACGTAGGTCTCTAGTTAATTCTGTCAGAATATCTTGGTGGGAACTGCACAGTCATTGGAGGTCTTCTTCAAGATAGAATCAGTGGGGTCATGTTTTTAAAAAAAGGAAAACTGAGGGTCTCTCTTCGTTTTCTTAACCCTGTAAGGAAGCTCAGTTTCTTTGACATCTAAGGTAGCTTTCTGGAGTGAAGCTGTGTCCCCCAAATTCAGTTTGTTTGTTCCACATTAGCAACCTAGAAGCCATCCTTGATTCTTTCCCCTGCCTTAGTTCTCTTTCCCCATAGAGCATTAGTTACTAAATCTTCTTGATTATCCTTTCAGCTTGTCTGAGTCTGAATGTGTTATGTCGTTATCTCCAAGTTTTACAGTTTTACTGTCTATTTTTGCCTTTCATTTTTTTCTTTGGAGAACTGTCTGTCTCTCTCCCTTCCACTATTTTGCTGAACCACTTGGGAATACTGGCTACAGACAGAATTCTCTCTAATTGGGCCAAGTAATCAAAACTGCCCATGTGAGCCTTCTCCACTCAGAAGACCTGAGTATGACCTTCACTGCGTTGACTTAACTAACTCTGTAGGCACTGGAGAGGGGGCAGGTGAAGGGGAAGGAAAATCTCCTCTGAAGGTGACAGATCTCTATATGCCTAAAGTTTAGTCCTTCCCACATCGCTTCCTCTCAGTAAATTCTAGCGCCTCCCATAATATCTATGTGTAATTAAAATGCATCTGTTAACTATTTAAGAGCCCTACAAAGCTGGGCCCCAGACCCCTGTCCAACTTGGTTACACACAGCTCTTCCTCTCATAGCACTGAGCAGCCAAACTGGCCTTTTGGCTTCTCCTCCTTGGTGATGCGCCATCCCAGTCATTGTCTTTATCCTGGTGGTTCCCAGGGTTAGAGTGCATCCCTCTCTTAAAATCCCTGAGTTTCCTGGAAAGGCTCTAAAAAAACTTTCAATTCTCAAATGAGCAGTCAAGTTTTACACCAAGACAAGTAGGTTTATAAATATTTGTGTAAATGTGTTAATATATAAATCTGTAGGTAGCTAAGTATACTCCTTCATTTGGCTTTATTTTTATCCCCAAACTTTCCCTTTCCTCTCCAGTTGAGGAAATGAGACCTTAGGTGCTATTCCTCCTCTGCTGCAGGCCTCACTGCCCAGCCCACAGAGCCCCTTCCTGCCCTCCACTCCCCATTGCCAGATAAGGTACCTGAGGGTGGGGACTGCCTTTACTTTTGTAAGAAACAAAAAGAAAACATAAAAGTCCCAGAAGGATCATTAAGGATTCTGTCCTGGGGTATTGTGCTCCTCTCACCCCCAACTGCACTCCCAGGTCTGTCCCTCTCTGGTCCCCTTCCTAATTTCCTGCCATCCTTGTGTCCTAGGACTAACATGTCCTGGTTCCCACTCCTCCCCCTTTACTATTAGAATTCAGAGTTTCAGGAAGGGAAGCGAAAGAGTTGGGCCTCCCAGGTCATGGAATCAAATTACCAAATCAGGTAACAGCCAGACCCCTGGACTTAGAGGGAGGTGAGAACGGTTATATCAGTACATAAAGTTTATAAAGTGAGTGATAGCAAGAGTTGGGAGCCAGGGATCCTGATGTCCTGGCCTCAGCTTGCAATTAAGATCTCCCTATATTCCCATGAGAGAAGATCTCTGGGTAGGTGAAAGCAAGACAGAGGTTAAGCCCCCTCAGTGTTAAAATGGGAGATGGAAGGTCAGGAATGGAGATGGGCCAAGATGGCAAATGTCTCCAGTTTGGAGGAGAGCTCAGTGGGAGTGGACAGGTCTGGGCCCAGGCTGCAGAAAAGAAAAGGGGTGTGAGAGGGGAAGGAATCAGGGGAAGGGATTGGCTGGGAGAAGCAGGAGGAATTTAGGCTGGGTATATCCTTGTAAGGAAGAGGAGTGTATTGGGAGAACATCTAGAAGACCAGAAGATCCTGCTCCGGACATCTGGAGTCCCAGAGAAAGGGAAGGTAGGGAGGGAGGGAGGAAAGTGGTAGAGAATGGGGGAGGGGAGCTCTGATTTGACCAGCCAGGTCGGTGGGGGGCCTGGTGGAATTCTTTCCCTGGGGTGATGTTTGGAACCCTGGGAGGAGGGGAGGGGAGAAGAGGGAATCAATTTAGAAGATGGACAGCAGGGCTGGGCAGGACTCTTAGGATTAGACCACAGCAGGTTGGCTGGGAACAGAAGCAGAAGGTGGTGAGATCTCTGCCTTCTTTGGAGCCTTCTTGCTTTGTAGCTAAAGTCTCTATGCATTCTTCATTCTAAACAGAGAACCCTTCATGTTCCCTGGAGCTGAGGACTCTCTGACCTCTTCCCTTGGAAGGGAGATGTTTCTGCCCCATTCCCTTGGTGGTGAATTCTCTTTGCCTTTTACTTGGGAAAAAAAACTCACTGCTGCCCTCCTCCTGAGGTGGAGTCTCTCCCCTAAGGGCAGGGCCTTTGTAACCATTCTGAGAGCTCCCCTTCCTTCATTCTTGGCAAGTCTGCATCCACCCTGGGAGGAGAAGGCAAAACCAATGGCTCTCCCACCCTGAGGTTCTTCTCCCTCCCCAGGTCACCTTGCAGAGGACCACAGCCTATTCCTAGAAGAGAGGCCAGGGAGAATGATTCCTTTCTCTCAGAAACCTTCATCCCAGGTGAGTGCAGTGAATCCACAGGCTGACCAGCTTTAGCAAATCTGTAATCCAAGAGAGCCAAGGAAGCTTTATCCTGTTAGAGGTGGCTTGTCCTTTGCACTGCTGATGGCAGAGAAGAAGTTCTCCTGGTTCTGCTCATGTCGTCCTGCCTCATTCCACACGAGTCTTCACAGGTCTCTCTGAATCCTTCCCGATTATTTCTTAGGTCGAGTCCATTAGCATTTAGAAAGTGGCTCCTCTGTGCCAAGCACTGTGGTGAAGTTGTGTTTGTGCAAAGAAAGTTTAAAAAATTAACAGTCCCTGCTCTCCATGAGCTCAGTCTAATTGGAGCAGCATCTATGTGCAAAGAAGCTTTGTAGGGGATGGATGGGACGCACTGTGAGAGGGAAGGGACCAGATATAGCTTGTTTTCAGGAGGGGAGATGTTAGTTGGGATGTGAAGGATGGCAGGAGGCCCAGGTGAGGTGAGAGGACATTCCAAGTATGAGAGAGCCATTGGGAAGCCAAAGGGTCAGGGAATGGAGGGTCTTGTTCAAGGACCAGCCAGGAGGCCAGTGTCTCTGGGTCAGAAAGAAGAGGACCAAGGTGTAAGAAGGCTGGAAAGGGTTGAGGGGCTGGTTACATTGTGTGTGTTATGTGCCAGGAGCCATGTCAATATTATATCATTTGATCTTTTTGTAAGAATTGTCACCGTGCTTGCTAAGGACAGGCAGAATATGGGAGTGCAACTTACACACAGGCAGTATACTGTGGTTCATGTATCCACTCAAGAGTGTGACACACTCCCTGATGGACATGGGTGTCTCCTAGTTTAACCGAGGACATAGAGACCAGCTCTCCTTCTGAGATACATGACCCATCCTTTGGGTAGGATCCCTGAGACCTTGTAGGCAAGCTTACCAAGATGTTTTGGGTTAGATCCGATTAGGAGACAGAGAGAAGGAAAGGAACAATTTTAGAAGAAGAAACAAAGTGTGGATTTAGAGTTAGGTTTAGGAAGGTCTGTCACAAGGGTCTTTAGCATAGCTACTTATACCAGTCCAAAGAAAATGATAGCTGCTTGATTAGTCAGGTAATCAACATTTGCTAAGCCCTTTGTGTCTTCTTAGACAGAATAACAGGACAGAAAGTGGGTCCTGAGTTTTCTCAAAGAGATTGGAGGAAGGGAGGTACCTTCAGGGCCATTGACCTACCTCAGGACATCCAGTGTAGCATTCAATGCAGTGAGTTATGTTTTTCCAAAATTCATTTTTAAAAACCATTACCCACTTTCTATATGAAAGCCTCATTCGTCAGATTTGGGGGACATTAATGCAAAAGGTGTGAGTGTGCTTTCTGGAGTTAATGAAGGAAAGGGATTGAGGGCGTGGGGTGAGTAGAGAGCAGCAGTCACAGGATACAGGTTAGGCTGATTGAATTGAACTCTCTCCTATCAGGAGACAGGGCCTCTGGGGGAGGGCTCTAGGGGGCTGAGTGAGGCAGGAATCATGGTATGAGGGTGGCATCAAAGACCACTTCTTGATCTCTGAAGCCTAGTCAGATGACAGGTAGGCCATCTGACTTCCTAGCTCAGACCTTCCTAGAACTGCAAGCCCAGCACACGATTTTTAGAAGACGTCTTCATGTCAAGGAAGAGGGTTGCTTCTGCCATCCAGGGAGTCTGCCAGGAGGAGGAGTCCAAGGCAGAATTTGCCTATAAATGTGGGCCATATGGAAAGCAGAAGAAGACCTTTGTGATGGGGTCCCCCACTCTCTTTCTGCCTCAGTCCTGAATCCCCAGAATCATCTTCCATTCACACTCATGGCTAGAAATTCAGGTCTCTGCCTTCTCTGCTCCCATTCCTGGTCTCCATCAGCTGACCCCTCTTCTTACTTGACCCTGTCCTAGAGTATCTACTTGGTCTCCCAGGCTCCCATTGTGCCTGGGCCAAAATGTAATACACTGGTTCCTCCTGAGAGCTCCTGTTCCCTCATCTGTCCATCAACTCTCATTCTCCCTCCTTCATGAACGAGAAGGGACTGACTCCCTTCTGCTTCTGAGGAGAAAGATTGCCACATTAAAACTCTGGCAGTAGACTAATCCAGGGAAGTTCGTGCTATACTTTGAAGAAGTCCTGGGTGCAAATAGAACTGAGTGTGTCCTAAACTAAACTAAGATGTGGTCTCCTCTGATGTCCCATGGATACTTGTGATGTTTTACCCTCTGTCAGTGGGTCATACCTTCACAAAACATACTCTTAACATCTGGTATAAAGGCCATATGTTCAGAAATTATAAAGAAAAAAGTGAAAAACTTCATTACATTAAAATGACAATTTCCTTGGATCTGAATGCAGTCCATCTAGTGCAGGGGTAGGGAACATTCAGGATCCATAAGTGCAGCTTTTCAACTAGATCCCATCTTACAGAATAAATTTGTCAGATTTGGATATTAAAGCATCAATGCTAAATTTTCAGAGGGCCCTTTCAGGAAAGGAAGGATGAAAGCTAAGTAAGGTAAAGGGATAAGGAGTGAGTAGAAGGCAGCAAGGTGGTCCTGTGCATAGAACCCTGGGCTTGGAGTCAGGAAGGAATCAGGAAGACTCATGTCATGAGTTCTAATCTGAAATCAAACACTTACAAGCTGTGCGATGTGATTTAGGTCACTTATCTATGTTTGCCTCAGTTCATTATTTTTAGCATGAGCAGGAAATGACAAACCTCTCCTGGATGTTTGCTCAGAAAATCTCAACAGGGATCTAGCAAATTCAGACACAACTGAAACAAGTGAATAATGATATGCCATGTGTTAAGGCCTGGGGATTCAAACAGAAAAGAAGAAAGATTGTCCTCTCCTAT
The DNA here is from genome assembly GCF_028372415.1 of Notamacropus eugenii. Lineage (NCBI taxonomy): Eukaryota > Metazoa > Chordata > Mammalia > Diprotodontia > Macropodidae > Notamacropus > Notamacropus eugenii. Next base: position 19,983,994 of record NC_092876.1, read on the forward strand.
AGAGATTCCACTTGGAATGGAAAGACAATATACCAAAGGAAGAGATATAGGGCAAAAGACACTGGGACAGGTTGGCACAGTCAATGGCAAGTTCCAAAGTAGTGCACCACGGTGCACATGTGGACATATTTGGGCTGACCCTCTTCTTATGCAGGTGATTGGAGGACATGAGCTCATCGCATGGTGGGGAGGAGAGAATGTGAGAGGATGGAGAAGGAAAGAGATGTGCATGAGCTTCTGATGAGAATAAGCTAGGGATTGCAGGCATGGATTATCAATGAAGAAAAGAGTGGCCTTCCTCTAGTGATTGTTCACATTATGAATGAATAGAATGCAGGGAAGAGTCAGGAGTCAGAACATCTAGTGAGAAGAATTGTAAATTCTTGGGAATCTACAAAAATCAGGGAGAGAATCAAAGATTCTTGAATTACTCAGAAATTCCATAACAGATATAAAGGAAGCCATATGTGACATATATGAATGCAGGATAAAAGAGATGTTTTAAATGAAATCAGAATGATAAAAAGGTGAAGGGATTTTTATCTCGAAGAAAGAGAATTTCTCCACAGTAATACAACTTCTTAACCAGTGAATCATACCATTCTGCTAGAAATGGGAAGTATCAAATGGAAAATGCCTTGGCTAAACACATGTTTTGTATGTACCAGATTATGACAATAGATGGGCCCTCCCAAGCATCAAAGGAATTAAAGAAGCAGTCACTTTGTTGTACAATCTCCATCAGTCTGCTTCATGAATTATTCTTTTGACTCCCTAAACAACCCAAGCTCAGTGGTCCAGAGTTGTAGCAGCATGATGAAATAATTTATTTTTCATAAATTTGCAATGTCTTTCTTATACATTGGCTTAATCTCTAACCCCACTTGATAAAATTTTGCATTTTTAATGAAGGAAGGAACCCCCTGTTCCCCATATAGCTATTCTTATTTCTATACAATTAAATATTAAAATGAATGAATGTCTTTATTCCATGAACAGTTGAAAGCAATCATAAAGCAAAGAGAGAAGATGTTTAAGTATGACTCATCATACCCAGGGTCATCTCAACCCTTCAATATAGGACTAGAGAATTCTTCTTCATTTGGCTGGAGCCAGCCTCATACCACTCAGGTCAGGCCATATTGTGAGTAATCTGTCTTTAGAAATCTTTTCCTACTTTTCTCTGCTTCGTACTTTTACCAAATTGGCTTAATAATTTCTTTGTTCACTCCTGAGACATCACTATCAGGTTTTTGTTTTTTTTCCTCCCAGAATACACAGTACTAACCAACTTTTCACAAAATCTTCCTAGAATATTCTGAATATGTCACTTAGAACAGAGGTGGAATTACACATGATCCCACTATCTCCCATACAGATTCTTGTGCATCACTAATAGAGCACCAGTGCAGGAGTCAGGAGGACCTGAGTTCAAATCTCACCTCAGATACTTGATACTTACTAGCTGTGTGACCTTGGATAAGTCACTTAACCCCAATTACCTCATCCTGGGTCATCTCCAGTCATCATGATGAATATCTCATCATTGGATTCAGATGGCTCTGGGGGAGAAGTGAGGCTGGTGACCTGCACAGCCCTCCCTCAATCAAAACAAAGTCAAGTGCAAGTCATGTCATCATTTCTCTGATGGCATGGTCTTCTTTGGCAACAGAGGACAAACACACATATCTTGTTCCTAATTCCATCAGGAGAAGCATTGCCTAGTAAAACATTTTAATTGTTTTACTTGAAGGATAATTCCATCTTGATTCTCATTTCAAATGTAAAATGCTTTTCTCCATGTTCCACTGTGCTCTTAATAACTGATATAAATGGTTGTCTCTGATGCTTGTAAAAGTTATATGAGTGTTAGGGAAATCCTTTCTCTGGGCTTCAGTGTCCTGTTCCAAGTGGATGAGAGTTGGACTAGAGGAATTTTGGAGTCTCTTTGAGCTCTAAATTATGTGACTTTTGATGGTTTAGGAGCTGGTGACATTGAAGGATGTGGTTGTGGACTTCACTAAGGAGGAGTGGGGCCTCTTGGACCATTCTCAGAAAGAGTTGTACAAGGAGGTCATGCTGGAGAATGTCAAGAACTTGCTGTCTCTGGGTAAGGACCATTTCCTTTCTTTTCTTGATGTTATTTGTCAGGCCTAAGTTTTCACCAGTGGCAGAAAATGGATCTATATTCTGATGCATCTCAGCTTCAGAAGCTTCACTGAATGCACACTCTTTTGTTTGTACCACATCTTCAATGGTCTGGGCTTGTCACCTTTTCAAGCTAAATAATTTACCACCTGTCAGGTATCTGACCTAACTGTCAGATTCCTACTCTGTGAAGATTTCTAATAACTTCACTGAAAATGTCATGCCAAAAAGAGTGGGAGGGGATTCTGGCAAGGTGGCAGAGTAGGACAAGAAATCCTTGGCTCTCCAACAATCTCCTCAAAGAAAGTAAACATTGACCCAAACTCTAGACAGTGTAAAATAACAGGGAGTCCATATGCCAAAGCAGAAACAGAAACTAAACTGTTCTCCCATGGAGAATCACTCTAATCTGTTGATATGAAGTCTGATACCCATCTTGAGTTGAGGCTGTTGCTTTTGTTCAATATGAATGGTTAGCTTGGAGTAAGTAAGTCTTGGAGTCCAGCCCTCTGTGGTGTACAGCTCCTTTGTCACTCTCACAGCCTGTCTGTCTCCTCCTTATGCTGATACAGTCTGTTAAATGCTAGTGTTTAGTATCAGAGTACACAAAATTTTGTTGCATTTCAGTTGGTAATGCCAAGGTCATGAGCCCCATAATCCAGTAACCATTGCTATTGCATATGCTTATGTGTGTATATCTTTTGGTGTGTAGATATTTGATTGCTTGTTTTCTTCAGATTTAGAGAGCAGGTTTGAAGAAAATGAGGTGACTAGAAATCTTGGAATTTTTCTGGAAAAACATATTCTGCACAGATTGATGAGGGATGGTCTCTGGGACTGCAAGTTGAGAGACATCCATGACACTAATATGAAGTTAAATAAAAGTCCTAATAGTGACTGTGACTTTAATGAAATTGGAAAGAGATTCAGACAGTCTTGTATCCTAAATCACTGTGAGAATATGACTTCACGGAATGACTGTGTTCAGAGTGGCACTAGCAGGAACAAACTTGGTGCCCATCAAAGAGTCCACAGTGGAGAGAAAATTTTTGAATGTAATCAATGTGGAAAGGCTTTCAGAAGAAACTCCTGTCTTGTAGCTCATCAGAGAATCCATACTGGAGAGAAACCTTTTGAATGTCATCATTGTGGAAAGGCTTTCAGAGACAGGGTCAGTCTTGCTGCACATCAGAGAATCCACACTGGAGAGAAACCTTTTGAATGTAATCATTGTGGAAAGGCTTTCAGAAGAAGCTCCCGTCTTGTTGCTCATGAGAGAATGCATACTGGAGAGAATCCTTTTGAATGTCATCATTGTGGTAAGGCTTTCAGATACAAGGGCAGTCTTGCTGCACATCAGAGAATCCACACTGGAGAGAAACCTTTTCAATGTCATCATTGTGGAAAGGCTTTCAGATACAGGGACAGTCTTGCTAAACATCAGAGAATCCACACTGGAGAGAAACCTTTTGAATGTCATCAGTGTGGAAAGGCTTTCAGATACAGGGTCTGCCTTGCTGCACATCAGAGAATTCACACTGGAGAAAAACCTTATGAATGTAATCAATGTGGAAAGCCTTTCAGAAGAAGCTCCAGTCTTGTTGCTCATCAGAGAATCCATACTGGAGAGAAACCTTTTGAATGTCATCAGTGTGGAAAGGCTTTCAGATACAGGAACAGTGTTGCTAAACATCGGAGAATCCATACTCGAGAGAAACTGTATAAATGTAATAAATGTGGAAACACTTTCAAAGGCAGGAGCAGTCTTATTAAACATCAGAGAATCCATGCCGCAGAGAAACTCTTTGAATGTCATCGTTGTGGAAAGGCTTTCAGAGACAGGGTCAGTCTTGCTGCACATCAGATAATTCACACTGGAGAGAAACCTTTTGAGTGCAATCATTGTGGAAAAGCTTTCACTACGAGGACTCAACTTGGGGCCCATCAGAGAATCCACACTGGAGAGAAACCTTTTCAATGTAATCACTGTGGAAAGACTTTCACACATAGGGGCACTCTTGCTGCACATCACAGAATCCATACTGGAGAGAAGCCTTATGAATGTAGTAAATGTGGAAAGACTTTCAAAGACAAGAGCACTCTTACTGCACATCAGAGAGTCCATAGTGGAGAGAAGCCTTATGAATGTAGTCAATGTGGAAAGACTTTCAAAGACAGGAGCAGTCTTCCTGCACATCAGAGAATCCATACTGGAGAGAAACCTTTTGAATGTCCTCACTGTGGAAAGGCTTTCAGATATAGGGGAGGTCTTACTAAACATCAGAGAATCCACACTAGAGAGAAACCTTATCGATGTAATCATTGTGGAAAGGCTTACAAAGACGGGGGACATTTTGAAGCACATCAGAGAGTCCACACTGAAGAAAAACGTTCTGAATGTAATGAGTGTGCAAAGGCTTTCCTAAGAAGGCCGGATCTTTTTATGCCTGGCAGAATCCACAGTGAATAGACTGACTTTCAGAAAGTGCTTCCATGTTGCTGGACATCAGATAATCCACACTGCATAGAAGCCTTTTGAATATCATTGGGGGAAAATAATTTTACAGAGAAATTCATTCTTGCTACACAGTCAAGAAGTCTATGGGATATAATCAGTGTGGAAAGACTTTTAAATACTCCTCCCATCTTGGTACTCACCATATAGTGTAATGCAATACAATCAATGTGGAAAATCTTTCCCACAGAACTGCCATCCTGCTTTACATTAGAAAATTCACACTGGGGAGAAATCTCAGAATGTAGTTGTTCTGGAAAGTGTTTCACACAGTGATCCATAATTGTTATATATGAAACAAAAGATACTGCAAAGAGAAGTCTTATGAATGTATTAAATGTGGACTGATTTCCCACTGCTCTCAGATTTAGCTAAACATCATAGATAGAATCCCCACTAGAAGTGAACCTCATGACTGTCATGATTGTATCAAAACTTTTAGTTACCACTGTTAACATATGTAAGAAGAGCTTCCACACTTGGAACAAACCTTATGACTAATCAAGGTGGTGATGCCTTTAGACAACAATCATGTCCTTTTTCCCTTATCAGAATTCTCATGAGATGGAATTCTGATCATTGTCATGAAGAAGGAAAGCCATTCAAATGAAGTTCAAAGGTTCTTGAGGATTAGGGAAAACATTCTGAGGAGCAATTACCTGGGGTCTCATTGTGGGAAAGCTTTCAGCAAGAGATCAGTTCTTACTTTCTATCAGAGGATTCTTTCTGCAGAGAAACCTCACCAATGTGCTTAAGACTCATGCTTTTCTCTGGAGGATGGTGATCAGTGGACAACTTTGTTCCTACTGAAATGAAGGTGAAAATGACTTCCCCTAGAGTTTCTACTTTACTATACTTTGGAGAAATCATACTGGAGACAAAGCTTTGGATCTATTTACAAGGGAAGTCCTCTTGCTGCAGCACAGACTGCATTAGACCTGCCCCCAGAAGAGGCCTCATTAAACATCCCCAAATTCCATTCTGTACCTAAAAGCCTATGCATGTAATGTTTTTTCTCTGAAATCCTACTATTTCCCATCTTTCCTCAGTGTTTCATGACATTCATATACTTCACTTCTTCAGTCATTCCCACAATGTTTCCTGTTCTTTGTAGGCAGACAAATTCTTTAAGTGTCTTGGTACCTGTTGGACATCAGTTTCTATAGTGCTTTCTTTAAGGGGTTAGGTGAATTCCAATTCAGCCTGTGGTACCTCCTAGTTGTATATCACTTAGTAAGTCACGTCACCTAATCCTGCCTGAGTTTCCCCATCTGTAGAATGGGGATGATAAGGACATCTATGTCCCAGAGTTGAGGTGAAGATTTAATTAATCAATATTTGTTAAATATTTTGCAAACATTAAATCAGCATGGAAACACTACTTTTATGGCTGTCATTCCTTGGATCCTCAGTCTCATCCTGTATGGCTCAGGCAAGAAAGAGAGAGGGAAACAGAAAGAGATAGACACAGAGAGACAGTGAATTCCTGCTTTTAGCCAAGGGAAATTTTCTTATATTACTTAATACCACAGAAGAATCCTGTTTTCTTCACCTACTTGCATTGGATGTTATAAAACACACTCTTTTATTGGAGACCTTTTCATATTTTTATTAGTTTATTTGCTTTCAGTTTTCTACAATCACTTCTATTAGTCTTAGATTTTCTCCCCCTCCTTCTCCAAGATGGCATGGAATCTTATATGAGTTCTACACATATGTTCTTAGTATGCATAGTATGCATTTTGACATTAGTCATGTTGCATAGAAGAATTAAAATGAATGAGAGAAACCAAAACAAAATACAAAAGAAAATATTCTGCTTCCTTCTGTGATTCAATTCCATAGTTCTTTCTCTAGATGAGGATGACATTTTGCTTCAAGAGTCCAGTGGGTATGTTTTAGGTCCTTGCTTTGCTGTGAAGGGCTAAGTCTACCAGAAAAATCCCTCACACACTGTGGTTGTTACTGTTTACAGTGTTCTCCTTGTTCTGCTCTTTTCACTCAGCCTCAGTTCATATAAGTCCTTCCAGGCCTCTCTGAATCTTTCTTTTCATCAGTTCTTATAGCACAATAGCATTTCATTACATTCATGTACCACAACTTGTCCAGCCATTGGCAAATTGATGGGCATCCCCTCAATTTGAGTTCTTGGGCACCACAAAGAGTGCTGCTATAAATATTTTTGTTCATGTGGGGAACTTTTCCCATTTTTATGATCTCTTTAGCCTGCACTCCTAGAAGGGATATTGCTGGGTCAAAAGGTATGCATATTTTTGTAGCCCTTTGGGCATTGTTCCAAAATTGGGCATAGTTCCAATAGTCCACAGCTCCATCAGGAATGAATTAGTGTTCCAACTCTCCCACATCTTCTCCAACATTTATCATCTTCCTGTTTTGTCATGTTAGCCAATCTAACAGGTGTGGTGTGATACCTCAGATGATTTGCATCTCTCTAATGAACAGTGATTTAGAGCATTTTTTCATATGATTTTACATAGCTTTTATTTCTTCCTCTGAAAACTGCTTGTTAGTATCCTTTGCCTACATCCTTTGACTTGTGTTGTTGTAAATTTCACTCAGTTCAGTATGTATTTTAGAAGCAGAGCCTTTATCACAAACATTAGTTGCAGAAATTCTTTCCCATTTTTCTTGCTTCCCTCCTAATCTTGGTTGCATTGGCTTTAGGATACCTTTTCTAGCCACTTCCTCACACCAGGAGATGAGCAGTGCCATCGTTAATAGAATAGAATGTTCAGACACCCAGCAGGCTGCTCAAATCCCACTGCTGCCTCCAGGGACACAATAGCCCTAGGACCTGGGCCCCTTGTATGCAGGATTGTGACTGCAGCTCCCATTGCATCCACACTGCTGCTTCATGGCTTCCTTGTCCCCACAGGACTTTGAGATTGGTAAAATGACATGGATGATGTCTTCTGATTTATGGGTAAATTGGATTTAAGTGAGGCAGAGTTGCACAAAGTCATTTGCCTCACCCTCTCCTCCAAAGTCATCACAGTCCAGTGGTAAGACAGAATCAAGACTGGTTTTGGCTCAAAATGCAGTGAATGGTCTAGGTATTTTCAATGGTCAACCCAGCTCTAAGTGATTCACAGCACCTGCTTCAGCTGCCTTCATAGCCATTTGAGCAAATTTTTGTCATCCATTCTTTCCACCAGGAGAAGTCTTCACATGTTTGGACTGGACGTCTCCCTAATTCAGCAATGGGTTTGAGACCCCTTGGTTACCCTCAGCCTGGTTCAGACCATCTGCCTAAATAATTTACCAGGGTGTGGCTGCTGCACATGTTACTGCTTCTTAGAGGAAGAGGTGGACACCAAAGGTGGAAAGCCACTGAGAAGGGGTTGGGAGCCTTCACATCAGAGGTACATGTCTTCCCAGAAGACACTCTACACCAATGAATAAATTAAGAGGTGATTTTAGGGAAAAACCAGTAAAAGAGATAAACCTTTGGTTAATTTGTTAGATTACAAAAAAAGAAGGAAGAAAATCAAATCACCAGTATTAAAAATGAAAAGAGTGAATATGCCACCAATGAGAAAGAAATTAAAGGCATTATTAGTAGCTATTTTACCCAATTGTGTAGAAATCTAGAGAAAGGTATGCATATTTGCAAAGATATAAATTGCCCAGATGAACAGAGGAAGAAATAAAATAATTAACCCCATTTTACAAAAAGAAATCAAGGAAGTCAACAATACACTCCATTTTAGAAATGTTTCCAAAATAATTTAATGAACGTTTAATTACAGTGCTATGCAGCCTATTTGGAAATATATGCACAGAAGGAGTCTTACCACATTCCTTTTGTGACACAAACAAGGTGCTGATACCTAAGCTGGGAGGAGCCAAAACAGGAAGAAAATTATAGATCATTTTCCCTAATGAATATTGATGGAAAATTAAAAAAAAAAATATTTACAGGTTACAGCAACTTATCACCAGGATGTATATTATCATCAGTTGGGATTTATACTAGAAATCCAGGGTTAGTCAGTAGTAGGAAAACTGAGCATAATTGACTATATCAATAAGAAAACAAACAAATCGTATCATTAACACAATAGATTCAGCAAAGACGTGACAAAATTAGGCACCCATTCCTATTAAAAACACTAGAGAGCAGAGGAATGAATGAAGTTTTTCATAAAATGAAAGAAGTGTGTCTAAAACTATCAGCCAGCATTATATGTAAGGGGGATAAGTTAGAAGCATTCCCAGTAAATCAAGGGTAAAAAAAGGATGCCCACTATCACCACTATTGTCCAGTATGGTACTAGAAATGTTAGCTTTAGCAATAAGAGAAGAAAAGGAATTAAAGGAATTAGAATAAGCATTGAGATTGGCAAGCTATCACTTTCTGAAGATGATAGGATATAGTTAGAGAATCAACTGAAAACTGACTTGAAACAATTAACAAGCAAAGTTGCAGGATGTTAAACCCGCGTAAATCATCAGCATTTCTATATGTTACTAATAAAGCTCAGCAGCAAGAGATAGAGAAATTCCATTTGAAATAACTGTGGACAATATAATGTTTGGGAGTCAGCAAACCTGAGGAGGGCCAGCCTTGAAAGATCGAGCCATCATACAGAAGAAGACAGTAGAGAGGAGACCTCTGAGCAGGGAGAACCTCTTTGGGCTCACCAAGGAGACTTCTGACGGCAGAGACTTGGTGAAGGAGCTTCCAGACTTTGAAAGGGAATAGAACTGTAGGGCAGAAGCATGCCCATGAGGATAAGCCTCTTTTGACAGCTATTAAAGTCAACTGAGGTGTTAACACAGAGCCTGTGGAGTTTGTAGGTGAATTGAGATGATAGTACTGATGGTGTTTGTCATTATTATTGTCCTGTTCAGCCTTGTTTCCCCAGAGACAGATGCTGCCTAAGGCATGATGGTTTACCTGTACTCTAGCTAACTAGGCTTCATAGACCAAGAACTGGTCTTTGAGGCCACCTTCATGCCATGATTCCTGCTTCACTCAGCCATCTAGAGCCCCCCTCCTCCTTCCCCTTCAGAGACCCTGTCTCTTATTTGGAGAGAGTTCAACTCTATCCTGCACAACTTGTATCCTGTGACTGCTGCTCTCTTATCACCCACTCACCCCTGAAATCCCTTTCCTCCTTTACCTCTGGGAAGGACACACACCTTTGGCACTCCTATTTCCCAAATCAGACCACTGAGGCTTTCACATGAAAAGCGGCCAATGGTTTTTAGAAGAGAATTTTTCAGAAACCTAAACTGACTCCATTGGATGCTGTACTGGATGTTCTGAGGTCCATGTCCTCATTTTCCCCTGCAGTATCTCCCTTGCCCCAGTCTCTTGGAGAAAACTGAGGAGCCACTTCCTGTCCTGTTACTCTGTCTAAGAAGGCACAAAGGGCTTAGCAGGGTATAATTTTATGTTTGTTCATTTAAGGATGAGATGAAAGAATTACTAGAAGTTTAGGAACTGTCCCTGAGAGAAGTACAGAGACTGAGGACTCGAGGATAGAAAGACCTCACAACAATGTGTGGTTCATTGTTTCCACAGTATTAAAACTCCTCCCAGCTTTGGGTGATCTCAGCTAATCAGAGTTGTGATGTAGCAGAAACAGGTTTCTGATAAGTAAAAGGTCAGAAACTTGTTCCCAAATTACATGAGCTGTTTCAGGGGAAGCCTATCAGAGAGAACATTAAGTGAGGTGTTCAGACTTCTTCTAGCCAGTGGATGCTGGGGCAGGTGATTTGAATTTAGAACAGTGTAAAAGGATTTGCATTGGTCTACATAATTGTACTAGCGATCCCTGCCAAGCTGGTGAATGTGTAAGTTAATAAAAATCTTTCCTTATTTCACACCTATTTTCCTTTGTTTTAAGTGAGCAAGTTTCTCACAAATGTAATTAGCTTGGGAAAATTGGAACAGGGGAAAGAGTTCATGTTTGGATTAGGATTCATTCAGGTCTCCAAAATGTGTTTCAAGGATTCTCTGAATTGAGGCTGGGGTGCTGTCCAAGGTAGGAGAGTAGTAGGAAACCAGGAAACCGAACGGGGATAGAGATGATTTCACAGGCTGAAGTAAAGTTTTCAAGTGGCCAGCTCTCAAAGGACCATGAGCTAGAGCCAGGAGGGGCCTGAGAGATCCAAGTCCTCATTTTACATGGAGGAAGAAGACTCAGAATGATCAATGACTGGCCCAGTGTCACAGGGACATGAAGGAACAGCCAGGATTCCAGTCTGAGCCATAGGTTTACAAATAGTAGGGAATTCCAAGATCATGTTCTGACATGCTTCCAACTCTAAACATTGCTGAGTTATTGTTTGTTGTTTTTCTGAGCTGATCTCCAAATCACAGAAATGCAGGTATATATGAAACCTGGAAGGGGCTTAGTTTGAGGTCACTAAGTCCAGCCCCCTCATTTTACAGAGGAGAACGCTGAGGCTCAATGAGTTGTTACCAGACAAGGCTAAGTGGAGAGAGCCTGGAGTCAGAGAAGAGAGAATGCTCCCTCTGATATTTCCTGGCTAAGACTCTAGGAAAATCACTACACCTATCAACCTGGGCTTACTCATCTGTTACATGGGTGAGTAGCAGCCCCTACCTGCCAGTACTGTTGTGAGAATATCATGAGATCACACCTGGAAAGCACTGTATGAGTGCTAGAGTGTAGTCATGGGACCTGGGGCTGTTGCATTCAAACCCAAGTCCTGATTCCAAACACAGACCTTTTCTCTGTCTCTACCAGTCAATCTTCCATCATGGGGAAGGGGTCAAGGTTGATGAAGAATTCTTTCTTGGGAGAAAAGGAGGATTCTTGGGGAGGAGAGACAGGAGACTGAAAGGATTCTGAAAAATGCTTTATTTCCTGTCCCCAGGTGATCACTCTTTCAGACAAGGGGAGAGGGAAGGCAGACAGCTGTGGGGCTGTATGGATCAGTGTTTTGGACAGTTTGGGACACCTGAGACCTAGACTTAAGACTCCTGGTCCTTTGATGTCTTCTCCATCTGGCTACAGTGTTCAGTGAAGAAAGAGAGGGAATGCTCCCTGGAATCTGTCCTCCAACCTTCTATAACTCCCAATATTGGTATTTCTTTCCCCTTACCTTCCTAGCCAGGGAAGGTGAAACTTGACTTCATCCTGTCCTGCCTCCTCCCAGCCCAGGTGAGTGGGGGTGAAGTGGGGGGAGGGTAGAATGTACAAACCAACTTTTCCCCATATTGGGTTAGGTGACCTGGGGTCAGTGCTGCCAGCCTCTTCCCCAATAATACAGAGCTGTCTCCAAGCAAAGATCCCTCCTTCCTTTGAGCTGGGGGATCCAATTGCAGACCTGCCCCTGCCTCCCAAATATAGTCATATTTAGGACTCCCCAGAGATCTTAGTTATTCTTTATGTCTGAGGGGAAGAGACAAAGACTTTTAGCTTGCCTCAAGTCACTTCCCATTCCAGTCCAGCCCCAAAGGGCAGGTCTCTTCATGTCACCCCCCTCTCCCACTCAGTAAACTCCAGTGGCTCCCTATTGCTTCCAGGTGCAAATATGAAATGCATAGTTTGGCATCCAAAGCCCTGCATAGCTTGACCCTCTCCCACCTTAACAGGCTTCTCTCATCTATCTCCCCCACATATCCTCCTCCATCCAGTAACACTGGCCTCCTGGAGGTTTCACTGAAGAGACCCTCCAGCTCATAGACCTCAGGGAATTCACACTGGACAAATACCTTGTGAATGTAATCAGTGTGGAAAGGCTTTCATGCAGAACTCCCATCAGAAAATCCAGAGGAGAAGGAGGCTTTTTGAATGTAATCAATGCAAAAAAGCTTTCCCACATAGGGACCATCTTTCTTCACATCAGAGAATCCACACTGGAAAACCTTAGAGATGGAAGCATTGTGGAAAGGCTTTCATCCAGACAGGCCATCCTTTTGTGCATGAAAAAATGCACACTGCAGAGGAAACCTTTGAATGTGATCAATGTGGAAAGGCTTTCACAATAAGGTAGAGTTTTGCTGCCCATCAGAGAATCCACGGCGAAGAGAAACCTTATGCATGTTATCATTGTAGAAAGGCTTTCATACAGAATTCCACTCTTGATAAACATCAGAAAATCCATGGTCAAGCCAAGTTTTCTGGATATTATCAAGGCATAAAGGCTTACTGATTCACCTCCAGCCTTGCTGTTCATTGGAGAATTCACACCAGGAAGAAACCCTACGAACTTCATTCATCTTATGTTAGGGTGGGATGTAATTACTGTGTTCATGTGACCATCGTCCTTAACAGTGTTGGTTCACATTCACACGGAGACCCAGTACTTGAGAAATATTCTGACCCTGAAGCACCCCACAGAACATGGAATTGTCACTCTGTAGTTCTTTCTCTGGATGAGGACAGCATTTTCCATGAGGAATCATTTCCAGTTGCCTTGGATCATTGCATTCCTGGGAACAGCTAAGTGTAATGAGGTTGGTCAGTGCATTCCATAATATTGCTTTTAATGTGTACAATGTTCTCCTCGTTCTGTTCACTTTATTCAGCTTCAGTTCATGCAAGCCTTTCTAGATTTTTCTGAAATCTGCCTGCTCATCGTTTCTTATGGAACCATGGTATTCCATTACATTCATGTAGCAGAACTTGTTCAACCATTCCTCAAAAGTAAAAGCAGTCTTCACTCTCCTGAACTGAATCTTGCAATGGGGCATGGCAGGCAGGGAGGGACTCAAATGGTTGGAACAGCGATTGGGCTGGGGAATGGACCTTAAGCCGTAGATTGACGCTCATTAATCAGGTCCTGGAGCAGAGTGTGTATTGATCTTGATTCTTGCTAGCTGAATTGGAAAGGAGAGGGAAAGTTTGGGGATGAAAAGGAAGGACAAAGAAGAAATATACATATAAACATGAACATATATAGTGATATATACATATATGTATATATAGATATATGTATGTATGTACATAAAGATATATGTATGTATACATACATTTTTATGTGTATATAACATTTTGGAGTTGTTTGGAAGCCTGAAATGTCAATGTACAGGGTGAGTATGCCTGGAAAGAATTCACATACTTCTTTGAGTTAAAGTGGCAAGATTTATTATAATTCCCATAGAAGAGGGGTAGATACCTAGTTAACTAACCCCTTAATGGGATTTAAACAGTGATACTTATATAGGAAAAGGGAGCTGTGAAATCTGGATGGGATTAAGGATGGTAAATCGCCTGGAATGACTCAGGTAAAACAGGGTTCTGGGGTGGAGCAGAGAACCAAAGTGTAAATCTTACTGAGTATCTAGGTGGGCTGGGCTGGGCCAGATGCCAGGGACTGGGTTGCTGAAATGCTTAGGAAAATTCAGGGTCCAGGTCCCATCACCCATCATTACCCACTGGAAAAATAGGACCCAAAATCTTTTGGGTCTGGGCTTCTTAAACTTCTTCTTGCTGTCCAGCGTCATACTGCTGTCCCTTCTTTGAGGGGGTCACAGGGAGGAGGCTGACTGGAACCAAGCACAGTGTTCTTCTGGGGGAAGGGAGGGCATGGGCTGGTACTCACCATTTGCCACCAATGGTAGGTGAATGGCCTGGAGTCTGGAAGACGCAAATCTCATAAGCTAGACTCACGAGCCTGTTCAATACGAAGAGATACATGCAGGGAAAGTGAAAAGTGATGTCAGAATTAGGGAAAACAAAGAAAGAAAATGAGAGCCCCATTACAAACACTCACATTTGACATACAGGGTTTTCTGATTTTGCTACTTCCCCAGACTTCCACTCTGATTCCACTTACCTTAGGAGGATTAGATGCTATTGGGGGAAAAACAACATTTTGCAGATAAAAACTTTTTTGTGATGAAAGAGTTGGGAGGATACAAGAAAACTGATTGTCCTGAAAATTGATTCCCCAAAGCAAACTGAAAATGTCTCTGGTTTAATATCAGTAATTCATAGCAATACCTAATTACAAAGTTGTTTTGGATAAAGAAAGGAATATAATTTTAGGCTGAAGAAATCAGAGCTCCAGTCCCCTTCTGAAAAATTCTGTAGAAGGACATTCCTGATAATGAGATTGCATTGGAAGTTGCCAAGGTTTGGGTGGAGACAGATTCTTCAGGCTAGATAAACCAAGGTTGGAAGTGTTCTGATATGATTGGGGCTGTGATTTGATAGAAGAGGTATTTCCTCTGTCCCCAGGTAGGTGTGATATCAGCCACTATTGTATTATACCAGGATGAAGTGACCTAAGTCACTTACTCCAGACCTTTATTTTAATATAGCCCACCTCCCAGTGTGTTGACCAGAGTTGACTGGGATCCTTGTGAACACCCACACTTTGAAGGCACATACTTCTCCACTCCCATGTCCCAAATCAAGCCAGTTCTGACCTGGTCCCCTTAGGGGGGGGCCAGTTCTGGACTGTAATTGCCATGCAATGCAAGTCAAGGCAGCTTGGGAGAAATAAAAATGTGCCTCCCCCAATCTAGTTTGTCTTCCTTAGGTTAAACTGTAGATTTGGGGGGGTTGACAAACTATAAATGAAAGAAGATGGACCCTCAATAAGAAAGGGCTATTCAAAACATTCCTAGGAAGAAAATGAGACTGAGAGAAACTATTTGTTTCTCAAAACACTGAGGCAACCAAGTATAACCAAATTAGAGTACTGATCAAGAGAATTTTTTCTTAATGTATAATATGGACACCAAGGTGAAAGCAAAGATGAAAAAGAAGTGAAAGTGGGAGAAATAGAATTGAAAGATCATGAACTAATCGTTGTACCATCTTTGTGAAGATTTGATGCTTTTCTGGAACTAAATTAGAGAATGTAAAGAGGCATAAACAAGAAGGAAAGAAACTGATAGCTGGGGGAATGAGATGGACCTTAAGTCAGAGGGTAACAAAGAAAGGAAAGTTAATTCTGTAATCTGCTAGGAATAACAGGATCTACAGGAGAATGGAGAAAACGTAAAAGGGAAGGAGAGAAAATGGAAGAAAGGAAGGAGATAAATTTTGCTTCAGTGTTTCATTGCACTGCCACTGATTGATGTTCCTATGGAATTAATGACTAGCTTTATTTTTCTTTTAAATAGTATTATATTTTTCCCAAATACTTGTAAAGACAATGTTTTTTTGACAACAAATCAGGACTTTGTTTATTGTTTTGTTGATTGTCTAATTTTTTTAAGTAGTATTTAATTTTTCAAATTACAGGTACAAACAGTTTTCAGCATTTGCTTTTTATGAAATTTTTTGTTCCACCTTTTTTCTCCCTCTCTTCTTTCCACCCTCCCCAAGATGCAAAACAATCTGATATAAGGTATACATGTACAAACATGTAAACATTTCCACATTGGTCATGTTGTGAAAGAAGAAACAGAACAAAAGGGAAAAAATCACTTTTTAAATGTGAAAGTAGTATGCTTTGATTGGCATTCCAACTCCATGGTTCTCTCTCTAGATGTGGATAGCATTTTCCATCCTGAGCCTTTTGGAATTCACTGAATAGGCATTCCCTCACTCCAAGAGAGAACCTGAAAAGACCTTAGACTGAAAGGGCCAGGGTCTCCCATTGCATCCTGGGCCATCTCCAGTCATCCTGATCAATACCTGGCCACTGGACCCAGATGGCTCAGGAGGAGAAAGTGAGGCTAGTGACCTTGCACAGCCCTCCCTCATTCAAATCAAAGTCAACCCCAAATCATATCATCCTATCCCTGATGTCATGGTGCTCTTTGAAGATGAAGGACAGATACAAGAACTCTAGAACAATAAGGATCAGGATTCAAGAGAATGAGTCAAGAGGGAGACTGATGGATATCAAGAACATAGGGAACTGTTTCTCTGAATGGTTTCTCTCATTTGAACTCTGAGCTCTGAACTCCATCTGAATGCCTTTCCTTTTTTGTGCCATTGGTCAGGTTTCTATCTCATATGAATTCTGAGATGAGAAATTGGAGATGATTGTTGCCTACAAACATCACCATCTGAATGATATTCATAAGGTTTCTCCCACATGTGGAAGCTCTTGTAGCATATGTTAAGAATAGTAACTAAAATCTGACACATTCACTGCATTCATGAGGTTTGTCACCAGTGGGGATTCCCTAATCTGAATGCAAAGTCTGAGCTCAGTGGGAAATGATTCCATGTTGATTTCATTCATAAGACTTCTCTTCAGTATCAATTTTTTGATGTCTAACAATACTGGAGCTCAATGTGAAAGAGTTTCTGTGTTAATTATATTGTTAGGTTTCTCCTCATTCTGAATTCTCCATGTAAAGCAAGATGGTATTTATGTATAAAAGATTTTCCACATTGTTTATATTTAAAAGGTATCTCACCAGTGTAGATTTTCTAGTGAGTAGCAAGATTGGAGGAGTATCTAAAAATCTTTCCACACTGATTATCTCCATAAGGCTTCTCACCAATGTGGATTCTCTGCTGTGCATCAAGAATGTATCTCTGCAAAATGCTTTCCTCACTCATGACATTCCAAAGGCTTCTTTCCAGTGCAGATTATATGGTGTGCAACAAGGTCCCACCTCATTAAGAAACCCTTTCCACCCTGATTACATTCAACAGGTTTCTCTCTCTGTGGATTCTCTGATGGGTAGGTAGGAAGACTTTGCCTCATTGTGAAAGCCTTTCCACATTGATGCCATTCATAAGGCTTCTCTCCAGTGTGTATTCTCTGTTGTTTACCAAGTGTAGAGTTGTGTGTGAAAGACTTTCAGCATGGATTGCACTCAGAAGGCCTCTTTCTCTTCTGGATTTTCTGAAGTGTAACAACCTGGGACCTCTGTGTGTAAGCCTTTCCACTTTGGTTACATTCATAAGGTATCTGTCCAGTATGAATTCTCTGATGTTTCTTAAGATTGGAGCCCCTTGTGAAACTTTTTTCCACATTGATTACATGCAGTAATCCAGTATCGATTTTGTCCAGTATGGATTCTCTGAAGATCAGTAGGGAGACATGTGTAGCAGATAGCCTTCCCACCTTCATTATATTCAAAAAACATTCCCCCAGCATCAATCCTCTGAATTCTATCCATATCTGGGTTCCAACCAAAGTCTTTTCCACAAAGAACCCATGCATATCTTTTCATTCCAGGGTGAAACACAGACTGACAAAGAAGAGATGAGTGAAGGGTTGAGGTTGGTTTCCATTCATTACATTCATCAGGCTCCTTTTGAATGGGAATTTGCTGATGAGTAAGGCCTTCCCATTTACTTACAGAAAAGATTTCTCCAGTATCACGTTTCTGATGTGTAAGGAGGACTGAAATCCAGCTCATGGGTCTTTCCCCTTGACCACCTAGATACATTTGCATTTCAGGAAGCTTCCCAGGGGCCTGAAAAAGCTTTACCTCCTCAGTAAAACTTATCCTGTATTCACTATCTCGAAGATAGTCATTCCTTGAGCTCATTTTCTTACAGTCATTTAGGATTGAAGACTCTCTGAATCTCTTTCTAATTTATCAAAGTCACAGTTACTCTTTCCATTATTACCTACTTTGAGAATAAAGTCATGAATTTCTCTCAAATTAAAGTCCCAGGGACCATCACTCATGAATCTTTGCAGGTCACACTATTCCAAAAGAATTCCCAGCTTTCCCATTATTTCATTTACTTCCAACCTGTTCTCTACAAATAAACATTGCAACATATATACAGAAAAAGATATACACATAAATAAATGATTACTGAACACTTCTTCCCCTCAAATGCAACAAAAATTCCTGCATGTAGTCTTAGAGCAAACAGTGACGTAACATAGAGTATGTCACTGTACAGAGAACAGACAAACAGGATGTGAGAGTGACAAAGGGGATGTACAGCACAGAGTATTGGACCCCTCAGAGCCTAAACATTCATATTCAACAAAAGCAGCAGCCCCAAGGCAAGGTCACTACCAGAGAGAAGACTTAATGCCAACAGCTAAGAGCTACTCTCCATGGGAGAACAGTTTGTTTCTAACTTGAAGAAAGGCTGAGTCCTAACATGGTTTTCAATATGCAGGAAAGGAGTGGCCAGCATTCAGGGATTTATTGTACAGCACCACATTGACTCTTCTGGGCTCCAAAACCCTAGTAAAAGTCTAAATTGATTTTGATGAAAATGATGGGGAAATTGAAAAGGTACTAAATCAAAATGAGAACTAGACAGGCCTACCAGTAGGTTACTGTCCCGGCCAAATTGCCGTGGGCTTCCTGGGTCATCTTACCTATCTCCAGGTCTTCGGTGGCCAGCCAGGTAAATGTATTGAGAGAAGAGACTTCCACAATCAAACATAAGTTGTAGGCTTTATTCAGGATCTTAGTTACATGTCAGCATGCAGGGCGAGTTCTTCCCGAAGAGAAAGGAACCACACCCCCCAGGCTTTCCTGTCCCCACTTAAGCTCTCCCCCCTGCATAGTTCCTCATGGATACCATGCATGCTCTCAGCCCCTTAGCTAATTAACAAAACGGTGTGCTCAGACCACGAACCAATCTCAAGGGTGGGGCTGCTCTCCCCAGCAAGTTTCCATTGAGAAGAGGTGGAAAAACAAGAAAGCTTGAGTCTCACTCCTCAATTCCCAGCTGTTCCCTGGGGGCCTCATGAGAGCTTGCAATCAAGAAGCCCTTACCTTTATCTGCCCGAGACCATTCACCTGAGAACTGACCTTACACCCCAACAGGTTACTTCATCCATCTCTAAAAGGCTGTATTGAACTCAAGTAAAAGTTAAGTGATTAGAGAGATTCAGGATTCTTGACTCAGTATGAAGGCAGATGGAATTCAGTTTTATGATGATTGAAAAAATCCAAAATACTTTTGTGATGCCCCTGAAGACTGTGTGAATTGTCCTTTATTCTCAAAGAAGACCATGACATCTGGAAGATGACACCATGCCTTGCATTTGAAACCATTTAAGTGAAGGAGTACTGTGCCACACTCACCAACCTCACTTTCTCCTGCAGAGTCCTCTGGGGTAGTGGCCAGATAGACATCAGGACACCTGGACATGGCAAGCCCTCTGAAGGCTATTATAGCCAAAAGACCTATCCAACTATGATACATCTCAACTACTCAGGGCTGATGAAGCTACACTGATTAACGATAAGGACATGATGTGGAGAGTTGGGCTGAACACCTCCCTGAAATTCTCAGTAGACCATTTTTTAAACACTGCTGAAGCTACTGACTTTTTATCTCAGGTTTTACTTCATCCTTCTTAAGCCATGCTCCAATTGAGGGACAACCCCACATTTTACACTTCTTGGTACCAAAAAGAGAGATAGTATAAGTATTTTGAAGTACATATTTTGTTTTTCTATTCTCCTTTATCATCTTGCAAAGCAGACCCCAGATTTCATTACTGGATCAAGGGGTAGTCACAGTTTAATTCTTTGGGCATTCTTTGGTCTGCAGAACTGAAGGATCAGTTCATAGTTCCACCAACCATGAATCAGTGTCCCAAATTTTCCATGTCCACTCCAACATTTGTCCCTTTCCCCTGACAGGTACAAGATGATATCTCAAGGTTGTTTTAGTTAGCATTTCTATAATAATGATTGTGAATATTTTCTCATATGACTGTATATAGTTTAGATTTTTTTTTAGCATAAGCTGTCTGTTCCTAGTCTTTGACAATAGAGATTTTGGGAATGAGTCATCATATTCTTCTAGATTTGACCAAGTTCTTTATATATTTGAGATATGAGGTGTTTATCTGAGAAACTGTCTATAAAATTCTCACCCCCAATTTTCTGTTTCCTTCTGATCTTGCTTACTTTGGCTTTATTTGTGCAAAACTTTTGTAATGTATAACAATGGGAAATTATTCATTTTGGACCTCACGTGCCATCTCTTGTTTATGCACAAATTGTTGCTGTAAGTTGTACATCTATTCTGTTCAAATTCTCTGCTTTACTAAGGCAATACCAGAGAATTTTGATAATTACTGCCTTATATTAGTACAATTTAAGATCGGGTTCTGCTAAACTTCTCTCCTTTACATTATTTCTCATTAGCTCCTTTCATGTTCTTGGCCTTCTGTTCTTCCAAATGAATTTTGTTATTATTTTTTCAAACTCAATAAAATAAGGTTTTGGTAATTTTATTGGGAGGGCATTGAAGGTATAAAGTGGGTTAGATAAATTTGTCATTTTTATATTATTGGTCTTGCATACCTATGAACAATTACTATCTCTCCAATTACTCTGTTTTGATTTGTATGAAATGTTTTTTTTTCTATTTCTGTTCATATAGTTCCTGGGGTTGTTCTGGCAGATGTCCCCACAGGAATTTCATACTATCTGGAGCAGAGGTGGGGAACCTGTGGCCTCCAGTTCACATTTGACCTTCTTGAGTGCTGCCTTTTGACTAAGTTCAAATTTCACATTACAAATTCTTTTTTTAAGGGGATTTGCTCTGTGATGTTTGGTTTGGGTGAAAGGGATGCACTTGAGGACCTAGATGTAGGGCTGCATGTGGCCTCAAGGCCACAGATTCACTACCCCTGATCCAGACTTATTTTAAATAGGCTGTCTCTTACTATCTTTTCTTGCAGGGTTTTGTTGGTGATATATAGAAATGGTGATGATTTATGTGCGTTTACATTATATTCTGCTATTTTGGTAAAATAATTAATTGTTTCAACGAACTTTTTAGTTGAGTCTTTGAGATTTTCCATGGATATCATCATGACATCCCCAAGAAGAGATAGTTTTCTTACCTCCTTCCCTAGTCTGATTCCTTCCATTTTTTCCTTCTCTTATTGCTATTCTAGGATTTCCAGTACAATATTG
This sequence comes from Notamacropus eugenii, assembly GCF_028372415.1. Taxonomy (NCBI): domain Eukaryota; kingdom Metazoa; phylum Chordata; class Mammalia; order Diprotodontia; family Macropodidae; genus Notamacropus; species Notamacropus eugenii. The sequence goes on from NC_092876.1 coordinate 20,005,434, forward strand.
AATAATGTTAGTGACAACTGCCATCCTTGTTGAACATTAGATGTTTCTGGGGAGGTTGCTAACTAACTTCTCTCCATTGCAAGTAACTCTTGCTGACAGCTTTAGGTAAGCCTTTCCCATATACTTTGCAGTGTTTGTAATAGAAATGAGTGTTCTATTTTTTAAAAAGCTTATTCTTCAACTGTTGATATATTCATATGATTTTTGTTATTGACATGACAGATTAAGTGTATCATTTTCCTCAGGTTAATTCACCCCTTCATTCCTGGTATAAATCCCAGTTGGTCCCAATATACAATCTTGGCAATATTTTGTTGTCATCTCTTACCTAGTCTTTTATTTAGGATCCACAGACATTAATGAAATTTGTCAATAATGTTGTCGTTTGTATTCTTCCTCATTTGAATATCAGTATCATATTTGTTTCATAAAAGGAGTTTGGTGGTTCCCCTTTCTTTTCCTATTTTCCCAAATCATTAATTTAATATTGGAATCAGCTGACTTTTATATGTTTAGTAGAATTCCTTTGCAAATCCATCTGGTCCTGTTTCTTTATTCTTAGCAAGCACATTTATGGCCAGTCCATTTTCTTTTTTTTTAAAAAAAACAAGATGATTTCGATATTCTAATTTTTGTTCTTTATCCCATGGGAACAAGGTTCCAGCCCTACTACAGTTCCACTCCCATCTGCTTCTTCTATAGCTCTTCTTTTTAGGACTTGTTAGTGTGTAATAACTGCTCCATTTTACCTCTCCCTACTCAGTTTTATTTTTGAGAATGAACCCATCATAATCAACTCACCCTAAGGTTTTCTTTCAAAGCATTGAAGTAATATGGCATTCCTAAAGGTATCCATAACATTTTCACACATAAAAGGTAAAACAGTTTGACTTTATTGAGTCCCCTTATAATTGGGCTTTGTAAGGCCAAGCAAAATAGAATCCTTTGCTGTTTTTGTTTTATTAAAGTGCTTCTGATTAAATGGTATGATTAAAAAACACCTTCCTCACTCCTTGATTGGCTTACCCATTGTGGGAAACTTGATTACGGGAATTTTTTTGTAGGAGGGCCCCAAGTACCTTTTCTTTTTTGTACTGAGGCACTGGCTCAGAAGGTTATACCCTCTGGCCCTAAAAAGTGTATTAAGACTCTGAGATGTGTTTTTCCTTTGGGGCTTACTGACTAGAAGTGTTTCTTTGGCCAAATGAAACTCTGAGAACTCACTAAGGAACACCTCGGACTTTGAAAACCCATAAGTTGATGCTTCCCTCTCTGGTGCCTGTATATGTATGTAATGGTCAGACAGTTTTGGAGGCTCTAATGGTGACTTTTTATTTCTCTGAAGTTCAGGGCACTGACTTTTTTCCTCTGAAGTAAGTAAATGATATATGTGTTTGAGTAAAATGATTGCTGTCCCCTCAAAACTTTCCTTTCCTTTTATGAAAGCAGATCAAAGAAACTCTGATAGCAGGTCTCTAAATCCTCTTGATGGAGCATCACCAAGGAGAAGCCAAAAGGCCAGTTTGGCAGCTCACTGCTGTGTTGTGAAGAAGAACTGTGTGTAACCAACTTACAGGTTCTGAAGAGCTTTAAAATAGCAAACAAGCATGTATAGTTGCTCCTATATATTACAGGAGCCCCTGGAACTTACTGAGTAAAAGGGATGTGGGATTATGGGGAAGGCTGAAGTTCAGACCTGTACAAGTCCATCACTTTTAGCTAAGTTTTTTTTTTTCCCCAGATCCTTTTAAGTTAGTGAAGTTAAACCAGTTATGTTCCTGGATAGGCCTCAGGAGTGGAGGTGGGTCATATTGGTAATTTTGTTTATTTGGCTCCATGAAAGAAAATTCTTTCCTCAGCCAGTATCCCAAATTGGATGAGGAAAACAGTGGAGGGGAGGGAGGGGCACAGATAGTTCTTGAAAGAAAAGACATAAAAGGAAAAAGTAGCAAAACTGCTATCCTTGGATATAATAATATACTACTATCAGACTTAATACAAATCAAAGGATAAAAAAGAAAGAAGTTAAGGACGTGCAAATAATTTGAGCAATATCTGCAGTAACAGACCTGCTGATTACTGAAGTGGAATGCAAAGAAGTGGCCTTGTCAGCTAACATGTTTCCTGGTTGTTGAATTGTTTCCCAGGAATCTGACTCTCCATGATCTAATCTGGATTTCTCTTGGAAAAGATACTAGAATGGTGTACCACATTGATTGTGTAAACTCTCTTCTCAAATGAGATTTTTCTGATTTCCAAATTTTGTGCTTTTTTTGAATGGAGGGAGGAGCCCAAGGAATACATGGGAAGGGGATTGTGGGTCTCAAGAACTAGGAGGAGCCCCAAGTCCCTCCTGGTGTATCCAAGGTTAAGAGAAGGGGAAAAGAGAGTAAGGGGTATAGGTGAGAGTATGGGAGAATGAAGGCCCAGAAAAATGAGGGAAGGGGAATTGCAGAATCCAGGCATGGAGGGGTGGAGGGGTGTGCTGAAGGGGTGGGAATGAAGCAATAACAAATGCCAATCCAAGTGATTAAAGAAGGGACACAGGTGAAAAAGGTGAGTGATAGCCCAACCCCCACATTCCCATACCATCTGCTATCTGGGGCTCAGTCATCAAAAAGACTTGATTTGTAGGAAAGGGTTTCCAAAGGCCTGCACCTGTAGTTAGGTGGGCTAATGGGGACAGAACTGGGCTCTGGTCCTAGAATCTACAGAACTTACTGCAGACCCTGGCATGGATTAATGAGGAGCTGAAGAAATGACAATTCTTTCATTCATTGGGAGAGAGAGGGAAGAGCAATTGAGAACTAAGGTGCAGGTCCCCTGGCTCTGAGGCCCCAGTCGCTACCCATTGGGCATTTAGAGGGAATGCTGAGCTGAGGCAAAAATGAGTCACAGCACCATGGATTCTAGATTCTGAGATAAAGAGGGAACCTGGGAGATGATTCACTTCATTCCCCCCTTAGCCAATAAGGGTGAGCAGCAATCAATCAGTAACATCAGTTAAGTGCCTCTTAGCTGGTGCACTGGACAGAGTGCCTGGTCTGGAGTCAGACTTAAGTTCATATGTGTGGGGAAACTGAGGAATATTCTCCCCAGCCCCTTGCATGACCACCACATGGCCTAACATAACTTAAAGTTGATATGCTTAACTGAGAATGCCAGGGGAAGCAGCAGAATGAATGAAGCATGTGGCCAGGGGGAAGAAACTCTTATCTTAAGTGTCATAAAACTCCTTAAGGGAGGAGGTGTCTGTGTTCCAGGACCCAGCCAGCCCTTGGGCACACACATGAAATTCAAGAGCTGGAACTTTTGGCCAGAGTTCCTGCTTTGTTCTAACTATCCTCTTTTCCCTGAAGTTACATGTATAAAAGGACCGAGTGAGAGATGGGTCTTTGGAGGTCTTTGGTTGCAGACTGGTAGAGGTAGGGAACAACTCTACATTTGGAATCAGGACCTAGGTTTGAATCCAGCTTCCCAGGTCCCATTTCTACTCCCTAGTAGACTCCTGCTTCTACTCTCCCAGCCAGGACCTTTGCTGCCTGCTCCCCCCTTTCAACCTCTCCTGTTGCCAAAGTGTTGGAGCTCGGACTTGGCCTATGAAGTATACTTTTTCTTTTTCTATTCTCTTTTAACTATTATCTGCTGTTTATCTGTATACACTTGCTAACTTGCACTATTTGTAATAATAAAACTTAATTGCCTATTAAGCTTGTTTTAGTGCCTGTCATTGTATCTTAAGTTTGTGGAAGTGAATGTTGAAAACTACATATAAATAAGTTTTAAAAAAACAAAGGCAAAAAAGAAAATGTGCACTCAAAATTGTCTGCTTCCCCAACCCTGGCCTGATCACTGGGGCAGGCAGGGAATCCCACTGTGCAGTGGAAACACAAAAAACTGTACAAAAATGTCTTCAGAGAAGACTCCACTCATCAGAACATGGAATGTGTGCACCCTTATAGACAACACAAAATCCAGTAGACTTAAAAGACAAACAACTCTTGTTGCAAGAGAACTCAGTGGAACAAGGCTGGCAATGGAAGGCCAGCTTACTGAAGTTGGAGTTCAATATACTTTTTTCTGGAGTGGCTGCTATGAAAGGAAGCACCATGAACCTGGTGGAGGCTTTGCCGTCAAAATTAATCTAATCAACAAGATTGCATGCCTGCCAGAAGGAGTGAATGCCAGGTTCTGACAACACTATTGTCTTTTGCAGGAAAACATCACATCATCATCATCAGTGCCTATGCTCCCACCATGATCAACCCTGATGAGGTCAAAGAAGAATTTTATGAAGACTTGGAGACCTTTATCATCAATGCGTCAGAAGAGTACAAACTTAAAATTCTGGGTGACTTTAATGCTAGAGTAGACTCAGGCTACCAGACTTGGCAGGGAGTCCTAGTGAGGAATGGAGTTGGAAACAGCAATAGCAATCATCACTTACTAGTGATGACTTGTGCATCTCATGGCCTTTTCATCACCAACACTGTCATCTGTTTACCTAAAAGTGATAAAACTTTGTGGATGCACCATCACAGCAGATGTTGACATTTAATAGACTATGTGATTGTAAGAAAGAAAAGACAGGATTTGAAAGTGATAAGGGCAATGCATGGTGCAGAGAGCTAGACTGATCACAGACCTATCCTCTCCAAAGTAAATATTCTCCTTCAACAAAAGCATCAGCCCCACGGCAAAATGACTACCAGAAAAATTAATGTCAGCGATTAGAGCTCTTCTCTGAGACAGAAGAGTTTGTTGCTAACTTGGAGGGAAAGTGGAGCTACCACAGTTGGCAACAGTGGAGCAGAAAAGGAGTGGGTAGCTTTCAGAGGTATGATGTGTTGACCTGCAAACTTGGTTAAAGAAAAGGCAACAGGCTAAATGTATACATTTTATGATTTAATTAATTAAACAAATCCCCATAAAGATGATGGTTACATAGGGCTACAGAGCCAGGATTAAATCTGGCTGTCCAGTACAGAAATCTTCTGGTTTGTACACATTTTGCTGTGAGAAAGGAACTCTCTTAGTTGAACAAATTATAAATTCAGTAAGACCAGACAGTTTACAAATCAATGTCAATTGAGTTTTATGATCCCAAGCTGTGTGAATCTCCTTTCTGTACCATGTCTCTTATCTTATGTCTCTGTGACATAAGATAAGGAGAAAATCCCACCACTCTGATGACAGGTATCCTACTGACACAGGAAAGGGTACCTTTAACAAAGTTTCAATTGAAATTACAACCCAGGACATCTGTGTTTTTCCTTATCACTAAGATGGCAGGGGAAGTAAGGACTTCTCATTTGCTTGCTGACACACCAAAGAGGCATTTACTTAAGATAACAATGGAGACTATTCGGTCCAGACTCTTCTTAATTCAAGCTTTGGCCCTTATTAAAGTCCAAAATTTATATTAAATATTATCAGATGTATGGCACTGTGTTTGCTCATCTGGGTCAGAACACTCACACACACCAAGCCTAGTTTGATGAAAATGATGGGAAATTCAGAAGCTGCTAAATGAAAAATGAGAACTCCACAGGATTTACCAGCAGGATAGTTCACCCACCTCTAAGAAGGCAGCACTTAATTCCATCAAAAGTAAAGTACAAGCAAAGCTTAGAGAGAGGCAGGATTCCTGTCTCGGTAAGAAGGCAGATGAAATTCAGTTTTATGCTGAGAGCAACAATCCAAAGCACTTTTATGATTCCCTGAAAGCTATTTATGGACCAAAAACCTATGGTGCATCACAACTACTCAGTGCTGATGGAGCCACATTGATTAGTGATAAGGACATGATCCTAGAGAGATGGGCTGAACACTTCCATAGTGGTCTCAATAGGCCGTCATCAATCAGTACTGAGGTCACTGACTTTTTTGAATCTCAGGTTGAAGTCAGTCCCTCCCTATCTGAAGTTCCAACTGAAGAAGAGGTTTGGATTGCCATTAGGCTCCTTTCATGTGGCAAAGCATCTGGTGCTGATTTTATTCCAGTTGAGATTTGCAAAGAAGGGGGTGAACTTGTATTGGTCTGATTGGTCTCAGTAGGACACATTGAAACTTGACTCTAGGGTAAGGATGTCATTTCAGTCCTCTTCGAAATATGAGAACAACCAACCAACCAAATTACACTATACCCAAATACTCTCTAAGGGAATATAACAACACAATTACACAAAAGTACACATTTACAAGTATTCCACATTCTGCTACCAATTCACTTGAATTATAGAAGTAAACATCTCTAACCAATCTTGCAATAAAAAAGTTCATTTCAACTGCTTTAACTGCACAGAAAACCAAGTGTGCAACCAACTCTTATACAAAAATTATTTAGGTATTGCATGGAAAAATAAAACCCTGCTCAGAAAGCATTTATAACAGAGAGAAGAGAAAAACTGCAGGCCATAGTTTGCTGTGCATGATAAGTGAAAAGACACATGCAAAGCCAAAACCATATACCAAAAAACCAAACCAACAAAAATCCCCATAGGCCTTACCAAAGTGATCCAGCTCAAGAAAAGGGATTGTGGAGCATTCCCTACGATGAAAAGCTGGGCTTGATCAGAGGTTGGGGCCTCTAATGGAGCTACAGTCGGGAGCAGTGAACTTGTCAGTCACGTGAGCTGAAACTTCTAGGCAAAAAAAATCCAGCAGCACCTGTCCCTTCTCCCTGCACTGAAGAGTTCAGGGCTTCACCCTCTCTCCACCTCTTACAAACTTCTGACACCAGTATTAAGAGGATTTTTACTAAGTTAGTCTCTAACCTGAGAATGCTTGGAGCTGAACAAAGTAGGCCTAGAGACTAGAGTGCCAGTAATCAAGTAGTTTAATTAATCAGTTTCAAAATGAGGACTCTTTTGGGGCTGAGATAAAAGTACAGGTTATATATTTCAATCACAACTGGGGAAGGAGGAAGGAAGGTGGATTATAAACAATTGTTTCCTGGTTTCCCATGACAAATTGATAAGTCTCACAATACAACAATTCTGAAGTCAAGTCTTTGGGGGTTGCAACCGCCTCCCCTAACATACAGAGCCAGAGTTCTGTGATGGTAAAAGGTTCTGCAATCCTTGGTTCCCTTCACTTAAGGTCGAGTGATTGTGAGCAGTCAGAGTTTTGGTTAGTCAGTTCAAGCTCCACTGTAAGCTCTGATTCCCCAACCAGAGACGCAGCTCTGGAGAAAAAAATTATTAGTATATGTATCATATCATTTAATATGAAAATTATAATTTCCTTGCAAAGGTTGTTGTATTCTGGCAACAAGGCTAAGCCCATGCCTTGAAATGCAGAGGTGTCCAAGCTGGGTTGAAAGCGGAAAAGTTTTTTTAGAAAGAAAATCAGACACTAGTGCTGTACACAAACCCAAGAGCCCAGGAGGGGCATGGGAGATTTATGCCTGAAAACCACAAAGGGGAAGTTCAGAGAGGGGTTGGGGAATAGGATGGACAATCTTTCCCAGGATCAGGTGGACACAGAAGGAAAATGTTTAGTAGGAACAGTTGACTGTAAGGCTGGTTTGGCCCAGTTTGGGGAAGGAGGATATGTGCAATACCAAGTTCAGATGGTGAACACCAGCAAAGGCATCTGGGAGTGAGCAAGACTGTGGCTCACTGCAGGCTCCTTTCATCAAACACACTTACTCTGGGTCCAGTGCATGTGCCTGGTGAGGTAACTCATGGAAAATCGACATATAAATCTCACGGGAACTTCTCAGCAGGAAAGTTTAAACTTGATTCCAGCCTGCTTTGTTGGCCCCCTCTTAGTCCAGGTGTGGGAGAGCTAAGTTGGGGGGAAGGAGGGGAGAGAGAGAGGGCAAAAAGTCTGAAGGTCCGCTTTACCCAGCCTGAGTGAGTTAGGTGGCCTGTATGCGCGATGCTAGACTGAATCTGATTCAGGATTCTGCAATGAGATCTGTTATTCTTCTGAGCCTGAGAGGAAAACGAAACCCTGTAGCCTGCTCCCCTCCCAACTTACCCAGGCCCCCATCTGCCTAAGAAAATAATGAATTGTAATCATATTATAAGATGATATATAATATAATCAATTATAATCATTCCCCTTTATACTCCACATTAAGGTTTCTCCATCACATTTCAACAAAACGCCATCTCCTCATTTCTGGACTACAACTATAGCTGATGTGGGAGGGGCTCTGCCTCCCTCACGTCTCTCTCCATCCCAGCCCAGCCTCAAAGTCATTTTCCTAAAATCCAGCTCTTACCATATCATACCCCTCTCCCACTCAATAAATGCCAGGGTTTCTAGGGACAAATAAAAAACGCTCAGTTTGGCCTTCAAAACCCTGTATAACTTGACCCTCTCCCATCTTTCCATTCTTCTTAAAATTTTCCTCTTTGATCCAGTGACACTGGTCTCCAGTTTTCACTGGGAAGATCCTCCATCTCTGAGCATTCTCTCTGGCTGTGCCCCATTGCTGGAATACTCTCCACTCTCTGCTCTGACCACTGATCTGCCTGGCTCCCTTTAACTCCCAGCTAAAATCCTGCCTTTAGCAGCCAGTCTTCTCCAAGCCCTCTTAATCCCAGGGTCTTCACTGCTAACTATGCCCCATCTACCCTGTCTATAGCTCACTTTGTACACACTTGTAGGTGTCTCCCCTCCATTGTAAGCTCCATGAGGGCAGGGACTATTTGCCACTTTTTGTATCTCCAGGGCTTAGCACAGTGCCTGGCACATGGGGGTTGCTCTGCTGTTCAGTCCTGTCTGACTCTTCCCAAGGAATGTTTGCCAGAGGCTTCTTCTGGCATCTTGTTTGATGACCTTGCTGATGTCCCCTGGGATTTAGGGACATCTAACTAAGGTCATCCTCTTCACTGACTTTGGTTTCAGTAGTTACATGGATATGATCTATGTGATAATCATTTGTTTTGGATCATTTCCCCATTTCCTTTTTTGAAAAGACCCACTAGCTTAAAACACCACCAGCAAATCTCAAATAAAAGATGTTTTACAACTTATACTGCAATTTGTTGAAGAAAATGGGTTTCCTCTGTGGTATTAAGAAATGTAAGCAAATTCCCTTGGGTAAGATCTGGGACTCTCTTTCTCTCTGCATCTCTTTCTCTTTGGTCTCCCTCTCTCTTTCTCAGTTGAACTATCCATGATTTAGCAACTGACTTTACTATAAGACTAACAATACAAGGAATGATAGTCATACAGATAGTTAGAATTTCCATTTTGATTTAATGTTTGTCAAACATTTTACAAATATTGTTTAATTAAGTCCTCACCTCAACTCTGGAAGGTAGAAGCCCTTATTACCCTCCTTGTAAAGATAGGGAAACTCAGGCAGGATTAGGTGACATGACCTACCCAGTGACATACACCTAGGCAGTAGCAGAGGTTGAATTGCAATTCAGGCCTTGTGGTTCCAAGGACAGCACTTCATTCACCCTGTCACCTAGTCCTTTAAAGAAAGCATTACAGAACTTAATGTCCAACAGCTATGAAAACACTGAAAGAAGGAATTTTTTTGCCAGCAAAGAAGAGGAAACAAAGGGAGTATCAATTAATGGGATAATTCCTGAAGAAATGAAGTCTATGAATGTCATGGAATATTGAGGAGGGATGACAAACGTTAGGATTTCAGAGAGAAAACATTACATGTATGGGTTTTAAGTACAGGGTGGAATTTGGGGATGTTTAGTAAGATCTCTTTTGGTGGAAGGCCTAATGAAGTCTGGACTGTAGCAGGAGGCCTTCCCTTGGTAATTAGATCCAAAGATTTGTCTCCAGCATGATTTCTCCAAAATACATTCAACTAAGAGCTCTAGGGGAAGCCCTTCCCACTTCCATTGCCTTTATGCACCTTCATTCCAGGAGGAATAGAGTTGTCCACTGATCACCATCCTCCAGAGAATGGCCCAGCCCCCATGAGCACATTGGTGAGGTGTCTCTCCACAATGAATCCTCTGACAGAAAGGAAGAGATGATCTCTAGCTGGAACTGAGTTCACAGAATGATTTCCCTAATCCTGAAGAAGCTCTGAATTCCATCTGAATGCCTTTCCTTCTTTGTGACAATGAACAAGTTTCTATCTCATAAGAATTCTAAGACAGGAAATAGGACATGATTGTTGTGTAAAGGCATTACCACCTTGATTATATTCATATGGTTTTTCCCAAGTGTGCAAGGTCTTGTTACATATGTTAAGGCTGTGGAGGAGAAGTGAGGCTGGTGACCTTGCACAGCCCTCCCTCACTGAAAGCAAAGTCAAGTGCAAGTCATATCATCGGTTTTCTGATGGCATGATCTTCTTTGGCAACAAAGGAAGAACGCAATAATGTGTGAATAGACCCAGCTACCTGAATGGGGACCCAGCTAGCTGGGTAACTCAGCTCCTCCTCTCCTGTCTGTCTCCCCCTCCCCTTCTTCTCCTCTCCAAAGGAAGGTAAATTTGGATGGCTAGAAGATGCCCAGTTAACTTGGGTTTTACTGGCTAGATATCTTTCCCTCTCCTCTCCTCTCCTCTGCTCTCCTCTCCTCTCCTTTCCTTTCCTTTCTTCCCCTTCCCTTCTTTTTCCTTTCCTTTCCTTTCCTTTGACTTCCCTTCCCAAAACCTTAAACTTACTACATTCTGAAGCTCCTACATTGAAGGATACTAGACCCCTGCCTAAGGAATCTCTTCTGGACCCTCCTGGCTTAAGGGTGATTATCAATAGTAACTGTTGCTGTTTCCCTCCCACTCTGATATATTTCTTTTTCTTTGGCTCATTAAAGGTGCCTTCCCCTGGCTACTTCTTAAACAGCCCTATTCAATGAATGGGCATTATCTCCCCTAAGTGAGTACCTAAATAGGTCTTGGCCTAAAGGGTCCAAGGTCTCCCAGTGCACCCTGGGTCGTCTCCAGTAATCCTGATGAATATGTGGTCATTGGATTCAGATGACTCTGGAGGGGAATTGAGACTGGTGACCTTGCACAGCCCTCCCTTACTCAAAACAAAGTCAAGAGCAAGTCATGTCATCATTTTTCTGATGGCATGGTCTTCTCCAGCAACAAAGGAAGGAACACAATAAGAGTGGTAACAAAAGCTCTCACACATTCATGACAGCCATGAGCTTTGTCCCTAGTGGGGTTTCTGTGATGTTTAGCAATATCTGAGATCAGTGGGAAATCATCCCACGTTTATTGCATTCATAAGACTTCACTTCAGTATCAATTTTTTGATGTATAACAATAGTGGAGCTCTGTGTGAAAGACTTTCCATATTAATTACATTCTTTGGTTTCTCCCCAGTGTGAATTCTCTAATGTAAAGCAAGATGGTAGCTCTGTGTGAAAGACTTTCCACATTGATTATATTCAATAGTTTTCTCTTCAGACTGCATTTTCTCTTGAGTGACAAGATTGGAGGAGTATCTAAAAGCCTTTCCACATTGATTTACATACATAAACCTTCTTACTTTTTAGACTCTCTGATGAGTAGCAAGAATGAATCTCTCTGCAAAATTGATTCCATGATGATTACAATCAAAAGCCTTCATCTGATGTGCAGAAAGACACCACCTCATTATGAAAGGTTTCCACCCTGATGACATTCTAAAGGCTTCTCTTCATTGTGTGTTCTTGAATCAGCATCAAGATAGAGCCACATTATGAAACTCCACATTGATTTCGACATAAGGTTTATCTCCAGGATTATTTGATGTGCAGCAAGACTGCCCCTATCTAGGAAAGCCTTTCCATAGTGATTACATTCATAAGGTTTCTCTCCAGTTTGGATTCTCTGATATGCAGCAAGATGGACACTCTTTCTGATAGCTTTTCCATATTGATGATACTCAAGAGGTTTCTCTCCACTGTGGATTCTCTAATGGGCAGCAAGAGTCTGCCTCCCTGTGAAAGTCTTTTCACATTGATTTCATTCATAAGGTTATTTTCCAGTGTGGATTCTCTGATGTCCAGCACAGTTGCCCTTTTCTGTGAAAGGCTTTGCCCATTGATTTCATTTAAAAGGTATCTCTACACTATGCATTCTGTGATAGGAAGCAAGATTCTGCTTCTTTGGGCAGACCTTTCCACACAGATGACATTCATAAAGTTTCTCTCCAGTGTGGATTCTCTGATGTGCAACAAGATGGTACCTCTCTATGAAAGTCTTTCCACACTGATTACATTCAAAAAGTTTCTCTCCACAATGGATTATCTGAAGAGCAACAAAATGGAACCTTGTTGCTTTCAGTCCAAGCTGTAGCAAGGGGCTGTGTGCAGGCAGCAGCTTTCAGCCCTCTCTCACCTGCCTTTCTTTCTCCAATTCCAACATCATCCCCCTCGGTAACCATGAGAGAACAGGCCATCTCCTTCACCAAGAACCTCCTGGCTGGTGGCATCACTGCTGCTATCTCCAAGACCATGGTGGCCCCCACTGAGAGAGTTAAGCAGTTGCAGCATGCAGCATGCAAGTAAACAAACTGCTGCAGATAAGCAGTACAGAGGCATAATGGATTTTATATTTCAAATTCCAAAGGAACAAGGGGTGCTTTCCTTCTGGTGGGGTAACTTAGCAAATGTCATCAGATATTTCCCTACCCAGGCCCTTAACTTTGCCTTTAAGGATAAGTATAAGCAGGTGTTTTGGGGAGGAGAGGACAAGCACACACAGTTTTGGAGGTATTTTGCTGGCAATCTTGCCTCTAGTGGTGCAGCTGGAGCTACTTCTCTCTGCTTTGTCTACCCCTTGAATTTTATGAGAACCTGGTTGGCAGCTGATATTGGGAAATCTGGCACTGAGAGAGAATTCAAAGGCCTGGGAGACTGCCTTGTGAAAATCACTAAGTCTGATGGAATCCGTAGCTTGTATCAAGGTTTCAGTGTCTCAATGCAGGGTATCATTATCTGTAGAGCACCTTACTTTGGCATCTATGATACAACAAAAGGTATGCTCCCAGATCTAAAGAACGCTCATATTGTGAGAAGCTGGATGAGTGCACAATCAGTGACTGCTGCAGCAGGTGTGGTGTTGATACAGTAAGGTGGCCAATGATAATGCGGTCCTGGTGCAAAGGAGCTGACAGTATGTACACTGGGACAGTTGACTGCTGGAAGAAGATTGCTAAAGATGAGGCTGGCAAAACATTCTTCAAGGGTGCCTGGTCCAATGTTCTTAGAGGCATGGGTGGAGCTTTCGTGCTTCTCCTGTATGATGAATTGAAGAAAGTAATCTAAGTACATCCTAACTAAGGAACCAGTGAATATAGATCATGTAGAATACTTAACCATACTTAGCATTTTGGACCATTGACTTTCAAGAAATTCCTGTTGTCTTTTTATGCAGGCAGATCATGTTTGTAGGGGAGGCAGAAAAGGCTCTTGGAAAAAGGGATTCATTTATCATGACCCATTATTCACACAGTGGAACTGATGATGATTCAGTATGTTGATTATTGATTTCTGGGAAAATAACAGTTTCAGGGGGTCCAAGGTGGTAGATCAACTTAGACCATCTAATGAGTTTAAATGTTTTTTTGTAGGACCATTAATCTGTGTTTAAAGATTTATTTTTACAAAATCACGTCTCCCATTTGTACTTAATCACTATATGTATTATTTTGCACAGCTGACTATTTGGCAGTTATGATGATCTGTGTTGGGCATTCTGCTGTTAAACAATAAATACACAGGAGACTCTAAAAAAAAAAGATGGGACCTTGTTCTGAAACTCTTTCCACACTGATTACAGTCAAAAGGTTTCTTTCCACTGTGGAATCTCTAATGGGCAGCAAGACTGTCCCTGTCTCTGAAAGCCTTTCCACAGTGATTACATTCACAAGGTTTCTCTCCACTGTGAATTCTCTGATGTCCAGCAGGCTGGGAGCTCCTTATGAAAGTCTTCCCACACTGATTACATTCAGAAGTTTTCTATTCACTGTGGATTCTAAGATGGGCAGGGAGACACTCCTTCCTTGTGAAAGCCTTTCCACATTGATGACATTCAATAGGTTTCTCTCTCCTGTGGATTCTCTGATGGCCAGTAAGGAGAGATATGTAGCAGACAACCTACCCACATTCATGATATTCATAAAACTTCTTGCCAGTATGAATCTTATGAGATCTATTAACATCTGACTTGCAACAAAAGGCCCTCCTGCACTGAGGAGATGCAGAACTTTTCATTCCAGGGTGAAATCTAGTATAACAAGGAAAAGAGGAGTGATAGGATGGTTGCTTCCCATTCATTACATTCATCAGGCTCCTCTCTAATGGGAATTTGCTGATGAGTAATGCGTGCAGAGTTCTGACTCAAGGATTTCCCACCTTTATTACTTACACAAAGCATTTCTTCAGCATCACCTTTCTGATATCTCATGAGGTCTGAACTCCAGTTCCAGGACATTTCCCATTGATTACCTGGATACATTTCAAGATCCTCTTCATGGGACTGAGAAAGTTCTATGTGTTCAATAAAGCATGGCCTACACTATCCTGACCAGAGTTATTCCCAGAGGTCATTTTCTTACAGTGATTTAGGCTACAAGGCTTCCTGTATCTCTTTCCAATTTCATTAAATTCATAATCACTCTTATTTTTTTTCTAACTTAATATTAGAGTCATAGATTTCTCTCTACCTGAAGGCCCAGGGACCATAACACATAAATTGGTGCAGGTCATGTTTTTCCAGAAAAATTCCCAGGTTTCTAGTCACCTCATTTTCCTCAACTTTACTATCTAAATTTGAAGAAAACAAACAATCAAACATAGGTACACCAAAAGATATACACACATAAGTATATTTAACATCAATGGTTATTAGAGATTTAGGGGGCTCATGACCTTCTCATGAGCAACCTAAATGCAATAAAACATTGTGTTCTCTGAGACCAAACACTAGCATTGTATCAGTGCTTTAATCAACTTTTTGACTGAGTTTTTGCCACTTTCCAAGTACATCATATCACCTACCAAAAAAGTTGAGTTTTATTGACACTTCATTCCCCATTCTTGTTCCTTCTGTTTCTTTATTGTGAGTGTTTCCAATATAATACAATATTGAATATTATATAGATGACAGTGGGCATCCTTGTTCCACACTTGATCTTACTGGAAAGGCTTCTATCTTATCCCCAATACAAATAATGTTGACTGATATATTTTGGTGAATGTATTGTTGTTTTTTTTAAATCAATGTCAGGGAAAATCTATATCTGTACTTTCAAGGATTTTTAATAAAAATGAATGTTGTATTTGATCAAAAGCTTTTTCTTCAGCTATTGATATAACCATACGATATTTTGGTACTTATTTTTGATATAATCCATTATGTGAGTAACTTCCTGTAACTTTAAGCATCCCTCCATTCCCTGTATAACTATAACTTGGGCTCAATTTGCAATCTTTGTAATATATTGTGGTAGTTCCATGGCTTGTATTTTATTTAAGGTTTTAGTATCCATATTCATTCATGAAATTGGTCTAATATTTTTCTTCTACTTTTTATCCTTTCTGGTTTGAGCATCAATACCATATTTATTTCATAAAAGGAGTTTGTAGTAGCCTTCTTTGCCTATTTTTTGAAATTTTTGATTTAATATTGGAATTAGTTGATTTTTAATGTTTGGTCAAAGTCCCTTTCAAATTGATCTGCTCTTGATGGCTTTTTCTCAGAAGTTCATTTATGGCCTGTTTGATTTGTTTTTTCTAAAATAGATTTACTGAGATATTCTGTGTCCTCTTCTGTTCATACCAGGAGAATAAGGTTCCAGCACTAAATGCCCTCACTATCAACTAATTCCAAGGAGATTAATCTGTATGTGATACTTGCTCCATTTTACCTCTTCCTACCTAATTTTATGTTTTTCTAACTGCAAATCTACTATGGACAACTTCTTTTCAAATTTAGAACAGAATTATTGTATAAATCTCTATTTTTTTTCTCCCTCCCCTCAGAGCTGGCTAAAAATAGGTATGTATTTGTGTCAGTGTGTTTGTATGTGTGTTTGTGTGTGTGTGGGTGTGTGTGTACACAGTTTGAGACATGTGGCTTTACAGTTTCAGACACATAGCTTTACAGTTTTCCCACTAAAGTTTTTTTTTTTACTAGTGAATTCTGATTACAAAATATTGTTTTCATACTTCTCAACTACAAGGTTTATTTGATGCTGTATCTATACACCATTCCATTGAAACTGGCAAATATTCTATCTTTCAGTTTCTTACCCAGTACCAGAGAGTTTTGATACTTACTGCCTTACAATAGAGCATAAGATCTGGAACTGCCAAACCTTATTCCATGACATTTTTTTTCATTATGTCCTTTGATACTCCTAACGTTTTGTTTTCCAAAATGAATTTTCTTATTAATTTTTCTAAATGAAAAAGAATAATTTTGGGAGTGTCATTGGATTGATATTGAATATAAAAATCAGTTTGGATAAAATTGTCATTTTTTATGATATTGGCCTGCCTACCAATGAGCAATGAATACTTCTCCAATTGTTTAAATCTGATTTTATTTGTATATAAAGGCTTTATAATTTGGTTTATATAGTACCTGCTTTAGTAAGGAAGATAGATAAGTTTAGAGAGTAAGAGATACCCCATTTAAAATAACTCTAGACAGTTAAAATTCCTGTGGGTACACCTGCCAGAAAAAAATCCCCAAACTACATAGTTTTGGTTTTGGCACTTGCACTCTAAGGTATTATACATGGCCAAGAGTTAGAGGCAATTTTTTTTCTTTGTCTAAGGAGATTCTTGGAGACAAAAAGCTTTCCTGTCCTATTTTGCCACCTTGCCAGAATCCCCTTCCATTCATTTTAGCATGCCATTTTGAGTGAAGGTGTGAGACACATTGACAGAGCAGGAATATAACACCAAAGTCATACACCTGATGGATGTTAAATTATTTAACTTGTAAAGGTGACAAGCAAAGACCAAAGTGAATGAAGAGTTGGTGCAAGAAGATGACTGTGCATCCAATGAAGTTTCTGAGGCTGAGATGCACCAGAATATGAATCCATTATGTGCCACTTGTGAAAATGTAGGCCTGACCAATGAACATCAAGAAAAGAGGAAATGGTCATTACCCAGGGACAGCAGTTTTTGGAAATTCACACAATTTAGAGCTAAAGGAGAAACTCTAGAATTTACCTAGTTCAACACTCATCAGCTTAGAAGAGGAAAGTGAAGCCCAGCAAAGGAATGTGCCTAACACTCACATAACCTTTATAACTGACCCCAACCCCTTTTGATAAAAATCAGTACTCATTCCTGCGAAAAAATGGATTTTATCTAAACTAGAAAGAAAGCCTTTACCTAAAACCATAAGCAAGCAATACTTATAATAGTGTTAACCTAGAAGTATTTCTATTAAGATCTAAGGTTCAAGGATGACCACCGACATGAATAATATTCAGTAGTGTATTGGAAATCCTAGAATAGCAGTAAGAGAAGAAAAAGAAATAGAAAGAATTAGCCTAGGGAAGGAGGTAATAAAAATATCTCATCTGTGAATGATGCGATGATATGCATGGAAAATCCCAAAGATGGAACTAAAACGTTAGTTGAAATAATAATTTTCCCAAAGTAGCAGGATATAATGTAATCTCATATAAATCATCAGCATTCCTATACATCTCCAACAAAACCTTGTTACAAGAGATAGTAAGAGATACCCTATTTAAAATAACTGTGGACCGTATAAAATTCCTGTGGGCACACCTGCTAGAACAAGTCCTAAAAATACATTAATATATATAAAATAATTTATACAAATAAAATTAGATATAAATAATTAGAGTGATATTAAGTCTTCATGGGTTGGCATGGCAATAATAATCCCAATTTTACATCAGCTAATTTATATCTTCAAGGGTATCCCAATTAAATTATCAAAACCTTATTTTTATTGAGAAAGAGAAAAAAATCTTTACAAAATTGATATGGAAGAACAGAAGGTCCAGAATATGAATGGAATAAATAAAAAAGTAATGTAAAAGGAAAAGGTTCAGAAAAACTTGATGTTAAAAACTGTATTATAAGGCAGTAATTAACAAAATTTTCCACCACAGGTTAAGAACTAGAAAGGTAGATCAATGCAATATTGTAGATGTACAATTTACAGTAGCAAAGAAACACAGGAACTTTGCATTTGACAAATGTAAAGACTTAAGATTTTATTATCTGGTAAAAATTGTTGAGAAAACCAGAAGGAAATATGGCAGAAATTATGCACAGATCAATATTTTACATTATTTATCAAGTAATGTCAAAATGGATACATGACACATATTTGATTGGGGGATACCAGAAAACCTGAAGATAAAGAAACATGTTAATTATTAGACTTTTGGGCAGGAGAACAATGTATGGATAAACAAGTGATAAGGAGAAGTGTGAGGTATGAAAAAGAGAATTTTAATTAGGTTAAATTAAAAAGATTTTGTACAAGTAAAAGCAATGTAATGATGATCAGAAGGAAAACAAAAAATTGGTGGGGGGATATCACAGGAGGCTAGAGTTGAATTCATTCAGCACCACCTGGGTGTCGCTATTTTGGGGTCTGAAACACCGCAAACCTGAGTACTTTGTTTGTCTGACCTCATCATATTGAGTGAGATGAGATTGTGAAGACTTTGCATACTAAAAATATGGGGAATACTGGATTTTCTAAATAAAATTTCTCTTCCATAAAGCCTCTCTCCCTGGATACCTGAGTTTCAGGTATCCAGGGCTTGTGGGCAGTCAGTTGGCTTCCCCCCCCTTACCAGCTACCAGCTTTCTTTGTGAACGTGCTGTGAGTTGTATTCAAAACTTGGAAGTTACTCAGATCTCCCCTTTGTTTGTTGTACAATTGCCACATCAATGCTACCAGCTCTTGCTTCTCCCCCTCCCCTCTTTTCTAAAGCCACATCAGCAGTTAAGTTGGATATTAGATGAGGTAATTGTGTTGGGATAGGTGAAGATTTCCTGGGTTTTGCCTAGTTTTTCAAGCTCACATTGTGAGCCCGCCTCCCATCCAATGGAGAGGTGGGATAGTGGGAAGGTGGGATTCTCTGCATTAGGGTATAAAAATTGTGCTTCACTTTCTGTAAGTTGCCTACTTCCATCAGGTTCCCCCTACCTGGTGGAAGGACGTCCTTTTCTTGAGAATTGTAATAAATCCTTTTCTTTCTGTTCGTATTGAGAAGCCTCTTCATTTATTTAAGATTTTGAATAAGGGTCTTTTTATCCCACACAATATATATTGTTGAGAAATATGTCTATTGATCAGTTCCCATTCAGCAGACACATAAGTCTCTTTGCTTTAGTCTCTCAGGCCTCCTGTTCAGGTCTGCTTTGTTTTCTCATCTTTATGAGACACTTAATCCAGAGGTGACAGGACTGGTAAAGTGTTGTCCTTCTATGGTTCTGGGTCCAAGGGAAAGGCCAAGGCTGGGGAGCCTGGCATGTCCGTGTGGCTCTTGCTTGGCTCTCTGTGGATGCTGCAGAATCTTCTTTTCCTAGCTTATCCCTTCCCGTGTTTGTCAGGATGGTTTTTGCTGAGTCTGAGAGCAAGAGTGGGATCCTGCTGGTCTGGTTTCCCCCAAGAAGTGGAACACGTTTTATCAGATGTTTATTTCTATTCGTTGTCTTTTCACAAGCTTTTAAACGTGTTTCCTGTAAACAAGAGACTCAGGGTTTTGTTTTCTGACCCCTCCCCCGCTGGCTGTTGGGTTATTTTCAATTTTCCCTCAAAGTCCTGAGTCTGGTTTCTCTTTCTCGCCTCCTCTCACGTTAAAGTGAGTCCTAGACTCAGATTTTGGCTCCTTGATCCCTTTTAATTTTTCACTCCAAGTATTTAACCTTCCTCTTCCTCTTCCCCTCAGTTCCCTGTCACGTGCAATCCCTGTTTTAAATTCTCATTTCCGGGGCCTTTCCCTCCAAGTCTTTTCCCGACTTCTCTTCTTTCTTAGGTCTTTCTGACCACCCCGCCTCTGCCTCTCGCATTCCTGACACAAGCCCCCAGTTAATCATTGTGGTTTCTCAGTCTTTCTGGAGGCGGGAATCCTTTCCACGTGACTCTTTCCGCTACCGACTCGTAAAGAGCGTCTGCAGTTGCCTAGGAGACCACGTCCCGCAGAGGATTCTGGGAAGATGGCGGCTTAGGTCTTCCCGCTTCAAGCTCTCCAGATTTTCCTCCGCCCCAGAGATCAAAGAGCAGGTTCAAACGGACCCGGAGCCGGGACCAGGTGAGAGTCGCGGCCCAGCGTGGGGAGCCCCGAAGGGAAATCCCGCGAGATTTCCTCCCCCGGGCCGGGCCCCCCGGGAACTTGTATCAGGAGAGGGTGGGGAGGGGGGGGAGCCCAGGGAGACCCCCCCCCCCCAGGACAAGGAGCGGGAGACCCGGATGTGGGGGAGGGGAGCTTGTCCGGAGGAGCGTAAGACCCGGGGATTCCGCGAGGACGGGCCGGAGTCTGCCCGCGGCCTCGGACGTGCCCGCCTCCTTCACGGCCCGAGGAAGCCTCGAGGACGTCGGATCCCGACCTGGATCCGCGGCCGAAGCCCCCGCGCGTGCGGGTCTCTCGGTCCCGGGGGATCTCTCGGTCCCGGGGCATCTCTCGGTCCCAGGGGGTCACTAGGGAAGTCCTCGGTCCGTGCGTGGGATGGGAGTCCGGTCCTGTGGGCTCCGTGGGATCCCGCTTTGTGGAAGGAGAATTCGGTGAGAAATGGCCGGAGCCGCCGGGTCAGGGTCGGTCCGAGCGCACGGACCGGACCGGGCTCCGCAGGGACGGGGCCTGCGGGGAGACCCCGGAGCAGAGGAGGGGGGATGGCCGCGGGTTCTGACGGTCCGGCGCCGGTTGGGACGCGGTGGTTCCGGGGTGTTGGGCATCCTGGAGGTGTCAGGGCTGTCTGCCTTCTACCCCATTCCCTTGCTGGTGAATTCTTTTTGCCTTTTACTTGGGGAAAAAAACTCCCTGCTGCCCTCCTCCTGAGGTGGGGTCTCTCCCCTAAGGGCAGGGCCTTGGTTACCATTCTGAGAGCTCTCCCTCCCTCATTCTTGGCAAGTCTGCATCCACCCTGGGAGGAGAAGGCGAAGCCAATGTCTCTCCCACCCTGAGGTTCTTCTCCCTCCCCAGGTCACCTTGCAGAGGACCACAGCCTATTCCTAGAAGAGAGGCCAGGAAGAATGACTCCTATGTCTCAGAAACACTCATCCCAGGTGAGTGCAGTCCATCCACAGGCTGACCAGCATCAGCAAACCTGGAATCCAAGAGAGCCGAAGAAGCTTTGTCCTGTTAGAGGTGGCTTGTCCTTTGCACTGCTGATGGCAGAGAAGAAATTCTCCTGGTTCTGCTCACGTCCTCCTGCCTCATTCCACACGAGTCTTCACAGGTCTCTCTGAATCCTTCCCAATTATTTCTTAGGTCAAGTCCATTAGCATTTAGAAAGTGGCTCCTCTGTGCCAAGCACCGTGCTAATGTACTGGTTGTGCAAAGAAAGTTTACAAAATTAACAGTCCCTGCTCTCCTTGAGCTCAGTCCAATTGGAGAAAACATGGCAGCATCTGCGTGCAAGCACGCTCTGTAGGGGATGGATGGGAGGCACTGTGAGAGGGAAGGGACCAGATATAGCTTGTTTTCATGGGGGGAGATGTTAGTTGGGATGTGAAGGATGGCAGGAGGCCCAGGTGAGGTGAGAGGACATTCCAAGCATGAGAGAGCCATTGGGAAGGCAAAGGGTCAGGGAATGGAGGGTCTTGTTCAAGGACCAGCCAGGAGGCCAGTGTCCCTGGGTCAGAAAGAAGAGGACCAAGGTGTAAGAAGGCTGGACAGGGTTGAGGGGCTGCTTACATTGTGTGTGTTATGTGCCAGGAGCCATATCAATATTATCTCATTTGATCTTTTTGTAAGAATTGTCATCGTGCTTGCTAAGGACAGGCAGAATATGGGAGTGCATGTTACACACAGATAGTGCACTCTGTTTTATTTATCCACTCAAGTATGTGACACACTCCCTGATGGACATGTGTGTCTCCCAGTTCCACCAAGGACATAGAGACCAGTTCTCTTCCCAAGGTACATGACCCAACCTGTGGGTAGGATCCCTGAGGCCTTGTAGGAAGCTTACCAAGATGTTTTGGGTCAGATCTGATTAGAAGACAGAGAGAAGGAAAGGAACATTTTTAGAAGAAGAAACAAAGTGTGGATTTAGAGTTAGAGTTAGGAAGGTGTGTCACAAGGGTCTTTAGCATAGCTACTTATACCAGTCCAAAGAAAATGGTAGCTGCTTGACTAGTCAGTTAGGTAATCAACATTTGCTAAGCCTTTTGTGTCTTCTTAGACAGAATAACAGGACAGAAAGTGGGTCCTGAGTTTTCTCAAAGAGATTGGGGTAAGGGAGGTAGCTTCAAGGCCATTGACCTACCTCAGGACATCCAGTATAGCATTCAATGCAGTGAGTTATGGTTTTTCCAAAATTCATTTTTAAAAACCATTACCCACTTTCTATGTAAAAGCCTCAGTGGTCAGATTTGGGGGACATTTATGCAAAAGGTGTGAGTGTGTTTTCTACAGTTAATGAAGAAAAGGGCTTGGGGGAGTGAGGTGAGCAGAGAGCAGCAATCACAGGATACAGGTTGGGCTGATTGAATTGAACTCTCTCCTATCAGGAGACAGGGCCTCTGGGGGAGGGCTCTAGGGGCCTGAGTGAGGCAGGAATCATGGCATGAAGGTGGCTTCAAAGACCACTTCTTGATCTCTGAAGCCTAGTCAGTTAGATGACAGGTAGGCCATCTGACTTCCTAGCTCAAACCTTCCTGGAACTGCAAGCCCAGCCCAGGATTTTTAGAAGACATCTTCATGTCAAGGAAGAGGGTTGCTTCTGCCATCCAGGGAGTCTGCCAGGAGGAGGAGTCCAAGGCAGAATTTGCCTATAAATGTGGGCCATATGGAAAGCAGAAGAAGACCTTTGTGATGGGATCCCCCACTCTCTTTCTGCCTCAGTCCTGAATCCCCAGAATCATCTGCTCCCGTTCCTGATCTCCATCAGCTGACCCCTCTTCTTACTTGACCCTGTCCTAGAGTATCTACTTGGTCTCCCAGGCTCCCATTGTGCCTTGGCCAAAATGTAATGCACTGCTTCCTCCTGAGAGCTCCTGTTCCCTCATCTGTCCATCAACTCTCATTCTCCCTCCTTCATGAACGAGAAGCGACTGAGTCCCTTCTGCTTCTGAGGAGAAAGATTGCCACATTAAAACTCTGGCAGTAGACTAATCCAGAGAAGTTAGTGCTATACTTTGAAGTCCTGGGTGCAAATAGAACTGAGTGTGTCCCAAACTAAATTAAGATGTGGTCTCCTCTGAAGTCACATGGATACTTGTGATGTTTTACCCTCTGTCAGTGGGTCATACCTTCACAAAATATATGTTCAGAAATTATAAAGAAAAGAGTGAAAAACCTCATTACATTAAAATGACAATTTCCTGGGATCTGAATGCAGTCCATCTAGTGCAGGGGTGGGGAACCTGCAGTGTTCAGGATCCATAAGTGCAGCCTTTCAACTAAATCCCATCTTACAGAATAAATTTGTCGGATTTGGATATTAAAGCATCAATGCTAAATTTTCAGAGGGCCCTTTCGGGAAAAGAAGGATGAAAGCTAAGGTTAAGGACTAAGGAGTGAGTAGAGGGTGGCAAGGTGGTACTGTGCATAGAGCCCTGGGCTTGGAATCAGGAACACTCATGTCATGAGTTCTGATCTGACATCAGACACTTACTAGCTGTGTGATGTGATTTAGGTCACTTATCTATGTTTGCCTCAGTTCATTATTTTTAGCATGAGCAGGAAATGACAAACCTCTCCTGGATGTTTGCCCAGAAAATCTCAACTGGGATCCAGCAAATTCAGACACAGCTGAAACAAGTGAATAATGATATGCCATGTGTTAAGGCCTGGGGATTCAAACAGTAAAGAAGAAAGATTGTCCTCTCCCATAGAGGTTCCACTTCGAATGGAAAGACAACACACCAAAGGAAGAGATTTAGGACAAAAGACACTGGGACAGGTTGGCACAGTCAATGGCAAGTTCCAAAGTAGTGCACCATGGTGTACATGTGGACATGTTTGGGCTGACTCTCTTCTTATGTAGATGATTGGAGGACATGAGCTCATCCCATGATGGGGAAGAGAGAATGTGAGAGGATGGAGAAGGAAAGAGATGTGCATGAGCTTCTGATGAGAACAGGTTAGGGATTGCAGACATGGATTATCAATGAAGAAAAGAGTGGCCTTCCTCTAGTGATTGTTCACATTATGAATGAATAGAATGCAGGGAAGAGTCAGGAGTCAGAACATCTAGTGAGAAGAATTGTAAATTCTTGGGAATCTACAAAAATCAGGGAGAGAATCAAAGATTGTTGAATTACTCAGAAATTCCATAACAGATATAAAGGAAGCCATATGTGACATATATGAATATAAGATAAAAGAGATGTTTTAAATGAGATCAAAATGATAAAAAGGTGAAGGGATTTTTATCTCCAAGAAAGAGAATTTCTCCACAGTAATATAACTTCTTAACCAGTGAATCATACCATTCTGCTAGAAATGGGAAGTATCAAATTGAAAGTGCCTTGGCTAAACACATATTTTGTATGTACCAGATTGTGAAAATAGATGGACCCTCCCAAGCATCAGAGGAATTGAAGTTGTCACTTTCTTCTACAATCTCCATCAATGTGCTTCATGAATTATTCTTTTCACCCTCTAAACAACCCAAGCTCAGTGGTCCAGAGTTGTAGCAGCATGATGGAATAATTTATTTTTCATAAATTTGCAATGTCTTTCTTATACATTAGCTTAATCTCTAACCCCACTTGATAAAATTTTGCATTTTTAATGAAGGAAGGAACCTCCTATTCCCCATATAGCTATTCTTATTTCTCTATAATTAAATATTAAAACGAATGAATTTATTTATTCCATGAACACTTGAAAGCAATCATAAAGCAAAGAGAAAAGATATTTCAGTGTGACTCATCATACCCAGGGTCATCTCAACCCTTGAGTATAAGAGTACAGAATTCTTCTTTATTTGGCTGGAACCAGCCTTACACCACTCAGGTGAGGCCTTATTGTGAGTAATCTGTCTTTAGAATTCTTTTCATACTTTTCTCTACTTCATACTTTTACCAAATTGACTTGATAATTTCTTTCTTCACTCTGGAGACATCACTATCATGTTATTTTTTTTTCCTCCCAGAATAAACAGTACTAACCAACTTTTCACAAAATCTTCATAGAATATTCTTAATTTGTCACTTAGAACAGAGGTAGAATTACACATGATCCCACTATCTCCCATACAGATTCTTGTGCATCACTAATAGAGCACATATCTTTTTTCTTAGGGTCAGCTAGGTGGTGCAGTGGATAGAGCACTAGGGCAGGAGTCAGGACCTGAGTTCAAATCTCACCTCAGATACTTGACACTCACTAGCTGTGTGACCTTGGATAAGTCACTTAACCCCAACTGCCTCATCCTGGGTCATCTCCAGTCATCATGATGAATATCTCATCACTGGATTCAGATGGCTCTGGAGGAGAAGTGAAGCTGGTGACCTGCACAGCCCTTCCTCACTCAAAACAAAGTCAAGTGCAAGTCTTGTCATCATTTCTCTAATGGCATGGTCTTCCTTGGCAACAGAGGACAAACACACATATCTTGTTCTTAAATTCCATCAGGAGAAGCATTGTCTAGTAAAACATTTTAATTGCTTTACTTGATGGATAATTCCATCATGATTCTCATTTCAAATGTAAAGTGCTTTTCTCCATATTCCATTGTGCTCTTAATAACTGATATAAATGGTTGTCTCTGATGCTTGTAAAAGTTATATGAGTGTTAGGGAAATCCTTTCTCTGGGCTTCAGTGTCCTGTTCTAAGTGGATGAGAGTTCGACTAGAGGAATTTTGGAGTCTCTTTGAGCTCTAAATTATGTGACTTTTGATGGTTTAGGAAGTGGTGACATTGAAGGATGTGGTTGTGGACTTCACTAAGGAGGAGTGGGGCCTCTTGGACCATTCTCAGAAAGAGCTGTACAAGGAGGTCATGCTGGAGAATGTCAGGAACCTGCTGTCTCTGGGTAAGGACCATTTCCTTTCTTTTCTTGATGTTATTTATCAGGCCTAAATTTTCACAAGTGGCAGAAAATGGATCTGTATTCTGTTGCATCTCAGCTTCAGAACCTTCATTGAGTGCACACTCTTTTGTGTGTCCCAAATCTTCTTTTGTCTGGGCTTGTCACCTTTTCAGGTTAAACAATTTACCACCTCTCAGCTGTCTGACCTAAATGTCAGATTCCACCTCTGTGAAGATTTTTAATAACTTCACTGAAAATGTCATGCCAAAAAGAGTGGGAGGGGATTCTGGCAAGGTGGCAGAGTAGGACAAGAAATCCTTGGCTCTCCAACAATCTCCTTAAAGAAAGAAAACATTGACCCAAACTCTAGGCAATAAAAAATAACAGGAAGTCCATCTGCCAAAACAGAAACAGAAACTAATCTGTTCTCCCATGGAGAATCACTCTAATCTGTTCAATGAAATCTGGTACCCATCTTGAGTTGAGGCTGTTGCTTTTGTTCAGTGTGAATGGTTAGCTTGGAGTAAGTAAGTCTTGGAGTCCAGCCCTCTGTGGTGTGCAGCTCCTTTGTCACTCTCATAGTCTGCCTGTCTCCTCCTTATGCTGATACAGTCTCTTAAATGCCAATGTTTGGTATCAGAGTAAACAAAATTTTGTTGCATTGCAGCTGGTAATGCCCAGGACATGAGCCCCTAAATCTCCATTAACCATTGCTCTTGCATATGCTTATGTGTGTATATATTTTGGTGTGTAGATATTTGATTGCTTGTTTTCTTCAGATTTAGAGAGCAGGTTTGAAGAAAATGAGATGACTAGAAATCTTGGAATTTTTCTGGAAAAACATGTCCTGCACAGATTCATGAGGGATGGTGACTGGGACTTCAAGTTGAGAGACATCCATGACACTAATATCAAGTTAAATAAAAGTCCCAGGCGTGACTGTGAGTTTAAAGAAATTGGAAAGAGATTCAGACAGTCTTGTATCCTAAATCACTGTGAGAATATGACTTCAGGGAATGACTGTGTTCAGAGTGGCACTAGCAGGAGCAAACTTGATTCCCATCAGAGAGTCCACAGTGGAGAAAAAGCTTTTGAATGTAATCACTGTGGAAAGGCTTTCACAAGAAGCTGCCATCTTGTTGTTCATGAGAGAATGCATACTGGAGAGAAACCTTTTGAATGTCATCACTGTGGAAAGGCTTTCAGATACAAGGGCAGTCTTGCTTTACATCAGAGAGTTCACACTGGAGAGAAACCTTTTCAATGTCATCAGTGTGGAGAGGCTTTCAGATACAGGGATAGTCTTGCTAAACATCAAAGAATCCACACTGGAGAGAAACCTTTTGAATGTCATCAATGTGGAAAGGCTTTCAGATACAGGGTCTGTCTTGCTACACATCAGAAAATTCACACTGGAGAAAAACCTTATAAATGTAATCACTGTGGAAAGCATTTCAGAAGAAACTCCCATCTTGTTTCTCATCAGAGAATCCATACTGGAGAGAAACCTTTTGAATGTCATCAGTGTGGAAAGGCTTTCAGATACAGGACCAGTGTTGCTAAACATTGCAGAATCCATACTCGAGAGAAACTGTATAAATGTGGTAAATGTGGAAACACTTTCAAAGGCAGGAGAAGTCTTGCTGAACATCAGAGAATCCATGCTGCAGAGAAACCTTTTGAATGTCAACGTTGTTTTAAAGCTTTCAGAGACAGGGTCAGTCTTGCTGCACATCAGAGAATTCACACTGCAGAGAATCCTTTTGAGTGTAATCAGTGTGGAAAATCTTTCACTACCAGGAGTCAACTTGGGGCCCATCAGAGAATCCACACTGGAGAGAAACCTTTTCAATGTAATCACTGTGGAAAGGCTTTCACACATAGGGCCAGTCTTGCTGCACATCACAGAATCCATACTGGAGAGAAGCCTTATGAATGTAGTAAATGTGGAAAGACTTTCAAAGACAGAAGCACTCATACTGCACATCAGGGAGTCCACACTGGAGAGAAACCTTTTGAATGTAGTCAATGTGGAAAAGCTTTCACTACCAGGAGTCACTTTGTGGCCCATCAGAGAATGCATACTGGAGAGAAACCTTTTGAATGTCCTCACTGTGAAAAGGCTTTCAGATACAGGAGTGGTCTTACTAAACATCAGAGAATCCACACTAGAGATAAACCTTATGGATGTAATCACTGTGGAAAGGCTTACAGAGACAGGGGACAATTTGATGCACATCAGAGAATCCACACTGAAGAAAAACGTTCTGAATGTAATGAGTGTGCAAAGGCTTTCCTAAGAAGGCCGGATCTTTTTATGCCTGGCAGAATCCACAGTGAATAGACTGACTTTCAGGAAGAGCTCCCATCTTGCTGGACATCAGATAATCCACACTGCATAGAAGCCTTTTGAGTATCATTGAGGGGAAATCAATTTGCAGAGAGATTCATTCTTGCTACACAGTCAAGAAGTCTATGGGATATAATCAGTGTGGAAAGACTTTTAAATACTCCTCCCATCTTGGTACTCACCATATGGTATAGTACAATATAATCAATGTGGAAAATATTTCCCACAGAACTGCCATCCTGCTTTACATCAGAAAATTCACACTGGGGAGAAATCTCAGAATGTAATCGTTCTGGAAAGTGTTTCACACAGTGATCCATAATTGTTATATATGAAACAAAAGATACTTCAAAGAGAAGTCTTATGAATGTATTAAATGTGGACTGATTTCCCACTGCTCTCAGATTTAGCTAAACATCATAGAATCCCCACTAAAGTTGAACCTCATGACTGTCATGAATGTATCAAAGCTTTTAGTTACCACTGTTAACATATGTAAGAAGAGCTTCCACACTTGGGACAAACCTTATGACTAATCAAGGTGGTGATGCCTTTAGACAACAATCATGTCCTATTTCCCTTCTCAGAATTTTCATGAGATAGAAATCTGATCATTGTCATGAAGAAGGAAAGCCATTCAAATGAAGTTCAAAGGTTCTTGAGGATTAGGGAAAACATTCTGAGGAGCAATTACCTGGGGTCTCATTGTGGGAAAGCTTTCAGCAAGAGATCAGTTCTTACTTTCTATCAGAGGATTCTTTGTGCAGAGAAACCTCACCAATGTGCCTAAGAATCATGCTTTTCTCTGGAGGATGGTGATCAGTGGACAGCTTTGTTCCTACTAAAATGAAGGTGAAAATGACTTCCCCTAGAGGTTCTACTTTACTATACTTTGGAGAAATCATACTGGAGACAAAGCTTTGGATCTACTTACAAGGGAAGTCCTCTTGCTGCAGCACAGACTGCATTAGACCTGCCACCAGAAGAGGCCTCATTAAACATCCCCAATTCCATCTTGTACCTAAAAGCCTATGCATGTAATGTTTTTTCTCTGAAATCCTACTATTTCCCATCTCTCCTCAGTACTTCATGACATTCATATACTTCACTTCTTCAGTCATTCCCACAATGTTTCCTGTTCTTTGCAGGCAGACAAATTCTTTAAGTGTCTTGGTACCTATTGGACATCAGTTTCTGTAGTACTTTCTTTAAGGGGTTAGGTGAATTCCAATTCAGCCTGTGGTACCTCCTAGTTGTATATCACTTAGTAAGTCATGTCACCTAATCCTGCCTGAGTTTCCCCATATGTAGAATGGGGATGATAAGGGCATGTACCTCCCAGAGTTGAGGTGACGATTTAATTAAGCAATGTTTGTTAAATGTTTTGCAAACATTAAATCAGCATGTAAACACTACTTTTATGGCTGTCATTCCTTCGATCCTCAGTCTCATCTTGTATGGCTCAGGCAAGAAAGAGAGAGGGAAACAGAAAGAGATAGACACAGAGAGACAGCGAATCCCTGCTCTTAGCCAAGGGAAATTTGCTTATATTACTTAATACTAGAGAAGAATCCTATTTTCTTCACCTACTTGCATTGGATGTTATAAAACACACTCTTTTATTGGAGACCTTTTCATATTTTTATTAGTTTATTTGCTTTCAGTTTTCTACAATCACTTCTATTAGTCTTAGATTTTCTCCCCCTCCTTCTCTAAGATGGCATGGAATCTTATATGGGTTCTACACAGATGTTCTTAGTGTACATAGTATACATTTTGACATTAGTCATGTTGCATAGAAGAATTAAAATGAATGAGAGAAACCAAAACAAAATACAAAAGAAAATATTCTGCTTCCTTCTGTGATTCAATTCCATAGTTCTTTCTCTGGATGAGGATGGCATTTTGCTTCAAGAGTCCGTTGGGTATGTTTTAGGTCCTTGCTTTGCTGTGAAGGGCTAAGTCTACCAGAAAAATCCCTCACACACTGTGGTTGTAACTGTGTACAATGTGCTCCTGGTTCTGCTCTTTTCACTTAGCATCAGTTCATGTAAGTCCTTGTAGGCCTCTCTGAAGTCTTCCTGTTCATCCATTCTTGTAGTACAATAGCATTTCATTACATTCATATACCACAACTTGTCCAGCCATTGGCAAATTGATGGGCATCCCCTCAATTTGAGTTCTTGGCCACCACAAAGAGTGCTGCTATAAATATTTTTGTACACGTGGGGAACTTTTCCCGTTTTTATGATCTCTTTGTCCCAGAGTCCTAGAAGGGATATTGCTGGGTCAAAAGGTATGCATATTTTTGTAGCCCTTTGGGCATAGTTCCAAAATTGGTCTCCAGAATGGTTGGATCAGCTCACAGCTCCATCAGCAATGAATTAGTGTTCCAACTCTCCCACATCTTCTCCAACATTTATCATCTTCCTGTTTTGTCATGTTAGCCAATCTGATAGGTGTGGTGTGATACCTCAGATGATTTGCATCTCTCTAATGAACAGTGATTTAGAGCATTTTTTCATATGATTTTACATAGCTTTTATTTCTTCCTCTGAAAACTGCTTGTTAGTTTCCTTTGCCTACATCCTTTGACTTGTGTTGTTGTAAATTTCACTCAGTTCAGTATGTATTTTAGAAGCAGAGCCTTTATCACAAACATTAATTGCAGAAATTCTTTCCCATTTTTCTTGCTTCCCTCCTAATCTTGGTTGCATTGGCTTTAGGATACCTTTTCTAGCCACTTCCTCACACCAGGAGATAAGCAGTGCCATCGTTAATAGAATAGAATGTTCAGACACCCAGCAGGCTGCTCAAATCCCACTGCTGCCTCCAGGGACACAATAGCCCTAGGACCTGGGCCCCTTGTATGCAGGATTGTGACTGCAGCTCCCATTGCATCCACACTGCTGCTTCATGGCTTCCTTGTCCCCACAGGACTTTGAGATTGGTAAAATGACATGGATGATGTCTTCTGATTTATGGGTAAATTGGATTTAAGTGAGGCAGAGTTGCACAAAGTCATTTGCCTCACCCTGTTCTCCAAAGTCAACACAGTCCAGTGGTAAGACAGAATCAAGACTGGTTTTGGCTCAAAATGCAGTGAATGGTCTAGGTATGTTCAATGCTCAACCCAGCTCTAAGTGATTCACAGCACCTGCTTCAGCTGCCTTCATAGCCATTTGAGCAAATTTTTGTCATCCATTCTTTCCACCAGGAGAAGTCTTCACATGTTTGGACTGGACGTCTCCCTAATTCAGCAATGGGTTTGAGACCCCTTGGTTACCCTCAGCCTGGTTCAGACCATCTGCCTAAATAATTTACCAGGGTGTGGCTGCTGCACATGTTACTGCTTCTTAGAGGAAGAGGTGGACACCAAAGGTGGAAAGCCACTGAGAAGGGGTTGGGAGCCTTCACATCAGAGGTACCTTTCTTCCCGGAACACACTCTATACCAATGAATAAATTAGGAGGTGGTTTTAGGGAAAAACCAGTAGAAGAGATAAACCTTTGGTTAATTAGTTAGATTACAAAAAAGAAGGAAGAAAATCAAATCACCAGTATTAAAAATGAAAGGAGTGAATATGCCACCAATGAGGAAGAAATTAAAGGCATTATTAGTAGCTATTTTACCCAATTGTGTAGAAATATAGAGAAAGGTATGCATATTTGCAAAAATATAAATTGCCCAGATGAACAGAGGGAGAAATAAAGTAATTAACCCCATTTTACAAAAAGAAATCAAGGAAGTCAATAATGCTCTCCTTTTGAAAAATATTTCCAAGGTCATTTGGCTTTATGAATTAATTCTCCCAGTGATTTAATGAACGTTTAAATACAGTGCTGTGCAGCCCACTTAGAAATAGAGGCATAGAAGGAGTCTTATCACATTCCTTTTGTGACACAAACAAGGTGCTGATACATAAACTGTGTGGAGCCAAAACAGGAAGAAAATTATAGATCAATTTCCCTAATGAATATTGATGAAAAATTTTTTTAAAAATATAGGTTACAGCAATTTATCACCAGGATATATATTATCATCAGGTGGGATTTATACTAGGAATCCAGGGTCAGTCAGTATTAGGAAAACTCAGCATAATTGACCATATCAATAAGAAAACAAATCGTATCATTAACACAATAGATGCAGCAAAGACGTGACAAAATTAGGCACCCATTCCTATTAAAAACACTAGAGAGCATAGAAATGAATGAAGTTTTTCATAAAATGAAAGAAGTGTGTCTAAAACTATCAGCCAGCATTATATGTAAGGGGGATAAGTTAGAAGCATTCCCAGTAAATCAAGGGTCAAAAAAGGATGCCCATTATTACCACTATTGTCCAGTATGGTACTAGAAATGTTAGCTTTAGCAATAAGAGAAGAAAAAGGAATTGAAGGAATTAGAATAAGCATTGAGATTACCAAGCTATCACTTTTTGAAGATGATAGGATATAGTTAGAGAATCAACTGAAAACTGACTTGAAACAATTAACAAGCAAAGTTGCAGGATGGTAAACCCACATAAATCATCAGCATTTCTATATGTTACTAATAAAGCTCAGCAGCAAGAGATAGAGAAATTCCATTTGAAATAACTGTGGACAATATAATATTTGGGAGTCAGCAAACCTGAGGAGGGCCAACCTTGAAGGAATGAGCCATCATACAGAAGAAGACAGTAGAGAGGAGACCTCTGAGCAGGGAGGAGATATTTGGGCTGACCAAGGAGACTTCTGACGGCAGAGACTTGGTGAAGGAGCTTCCAGACTTTGAAAGGGAATAGAACTGTAGGGCAGAAGCATGCCCATGAGGATAAGCCTCTTTTGACAGCTATTAAAGTCAACTGAGGTGTTAACACAGAGCCTGTGGAGTTTGTAGGTGAATTGAGATGATAGTACTGATGGTGTTTGTCATTATTATTGTCCTGTTCAGCCTTGTTTTCCCAGAGACAGATGCTGCCTAAGCCATGATGGTCTACCTGTACTCTAGCTGACTAGGCTTCAGAGACCAAGAACTGGTCTTTGAGGCCACCTTCATGCCATGATTCCTGCTTCACTCAGCCCTCTGGAGCCCCCCTCCTCCTTCCCCTTCAGAGGCCCTGTCTCCTTTCTGGAGACAGTTGACCTCAACCTGCACAACTTGTATCCTGTGACTGCTGCTCTCGTCACCCATTCACCCCTAAAATCCCTTTCCTCCTTTACCTCTGGGAAGGACACACACCTTTGGCACTCCTATTCCCCAAATCTGACCCTGAGGCTTTCACATAGAAAGTGAGTAATGTTTTTTATTTATTTATTTTTATTTTTTTATTTTTAATGTTTTACAGTCACTACCAGAAAGCTTATATTTTTACCCCCCACCTAAACCCCCACCGCCCACCTCCTTTCCAAAGACGCCATACAATTCTATATATGCTCTCCATGGACTTTCCTATTGAATGTGTTTTTGATATGGTAATGCTGTATAGACGAACTAAAATAAATGGAAGAAGTATCCCAAATCAAAACATAATACACACACACACACACACACACACACATACACATATCCGAACAAGATCTGCTACATTCTTCAAATGGATTCCATAGTTCTTTCTCTGAGTGTGGAAGGCATTTTGCCTTAGAAAACCATTGGGAATTATTATTATTATCATTATTTAAGTTCTTGCGTTATTACAAAGTTCCAAATCTACCAGGAAAAACTCTCTCAAACTGTGGTTGTTGCTGTGCACAAAGTTCTCCTGGTTTTGCTCCTTTCCCTCAGTGTCAGATCATATAAGTCCTTCCAGGACTCTCTGAAGTCTTTCTTTTCATCATTTCTTATGGCACAGTAGTACTCCATTACATTCATAGAAGAGAATTAGAAGAGAATTTTTCATAAATCTCAACTGACTCCATTGGATGCTATACTGGATGTTCTGAGATTCATGTCCTCAATGTCCCCTGCATTATCTCCCTTGCCCCAGTCTCTTTGAGAAAACTGAGGAGCCACTTCCTGTCCTGTTACTCTGTTTAAGAAGGCGCAAAGGGCTTAGGAGGGTATAATTTTATGTTTGTTCATTTAAGGATGAGATGAGAGAATGACTGGAAGGCCAGGGACTGTCCCTGAGAGAAGTACAAGGACTGAGGAGTGGAGAATAGAAAGACCTCACAACAATGTGTGGGAAGTTGTTTCCACTGGATTAAAACTCCTCCCAGCTTTGGGTGATCTCAGCTAATCAGAGTTGTGATGTAGCAGAAACAGGCTCCTGGTAAGTAAAAGGTCAGAAACTTGTTCCCAAACTTGATGAGCTGTTTCAGGGGAAGCCTGTCAGAGAGAACGTGAAGTGAGGTATTCAGGCTTCTTCTAGCCAGTGGATGCTGGGGCAGGTGATTCGAATTTAGAACAGTGTAAAAGGATTTGCATTCGTCTGCAAAATTGTACTAGCCATCCCTTGTGAGCTGGTGAGTGTGTAAGTTAATAAAAATCTTTCCTTATTTCACACATATTTTTCTTTATTTAAAGTGATCATGTTTCTCACAAATGTAATTAGCTTGGGAAAATTGGAACAGGGGAAAGAGTTCATGTTTGGATTAGGATTCATTCAGGTCTCCAAAATGTGTTTGAAGGATTCTCTGAATTGAGGCTGGGGTGCTGTCCAAGGTAGGAGAGTAGTAGGAAACCAGGAAACTGAACAGGGACAGAGATGATTTCACAGGCTGCAGTAAAGTTTTCAGGTGGCCAGCTTTCAAAGGACCATGAGCTAGAGCCAGGAGGGGCCTGAGAGATCCAAGTCCTCATGTTACATGGAGGAAGAAGACTCAGAATGATCAATGACTGGCCTAGTGTCACAGGGACATGAAGGAACAGCCAGGATTCCAGTCTGAGCCATAGGTTTACAAATAGTAGGGAATTCCAAGATCATGTTCTGACATGCTTCCAACTCTAAACATTGCTGAGTTATTGTTTGTTGTTTTTCTGAGCTGATCTCCAAATCACAGAAATGCAGGTATATATGAAACCTGGAAGGGGCTTAGTTTGAGGTCACTAAGTCCAGCCCCCTCATTTTACAGAGGAGAACGCTGAGGCTCAATGAGTTGTTACCAGACAAGGCTAAGTGGAGAGAGCCTGGAGTCAGAGAAGAGAGAATGCTCCCTCTGATATTTCCTGGCTAAGACTCTAGGAAAGTCACTGCACCTATCAACTTCGGCTTGTTCATCTGTTACATGGGAGTAGAAGCCCCTACCTGCCAGTACTGTTGTGAGGATATCATGAGATCACACCTGGAAAGCACTGTATGAGTGCTAGAGTGTAGTCATGGGACCTGGGGCTGTTGCATTCAAACCCAAGTCCTGATTCCAAACACAGACCTTTTCTCTGCTTCTACCAGGCAATCTTCCATCATGGGGAAGGGGTCAAGGTTGATGGAGAGTTCTTTCTTGGGAGAAAAGGAGGATTCTTGGGGAGGAGGGACAGGAGACTCTGACAAATGCTTCCTCTCTTGTCCCAAAGTGGTCACTCTTCCAGACTGGGGGAGAGGGAGGGCAGACAGCTGTGGGGCTGTATGGATCAGTGTTTTGGACAATTTGGGACACCTGAGACCCAGACTTAAGACTACTCGTCCTTTGATGTCTTCTCCATCTGGCTACAGTGTTCAGTGAAGAAAGAGAGGGAATGCTCCCTGGAATCTGTCCTCCAACCTTCTATAACTCCCAATATTGGTATTTATTTCCCCTTTGCCTTCCTAGCCAGGGAAGGTGAAACTTGACTTCATCCTGTCCTGCCTCCTCCCAGCCCAGGTGAGTGGGGGTGAAGTGGGGGGAAGGTAGAATGTACAAACCAACTTTTCCCCATATTGGGTTAGGTGACCTGGGGTCAGTGCTGCCACCCCCTTCCCCAATAATACAGAGCTGTCTCCAAGCAAAGATCCCTCCTTCCTTTGAGCTGGGGGATCCAATTGCAGACCTGCCCCTGCCTCCCAGATATAGTCATATTTAGGACTCCCCAGGGATCTTAGTTGTTCTTTATGTCTGAGGGGAAGAGACAAAGACTTTTAGCTTGCCTCAAGTCACTTCCCATTCCAGTCCATCCCCAAAGAGCTGGTCTCTTCATGTCACCCCCCACTCCCACTCAGTAAATTCCAGTGGCTCCCTATTGCTTCCAGGTGCAAATATGAAATGCACAGTTTGGCATCCAAAGCCCTGCATAGCTTGACCCTCTCCCACCTTAACAGGCTTCTCTCATCTATCTCCCCCACATATCCTCCTCCATCCAGTAACACTGGCCTCCTGGAGGTTTCACTGAAGAGACCCTCCAGCTCATAGACCTCAGGGAATTCACACTGGACAAATACCTTGTGAATGTAATCAGTGTGGAAAGGCTTTCATGCAGAACTCCCATCAGAAAATCCAGAGGAGAAGGAGGCTTTTTGAATGTAATCAATGCAAAAAAGCTTTCCCACAGGGACCATCTTTCTTCACATCAGAGAATCCACACTGGAAAACCTTAGAGATGGAAGCATTGTGGAAAGGCTTTCATCCAGACAGGCCATCCTTTTGTGCATGAAAAAATGCACACTGCAGAGGAAACCTTTGAATGTGATCAATGTGGAAAGGCTTTCACAATAAGGTAGAGTTTTGCTGCCCATCAGAGAATCCACGGCGAAGAGAAACCTTATGCATGTTATCATTGTAGAAAGGCTTTCATACAGAATTCCACTCTTGATAAACATCAGAAAATCCATGGTCAAGCCAAGTTTTCTGGATATTATCAAGGCATAAAGGCTTACTGATTCACCTCCAGCCTTGCTGTTCATTGGAGAATTCACACCAGGAAGAAACCCTACGAACTTCATTCATCTTATGTTAGGGTGGGATGTAATTACTGTGTTCATGTGACCATCGTCCTTAACAGTGTTGGTTCACATTCACACGGAGACCCAGTACTTGAGAAATATTCTGACCCTGAAGCACCCCACAGAACATGGAATTGTCACTCTGTAGTTCTTTCTCTGGATGAGGACAGCATTTTCCGTGAAGAATCATTTCCAGCTGCCTTGGATCATTGCATTCTTGCTGAGTGTAATGACGTCGGTCAGTGCATTCCATAATATTGCTTTTAACGTGTACAATGTTCTCCTCGTTCTGTTCACTTTATTCAGCATCAGTTCATACAAGGCTTTCCAGATTTTTCTACAGTCTGCCTGCTCATCATTTCTTATGGAACCATGGTATTCCATTACATTCATGTAGCAGAACTTGTTCAACCATTCCTCAAAAGTAAAAGCAGTCTTCACTCTCCTGAACTGAATCTTGCAATGGGGCGTGGCAGGCAGGGAGCGACTCAAATGGTTGGAACAGCGATTGGGCTGGGGAATGGACCTTAAGCCGTAGATTGACGCTCATTAATCAGGTCCTGGAGCAGAGTGTGTATTGATCTTGATTCTTGCTAGCTGAATTGGAAAGGAGAGGGAAAGTTTGGGGATGAAAAGGAAGGACAAAGAAGAAATATACATATAAACATGAACATATATAGTGATATATACATATATGTATATATAGATATATGTATGTATGTACATAAAGATATATGTATGTATACATACATTTTTATGTGTATATAACATTTTGGAGTTGTTTGGAAGCCTGAAATGTCAATGTACAGGGTGAGTATGCCTGGAAAGAATTCACATACTTCTTTGAGTTAAAGTGGCAAGATTTATTATAATTCCCATAGAAGAGGGGTAGATACCTAGTTAACTAACCCCTTAATGGGATTTAAACAGTGATACTTATATAGGAAAAGGGAGCTGTGAAATCTGGATGGGATTAAGGATGGTAAATCGCCTGGAATGACTCAGGTGAAACAGGGGTCTGGGGTGGAGAAGAGAACCAAAGTGTAAATCTTACTGAATATCTAGGTGGGCTGGTCTGGACCAGATGCCAGGGACTGGGTTGCTGAAATGCTTGGGAAAATTCAGGGTCCAGGTCCCATCACCCATCATAACCCACTGAAAAAATACGACCCAAAATCTCTTGGGTCTGGGCTTCTTAAACTTCTTCTTGCTGTGCAGGGTCATAGTGCCATCCCTGCTTTGAGGGGGTCACAGGGAGGAGGCTGACTGGAACCAAGCACAGTGTTCTTCTGGGGGAAGGGAGGGCATGGGCTGGTACTCACCATTTGCCACCAATGGTAGGTGAATGGCCTGGAGTCTGGATGACACAAATCTCATAAACTAGACTCACAAACCTGTTCAATACGAAGAGATACATGCAGGGAAAGTGAAGAGTGATGTCAGAATTAGGGAAAGCAAAGAAAGAAAACGAGAGCCCCATTACAATCATTCACATTTGACATACAGGATTTTCTGATTTTGCTACTTCCCCAGACTTCCACTCTGATTCCACTTACCTTAGGAGGATTAGATGCTATTGTGAAAACACATTTTGCAGATAAAAAAATTTTTATGATGAAAGACTTGGGAGGATACAAGAAAACTGATTGTCCTGAAAAGTGATTCCCCAAAGCAAACTGAAAATGTTTCTGGTTTAATATCAGTAATTCATAGCAATACCTAATAACAAAGTTGTTTTGGATAAAGAAAGGAATATAATTTTAGGCTGAAGAAATCAGAGCTCCAGTCCCCTTCTGAAAAATTCTGTAGAAGGACATTCCTGATAATGAGATTGCATTGGAAGTTGCCAAGGTTTGGGTGGAGACAGATTCTTCAGGCTAGATAAACCAAGGTTGGAAGTGTTCTGATATGATTGGGGCTGTGATTTGATAGAAGAGGTATTTCCTCTGTCCCCAGGTAGGTGTGATATCAGCCACTATTGTATTATACCAGGATGAAGTGACCTAAGTCACTTACTCCAGACCTTTATTTTAATATAGCCCACCTCCCAGTGTGTTGACCAGAGTTGACTGGGATCCTTGTGAACACCCACACTTTGAAGGCACATACTTCTCCACTCCCATGTCCCAAATCAAGCCAGTTCTGACCTGGTCCCCTTAGGGGGGGCCAGTTCTGGACTGTAATTGCCATGCAATGCAAGTCAAGGCAGCTTGGGAGAAATAAAAATGTGCCTCCCCCAATCTAGTTTGTCTTCCTTAGGTTAAACTGTAGATTTGGGGGGGTTGACAAACTATAAATGAAAGAAGATGGACCCTCAATAAGAAAGGGCTATTCAAAACATTCCTAGGAAGAAAATGAGACTGAGAGAAACTATTTGTTTCTCAAAACACTGAGGCAACCAAGTATAACCAAATTAGAGTACTGATCAAGAGAATTTTTTCTTAATGTATAATATGGACACCAAGGTGAAAGCAAAGATGAAAAAGAAGTGAAAGTGGGAGAAATAGAATTGAAAGATCATGAACTAATCGTTGTACCATCTTTGTGAAGATTTGATGCTTTTCTGGAACTAAATTAGAGAATGTAAAGAGGCATAAACAAGAAGGAAAGAAACTGATAGCTGGGGGAATGAGATGGACCTTAAGTCAGAGGGTAACAAAGAAAGGAAAGTTAATTCTGTAATCTGCTAGGAATAACAGGATCTACAGGAGAATGGAGAAAACGTAAAAGGGAAGGAGAGAAAATGGAAGAAAGAAAAGATATAAACTTTGCTTCAGTGTTTCATTGCACTGCCACTGATTAATGTTCCTATGGAATTAATGACTAGCTTTATTTTTCTTTTAAATAGTATTATATTTTTCCCAAATACTTGTAAAGACAATGTTTTTTGACAACAAATCAGGACTTTGTTTATTGTATTGTTGATTATCTATTTTTTTAAATAGTATTTAATTTTTGAAATTACATGTAAAAACAGTTTTCAACATTTACTTTTTATGAAATTTTTTGTTCCACCTTTTTTCTCCCTCTCTTCTTTCCACCCTCCCCAAGATGCAAAACAATCTGATATAAGGTACACATGTACAAACGTGTAAACATTTCCACATTGGTCATCTTGTGAAAGAAGAAACAGAACAAAAGGGAAAAAATCACTTTTTAAATGTGAAAGTAGTATGCTTGGATTGGCATTCCAACTCCATAGTTTTCTCTCTAGATGTGGATAGCATTTTCCATCCTGAGCCTTTTGGAATTCACTGAATGGGCATTCCCTCACTCCAAGAGAGAACCTGAAAAGACCTTAGACTGAAAGGGCCAGGGTCTCCCATTGCATCCTGGGCCATCTCCAGTCATCCTGATCAATACCTGGCCACTGGACCCAGATGGCTCAGGAGGAGAAAGTGAGGCTAGTGACCTTGCACAGCCCTCCCTCATTCAAATCAAAGTCAACCCCAAATCATATCATCCTATCTTTGATGTCATGGTGCTCTTTGAAGATGAAGGACAGGTATAAGAACTCTAGAACAATAAGGATCAGGATTCAAGAGAATGAGTCAAGAGGGAGACTGATGAATATCAAGAACATAGGGAACTGTGTCTCTGAATGATTTCTCTCATCTGAACTCTGAGCTCTGAACTCCATCTGAATGCCTTTCCTTTTTTGTGCCATTGGTCAGGTTTCTATCTCATATGAATTCTGAGATGAGAAATTGGAGATGATTGTTGCCTACAAACATCACCACCTGAATGATATTCATAAGGTTTCTCCCACATGTGGAAGCTCTTGTAGCATATGTTAAGAATAGTAACTAAAAACTCTGACACATTCACTGCATTCATGAGGTTTGTCACCTGTGGGGATTCCCTCATCTGATTGCAAAATCTGAGCTCAGTGGGAAATGATTCCATGTCGATTTCATTCATAAGACTTCTCTTCAGTATCAATTTTTTGATGTCTAACAATACTGGAGCTCAATGTGAAAGAGTTTCTGTGTTAATTATATTGTTAGGTTTCTCCTCATTCTGAATTCTCCATGTAAAGCAAGATGGTATTTATGTATAAAAGACTTTCCACATTGTTTATATTTAAAAGGTATCTCACCAGTGTAGATTTTCTAGTGAGTAGCAAGATTGGAGGAGTATCTAAAAATCTTTCCACACTGATTACCTCCATAAGGCTTCTCACCAATGTGGATTCTCTGCTGTGCATCAAGAATGTATCTCTGCAAAATGCTTTCCACACTCATGACATTCCAAAGGCTTCTTTCCAGTGCAGATTATATGGTGTGCAACAAGGTCCCACCTCATTAAGAAACCCTTTCCACCCTGATTACATTCAAAAGGTTTCTCTCTCTCTGGATTCTCTGATGGGTAGGTAGGAAGACTTTGCCTCATTGTGAAAGCCTTTCCACATTGATGACATTCATAAGTCTTCTCTCCAGTGTGTATTCTCTGATGTTTACCAAGACTAGAGTTGTGTGTGAAAGACTTTCAGCATGGATTACACTCAAAAGGCCTCTTTCTCTTCTGGATTTTCTGAAGTGTAACAATCTGGGACCTCTGTGTGTAAGCCTTTCCACATTGGTTACATTCATGAGGTATCTGTCTAGTATGAATTCTCTGATGTTTCTTAAGATTGGAGCCCCTTGTGAAACTTTTTTCCACATTGATTACATGCAGTAATCCAGTATGGATTTTGTCCAGTATGGATTCTCTGAAGATCAGTAAGGAGACATGTGTAGCAGACAGCCTTCCCACCTTCATTATATTCAAAAAACATTCCCCCAGCATCAATCCTCTGAATTCTATCCATATCTGGGTTCCAACCAAAGTCTTTTCCACAAAGAACCCATGCATATCTTTTCATTCCAGGGTGAAACACAGACTGACAAAGAAGAGATGAGTGAAGGGTTGAGGTTGGTTTCCATTCATTACATTCATCAGGCTCCTTTTGAATGGGAATTTGCTGATGAGTAAGGCCTTCCCATTTACTTACAGAAAAGATTTCTCCAGTATCACGTTTCTGATGTGTAAGGAGGACTGAAATCCAGCTCATGGGTCTTTCCCCTTGACCACCTAGATACATTTGCATTTTAGGAAGCTTCCCAGGGGTCTGAAAAAGCTTTACCTCCTCAGTAAAACTTATCCTGTATTCACTATCTCGAAGATAGTCATTCCTTGAGCTCATTTTCTTACAGTCATTTAGGATTGAAGACTCTCTGAATCTCTTTCTAATTTATCAAATTCACAGTTACTCTTTCCATTATTACCTACTTTGAGAATAAAGTCATTAATTTCTCTCAAATTAAAGTCCCAGGGACGATCACTCATGAATCTTTGCAGGTCACACTATTGCAAAAGAATTCCCAGCTTTCTCGTTATTTCATTTACTTCCAACGTGTTCTCTACAAATAAACATTCCAAGATATATACAGAAAAAGATCTACACATAAATAAATGGTTACTGAAAACTTCTGCAGCTCAGATGCAAGAAAAATTCATGCATGTAGTCTTAGAGCAAACAGTGACACAACATAGAGTATGTCACTGTACGGAGAACAGACAAACAGGATGTGAGAGTGACAAAGGGGATGTACAGCACAGAGTGTTGGACCCCTCAGAGCCTAAACATTCATATTCAACAAAAGCAGCAGCCCCAAGGCAAGGTCACTACCAGAGAGAAGACTTAATGTCCCCTGGCTCTGAGACCCCAGTCCCTACCCATTGGGCATTTAGAGGGAAAGCTGAGCTGAGGCAGAAACGAGTCACAGCACCAAGGATTCTAGATTCTGAGATAAAGAGGGAACCTGGGAGATGATTCACTTCATTCCCCCCTTAGCCAATAAGGGTGAGCAGCAATCAATCAGTAACATCAGTTAAGTGCCTCTTAGCTGGTGCACTGGACAGAGTGCCTGGTCTGGAGTCAGACTTAAGTTCATATGTATGGGGAAACTGAGGAATATTCTCCCCAGCCCCTTGCATGACCACCACATGGCCTAACATAAGGAACATAACTTAAAGTTGATATGCTTAACTGGGAATGCCAGGGGAAGCAGCAGAATGAATGAAGCATGTGGCCAGAGGAAAGAGACCCTTATCTTAAGTGTCATAAAACTCCTTAAGGGAGGAGGTGTCTGTGTTCCAGGACCCAGCCAGCCCTTGGGCACACCCATGAAATTCAAGAGCTGGAACTTTTGGCCAGAGTTCCTGCTTTGTTCTAACTATCCTCTTTTCCCTGAAGTTACATGTATAAAAGGACCGAGTGAGAGATGGGTCTTTGGAGGTCTTTGGTTGCAGACTGGTAGAGGTAGGGAACAGCTCTACATTTGGAATCAGGACCTAGGTTTGAATCCAGCTTCCCAGGTCCCACTTCTGCTCCCTAGTAGACTACTGCTTCTACTCTCTCAGCCAGGACCTTTGCTGCCTGCTCCCCCCTTTCAACCTCTCCTGTTGCCAAAGTGTTGGAGCTCGGACTTGGCCTATGAAGTATACTTTTTCTTTTTCTATTCTCT
The DNA here is from genome assembly GCF_028372415.1 of Notamacropus eugenii. Taxonomy (NCBI): domain Eukaryota; kingdom Metazoa; phylum Chordata; class Mammalia; order Diprotodontia; family Macropodidae; genus Notamacropus; species Notamacropus eugenii. The sequence continues at coordinate 20,049,220 of NC_092876.1, forward strand.
TTTAACTATTATCTGCTGTTTATCTGTATACACTTGCTAACTTGCACTATTTGTAGTAATAAAACTTAATTGCCTATTAAGCTTGTTTTAGTGCCTGTCATTGTATCTTAAGTTTGTGGAAGTGAATGTTGAAAACTAAATATAAATAAGTTTTAAAAAAAAGAACAAAGGCAAAAAAGAAAATGTGCACTCAAAATTGTCTGCTTCCCCAACCCTGGCCTGATCACTGGGGCAGGCAGGGAATCCCACTGTGCAGTGGAAACACAAAAAACTGTACAAAAATGTCTTGAAAGAAGATTCCACTCATCAGAACATGGAATGTGTGCACCCTTATAGACAACACAAAATCCAGTAGACTTAAAAGACAAACAACTCTTGTTGCAAGAGAACTCAGTGGAACAAGGCTGGCAATGGAAGGCCAGCTTACTGAAGTTGGAGTTCAATATACTTTTTTCTGGAGTGGCTGCTATGAAAGGAAGCACCATGAACCTGATGGAGGCTTTGCCATCAAAATTAATCTAATCATCAAGATTGCATGCCTGCCAGAAGGAGTGAATGCCAGGTTCTGACAACACTATTGTCTTTTGCAGGAAAACATCACATCATCATCATCAGTGTCTATGCTCCCACCGTGATCAAACCTGATGAGGTCAAAGAAGAATTTTATGAAGACTTGGAGACCTTTATCATCAATGTGTCAGAAGAGTACAAACTTAAAATTTTGGGTGACTTTAATGCTAGAGTAGACTCAGGCTACCAGACTTGGCAGGGAGTCCTAGTGAGGAATGGAGTTGGAAACAGCAATAGCAATCATCACTTACTAGTGATGACTTGTGCATCTCATGGCCTTTTCATCACCAACACTGTCATCTGTTTACCTAAAAGTGATAAAACTTTGTGGATGCACCATCACAGCAGATGTTGACATTTAATAGACTATGTGATTATAAGAAAGAAAAGACAGGATTTGAAAGTGATAAGGGCAATGCATGGTGCAGAGAGCTAGACTGATCACAGACCTATCCTCTCCAAAGTAAATATTCTCCTTCAATAAAAGCATCAGCCCCAAGGCAAAATGACTACCAGAAAAATTAATGACAGCAGATTAGAGCTCTTCTCTGAGAGGGAAGAGTTTGTTGCTAACTTGGAGGGAAAGTGGAGCTGCCACAGTTGGCAACAGTGGAGCAGAAAAGGAGTGGGTAGCTTTCAGAGGTATGATGTGTTGACCTGAAAACTTGGTTAAAGAAAAGGCAACAGGCTAAATGTATACATTTTATGATTTAATTAATTAAACAAATCCCCATAAAGATGATGGTTACATAGGGCTACAGAGCCAGGATCAAATCTGGCTGTCCAGTACAGAAATCTTCTGGTTTGTACACCTTTTGCTGTGAGAAAGGAACTCTCTTAGTTGAACAAATCATAAATTTAGTAAGACCAGACAATTAACAAAGCAATGTGAATTGAGTTTTATGATCCCAAGCTGTGTGTGAATCTTTCTGTAGCATATCTCTTATCTTATGTCTCTGACATAAGATAAGGAGAAAATCCCACCACTCTGATGACAGGTATCCTACTGACACAGGAAAGGGTACCTTTAACAAAGTTTCAATTGAAATTACAACCCAGGACATCTGTGTTTTTCCTTATCACTAAGATGGCAGGGGAAGTAAGGACTTCTCATTTGCTTGCTGACACACCAAAGAGGCATTTACTTAAGATAACAATGGAGACTATTCGGTCCAGACTCTTCTTAATTCAAGCTTTGGCCCTTATTAAAGTCCAAAATTTATATTAAATATTATCAGATGTATGGCACTGTGTTTGCTCATCTGGGTCAGAACACTCACACACACCAAGCCTAGTTTGATGAAAATGATGGGAAATTCAGAAGCTGCTAAATGAAAAATGAGAACTCCACAGGATTTACCAGCAGGATAGTTCACCCACCTCTAAGAAGGCAGCACTTAATTCCATCAAAAGTAAAGTACAAGCAAAGCTTAGAGAGAGGCAGGATTCCTGTCTCGGTAAGAAGGCAGATGAAATTCAGTTTTATGCTGAGAGCAACAATCCAAAGCACTTTTATGATTCCCTGAAAGCTATTTATGGACCAAAAACCTATGGTGCATCACAACTACTCAGTGCTGATGGAGCCACATTGATTAGTGATAAGGACATGATCCTAGAGAGATGGGCTGAACACTTCCATAGTGGTCTCAATAGGCCGTCATCAATCAGTACTGAGGTCACTGACTTTTTTGAATCTCAGGTTGAAGTCAGTCCCTCCCTATCTGAAGTTCCAACTGAAGAAGAGGTTTGGATTGCCATTAGGCTCCTTTCATGTGGCAAAGCATCTGGTGCTGATTTTATTCCAGTTGAGATTTGCAAAGAAGGGGGTGAACTTGTATTGGTCTGATTGGTCTCAGTAGGACACATTGAAACTTGACTCTAGGGTAAGGATGTCATTTCAGTCCTCTTCGAAATATGAGAACAACCAACCAACCAAATTACACTATACCCAAATACTCTCTAAGGGAATATAACAACACAATTACACAAAAGTACACATTTACAAGTATTCCACATTCTGCTACCAATTCACTTGAATTATAGAAGTAAACATCTCTAACCAATCTTGCAATAAAAAAGTTCATTTCAACTGCTTTAACTGCACAGAAAACCAAGTGTGCAACCAACTCTTACACAAAAATAATTTTCGTATTGCATGGAAAAATAAAACCCTGCTCAGAAAACATTTATAACAGAGAGAAGAGAAAAACTGCAGGCCATAGTTTGCTGTGCATGATAAGTGAAAAGACACATGCAAAGCCAAAACCATATACCAAAAAACCAAACCAACAAAAATCCCCATAGGCCTTACCAAAGTGATCCAGCTCAAGAAAAGGGATTGTGGAGCATTACTTACGATGAAAAGCTGAGCTTGATCAGAGGTTGGGGCCTCTAATGGAGCTACAGTCGGGAGCAGTGAACTTGTCAGTCACGTGAGCTGAAACTTCTAGGCAAAAAAAATCCAGCAGCACCTGTCCCTTCTCCCTGCACTGAAGAGTTCAGGGCTTCACCCTCTCTCCACCTCTTACAAACTTCTGACACCAGTATTAAGAGGATTTTTACTAAGTTAGTCTCTAACCTGAGAATGCTTGGAGCTGAACAAAGTAGGCCTAGAGACTAGAGTGCCAGTAATCAAGTAGTTTAATTAATCAGTTTCAAAATGAGGACTCTTTTGGGGCTGAGATAAAAGTACAGGTTATATATTTCAGTCACAACTGGGGAAGGAGGAAGGAAGGTGGATTATAAACAATTGTTTCCTGGTTTCCCATGACAAATTGATAAGTCTCACAATACAACAATTCTGGAGTCAAGTCTTTGGGGGTTGCAACCACCTCCCCTAACATACAGAGCCAGAGTTCTGTGATGGTAAAAGGTTCTGCAATCCTTGGTTCCCTTCACTTAAGGTCGAGTGATTGTGAGCAGTCAGAGTTTTGGTTAGTCAGTTCAAGCTCCACTGTAAGCTCTGATTCCCCAACCAGAGACGCAGCTCTGGAGAAAAAAATTATTACTATATGTATTATATCGATTAATATGAAAATTACAGTGGAACTGATGATGATTCAGTACGTTGATTATTGGTTTCTGGGAAAATAACAGTTTCTGGGGGTCCAAGGTGGTCGATCAATTTAGACCATCTAACAAGTTTAAATGTTTTTTTGTAGGACCATTAATCTGTGTTTAAAGATTTATTTTTAAAAAATCATGTCTTCCATTTGTACTTAACCACTATATATGTTATTTTGCACAGCTATTTGTCAGTTATGATGATCTGTGTTGGGCATTCTGCTGTTAAACAATAAATAAGCAGGAGACTAAAAAAAAACAAAACATGGGACCTTGTTCTGAAACTCTTTCCACACTGATTACAGTCAAAAGGTTTCTTTCCACTGTGGAATCTCTAATGGGCAGCAAGACTGTCCCTGTCTCTGAAAGCCTTTCCACAGTGATTACATTCACAAGGTTTCTCTCCACTGTGAATTCTCTGATGTCCAGCAGGCTGGGAGCTCCTTATGATTCTATTCACTGTGGATTCTAAGATGGGCAGGAAGACACTCCTTCCTTGTGAAAGCCTTTCCACATTGATGACATTCAATAGGTTTCTCTCTCCTGTGGATTCTCTGATGGCCAGTAAGGAGAGATATGTAGCAGACAACCTACCCACATTCATGATATTCATAAAACTTCTTGCCAGTATGAATCTTATGAGATCTATTAACATCTGACTTGCAACAAAAGGCCCTCCTGCACTGAGGAGATGCAGAACTTTTCATTCCAGGGTGAAATCTAGTATAACAAGGAAAAGAAGAGTGATAGGATGGTTGCTTCCCATTCATTACATTCATCAGGCTCCTCTCTAATGGGAATTTGCTGATGAGTAATGCGTGCAGAGTTCTGACTCAAGGATTTCCCACCTTTATTACTTACACAAAGCATTTCTTCAGCATCACCTTTCTGATATCTCATGACGTCTGAACTCCAGTTCCAGGACATTTCCCATTGATTACCTGGATACATTTCAAGATCCTCTTCATGGGACTGAGAAAGTTCTATGTGTTCAATAAAGCATGGCCTACACTATCCTGACCAGAGTTATTCCCAGAGGTCATTTTCTTACAGTGATTTAGGTTACAAGGCTTCCTGTATCTCTTTCCAATTTCATTAAATTCATAATCACTCTTATTTTTTTTTCTAACTTAATATTAGAGTCATAGATTTCTCTCTACCTGAAGGCCCAGGGACCATAACACATAAATTGGTGCAGGTCATGTTTTTCCAGAAAAATTCCCAGGTTTCTAGTCACCTCATTTTCCTCAACTTTACTATCTAAATTTGAAGAAAACAAACACTCAAACATAGGTACATCAAAAGATATACACACATAAGTATATTTAGCATCAATGGTTATTAGAGATTTAGGGGGCTCATGACCTTCTCATGAGCAACCTAAATGCAATAAAACATTGTGTACTCTGAGACCAAACACTAGCATTGTATCAGTGCTTTAATCAACTTTTTGATTGAGTTTTTGCCACTTTCCAAGTACATCATATCACCTACCAAAAAAGTTGAGTTTTATTGACACTTCATTCCCCATTCTTGTTCCTTCTGTTTCTTTATTGTGAGTATTTCCAATACAATACAATATTGAATATTATATAGATGACAGTGGGCATCCTTGTTCCACACCTGATCTTACTGAGAAGGCTTCTATCTTATCCCCAATACAAATAATGTTGGCTGCTGTATTTAGGTAAATATATTGTGTTGTTTTGTTTTGTTTTTTTATCAATTTCAGGGAAAATCTATAAATATCTATACGTTCAAGGATTTTTAATAAAAATGAGTGTTGTATTTGATCAAAAGCTTTTTCTTCAGCTATTGATATAACCATACGATATTTTGGTACTTATTTTTGATACAATCCATTATGTGAGTAACTTCCTGTAACTTTAAGCATCCCTCCATTCCCTGTATAACTATAACTTGGGCTCAATTTGCAATCTTTGTAATATATTGTGGTAGTTCCATGGCTTGTATTTTATTTAGGGTTTTAGCATCCATATTCATTCATGAAATTGGTCTAATATTTTTCTTCTACTTTTTATTCTTCCTGGTTTGAGCATGAATACCATATTTATTTTATAAAAGGAGTTTGTAGTAGCCTTCTTTGCCTATTTTTTGACATTTTTGATTTAATATTGGAATTAGTTGATTTTTAATGTTTGGTCAAAGTCCCTTTGAAATTGATCTGCTCTTGATGGCTTTTTGTCAGAAGTTCATTTATGGCCTGTTTGATTTGTTTTTTCTAAAATAGATTTACTGAGATATTCTGTGTCCTCTTCTGTTCATACCAGGAGGATAAGGTTCCAGCACTAAATGCCCTCACTATCAACTAATTCCAAGGAGATTAATTTGTATGTGATACTTGCTCCATTTTACCTCTTCCTACCTAATTTTATGTTTTTCTAACTGCAAATCTACCATGGACAACTTCTTTTGAAATTTAGAACAGAATTATTCTTTTTACAAAATATTAAGTTTGCATACTTCTCAACTACAAGGTTTATTTCCTGCTGTATCTATACATTACTCCATTGAAATTGACAGACATTCTATCTTTCAATTTCTTACCCAGTACCAGAGAGTTTTGATACTTATTGCCATGCAATAGAACATAAGATCTGGAACTGCCAAACCTAATTCCATGATATTTTTTTCATTATGTCCTTTGATACTCCTAACGTTTTGCTTTCCAAAATGAATTTTCCTATTAATTTTTCCAAATGACAAAGAATAATTTTGGGAGTTTCATTGGAATATTGAATATATAAATCAGTTTGGATAAAATTATCATTTTTTATGATATTGGCCTGCCTACCACTGAACAATAAATACTTCTCCAATTCTTTAAATCTGATTTTTTTTTGTATATAAAGGCTTTATAATTTGGTTTATGTAGTACCTGTTTTAGTAAGAAAGATAGATAAGTTTAGAGAATAAGAGATACCCCATTTAAAATAACTCTAGACAGTTAAAGTTCCTGTGGGCACACTTGCCAGAAAAAAATCCCGAAACTACATAGTTTTGGTTTTGGCACTTGTACTCTAAGGTATTCCAAGAGTTAAAGGCAATTCTGTGTCTTTGTTTAAGGAGATTCTGGGAGAGAAAAATATTTCCTGTCCTATTTTGCCACCTTGCAGAATCCCCTTCCATTCTTTTAACATGCCATTTTGAGTGAAGGTGTCAGACACATTGACAGAGGAGGAATATAACACCAAGGTCAGACACCTGATGGATGTTAAATTATTTAACTTGGAAAGGTGACAAGCAAAGACCAAAGTGAATGAAGAGTTGGTGCAAGAAGATGACTGCGCACCCAGTGAAGCTTCTGAGGCTGAGATGCACCAGCATATGAATCCATTATCTGCCACTTGTGGAAATTTAGGCCTGACCAATGAACATTAAGAAAAGAGGGAACGTTCATTGCCCAGGGATAGCAGGTTTTGGAAATTCACATAATTTACAGCTAAAGGAGAGACTCTAGAATTTACGTAGTCCAACACTCATCAGCTTAGAAGAGGAAAGTGAAGCCCAGCACAGGAATCTGCCTAACACTCATGTAACCTTTATAACTGACCCCAACCCCTTTTGATAAAAATCAGTACTCATTTGTGGGAAAAATGGATTTTATATAAACTGGAAAGAAAGCCTTTACCTAAAACCATCATCAAGCAATACTTATAATGGTGTTAACCTAGAAGTCTTACTATTAAGGTCCAAGGTTCAAGGATGACCACTGTCATGAATAATATTCAATACTGTACCTGAAATCCTAGAATAGCAATAAAAGAAGAAAACAAAATAGAAGGAATTAGCCTAGGGAAGGAGGTAATAAAAATATCTCTTCTGTGAATAATGTGATGATATGCATGGAAAATCCCAAAGATGGAACTAAGAAGTTAGTTGAAATAATAGTTTTACCAAAGTAGCAGGATGTAATGTAATCTCATATAAATTATCAACATTCCTATACATTTCCAACAAAACTTTGTTAAAAGAGATAGTAAGCGATACCCCATTTAAAACAACTGTGGACAGTATAAAATTCCTGTGGGTACACCTGCCAGGACAAGTCCTAGAAATACATTAATAAATATATATAATAATTTATACAACTAAAATTAGATATAAATAATTAGAGTGATATTAAGTCTTCATGGGTTGACATAGCAAATACAATAATAATCCCAATTTCACATCAGCTAATTTATATCTTCAAGGGTATCCCAGTTAAATTATCAAAACCTTATTTTATTGAGAAAGAAAAAAAATCATTACAAAATTGATTTGGAAGAACAGAAGGTCCAGAATATGAATGGAATAAATAAAAAAGGAATGTAAAGGGAAAAGTTTCAGAAAAACTTGATGTGAAAAGCTGTATTATAAGGCAATAATTATCAAAATTTTCCAGTACAGGTTAAGAACTAGAAAGGTAGATCAATGGAATATAGTAGCCATACAATTTACAGTAGCAAAGAAACACAGGAACTTTGCATTTGACAAGTGTAAAGACTTAAGATTTTGGGACAGGAATTTATTATGTGGTAAAAATTGTTGAGAAAACCAGAAGGAAATATGGCAGAAATTATGCACAGATTAATATTTTACATTATTTATCAAGTAAGGTCAAAATGGATACATGACACATATTTGAAGGGAGATACCAGAAAACTTGAAGATCAAGAAACATGTTAATTACTAGACATGGCCAGGACAACAATGTATGGATAAACAAGTGATAAGGAAGAGAGTGAGGTGTGAAAAACGTAATTTTGATTAGGTTAAAAAGGTTTTGTACAAGGAAAAGCAATGTAATGAAGATCAGAAGGAAAGCAGAGAATTGGTGGGGGGATATCACAGGAGGCTGGAGTTGAATTCATGCAGCAGCACCTGTTTGTTGCTGTTTTGGGGTCCCAAACCTCAACATTTCGTTCCCTGACCTGATCATATATATTGTTGGGAAATATATCTATTGATTAGTCCCCATTCAGCAGACACATAAGTCTCCTTGCTTTAGTCTCTCAGGCCTCCTGTTCAGGTCTACTTTGTTTTTCTCATCTTTATGAGACACTTAATCCAGAGGTGACAGGACTGGTAAAGTGTTGTCCTTCTATGGTTCAGGGTCCAAGGGAAAGGCCAAGGCTGGGGAGCCTGGCATGTCCGTGTGGCTCTTGCTTGGCTCTCTGTGGATGCTGCAGAATCTTCTTTTCCTAGCTTATCCCTTCCCGTGTTTGTCAGGATGGTTTTTGCTGAGTCTGACAGCAAGAGTGGGATCCTGCTGGTCTGGTTTCCCCCAAGAAGTGGAACACGTTTTATCAGACGTTTATTTCTATTCGTTGTCTTTTTAAAAGCTTTTAAACGTGTTTCCTGTAAACAAGAGACTCAGGGTTTTGTTTTCTGACCCCTCCCCCGCTGGCTGTTGGGTTATTTTTAAATTTCCCTCAAAGTCCTGAGTCTGGTTTCTCTTTCTCGCCTCCTCTCACGTTAAAGTGAGTCCTAGACTCAGATTTTGGCTCCTTCATCCCTTTTTATTTTTCACTCTAAGCATTTAACCTTCCTCTTCCTCTTCCCCGAGTTCCCTGTCACGTGCAATACTTGTTTTAAATTCTCATTTCCGGGGCCTTTCCCTCCAAGTCTTTTCCCGACTTCTCTTCTTTCTTTGGTCTTTCTGACCACCCCGTCCTTGCCTCTCGCATTCCTGACGCAAGCCCCCAGTCAATCCTTCTGGATTCTCGGGCTTTCAGGAGGCAGGAATTTTTCCACGTGACTCCTTCCGCTTCCGGCTCGTTGAGAGCGTCTGCCGTTGCCTAGGAGACCACGTCCCCCAGAGGATTCTGGGAAGATGGCGGTGTAGGTCGGCGGGCTTGAAGCTCTCCAGATTTTCCTCCGCCCCAGAGATCAAAGAGCAGGTTCGGGCGGACCCGGAGCCGGGACCAGGTGAGAGTCGCGGCCCAGCGTGGGGAGCCCCGAAGGGAAATCCCGCGAGATTTCCTCCCCCGGGCCGGGCACCACCGAAAACTTCTACGATGATACTGAGGGGAGGGGGAAGGCCTGGGGAGTCCCGCCCCCCCCAGCCTGGGACAAGGAACGAGAGACCCGGATGTGGGGGAGGGGAGCTTGTCCGGAGGAGCGTAAGACCCGGGAATTCCGCGAGGACGGGCCGGAGTCTGCCCGCGGCCTCGGACGTGCCCGCCTCCTTCACGCCCCGAGAAAGCCTCGAGGACGTCGGATCCCGACCTGGATCCGCGGCCGAAGCCCCCGCGCGTGGGGGTCTCTCGGTCCGTGGGGTCACTAGGGGAGTCCACGGTCCGTGCGTGGGACGGGAGTCCGGTCCTGTGGGGTCCGTGGGATCCCGCTTTGTGGAAGGAGAATTCGGGGAGAAATGGCCGGAGCCGCCGGGTCAGGGTCGGTCCGAGCGCACGGACCGGACCGGGCTCCGCAGGGACGGGGCCTGCGGGGAGACCCCGGAGGAGAGGAGGGGGGATGGCCGCGGGTTCTGACGGTCCGGCGCCGGTTGGGACGCGGTGGTTCCGGGGTGTTGGGCATCCTGGAGGTGTCAGGGCTGTCTGCCTCTTGGGGGCTCGGTCTGGGTTTTCTTGGGAAAAACAAAGGGGATTGGCCATCTGCTCGTGTTGTAAAAGAGGAAAAGTGAGGCCAGGAGGGTCAGGTGACGTGTCCAGGGTCTCACGGCTGGTGTCTGAGGCGGAATTTGAACCTAGGTCTTCCTGACTCCAGACCAGGCGTGTTCGGTGCTTAATGGATGTTGATCGATTGTCCTGATCAGCCTTATGGGCTGAAGGCAGCTTGGAGGTGGGTGAAATCTGTGAGGTTCCTTCTTCATCTGAGAGCCCAGGAGCCTTGGTGCCGTGAGCCCCTTCTGCCCCCGCTCAGCTTTACTTCTCAGTACCCAGTGGGCAGGGATGGGGTCCCTAGAGCCAGGGAATTGTTGGCCACCTCCTAAATGACTGAGGACCTGGAACTTGGTTCTCAATTCCTCTTACCTTTCCCAGTGAATGAATGAATGAAGTGGAAAAGTCATTTATCCAGCTCTTCATTAATACATGCCAGGATCTGCAGAAAGTGCTGTACACTCCAGGAACAGAGGGCAGATCTGTCCCCATTGGCTCATCTAATTACAGACACAGGCCTTTAGAAAGCCTTTCCTAAAATCCAAGTATTTTTGATTACTGATTCCCTTACCCAAGATGGAATGGGAATGTAGGGGTTGGGTTATCAGCCCTCCTCCAATCTCTCACCTTTCTCCATTCTCTTTATTAGCATTGGTTACTCCCTCACCCCTACCTACCACTTCATGCATTCTGGAATTCCATGTTCCCTTTCCTTTTTCTGGGCCTTTCTTCCTCCTCCCTCTCACCATTCCCCTTCTTCTTACATTCCCCCACTTCTACCTCTTGGTGGATGGACCATCATGGCGATGTCATCTCAGTCCCCTTGGAGAAAGAAGGACAACCACCAACCAACCAGGCTGGACCAGAAGGGGTTGGGGATTCTCCTGACCACTGAGACTCTCCCAGGTCCTCGGGCTGCTCCCTGCATTCACACAAGTTCTTTCTAGTCCTGAAAGTTCATATTCCCTCTTTTGTCTTTGTTTTCTTTTTTGAGAAGCAAAGAGCCCCTCTCTTTTGCCTTCTAGTTTTGTTGGGGAATCTGATGGGATGATGAATTTTGGAAATGCTAATGTTTCTCTGAAATATTTACCCAGACCCAGTGTTCCCGCACCCCCAATCTCTGAATTTTTCCCTTTGTGTGGGGGTTAATCGCCCAGTCATTCTATTTCTCCGTCAGTTGTCCCCCTCTCAGACAACTCTTGGATATACAGAAACACTCCTTGCCCTTGGGGAGTTTACACTCTATTGGATTGATATGGGGGGTTGCCACATTACATGTGAATGTTGGGGAGATCTCTGGGGGGTCCAGTGTTTTGTCTTCTGGGAGATGATTCAAGATCTCTGAACGTCAGAGCTAGCCTGGATCTTGGAAATGTTCCAGGCCATTAATCTCTCCTCAGTGAATTTCTGAAGGTGTCCCTTTAAGCCTGTGTCTGAGACCAGACTTGAACTCAGGTCTTCATGATTTTGAGTCTGGCTCTCTATTCATAACCTGTAAATGATTCCTTCATTCAAGCTGAAGGAGAGAGAGAGAGACAGACAGACAGACAAGACAGATGGAAGGTCATCTCTGAGAGGAGGGCAATAGCAGCTGGGGAGAGTGGAAGAAAACCAGGGCAGCCCCACAGAAGGGCAGATTTGAGCACCATTTATGACACTAAGGCCCATGGGAGAAGGGAAGAGCCTTTCAGGCTGAAGGGAGCAGAGCTAGGGGATAGTTTTTTGTTTGTGCTGAGGGTGGGGAAGGGGTAGAAAGGACAGTGAGTGGAGCCTGTGCCTGGAAGGGGCATAATCTGAGAAGGATGCAGAGGTCTGCAGCTCACTTGGGTTCTGTCTTATGGCCTCATTATCTAAGGAGTGGAATTATGGGGTTGGATTAGATTTAATAACATGCCATTTATACAGTCATACTGTAAGAAGGGATATTGTGGTATCTTTGCTCCTAGAAATATTCTTGAAAAAGATTAAACTCCTGGGCTGCTGGGAGCTTGTGACAAGGTAAGCATGGGTAAACTGCTTTGCAAATATGATGGTCCAGCACATCCTGGCTTCAGGGTGGGTGAGAAACAGCCCATACCCTTGAGGTCATGCCCAGGACACAAGTATCCTCACTACCAAGCCTTCCCAGTCTGCATAAGGAGGGAATAAATAGGAAAATAAAGAGGGAGGAATTTAAACTAACCCTTACTCTGAGAGGAAGGACAGAACTGTGTAACCTCACTCCTGCTTCTGTGTCAGCATTCCTAGTGACCCCACACCCTCTGCCTCCTGAGAAGCTAAAAAAAAAAAAACAAGGCTTCGTCTGCACACTGTCTCTTACTTCTTCCAGTGAGAATGGGTCCTATGGATCTTCCAGAGGGCACTCTGGGAAGGAAAGCAGTGGGCAGCACCAGCTCCTACTGGGCTAAATCCCTGACTTTGCCTGGGAGATCCTGTGATCCCTACATCGTGTTTCTAACAATTGTGTTTTTAAAAACACTTTTTCTGGGACAGAGAACATGTTATTGCAGAGGAATGGCTAACTTCTCCAGTACCTTTGCCCAAGAAAAGCCCAAATGGGTCAGGAAGAGTGGGACCTGATTGAAAATAACTGAGCCCCAACTTCCTTTCAGCACTCTATCCACTGAACTGCTCACTCCAAACCTGAAATGCCCATGTCTCCCCGACTTTGAAAAGACCTTCCCTTAACATTCTCATCCTTCAAATAGCCTCTTTCCTCTTTTTCACACATAACTTCTTAGACAAAGCTCCCTCTACTGGATGGTCTCTTCTTTTCCCACCCTTTGCCCCCTTCTCCAACACCTGCAAATCATTGAGGCAGCTAAAAGCAATGGTGTCCTTATTTATAAAGACCCTAGCCCAGCGGTGGTAAACCTGTGGTCTCTGTTACTTTAAAGTTAAAAAACAGTTTTCAGTTTTTGAAGTTATTCATAATAGTTAGATTTTTAGAAAAGAATGTACATTTTCAAGTATATCTAACTGAGGTTTCTTGAATGCAGGCTGATTTGATTAGACCCAGGTGTAGCCCCTTCACTGACTTTTTCCTGACTTCTCTGTAGCATTTATTATTGTGACCCATCCTGACCTGTTGGGTAATCACATCCTTGAAGATTCCTGTCCTGGTTCTCCTGCTGCCTGTGGGACTGATATCCGAGAGATCCATAAGTCCTCAGTAAGTCCTCCCTCTGATCTCACCTGGTCTCCTTTGCTCCCTGCCCACCTTCTTCCCTTCCCAAGTGAGTAACTTTCTCTCAATCCTGGGCATGCTTTTTTGTAGCTGACTGTCAGTCTATTGCATGATGTGAAGTACCTGGGTGGAGCAAGTGTGTTATGCTGGTCCTCAGTCAGGTAGACCTGAGTGCAATTACTGCCTCTGACACCTGTCAGCTGTGTCAGGTCACTCAATCTCTTAGCCTCAGTTTCCTCATCTGTATGTTTGAGACACTGCACTGGGGAGCAGAGGAGAAATAATGCCTTCTCTTAAGCACAATGAAGTTAATGTTGGGTTTTTGCTCAGCCTAGAGGTCCTAAGAACCTCCTAGAGAGAAATAAAAATTATAATAGCTCACCTTTTTTTGGAACCCATGTGACAGGGTATGCCAAGCACTTGACCAATGGAATCTGTAGAGCAGCCTTTGAGGGGAGGTGCCATTATCCTCCCTACTTTATAATTGAGGAAAGTGAGACAAACAGGTCTAGTGACTTGGCAACAATCACACAGTGCCTGAGGTCAAATATGAACCCTTTTTTCTTCCTGACTCCAGGCCCAGTCCTCTCTCTCCTGTTCCAACTAGCTGGAATTCCTCCCAGAAGATAAAGTAGCTTCAGCCCCCTGGTAATTACCCTGTGGTTAGAACCTCAAGGGAAGAAGGCCAAATAGAGGCATAATTAAGTGTTCTATCAGCCTCAGTCCATTTGGGGAGGCTGGGCAGCCACTTTCTTCTTTGGGGTAGTTGGGTAATAGAGACAGGAAGTCAGGTGATTTGGGTTTGGGGAGAAAGTTAACCTTGGTCTGAGAACTTGCAAAGTTTGTTTCAGTGGGGATATTTTCCCTTGCCCAGAATATCTGGTGGGGTCCGGTGAGCTAGGTCTCTATTTAATTCCCTCAGAACTTCTTAGTGGAGTCTGCACACTTATTGGAGGTCTCCTTCAAGATAGAATCAGTGCACTTAGGCTGTGAAAAAAAAGCACAACTGAGGGTCTCTCTCTGTTTCCATAACCCTGAAAGGAAGCTCAGTTTCTTTGACATGTAAGGTAACTTTCTGGAGAGAAACTATGTCCCCCAAATTCAGTTTGTTTCTTTCTCATTAGCAACCTAGAAGCCATCCCTGATTCTTTCCTCTGCCTTGGTTCCCTTTCCCCATAGAGCATTAGTTACTGAATCTTGTTGATTATCCTTTTAATTTGTCTGAGTCTGAATGTGTTATATTGTTATCTCTAAGTTTTACAGTTCTAATGTGTATTTTTGCCTTTCATTTTTTTCTTTCAAGAACTGTCTGTCTCTTTCCCTTCCACTATTTTGCTGAACCACTTTGGAATACTGGCTACAGAAAGAATTCTCTAATTGGGCCAAGTTAACAAAACTGCCCATGTGAGCCACCTCCACTCAAAAGACTTGTCTGTGAACTTAACTGGATTGACTTAAGTAACTCCGTAGGCACTGGGGGTGGGGTGAAACTGGGGGGTGGTGGAAGGGGAGGGAAAATGTATTCTGAAGGTGACAGATCTCTCTATGCCTAAAGTTCTGTCCTCCCCACATCACTTCCTCTCAGTAAATTCTAGTGCCTCCCATAATATCGACATGCAATTAAAGATGCATCTCTTAGCTATTTAAGAGCTCTACAGAACTAGTCCCCAGCCACCTCTCCAAGTTGGTTACACAAAGCTCCTCTTTACACAGCACTGACCTGCCAAGCTGGCCTTTTGGCTTCTCCTCCTTGGTGATGCTCCATCCTAGGCATTGTCTTTATCCTGGTCGTTCCCAATGTTAGAACACATCCTTCTCTTAAAATCCTCGAATTCCCTGGAAAAGCTCTAAAAAATGCTTTTTAATTCTCAACTGAGCAGTCAGTTTTACCACCAATATAAGTAGATTTATAGATATCTGTGTAAATATTTGAATATATAAATCAGTAGGTGGGGAGGTGTACTCCTTCATTTGGCTTTATATTTCATCCCCAAAGTTTCCCTTTCTTCTACAATTGAGAAATGAAACTCTAGGTACTATCCCCCTTTGCTCCAGGCCCCAGTCTGTGCCCTAAGGCCTCACTGCCCAGTCCAGCAAAATTTTCTACCACAGAGCCCCTTCCTGCCCACCACTCCCCATTGCCAGATAAAGTCCCCGAGGGTGGGGACTGCCTTTACTTTTATAAAAAGCAAAAACCAAACAAAAGTACTTGAAAGTTCATTAAGGATTCTGTGATGGGATAATGTTCCCCCCTCATACCCAACAGCAATCCCAGGTCAGTCCTTCTCTGATCTCCTTCCTAATTTCCTGCCATCCTTGTGCCCCAGGAACAACACGTCCTGCTTCCTGTCCCTCTCCCTTTACTATTAGAATTCAGGTTTTGAGCAGGGGAACAGAAAGAGTTGGTCCTCCCAGGGCATGGAATCAAATTACTAAATCAGGTCACAGCCAAACCCCTAGACTTAGAGGGAGGTGGGGAGGTTTATATCAGTAGATAAAGTTTATAAAGTGAGCTGTAACAGGAGTTGGGACCCAGGGGTCCTGATGTCCTGGCCCCAGCTCCCCATTAGGATCCACCTATATTCCCATGAGAGAAGATCTCTTGGCTGATGAAAACATGATAGAAGGAAGGGGCCCCTTGGTGTTAACATTGGAATATGGAAGGTCGGGAATGGAGATGGGTGAAGGTGGCAAATGTCTCCAGTTTGGAGGAAAGCTCAGTGGGGGTGGGCAGGTCTGGGCCCAGGCTGTAGAGAAGAAAGGGGGTGTTGGAGGGGAGGGAATCAGGGGAGGGAAATGACTGGGAGAACCAGGAAGGATTTAAGGTGGGCATATCCTTGTGGGGAGATGAATATAGTCTGCGGGGGAGAGCTGGAAGATCAAGAGGTTCTTCTGATGAGTTCTGGAGTCACAGAGAAGGGGGAGGGAATTAGGTGGTACAGAAATGGGGAAGGGGAGCTCCAACATGACCAGCCAGGTGGAGGAAGGGGAGCAGGTGGAATTCTCTCCCTGGTGTGACATTTGGAACCCTGAGAGGAGGGGAGGGGAGAAGAAGGGTTAATTTAGAAGATGGACAGCAGGGCTGGGCAGGACTCTTGGGCTTGGGAAGACCCAACAAGAGGAGGTTGATTGGGAACAGATGCTTTAGGAAGTGAGATCTCTGCCTTCTTTGGAGCCAGGGGCTCTCTGCCCTCTTCCTTTGGAGCTAAGGTCTCTATGCATTCTTCATTCAGAACAGAGAACCCTTCGTGTTGCCTGTAGTTGAGGTCTCTGTGGAATGGAGATCTCTCTGCCCTATTCCTTTGGTGGTGAATTCCCTTTTACTTTGGAAAAGAACTCCCTGCTGCCCTCCTCTTGAGGTGGAGTTTCTCCCCTGAGGGCAGAGCAGGGCATTTGTAACCATTCTGGGAGCTCCCCCTCCATCATTCTTGGCAAGTCAATATCCACCCTTGGAGGAGAAGGCAAAGTCAAGGTCTCTCCCACCCTGAGGTTCTTCTCCCTCCCCAGGTCACCTTGAAGAGGATCACAACCTATTCCTAGGAGAGAGACCAAGGAGAATGTTTTCTGGGGCCCAGAAACCTTCATCCCAGGTGAGTGCAGTCCATCCACATACCTGAGCAGCAACAGCAAATCTGTAATCCAAGAGAGGCAAGGAAGCTTCCTCCTGTTAGAGGTAGGTTGTCCTGTACACTTCTGTCAGCACAGAAGAATTTCTCCTCCTGGTTTTGCCCATGTCCTCCTGCCTCAGGCCACACCAATCTCCCCAGGTCTCTGTGAATCCCTTTTCTTACATTTTTTTTCTTACATTTCTTACATCATTTCTTACATCCCATTTCTTACTTCCCATTTCTTACATCGAGTAAATAAGCATTTAGAAAGTGGCTCCTCTGTGCCAACACTGTGCTTAAGTATTGGTTCTGCAAAGAAAATGTAAAAAATTAACAATCCCTTCTCTCCATGATCTCAATCTATTTGGGAGAAAACATGGCAGCATCTGTGTGCAAACAAGCTTTGTAGGGTATGGATGGGATGCACTGTGAGAGGGAAGGGACCAGATATAGCTTATTTTCAGGAGGGTAGATGTTAGTTGGGATGTATGTTCGTCCTTCGTTGCTGAAGAAGACCATTCCATCACAGAAATGATGTTGTGACTTGCACTTGACTTTGTTTAGAGTGAGGGAGGGCTGTGCAGGTCACCAGCCTCAGTTCTCCAGAGCCATCTGAATCCAGTGACCAGATATTCATCAGGATGACTGGAGATGACCCAGGATGAGGCATGGGGTTAAGTGACTTGCCCAAGGTCACGCAGCTAATGAGTGTCAAGTGTCTGAGGTGAGATTTGAACTTAGTTCCCCCTGACTCCTACACTGGTGCTCTATCCACTGCACTACCTAGCTGCCCCTAGTTGGAATGTGAAGGATGCCAGGAGGCCCAGGTGAGGGGAGAGGACATTTCAGGCATGAGAGACAGCCATTGGGAAGGCACAGGGTCAGGGGATGGAGGGTCTTGGTCAAGGACCAGCCAGGAGGCCAGCGCCCCTGGGTCAGAGAGACGACCAAGGTGTAAGAATACTGGAAAGGGTTAAGGGAGGGGCTCGTTACATGGTGTGTGCTATGTGCCAGGAGCCATATCAATATTATCCCATTTGATTCTTTAGTGAGAATTGTCAGGGTCCTTGCTAGGGACAGACAGAATATGGGAGTGCAGGTTACACACAGTGTGCTGGGGTTCATTTATCCACTCAAGAGTGTGACACACTACCTGATGGACATGGGTGTCTTCACCAAGGACATAGAGACCAGCTCTCCTCCTGAGGTACATGATCCAACCTGTGGGTAGGATCCCTGAGGCCTTGTAGGCAAGCTTTATCAAGATGTTTTGGGTCAGATCAGGTTGGGAGACACAGAGAGGGAAAGGAACATTTTTAGGAAAAGAAAGAAAGTGTGGATTTAGAGTTAGACTTAGGAAGGTCTGTCACAAGGGTCTTTAGCATAGCTACTTATACCAATCCAAAGAACATGGTAGCTGTTTGATTAGTCAGGTGGTTAATCAACATTTGCTAAGCCCTTTGTGCCTTAGACAGAATAACAGGACAGGAAGAGGGTCCTGAGTTTTCTCAAAGAGATTGGGGGAAGGGAGGGACCTTCAGAGCCATTGACCTGCTTCAGGACATCCAGTATAGCATCCAATGGAGTGAGTTACAGTTTCTCCAAAATTCATTTTTAAAAACCATTACCCATTTTCTATGGGAAAGCCTCAGATTTGGGGGATAGTAATGCAAAAGGTAAGTGTGCTTTCAGGAGGTAAAGAAGGAAAGGGATTGGGGGAGGGGTGGGGTGTCCAGAGAACAGCAGTCATTGGATACAGGTTGGGCTGACTGAGGTGAACTCAGGAATCATGCCATGAAGGTGGTCTCAAAGACCACTTCTTGGTCTCTGAAGCCTATTAAGTTAGATTACAGGTAGGCCATCTGACCTCTCTGACCTCCTGGCCCAGATCTTCCTGGAAACTACAAGCCTAGCCCTAGATTTTTAGGAAACATCTGTATGTCAAGGAAGAGGGTTACTTCTGCCAGTTAGGGAGTCAGGTAGGCCGCGGAGTGCAAGCCAGAAGTTGCCTAGAAATATGGACCATGTGGAAAGCAAAAGGCGGCCTTTTTGAAGGGGTCCACCACTCTCTTTCTGCCTCAGTCCTGAATCCCTGGAATCCTCTTCTTTTCACACTCATGGCTAGAAATTCAGGTCTCTGCAGTTCAGGTCTCTGCCTTCTTTGCTTCCATTCATGGTTTCCATTAGCTGAAATGCCATGGCCATGGCAATGACCCTTCTTCTTACTTGACCCTGTCCTAGAGCACCCACTTTGTCTCCAAGGCTCACGTTGTGCCTAGGCCAAAATGTAATACACTGGTTCCTCCTGAGAGCTCCTGTTCCCTCATCTGTCCATCAACTCTCATTTTCCCACCTTCATCCTACTTTGGGACTGAGTCCCTTCTGCTTCTGAAGAGAAAGACTGCCACATTAAAACTCTGGCAGTAGACTAATCAAAAGAAGCGAGCCATATACTCTGGGGTCCTGCCTGCAAATGGAACTGAGTGTGTCCTAAACTAAATTATGATGTGGTCTCCTCCGAAGTCACATGGATAGTTGTGATATTTTACCTTCTATCAGTGGGTCAGACCTTCACAGAACATGCTCTTAACATTTGCTGTAAAGGCCATATGTTCAGAAATTATAAAGGTAAGAGTGAAGAACATCATTACATTAAAATGACACTATCCTGGTATCTGAATGCAGTGCTTCTCGAGAAATTGCAGCATTCAAGGCCACATGTATCTTCTGGATCTGGAAGTGCAGATTCTCGACTAAATCCAGTTTTACAGGACAAATTTGTCAGATTTGGTAATTAAAGCCTCAATTGTAAATTTTCAAAGGGCCCTTTCAAGAAAGGAAGGATGAAAACTAAGTTAGGTAAAGGGTTAAGGAGTGAGCAAAGAGCAGCAAGGTGGCTCAGTTCATAGAACCCTGGGCTTGGAATCAGGAATATTCATGTGCATGAGTTCTAATCTGAAATCAAACAGTTACTAGCTGTGTGGTGCTAAGTCACTTAGGTCGCTTAACTGTGTTTGCCTCACTCCGTCATTTTTAACATGAGCAGAAAATGAAAAACCTCTCCTGTGTCTTTGCTCAGGAAACCTCAACTGAGGTCCAGAAAAGTCAGACACAACTGAAACAAGCGAATGATGCCATGCCATGTGTTAAGGTCTGGGGATTCAAACAGAAATGAAGAAAAATTGTCCTCTCTCCATCGAGATTATACTTTGATTGGAAAGACAACACACCAAAGGAGGAGATTTTGGGCACAAGACACTGGGACAGGGTGGCAAACTCAATGAGAAGTTCCAAAATAGAGCACTACGGTGCACATGTGCAAATGTGGACATGTTTGGGCTGACCTTCTTCTTATGTAGGTGTTTGGAGGATGTGAGCTCACCCCATGGTGGGAAAATATTCTTTAGTTGCTCAGAAATTTCATTACAAAAATAAAAGAAGCCATATGTGACATAAAAGAATACAAGATAAAAGAGATGTTTTAAATGAAATCAAAGTGATAAAACATGAAGAGATTTTTATCCACCAAAAAGAGAATTGCTTCACAATAGTACATCTTCATAACCAGTTAATCATACCATTCTGCTAGAAATAAGAAACATCAAATGCCAAGTGCCTTGGCTAAACACATGTTTTGCATGTATCACATTGTGACAATAGATGGGCCCTCCCAAGCATCGAAGGATTTGAAGAAGCAGTCACTTTCTTGTATAATCTTCATCAGTTGACTTTTTGACTCCAAACAACCTAAGCCCAGTGATCAAGAGTTGTAGCAGCATGAAGAAATAATTTATTTTTCATAAATTTGTAGTCTTTCTTATGCATTAGCTTAATGTCTAACCCCACTTGATAAAATTTTACATTTTTAATGAAGGAAGGAATCCCTTATTCCTCATATAGTTATTCTTATTTCTCTATAATTAAATATTAAAATGAAGGAATGTATTTATTCCATGAACACTTGAAAGCAATCATAAAGCAAAGAGAGAAGATGCTTAAGTATGACTCATCATACCCAGGGTCATCTCACCCCCTCAGTATAAGAGTAGAGAATTCTTCATCATTTGGCTGGAAACAGTCTCATACCACTCAGGTGAGGCCATATTGTGAGTAATCTCTCTTTAGAATTCTTTTCATACTTGTCTCTGCTTCACACTTTATTGCAGACTTTTACCAAATTGACTTGATAATTTTTGTTCACTCCTGAGAGATCACTGTACCTTGCTGGTTTTTTCCTCCCAGAATCAACAGTCCTAACCAACTTCTCACAAACTCTTCATAAGAATATTCTTAATATTTCACTTAGGACAGAGGTGCAGTTACACCTGACCCCACTATCTCCCATGATAGTGATACACAGATTCTTGTGCATCACTAACAGAGCACATATCTTGTTCCTAATCCCATCAGAAGCCTTGTCTAGTAAAACATTTTACTAGCTTTGATTATTCCATCATGATTCTCATTTCAAATGTAAAATGCTTTTCACCATATTGTGTTGTGGTCTTAGTTACTGATTTTAAGTGTTGACTCTTGAGGCTTGTAAAAGTTACATGAGTGTTAGGGGAATCCTTTCTCTGGACTTCAGTTTCCTGTTTGAAAGGGATGAGAGTTGGACTAGAGGAATTCTGGAGTCTCTTTGAGCTCTAAATCATGTGACTTTTGATGGTTTAGGAGGTGGTGACATTGAAGGATGTGGTTGTGGACTTCACTAAGGAGGAGTGGGGCCTCTTGGACCGTTCTCAGAAAGAGCTGTTCAAGGAGGTCATGCTGGAGAATGTCCAGAACCTGCTGTCCCTGGGTAAGGACCATTTCCTTTCCTTTCTTGATGTTAATTTTCAGGCCTAAATTTTCACAAGTGGCAGAGAATTCATCCATATTCTGGTGCATCTCAGCTTCAGAACCTTTATTGAGTGCATACTCTTTTGCATGTACTAACTCTCCATTGGTCGTGGCTTGTCACCTTTTCAAGTTAAATAATTTACCACTTCTTAGGTGTCAGACCTAAATGCCAGATTCCACCTCTGTGAATATCTCTACCAACTTCACTGAAAATGTCCTGCCAAAAAGAGTGGGAGGGGATTCTGGCAAGGTGGCAGAGTAGGACAAGAAATCCTTGGCTCTCCAAGAATCTCCTTAAAGAAATAAAACACTCACCCAAACTCTAGACAGTATAAAATACCAGGGAGTCTATCTGCCAAAATAGAAACAGAAACCAAACTGTTCTCCCGTGGAGAATCATTCTGATCTGTTGATATTAAATCTGGTACCCATCTTGAGTCGTGGCTCTTGCTTTTGTTCAATGTGAATGGTTAGCTTAAAGTAAGTAAGTCTTGGAGTCCAGCCCTCTGTGGTGTACAGCTCCTACGTCACCCTCACAGTCTGTCTCTCCACCTTATGCTGATAGTCTCTTAAATGCAGGTCTTTGGTATCAGAATACAGAAAAGTTTGTTGCATTTCAGCTGGTGATGCCCAGGTCATGAGCCTCATAAATCTCCAGTAACCATTGCTATTGAATATGCTTATGTGTGTATCTTTTCCTGTATAGATATTTGATTGTTTGTTTTCTTTAGATTTAGAGAGCAGGTTCGAAGAAAATGAGGTGACTAGAAATCTTGGAATTGTTCTGGAAAAACATGTCCTGCACAGATTGATGAGGGATGGTCCCTGGGACTGCAAGTTGAGAGAAATCCTTGACTCCAATATCAAGTTAGATAAAAGTCCCAAGAGTGACTGTGAATCTGATGTAATTGGAAAGAGATTCAGACAGTCTTGTATTCTAAATCACTGTGAAAATATGACCTTAGGGAATGACTGTGTCAAGAGTGGCACTAGCAGGAGCAAACTTACTTCCTACCAAAGAGTCCACAGTGGAGAGAAAACTTTTGAATGTAATCACTGTGGAAAGGCTTTCAGAACAAGCTCCTGTCTTGTTGCTCATCAAAGAATCCACACTGGAGAAAAACCTTTTGAATGTCATCAATGTGGAAAGACTTTGAAATACAGGAGCAGTCTTGCTGCACATGAGAGAATCCACACTGGAGAGAAACCTTATCAATGTCATCAATGTGGAAAGGCTTACAGTGTCAGCTCCAGTCTTGTTGTACATCAGAGAATCCATACTGGAGAGAAACCTTATGAATGTCATCAATGTGGGAAAGCTTACCATGCCAGAAGTAGTCTTGTTGCACATCAGAGAATCCACACTGGAGAGAAACCTTTTGAATGTAATCAATGTGGAAAGGCTTTCAGAGACAGGTCCCATCTTGCTGACCATCAAAGAATCCACACTGAAGAGAAACCTTATCAATGTCATCAATGTGGGAAAGCTTACCGTGGCAGAAACAGTCTTGTTGCACATGAGAGAATCCATACTGGAGAGAAACGTTTTGAATGTCATCAGTGTGGAAAGGCTTTCAGAGACAGGACCCATCTTGCTGACCATCAGAGGATCCACACTGGAGAGAAGCCTTATGAATGCTATCAATGTGGAAAGGCTTTCACACAGAGGGCAGGTTTTTCTGCACATCAGAGAACCCACACTGGAGAAAAACCTTATGAATGTAATCAATGTGGAAAGGCTTTCCTAAGGAGGCAAAATCTTGTTATGCATCAGAGAATGCATACTGGTGAGAAACGTTATGAATGTAATCAATGTGGAAAGACTTTAACTACCAGGAGTACACTTGAGGCCCATCAGAAAATCCATACTGGAGAGAAACCTTATGTATGTAATCACTGTGGAAAGGCTTTCAGAACAAGCTTCCATCTTGTTGTTCATCAGAGAATCCACAGTGAAGAGAAACCTTTTCAATGTAATCAATGTGGAAAGACTTTTCAAGACAGGAGTCGTCTTACTGTACATCAGAGAATCCATACTGGAGAGAAACCTTATGAATGTAATCAATGTGGAAAGGCTTTCACTACCAGGAGTCACCTTGGATCCCATGAGAGAATCCACACTGGAGAGAAACCTTATGAGTGTAATCAATGTGGAAAGGCTTTCACTACCAGGAGTAAACTTGGGGCCCATCAGAGAATTCACACTGGAGAGAAACCTTATGAATGTAAACACTGTGGAAAGGCTTACAAAGACAGGAGCAGTCTTGCTGGACATCAGAGAATCCATACTGGAGAGAAACCTTATGTATGTCATCAGTGTGGAAAGGCTTACAGTGGCAGCTCCAGTCTTGTTGTACATCAGAGAATCCACACTGGAGAGAAACCTTTTGAATGTCATCAGTGTGGAAAGGGTTACAGTGCCAGCTCCAGTCTTGTTATACATCAGAGAATCCATTCTGGAGAGAAACCTTATGAATGTCATCAATGTGGAAAGGCTTTTACCACCAGGAGTCACCTTGGGGTCCATCAAAGAATGCACACTGGAGAGAAGCCTTATGAATGTAATCAGTGTGGAAAGGCTTTTACACACAAGGAAAGTTTAACTGCACATCATAGAACTCACACTGGAGAAAAACCTTATGAATGTAATCATTGTGGAAAGACTTTTGTAAGGAGGCCGAATCTTGTTATGCATCAGAGAATCCATACTGGAGAGAAACCTTATGAATGTAATCACTGTGGAAAGTCTTACAAAGACAGGAGCAGTCTTGCTGTACATCAGAGAATCCACACTGGAGAGAAGCCTTATGAATGTAATCAATGTGGAAAGGCTTTTAAACACAAGGAAAGTTTTACTGCACATTGGAGAACTCACACTGGAGAAAAACCTTATGAATGTAGTCAGTGTGGAAAGACTTTTGTAAGGAGGCAGAATCATGTTATGCATCAGAGAATCCATACTAGAGAGAAACCTTTTCAATGTATTCACTGTGGAAAGCCTTACAAAGACAGAAGCAGTCTTGCTGTACATCAGAGAGTCCACACTGGAGAGAAATCTTTTGTGTGTCATCAGTATTGAAAGGCTTTCAAAGACAGATTCAGTCTTTCTAGCCATTAGAGAATCCACACTGGAGAAAAGCCTGATGAATGCAATCAGTGTGGAAAGACTTTCACAGACAGGGGAGGTTTTGCTGCACATCAGAGAACCCACACTGGAGAAAAACCTTATGAATGTAATCAATGTGGAAGGGCTTTTTTAAGGATGCTGAATCTTGTTATGCATCAGAGAATCCACAGTGGAGAAAAACCTTTTAAATGTCATCAGTGTGGAAAGACTTTCAGAACAAGAACCAGTCTTACAGAGCATTAAAGAATCCACTGGAGAGAAACCTTATGAATTCAGTCTCTTTGGAATGGATTTCAGAGACAATCTTATTTTCCATCAGGGAATCCACACTGGGCAGTAGCCTTTTGAATATAATAAATGTGGAAAGGCTTTTCCAGTGAGGTAAAGTCTACAATGTAATACAATGTAATCAGGTTGGAAAATCTTTCACACAGAACTTCCATCTTTCTTTCCATCAGAGAATCCACACTGGAGAGAAACCTTATGGATGTAATCATTCTGGAAAGGCTTATAGACAGGAGGAGTCTTGCTGCACATCAGAGAATCCATACCGGACAGAAGTCTTATGAATGGCATCAATGTGGAAACACTTTGCAAGGAGACAGAATCTTGTTATCCATCAGAGAATCCACAGTGGAGAGAAACCCTTTTAATGTCATCAGTGTGGAAGGGCTTTGAGAAGGAGATCCAGACTTACAGTACATCAGATAATCCACTGGAGAGAAACGTTATGAATTCAATCATGTTGGAAAGCATTTCAGAGACAGGGACAATCTTGCCTTCCATCAGGGAATCCACAGTGAGCAGAAGCCTTATGAATATAAGAAGTAGGAAAAGACTTTTCCAATGAGTTAGAGTCTTGCCATCTAGGCATCAGAGAATACATAGTGGGTAGAATGACTTTCAGAAAGAGCTCCCATCTTGCTGGACATGAGATGATCCACACTGCATAGAAGCCTTTTGAATATCATTAGAAGGAAATGATTTTGCACAGAGATGCATTCTTAGTAGACACTCAGGTTTACATCTATGGATGTAATCAATATGGAAAGACTTTTATATACTCCTCCCATCTTGCTACTCACCATGTAATATAATACAGTGTAATCAGTGTGGAAAATCTTTCACACAGAGCTCCCATCTTGCTTTATATCAGAGAATTCACACTGGGGAGAAACTCCAGAATGTAATTATTCTGGAAAGTGTTTCACAAAGTGATCCACTGTTGTTATATATCAAACAAAAAGATACTGCAGAGAGAAGTCTTATGAATGTATTAAATGTGGAATGATTTCCCACTGCTCTCAGATTTACCTAAACATCATAGATAGAATCCCCACTAGAGGTGAATCTCATGACTGTTATGAATGTGTCAAAGGTTTTAGTTACCCACTTTTAGCATATGTAACAAAAGCTTCCACACTTGGGAGAAACCTTATGACTAATCAAGGTGGTGATGCCTTTAGACAGCAATCATGGCCTATTTCCCTTTTCAGAATTCTTATGAGATAGAAATCTGATCGTTGTCATGAAGAAGGAAAGAAATTCAAATGGAGTTCAAAGGTTCTTGAGGTTTAGAGAAAACATTCTGAGGAGCATTTCCCTGTGGTGTCAAGATCACTTCTTACTTTCTATCAGAGGATTCTTTGTGGAGAGAAGCCTCCCCAATGTGTCTAATTAACAAGGGAAGGCCTCTTGCTGCAGCCCAGACTGCATTAGACCTGCCACCAGAAGAGACCTCATTAAACATCCCCAAGTTCCCTCTTACACATAAAACCCTGCACATGTAATGGATTTTCCCTGAAATCCTGCTATTTTCCATCTCTCCTCAATATTTCATGCCATTCATAAACTTCATTTCTTCAGCCATTCCTCCATTAATTGCTACTCACAGTGTTTCCTGTTCTTTGCAGGCAGAAAATTTCGTTAAGTGTCTTGATACATGTTGGACATCAATTTCTGTAATGCTTTCTTTAAGAGGTTATGTGAATTCCAGTTCAGCCTGTGGTACTTCCTGGTTGTATATCACTGAGCAAGTCATGTCACCTAATCCTGCCTGAGTTTCCCCATCTGTGGAATGGGGATGATAAGGGCATTTACCTCCTAGAGTTGAGGTGAAGATTTAATTAAGCAATATTTGTAAACTGTTTTGCAAACATTAAATCAGTATGAAAATACTATTTTTGTGGCTATCATTCCTTGTAACCTTAGTCTAGTCATGGATAGCTCAAGTGCACAAAAGAGAGGGAGACAGAAACAGATAGACACAGAGAGACAGTGAATCCCTGATGTTAGCCAAGGGAAATTTGCTTCCTTTGCTTACTACCACAGAAGAAATCCATTTTCTTCACCCAATTGCATTGGATGTTGTAAAAGATACTCTTTTGTTGGAGACGTATTGATATTTTTTAAGGTACTGGACCATTTTGTTTTATGTTTTTTTATTATTAATTTATTTCTTTTCAGTTTTCTACAATCGGTTCCTTAAGTCTTGGATTCCCCCCTCCTCCTATATGAGTCAATCTTATATAGGTTCTACACCTACATTCTTATTACACACTTTTTCACATTAGTCATGTTGCATAGAAGAATTAAAATGAATGGGAGAAACCATGAGAAAAACCATAACGAAACAGAACACAAAAGAAAATATTGTGCTTAATTTTGCAGTTCAATCCCATAGTTCTTTCTCTGCATCTGGATGGCATTTGCCTTCAAGAATCCATTGGGAATGTTTCAGGTCCTTGCATTGCTGTGAAGGGCTAAGTCTACCAGAAAAATGCCTCACACACTGTGGTTGTTACTTTGTACGATGTTCTCCTGGTTCTGCTCTTTTCACTCGACATCAGTTCATAGAAGTCCTTCCAGGCCTCTCTGAAGTCTTCTTGTTCATCATTTCTTATAGCACAGTAGCATTTTGTGACATTCATATACCATAACTTGTTCAGTCATTGCCCAGTTGATGGGCATCCCCTCAGTTTCCAGTTCTTGACCCCCACAAATCGTGCTGTTATGAATATTTTTGTACATGTGGGGGACCTTTCCCATTTTTATGATCTCTTGGGGCTACATTTCTAGAAGTGATATTGCTGAGTCAAAGGATATGCATATTTTTATAGCCCTTTGGGCATAGTTCCGGATTGCCCTCCAAAATGCTTCGATCACTTTGCAGCTCCACCAGCAATGAATTAGTGTTCCAACTCTCCCACACCTTGTGCAGCCTTTATCATCTTCCTGTTGTATCATGTTAGCCAATCTCCTAGGTGTGATGTCATATCTCAGAGTTATTTTGATTTGCATCTCTCTAATGAACAGTGATTTAGAGCATTTTTTCATATGATTTTAGATAGCTTTTATTTCTTCCTCTGAAAACTGTTTGTTCATAACCTTTACCCATATCTGTCAAGGAATGACCAGTTTTCTTGTAAATTTGACTCACTTCTCTGCATATTTTAGAAATGAAGCCTTTATCACACACACTAGATGCAAAAATTCTTTCCCAATTTTCTTGCATCCCTCCTACTATTGGTTGCCTTGGCTTTAGGAAACCTTTTCTATCCACTTCCTCATGCCAGGAGATGAGCAGTGCCATCCCTAATAGGATGTTCAGACACCCTAGGGGCTGGCCAAATCTCATTGCTGCTTCCAGTGACACAACAGCCCTAGGACCTGGACACCCTGTGTGCAGAATTGTGACTGTAGCTCCCATTGCATCCACACTGCTGCTTCATTTGTCCTTGTCACCACAGGACTTTGAGATTGGTAAAATGGCATGGGTGATGTCTTCTGATCTGTGGGTAAATTAGATTTAAGTGAGGCAGAATTGCACAGTCATTGGCCTCACCCTCTCCTCCAAAGTCATCACAGTCCAGTGACAGGACAGAATCAAGACTGGTTTTGGTTCAAGATGGCAGTGAATGGTCTTGGTGTCTTCGATGGTCAACCCAGCCCTAAGTGGTTCACAGCAGTTGCCTGAGCTGCCTTCATGGCCATTTGAAGGAATTGTTCTCATCCATTCCACCAGGAGATATCTTCACATGTTTGGACTAGACACCTCCCTAATTCTCCAACGGGTTTGAGACCCCTTGGTTACCCTCAGCCTGGCTTAGCCCATCTGCCCAAATAATTTACCAGGGTGTGGCTGCTGCACATGTTATTGACTCTTGGAGGAATGTGTGAAAATTAAAGGTGGAAAACCACTGAGAAGAGCTTAGGAGCCTTCACACCAGAGGTACCAGTCTTCGCAGAATACACTCTACATCAGTGAATCAATTAAGAGCTGGTTTTAGGGAAAAAACAATAAAAGAGATAAACCTTTGGTTAATTTATTAGATAACAGAAAAGAAAGAAAACCAAGTGACCAGTATCAAAAATGAAAAGAGTGAATATGCCACCAATGAGGAAGAAATTAAAGCCATCATTAGTAACTATTTTACTCAATTGTATATGAATCTAGTGAAATGTAGGAATATTTGCAAAAATGTAAATTGCCCAGATGAACAGAGGAAGAAACAAAATAAATAATCCCATTTTAGAAAAACATCTAGCAAGTCAACAATGCACTCCCTTAGAAAAATATCTCCAAGAGCAGATTACTTTGTAAGTCATTTCTCCCAAAGAACATTGAATTCCAATACCCTGTAGAATCTTGGGGAAAATATTCATAGTCTTAACCAGATTCCTTTTATGACTCAAATAAGATGCTGATACCTAAACTGGGAGGAGCCAAAATAGAGAAAGAAAGTTAGATGATCATTTCCCTAATGAATATTGGTGGAAAAATTCTAAATCAAATATTAACAACGAGATTACAGCAATTTATCACCAGGATATGCACCATGCTCAGGTGGGATTTATACCAGGAATTCAGGGTTGTTTCAACCTTAGGAAAACTATCAGCATAATTGACCACATGAATAACCAAACTAATCAAAATCGTATGATTACCACAATAGATTCAGGAAAGGCTTTTGTCAAAATTAGGCATCCATTCCTTTTAAAAATACTAGAGAGCATAGGAATGAATGAAGTTTTTCATAAAATTAAAAGAAGTGTATCTAAAACTATCAGCCAGCATTATACGTCAGGGGGATAAGTTAGAAGCATTCCCAGTAAGATCAAGGGTAAAAAAAGGATGCCCACTATCACCACTGTTGTCCAGTATTGTGCTCGAAATGTTAGCTTTAGCAATAAGAGAAGGAAAAGGAATTGAAGGAATTAGAATAGGCAGTGAGGAAACAAAGCTATCACTTTTTGCAGGTGATAGGATGTACTGAGAGAATCAACTGAAAACTGACTTGAAACAATTAACAAGTAGACTTGCAGGATATTAAATAAATCCACATAAGTCATCAGCATTTCTATATGTCACTAATAAAGCTTAGCAGCAAGAGATAGAGAAATTCCATTTGAAATGACTAGACAGTACAAAATATTTGGGAGTCTACCTCCCAAGACAAACCAGGAACTGTATGAACAGAGTTACAAAACACTTTTTACACAAAGTAAGATCTAAATAATTGAAAAATGTCTGTTGCTCATGGGTAGGCTAACCTAATAATAGGATAAAATTGACAATTTACTTAATTTGCTGATAATTCAATTGGAAAAGGCAGGCACTTAAGTTGCGGTTAGACTAGGTACTTCCTGAAGCAAGTTGAATGTACTCCATTTGGAATGTGAGTGTATTGGGGGTATACACCGTGTTTCAGCGCTTAACAACTATTAAAACTAGGATTCTAACAGACTAGGACCTATGTCTGTGTAACAGCAGGCAAAGTAGAATCTGCTGTTTTTCTGGCTTTTGTTTTAACCAATCAGGTATGTGCATGTTTTGTGGAGCGCATCAGACATGGACATGTGGGTTCTAGCCACTCAGATACTGAACAGGACTGTATATGGAGAGCTAGTGTTGTGAAAGCATACCCGAGGAAAGCCAGCCCTGAAGGGCTGAGCCAGTGTAGAGAAGAAGGGAGTGGAGAGGAGACCTCTGAGCAGGGAGGAGACCTTTGGGCTGACCAATAAGACCTCTGATGGCAGAGACTTGGTGAAAGAGCTTCCAGACTTTGAAAGGGAATAGAGCTGTAGAGCAGAAGCATGCCCATAAGGATAAGCCTCTTTTGAGAGCTGTTAAAGCCAACTGAGTTGTTAACACAGAGCCAGTGGCCTTTGGAGGCGAAATGAGATGATAGTGCTGGTGGTGTGTGTCAGTGTTATTGTCCTGTTCAGCCTTGTTTTCCCAGAGACAGATGCTGCCTGAGGCATGATGGTCTACCTGTACTCTAGCTGACTAGGCTTCAGAGACCAAGAAGTGGTCTTTGAGGCCACCTTCATGCCATGATTCCTTCTTCACTCAGTCCTCTAGAGCTCCCCTCCTCCTTCCCCTTCAGAGACCCTGTCTCCTGTTTCGAGAGAGTTCAACTCTCTCCTGCACAGCTTGTATCCTGTGACTGCTGCTCTCTTGTCACCCACTCACCCCTAAAATCCCTTTCCTCCTTTATCTCTGGGAAGGACACACACCTTTGGCACTCCTATTTCCCAAATCAGACCACTGAGGCTTTCACATGAAAAGCGGCCAATGGTTTTTAGAAGAGAATTTTTCAGAAACCTAAACTGACTCCATTGGATGCTATACTGGATGTTCTGAGGTCCATGTCCTCATTGTCCCCTGCAGTATCTCCCTTGCCCCAATGTCTTTGAGAAAACTGAGGAGCCACTTCCTGTCCTGTTACTCTGTCTAAGAAGTCGCAAAGGACTTAGCAGGGTATAATTTTATGTTTGTTCATTTAAGGATGAGATGAGAGAATGACTGGAAGGCCAGGGACTGTCCCTGAGAGAAGTACAGAGACTGAGGAGTGGAGAATAGAAAGACCTCACAGCAGTGTGTGGGAAGTTGTTTCCACAGGATTAAAACTCCTCCCAGTTCTGGGTGATCTCAGCTAATCAGAGTTGTGATGTAGCAGAAACAGACTCCTGATCAGTAAAAGGTGAGAAACTTGTTCCCAAACTTGATGAGCTGTTTGAGGGGAAGCCTGTCAGAGAGAACATGAAGTGAGGTGTTCAGGCTTCTTCTAGCCAGTGCATGCTGGGGCAGGCGATTCGAATTTAGAACAGTGTAAAAGGATTTGCATTCGTCTGCATAATTGTACTAGCCATCCCTTGCGAGCTGGTGAATGTATAAATTAATAAAAATCTTTCCTTATTTCACACATATTTTTCTTTGTTTAAAGTGAGCATGTTTCTCACAAATGTAGTTATCCTGGGAAAATTGGAGCAGGGGAGAGAGGTCATGGTTGGATTACAATTCATTCATGTCCTCAAATTATTTTTGAAGGATTCTCTCAATTGAACCTGGGCTGCAGCAGGGCTGGGGTGCTGTCCAAAGTAGTTAAGGATCTGGGAATCAGGAAAGTGAGCAAGGACCGAGATGATTTCACAGGCTGGAGTCCACTTTTCAAGTGGCCAGCTCTCAAAGTACCCTGAGCTAGAGCCAAGAGAGGCCTTAGAGATCCAGGCCCTCATTTTGCCTGGAGGACCAGGGCTCAGAATGATCAGTGACTGACCCAGTGTCACAGGGACATGAAGGAACAGCCAGGATTCCAACCTCAGCCATAGGTTTACGAACAGTAGGCAATTCCAAGATCACTTTGTGACATGTTTCCAACTCTAAACATTGCTGAGTTATTATTGTTTGTTGTTTTCTGAGCTGATCTCCAAATCACAGAAATGCAAGTATATGTGAAACCTGGAAGGGGCTTAGTTTGAGGTCACCAAGTCCAGCCCCCTCATTTTACAGGGGAGAACACTGAGGCTCAGTGAGTTACCTGCAAGGCTTAGTGGAGAGAGCCTGGAGTCAGAGAAGAGAGAATGCTCCTTCTGATATTTCCTGGCTAAGGCTCTAGGAAAGTCACTGCACCTATTAGCCTCAACTTACTCATCTGTTCAATGGGGATAACAACCCCTCCCTGCCAGGAGTGTTGTAAGGATATCATGAGATCACACCTGAAAAGCACTGCATGAGTGCTAGAGTGTGTTCATGGGACTTGGCTCTGTTGTATTCAAACCCAGGTCCTCATTCCAAATACAGAGCTCTTCCCCACCTCTACCAGGCAGCCTTCCAGCATGGGGAAGGGGTCAAGGTTGATGGAGAGTTCTTTCTTGGGAGGAAAGGAGAAGGTTTCTTGGGGAGGAGGGACAGGAGACAAAAAGGATTCTGAAAAATGCTTCATTTCCTCTCCCAAGGTGGTCTCCCTTCCACAAGGAGAAGAGAGGGAGGACAGACAGCTCTGGGGTTGTATGGACTAGGGTTTCAGATTATGGGGGGACACCTGAGACCCAGACTTACTCTCTCTGGCCAATCACTCCTGGTCCTTTGATGTCTTCTACATCTGGCTACAGTGTTCAATGAAGACCCAGTGGGACTGCCCCCTGGATTCTGTCCTCCAACCTTCCATAACTCGCAGTATTGATATTTATTCTTCCTCTGCCCCTTTGCCTTCCTAACCAGGGAAGGTGAATCTTGGTTTCACCCTGCCCTTCCTCCTCCCAGCCCAGATGTGTGGGGTTGAGATGAGGGGAGGGTAGACTGTCCAAACCAACTTTTCCCTGGGCTGGATTCGTTGTGACCTGGGGTCAGTGCTGCCACCCCCTTCCCCAATAATACAGAGGTGTCTCCAAGCCAAGATCCCTTCTTCCTTTGAGCTGGGGGCTCTGATCCCAGACCTGTCCCTGCCTCCCAGACTGAGTCAGATTTAGGACTCCCCAGAGATCTTAGTTATTCTTTATGCCTGAGGGGAGGAGACAAAGACTTTTAGCCTGCCTCAAGTCTCTCCCCATTCCAGTCCAGCCCTAAAGGGCAAGTCTCTTCATGTCACCCCCTTCTCTTGTTCAATAACTCCAGTGGCTCCCTATTGCTTCCAGGAACAAATACAAAATTCTGAGTTTGGCATCCAAAGCCCTGCATAGCTTGGTCCTCTCCCACCTTAACAGTCTTCTTATACCTTTCTCCCTGCAGGGAGGTGGTGCAGTGGATAAAGCAGGAGTGCCAGAGTCAGGAGATATGAGATGTTTATCTGAGAAACTGTCTATAAAATTCCCACCCCCAATTTTCTGTTTCCTTCTGATCTTGCTTACTTTGGCTTTACTTGTGCAAAACTTTTGTCATGTAAAACAATGGGAAATTATTCATTTTGGACCTCACATGGCATCTCTTGTTTGTGCACAAACTGCTGCTGTATGTTGCACATCTATTCTCTTCATATTCTCTCTTTTATTATTTCTTGGGCAGTACCACAGAGTTTTGATAATCTCTGCTTTATACTCCAGTTTAAGATCAGGTTACTGAGTGGAAGTGAAATGGAGTTATGTGGAAGGCTGCAGTTCAGACTTGGACAGGTCCATCACTTTTAGCTTAGTTTCTTTTACTTTTTTTTTTTTTTTTGCAACAAATCAGGACTTTGTTTATTGTATTGTGGATTGTGGATTCTTTTTTTTTGAAATAGTATTTTAGCTTTTCAAATTACAGGTAATGACAGTTTTCAGCATTCACTTTTTATAAAATTTTTTGTTCCAATTTTTTTCTCCCTGTCTTCTTTCCAACCTCCCTCAGATACAAAGCAATCTGATATAAGTCACACGTGTACAAACATGTAAACGTTTCCATGCTGGTCATGTTGTGATAGAAGAAACAGAACCTCAGGGGAAATCATTTTTAAAAGTGAAAGTGGTGTGCTTTGATCTGCAGTCAGACTCCAGAGTTCTCTCTCTGGATGTAGATAGCTTTCCCATCCTGAGTCTTTTGGGAATTCACTGAATGGGCATTCCCTCATTCAAAGTGGGAATCTGAAAAGGCCTTAGACTGAAAGGGCCAGGGCTCCCATTGCATCCTGGGTCATCTTTAGTCATCCTGATGAATATCTGGTCACTGGATTCAGATGGCTCTGGAGGAGAAGTGAGACCGATGACCTGCACAGCCCTCCCTCAGTCAAATCAAAGTCAACTGCAGATCATGTGATCATTTCCCTGATGTCATGGTTCCACATTGATTTCATTCATAAGACTTCTCTTCAGTATCAGTTTTTTGATGTCTAACAATACCGTGTGTTCGTCCTTTGTTGCCAAAGACTGTGGCATCAGAGACTGAATCTCTTTCCAATTTCATCAAATTCACAGTCACTCTTTGGATTGATATCGACTTTGAGAATAAAGTCATGAATTTCTCTCAGATTGAATTCCCAGGGACCATCACTCATGAATCCTTGCAGGTCACACTCTTCTAAAAGAATTCTCAGTTTTCTCAGTATTTTTTTTACTTCAAACTTGGTCTCTATATCTGAAGAAAATAAGCATTCAAACATAAATACAGAAAAAGATATACATGCATAAATCGATAGTTACTAAACCCTTATGCAGCTCAAATGCAACAAAACTTCATGTTTTCTTGGAGCAAACAGTGACATTACATGGACTGTCACTGTAAGGAGAACAGACAAGATGTAAGTGACAAAGGAGATATACAGCACAGAGTGCTGCACCTGTCAGAGTCTGAACACTCACATTCAACAAAAGCAGCATCCCCAAGGTAAGGTCACTACCAGAAGACTTAATGTCAACAGCTAAGAGTGACTCTCCATGGGAGAACACTTTGTTTCTCCCTTGAAGAGAAGGCTGAGCCCAAACATGGTTTTCAACATTCCAGGAGGAAAGGAGTGGCCAGATTTCAGAGATTTATTGTACAGTACCATGTTGACTCATGTGGGTCAGAACACGAGTGAAAATCTAAATTGGTTTCCATGACAATGATGGGGATATTCAAAAAGTGCTAAATAAAAATGAGAAGTTGACAGGCTTACCCGTAGATTACTTCATCCATCTCTAAAAGATTGTATTGAACTCAAGTAAAAGTGAAATGCAAGCAAAGCTGAGAGAGATTCAGGATTCTTGACTCAGTATGAAGGCAGATGGAATTCAGTTTTATGGTGATTGTAAAAATCCAAAATATTTTTATGATACCCTAAAGGCTATGTGAATTGTCCTTTATTCCGAAGAAGACCTTGACTTCAAGAAGATGACACCATGCCATGCGTTAGAATAGCATTTAAGTGAAGGAGAATTGTGCAAGGTCAGCAAGCTAACTTTCTCCTCCAGAGCCATCTGGGTCCAGTGGTCAGATGGAGATAAGGACAACTGGAGATGGCCAAGCCCCCTGAAGGCTATTTATAGGCCAAACACCTATCCAACTATGGTACACC
Organism: Notamacropus eugenii; assembly: GCF_028372415.1. Lineage (NCBI taxonomy): Eukaryota > Metazoa > Chordata > Mammalia > Diprotodontia > Macropodidae > Notamacropus > Notamacropus eugenii. The sequence continues at coordinate 20,085,492 of NC_092876.1, forward strand.
TCAACTACTCAGGGCTGATGGAGTCAGGCTGATTAATGATAAGGACATGATGTGGAGAGTTGGACTGAACACCTCCTTAGCATTCTCAAGAGATCATTTTTAAACACTACTGAAGCTACTGACCATTTATCTCAGGATTTACCCCATCCTGCTTAAGCCATGCTCCAATTGATGGACAAGCCCACATTTTATACTTGTTACTAACAGTGATCGTGTAAACTTTCTTCTAAAATGAGATTTTTCTGATTTCCAAAGTTAGCACTTTTTTCGAATGGTAGGAGGAGCCCAAGAAATACCTGGGAAGGGGGTTGTGGGTCTCAGTAGTCAGCAGGAGCCCCATGTATTTTGAAACACATATTTTTTTTCTATTTTCCTTAATCATCTTGCAAAACAGACCCCAGATCTCATTATTGGATCAATGGGTAGTCACAGTTTAATTCTTTGGGCATTCTGCAGAACTGATGGATCACTTCACAATTCCACCAACCATGAATTAGTGTCCCAAATTTTCCATATCCCACCCAACATTTGTCCCTTTCCCCTGACAGGTGTAAGATGATATCTGAACGTTATTTTAGTTAGCATTTCTGTAATAATGATTTTGAATGTATTCTCATATGACTGTATATAGTTTAGATTTATTCAGCACACACTGCCTGTTCCTAGCCTTTGACCATTGAGAGTTGGGGAATGACTCATATTCTTTTAGATTTGACCAAATTCTTTATATATTTGAGATTTGAGACTTCTATCTGAGGAACTGTCTATAAAAGTCCCACCCCCAATTTTCTGTTTCCTTCTGATCTTGGCTACATTTCCTTTATTTGTCCACAACTTTTGCAATGTAAAACAATGGGAAATTATTCATTTTGGACCTCACATGGCATCTCTTGTTTGTGCAGAAACTGCTGCTGTATGTTGCACATCTATTCTCTTCATATTCTCTCTTTTATTATTTCTTGGGCAGTACCACAGAGTTTTGATAATCTCTGCTTTATGCTCCAGTTTAAGATCAGGTTATGGAGTGGAAGTGAAATGGAGTTATGTGGAAGGCTGAAGTTCAGACTTGGATGGGTCCATCACTTTTAGCTTAGTTTTTTTTTTCCAAATCCTTTTAAGTTAGTGAAGTTAAACCAGTCATGTTCATGGATAGGTCCCAGGAGTGGAGGTGGCTCATACTGGTAATTTTGTTTACTTGGCTTCACGAAAGAAAATTCTTTTGCTCAGCCAGTATTCGAAATTGGATCAGTGAAATAGTGAAGGGGAGGGAGAGGTACAGATAGTACTTAAAAGAAGAATAACATAAAAGAAAAAAATAGCAAAACTGCAATCCTTGGAGATAATAATATATCACTAATCAGACTTAAGAAAAATTAAAAGGATAAACACGAAAGAAATTAAGGACTTTCAGTTAATTTCAGCAACATTTGTAGGAACAGACCTGTTGATTACTGAATTGGAATGCAAAGGAGTATACTTGTCAGCTAACATGTCTCCTGGTTATTGAATCCTTTCCCAGGAATCTGACTCTCCATGATCTAATTTGGGTTTTTCTTGGAAAAGATACTAGAATGGTTTATCCCAGTGATCGTGTAAAGTCTCTTCTAAGATGAGATTTTTCTTATTTCCAAATTTTGTGCTTTTTTCAAATGTTGGGAGGAGCCCAAGGAATACCTGGGAAGGGGGTTGTGGGTCTCAACAGCCCCAAGCCCCTCCTAGTCTATCCAAGGTTAAGAGAAGTGGAAGGAGAGAAAAGGGAATGGCTGTGAGTGTAGGGGAATGAAGGCCCAGAAAAATGAGGAAAGGGAAAGTGGAATTCCAGAATATAGGCATGGAGGGGTATGTGTGTGTGGTGGGGGGAATGGAGCAATAACAAATGCCAATCCAAGTGAATAAAGGAAGGGTCAGAGGTGGGAGAAGTGGTGATACCCCAACCCCCACATTCCCATACCATCTGCAGTCTGGGGCTCAGTCGTCAAAAAGACTTGGATTTGCAGGAAAGGGTTTCCAAAGACCTGTGCCTGTAGTTAGGTGGGCTAATAGGGACAGAACTGGGCTCTGGTCCTAGAATCTACAGCACTTACTGCAAACCCTAGCATGGATTGTGTTTGTCCTTTGTTGCCGAAGAAGACCATACCATCAGAGAAATGATGATGTGACTTGCCCTTGACTGTGTTTTGAGTGAGGGAGGGCTGTTGCAGGTCACCAGCCTCACTTCTCCCGAGCCATGTGAATCCAGTGACCCTCAGGATAACCGGAGATGACCCAGGATTAATGAGGAGCTGAATAAGTGACCATTCATTCATTCATTGGGAGAGAGAGGTAAGAGGGACTGAGAACTAAGTTCCAGGCTCCCTGGCTCTGAGGCCCCAGTCCCTGCCCACTGGGCATTTAGAGGTAAAGCTGAGCTGGGGCAGAAATGAGTCACAGCTTCTAGATTCTAGATTCTTAGATAAAGAAGGAACCTGGGAGATGATTCACTTCATGCCACCCTCTACCAATAAGGCTGAGCAGGCCAATCAATAAACATCAATTAAGCACCTCTTAGCTGGTGCACTGGACAGAGTGCCTAGTCTGGAGTCAGACTTAATAAGTTCATATGTGTGGGGAAACTGAGGAACATTCTCCCCAGTCCCTTGCATGACCACCACATGGCCTAACATAAGGAATGTCACTTAAAGTTGGTATGCTTAACTGGGAATGCCAGGGGAAGCAGCAGAATGAATGAAGCAGGTGGCCAGGGGGAAGAGACCCTTATCTTAAGAGTCATCAGACTCCTTAAGGAAGGACCTGGCCAGCCCTTGGGCACACACATCAAAGTCAACAGCTGGAACTTTTGGCCAGAGGTCCTTCTTTGTTCTAACTGTCCTCTTTTTCCTGAAGTTACATGTATAAAGGGACTGAGTGAGAGAAGGATCTTTGGAGGTCTTTTGTTGCAGACTGGTAGAGGTAGGGAAGATCTCTTCATTGGGAATCAGGATCTAGGTTAGAATGCAGCTTCCCAGGTCCCACTTCTACTCCCTAGTAGACTCCTGCTTCTACTCTCCCAGCCAGGACCTTTGCTGCCTGCTCCCCACTTTCAGCCTCTCCTGTTGCCAAAGTGTTGGAGCTCAGACTTGGCTGATGAAGTATACTTTTTCTGTTCCGTCTTAACTATTATCAGATGTTTCTATGTATACACTTGCTAACTTGTACTATTTGTAGTAATAAAACTTAATTGCCTATTAAGCTTGTTTTAATGCATGTCATTGTATCTTAAGATCCTAACCTAAAGTCAAAGTACTGCACAGTCTACATAATCCCTTTCCATTACAATATGCCAACCTCAGATACTAACTGTGTGACCCTGGGTAAGTCACTTAATCCTCCTTGCCTCAGTTTCCTCATCTGTAAAAAGGAGATGCAAACTACTGAATGGGAACAGATTTAGTGAAGACTTCTCAGTGGTATGGAGACTCCTTCCTAGAGTAGAAGAGACCTTAGGCTGAGGTTTTGAGTCCTCCAGAGTCAGGTGATTTCCAAGAAGCCTGCTGACACATCAGCCAGCATACTCCCATTTAGCAGGATCAATGATCAGCTATGGTTCACTAACTCCTCAACACCTTGTTTGCATATGTACATGCAGTCTGCAGTCCTCACTCTGGTCTGCTTAATTTGCATGAGTTGTCAATGCCAGATTTGCATGTGATGACATGTACTTTTGTGGGCTTTGTAACCATCCATGGAAAGGGAAATTTGAACTGGGTTCCAAAAGGGATGGCTAGATTCTGCACCTAGAATATAAGAGTGTGTTTTTCAGCCAGTGAGAATAATGGTCACTCGTGGGAGGGGTACTTCCCTGTCAGGGTCTATATAAGTTGCCATCCTGCTTCTGTAAGGGGCCTCCCAACTCCAGGTTTACTGGTGGAGGGACCATCTGCTTCTCTTGAGAACTGAATAAGGAAGGTGTTTTTGTTTATACTTTGAGATGCCTCTGAGCAGTCAACTTGAGTAGGGGTCCTGCCATCCCACACACTAGTATTTTTCTCAAGAAGTCCCCAAAACAAGTCCCAAAGAGTCAGACAATGCTGAAAACTTCTAAAATTGCAAAAAAATGTCTCTGCTTTGTGTCAGTCACTGTGTTCAGGCCTACAAGGCTTCTTGGACCAGTTTTTGAACACAGACCAGTGCTGGGAGGAGAGTAGGAAGGAGTTTTAAGTTTGTTCCTTTAAATAAGGGAAGAGAGGATGATGAAGAGGCCAGAGACTGTTCTTGCAAAGAAGAGCCGAGTGCAGAGGAGTGGAGAATAAAAAACCCCCACAGGAATCTAGTTGGTTCTCAAAGTGGGTTTGAAGGATTCTCCCAATTGAGCCTGGGCCCCCACAGGGTTGGGATGCTGTCCAACATAGGAATGGATCAGGGAATCAGGAAACTGAGCAAGGACAGGGATGGTTTCACAGGCTGGAGTCCTCTCGTAAAGTGGCCCAGCTCTCAAAGGACCATGGGCTGGAGCCAAAGGGGACCTCAGAGTTCCAGGACCTCATTTTGTCTGGAAGAACAAGGTTCAGAATGATCAATGATTAGCCTAGGGTTATAGGAGCATTAAGGAACATCCAGAATTCCATCCTGGGTCACAGATTTACAACAGCAGGGAATTTCAAGATCATTTTCTCACATCTTTCCAACTCAACTGAGGTTTTTTTTTTTTTTCTGAGCTGATCTCCAGATCACAGAAATGCATGTCTATTTGGAACCTTAAAAGAGCTTAGTCTGAGGTCACCAAGTCCTGCCCCCTCATTTTACATACAAGAACACTGAGGTTCAGTAACTTAGCAACCAAAGACAAAGTGGATAGAACCTGTAGTCAGTGAGACCCAAGAGAATCCTCCCTCCACCATATTCTAGGTAGGACACTGGTAAAGTCACTACACCTCTCAGCCTCAGTTTGCTTCTCTGTCAAATGAGAGAAAAACCCCTGTCTGGCAAGGTTTTGTGAGGATCAAAAGAAATCACGTGTGTAAAGCACTGTACAGAATCTAGTAGTGGGACCTGGGAAGCTGGATTTGAACCTAGGTCCTGATTCCAAATGCAGAGATCTTCCTTACCTCTCCCAGGCAAACTGACATTATGAGGGTAGGAAGGAGGCCCCTGAAGAGTTCTCTCTTGGGAAGACAGGAGAGGGATTTTTGGTGAGGGGGAACATAAGACTGAAAGAATTCTGAAAAAAATGCTTCATTTCCTGTCCTGAGGTTTATCTACTAAACGAGGTGGTAGAGGGCAGATAGTTTTGGGGCTGCCCAGACCAGGGAATCTGATAGGAGGCAACTTACAGAAATAAATTCCAATTCTTATACCCTAACACAAAGAATCCCACCTCCTCACTATCCCACTGATGAGGTTCAGACTCTGGGAGCCTCCTTGAGCTCCCCTTGAATCTTCCCACTGAATGTGGCCTTGCTTACTCAAATCTAATCTTCCCATTTGTTCCGGGAGTCTCAGGAAGCCCATGCCCTTTTCATCATCATTTCTGGTCTCTGTTGCACTCTCCACCCTTGATCCTATCAACCCCATACCCATACTTCCCCTATCAAGATCTCTGGATTGCCCCACCTGCTTCCCACCCAAACCCTCCCTAGTCTGATATCTCCTGATAGCCTCCAGCTGTTTCCAGCCTTTGGCCCTCCTTGGACTTCTCCTCAGGACCCTTCCTAAATCCCTCCTCCCATCACCGTGGACTACCAGACCACCCCCCAGATCCCTCCTATACTCTTTTCTGTATTTAAGTCCCACCTTGCCTCCATGAAGGCGCTTAGATTCAATCCAGCTCAGACTCTGTCTAGCTGGGATTGTGTCTGGCCCGCTTGTGAATACAAGCGTTAGAAAAGCTTAGGCTCCTTAAGAGGCAGCCCAATTAGGCAAATCCTTAATAAACTTTGTTTTCGTTGGCTTTAAGAAGGCTTGAGTCGAATTCATTCGAGCACGACCTGGACCGTAGGCATTTTGGGGTTCCCCTCACCATTAACCTCATCACCACCTCTCCATTGGCTGGGAGGCAGGCTTACAATCTAAGCTAGAAAAACTAGACCAACCCCGGGAAATTTTTACCTATCCCAAACACAATTACCTCATTTAATACCTAACTTAATTGCTGATGGGGCTTTAGAAGGGAGGGGAGGGGAAGAAGGGGGAGCCGATAATGTTGATGTGGTAACCAGTACAAGAAACGAAGGGGAGATTTAAGTAACTTCCAAGTTTCAACTACAATCCATAGCACTTTCAGAAAGAAAGCTTGCGGAGGTGAGGTGGGGGTGGGGGACTGACTGCCCAGGTATCCAAGGAGAAAGGCCTTATGGAAAAGAAATTTTATTTAGAAAATATAATATTTCGATATTTTTATTATGAAAAGTCTTCACAATCTCCTCATCTCACTCAGGGGGCTCCTGAGACCAGATTTATTTTCTCTGACCAAAGACCAGAGTCCTTTGATGCCTTCTCCATCAGAGCTGAAAGAAGGCTGGGAGGGACTGGTCCCTGGAATGTGTCCTCCACCCTTCCACAGCTCCCAATATTTATGTCTCTACTCCCTCCACCTCTTTAGCTATGCAAGGCTAAATTTGGGTCCTCCTTGCCCTGCCTCCTCGCAGCCCAGGTGTGGGTGGGTGAGGTGGTGGGAGGGCCAACCATCCAAATTCCGCTTTACTTATCCTGGTTTAGTTGAGTGCCCCAGGGTCAGTGCTGCCATCCCGCCCCAATAATGCAGAGCTACTTCCAAGCAAAGAAGATTATGGAAAAGGAAAAAGAGTTTATGTTTTAAAATACTTAGAACAGCTTTGTTTTTCATAGTAAAGGACTGAAACTTGCCGGGATGGCCATCAAATGGAAAATGGCTGGAGTGGGGTTGAGTACAACCTGTGGTCCATGGTCGGTGGTTTCAGCTGTGCTGGAGGATGGTCTATTAAGAATGTTATCAGCTTGAAAGTAAATCTCATCTGCCTTCTTACTAAGCCTGTAAGAATCCTGCATTTCTATAAACTTTTCTTTCATTTAATTCTTGGTGAAGGTAAAAGCTGCCTTCTTAGATAGGGATGGAGAAAGAAACCTATTGGTAAGCCCTTTAAAAATTTTTTTTTAATTTAGTGTTTTTTGAATTTCCCCATAATTGTCATCAAACCCGTTTGGATGTTTACATGTATTCTGGCCCCGATGAGGAAATGCGGTGCTGTGCAAGAAATCTCTGAACACATCTTTTCTGCTCAAATATTGCAAACTGTCTCTTGGCTCAGCTTCCCCTCCTTATTAACCTCCAAGTGCTCCCCCATGGAGAATCCTTCTAATCTCTTGATATGACATCTTCTGGTAGGGACCTTGCTTTGGGACTGCTGCTTTTGTTGAATATGAATGTTGAAGCTCCCCTGGGTCCAGCACCCTGTGGTGCCCATCTCCTTTGTCACTCTCACAGCCTTTCTCCTTGCACTGATACAGTCTGTTTAACGCCAATGTTCGCCCCAAGAGCGCATCCACAAAATGTCATTGCATTTAGGTTAGTGATAAGGTCACAAGTTTCAACAATGTTAAGTAACCATTGCTATTGCATATATTTATGTGTGTATATCTTTTTGAGTATATATGTTAGATTGTACTCTTCAGATGTAGAGAAGAGGTCTGAAGTAAATGAGATGAGCAGAAAGCTGGGAATTCTTGTGGAAGAATGTGACCTGCAAAGATTCAGGAGAGATGGTCCCTGGGCTTTCAAGTTGAGAGAAATCCATGACTCCAGTATCAAGGTAGATAAAAATCCAAAGAATGACTGTGGATTGGGTGAAATAAGAAAGAATTTCAGACAGCCTTGGATCTTAAATCCCTGTAAGAAAATAGCCTCAGGACACGACTATTTTTAAGGTAGTGAATATAGCAAATGTTTTACTGAAGAGGCAGAGCATTTTCAGTTCCATGAGAAGCCTCCTGAATGGGAAACGGCCTGGAAATGGAGTTCAGACCTCCTGAGACATCAGAAAAGTGATCCTGGAGGAATGCTTTCTATAAGTAAGAATGTTGAGGTACCCCCTGAAATGATGAGGAATAAACACACAGGTCCTCTTTTCCTGAAAGAATTCACTCAGACCATTTCCAAGTTAAAGAAAGGGATTCATTGGGGTGATGCAACCAAGTGGATCTGTTTCCCATGAGGCAGAGCCCCACAGGGCTCCACTCCACTGGGAGGCAGAGCAAAGGTAGCAGGTCCAGGCTCCTGTAGGAGGCAAAGGCAGTTATTGGGGTTAGGCCCCTGGTTTAAATACAGTCGGGGGAAAGGGGAGAAGAGGATGGGAGGAGCACGCAGGACTCAGAAATGCCTGAGATATTCCCTAGGCCTGAGGTGCCTTTCTCCTACAGCTAAGCACAGAGAATAGGAGAGGGGAGGGGAAGAGCTCTTCTGGAATTGGCTAGGCTTTGGGAAAGCACACAGAAAAGTCCATGTTGAGGGCTTCAGTGCACAGCCTTCTTTGGTCACTTTTCTGGCTGATCACATCCTGCATCTTATCTCCTAGCTCACATTCAGCATCCTGCTTACTCTCTCTTCCTCCAGCACTCCTTTCTGTCTCATCAATGTAACCTAATCTTGCCTGAGTTCCCCCATCTGTGGAAAGGGGAACATGGGCTACCACCTCCCAGGGTTGAGGTGAGGATGGAATCGAACAGTTATTTGTAAAATGCTTTGCAAACATTAAGTCACTTTGGAAATATTGGTATTTTCATGAGGATCATTCTTTGGATCATTCATCTCCTAGTAAAGGCAGTTGGCTAAAACTATGGATAGCTCAATGGAGAGAGACAGAGAGCTAGAGACAGAAAGACAGAGTCCCAGATCTTCCCCCAAAGAAACTTGTTTCTGTTTCTTAATACCATGGAGGAAACCTGTTTTCTTCAAATAATTGCATTGTGTGTTGTGAAACATAGTGTGTTATTTGAGATATATTGGGATTTTTTGGTAAATAATCGAGTATTTTTAAATGGAAATAGGGAAATGATCAAAGACAACTGATTATCATAAATATCATATGAATGTAATTACCGAACCCCTAGTCAGTGGAGGGGGTGGCCCTAGTCAATCAGATGTTTCCATATCCCAGGGGAAGTCAGCAAGGTCATCAAACCATGATGCCAAATGAAGCCTCTGGCAAATGTTCCTTGGAAGTGTCAGACAAGACTGAACGCCAGAGCAGTCACAATGTGCTGGGCACTCTGCTAAGCCCTGGAGATAGAAGGAGTGGCAAACAACAGTCCCTGGCCTCAGGGCGCTTACAGTGGAAGGGGAGACAACCTACAAGTATATATAAAGTGAGGCATAGACAGGATATGGGGCATAATTAGCTGTGAAGACACTGGGATTAAGAGGGCTTGGAGAAGGTTTTCTGCAAAGAGGGATTTTAGTTGGGACTTAAAGGAAGCCAGGAAGATCTTTTGGTCAGAGCAGAGGAGGGAGAGTGTCCCAGGCTTTGGTGGGACTTCCAGAGAAAATGCTGGGAGCTCGAGGGTCTTGTGGCTCAAATCTGGAGGAGGAAAGGTGGAGGAAAAAGGTGTAAGAAGACTGGAAAGGTGGGAGAGGGCTAGACTATGCAAGGCTTTAAATGCCAAAGGAAGCATTTTATATTTACTCCTGGAAACAGTAGGGAGCCGCTGGAGTTTATTGAGTGGAGGAGGGAGGTGACATGGACAGACCTGTACTGTGGGAAAATGACTTTGCAACTGTACTGAAGTGAGGAGAGTTGAGACAGGTGGACACTCCCTACACAATTATTGTCATAGTCCAGGTGTGAGATGATGGTGTTTTGTTGGAAGATGATTGAGAAACCTTAATGTAGAGAATAAAGGTAAATGATTAGAATTCATTATTTAGTTAGGCACAAAGGGGCCTGGGTAAGTGGGGAGGGGAGCAGGCTACAGGTCTTTGTCTCCTCCCCTTCCTATTATTAGAAGAATAACTGAGATCTCTGTGGAGTCCTCAATCTGAGTCAGTTTGGGACCTGGTGCGTCTGGAGTCAGATCCCCAGGTGAAAGAAAAGAGGGGTCTTTGCTTGGAGGCAGCTCTGCATTATTGGGGCAGGGGTGGTAGTACTGATCCCAGGCCACCCAAGTAATCCACTCTGGGTAAAGGGAGTTTAGGATGATTGACCCCTCCCCCATCTCTCCCCTCACCTGTGCTGGGAGGAGGTGGGCCAGGGAGGAGTCGAGTTTGACCTTGCCTAGCTAGGAAGGCAGAGGGGTGGAAGGAGAAGAGACATAAATACTGGGGGCTATGGAAGGTGGGAGAGCAGTCAGTCTCTGTCTTCGTTGAACTCTGTAGCCCGACCCAGGAGACACCAAAGAACCCGGAGTATTTGGCGAGAGGAGGTAAGTCTGGGGCTCAGGTGCCCCTCCCTCACCTTTCCCCCTCAAAGCTGGTCTGGGCAGGCCAGCAGCTTTCTGCCCTTCCCCCACCTTATTTACCTGTTAAGACTTATTGGCTGATATTGACTTTGAATTGGCTGTGATGGGGTTCACACTCTGGGAACTGCCTTGAATCCTCCCACTTAATCTGTCCTTTCCTACTCAGACCTGTTGGCCCTAGGCCTAGCCTGTCCTTCCACGGTCTGTCTGTTACCTCTTGATCGCCCCACCTACATCCCACCCAAGCCCTGCCTGGTCTAACTCTAGCTGAGTGGATTTCCAGTGTTACAAATGCTTCGGCTCCTTAAGGGTCAACCCAAGATGTCGAATCTTTAATAAACTTTGTTTTTCATTGACTTTAAGAAGGCTTGAGTCGAATTCATTCGAGCAAGGCCCAGGGTGTTGTTATTTTGGGGTCCCAGCACCCCTAAACCTCAACAGAGGAGCTCTGAGATTCCTCCTTCATCTTAGAACCTAGGAGCCAGGGCCTGGGATCCCCAGAGCCCCAGAGTCTGTGGCTACCTCTTCAAAGACTGGGGATCTGGAACTCAGCTGTCAATTCTTATATTCCCTGATGAATGAAAAGTCATTTCTTCCGCTCTTCCCTGCTCCATGCCAGGATCTGCAGTAAGGGCTGTGGACTCTAGGACTAGAGCCCAGATCTGCCCGCCTTTAGGCTTCCTGGAAATCAACTCACTTTGATTGCTTATCTCCAGACTGCAAATGGAATGGGAGTGTGGGGGTTGGGCTATCACTCCTACCTCTGACCCTTCCTCCACTCCACTGGATAAGCATGTGTTTTTGCTTCATTTCCCCCCCCCCACTCCTGGATTCTAGGATTCCATGTTCCCTTTCCTTTTTCTGGGCCTACATTCCTCCACCCTCTTACCCATCATCCTTCCCGTCCCCCGCTTCTCTTAATCTTGCATGGATCAGGAGGGGTTGGGGCTCCCCCCACATTCACCCAAATTCATCCCATCCAGGAAGTCCTGATTCCCTCTGTTGCCTTTGTTTTCTTCATTGAGATGCAAAGGAGCCTTTCCCTTTTGCCTTCTAATTTTGTTAGAGGATCTGATGGGATAAGGAATTTCAAAAACTTTAGAAATACTAATGTTTCTCTGAAAAATTTACCCAGACCTCCCTCCCCAGCAGTGAGTTGTTTCTTTTCTGTGAGGTTAATAACCCAGTTGGTGTATTTCTCCATCAGTAGTCCCCCTCTCAGTCAATTCCTGGACTTAATGAAACAAAAGCACTCCTTGCCCTTGGGGAGTTTACACTCTCATGGACTGATGTGGGGGTTGCCATATAATTTATGAATGTTGGGGAGATCTCTGGGGGTCCAGTGTTTTGTTTCTTGGGAGGGGATTCCAGATCTCTGAACGTCAGAGCTAGACTGGATCTTGGAAATATTCCAGGCCATTCATCTCTCCTCAGTGACTTGCTGACGGTGTCCCTTTAAGCCTGGGTCTAGGCCAGGCTTGGACCCAGGTCTTCTGATTTTCAGTCTGGCTCTCTATTCATAACCTGTAAATGATGATTTAGATCAAACTTCTTGAGAGAGGAGACAGATGGAAGGTCATCACTGAGAGGAGGGCACTAGCAGCTGGGGAAGGAGGAAGTAAGACTAGCACAAGCCTGCAGAAGGGCAGATTTGAGCACCATCTATAAGGACGCTAAGGCCCATGGAAGAAGGGAAGATCCCTCCAGGCTGGAGGGAGCAGAGCTAGGGGATAGTTTTCTGTTTGTCTGAGGGTGGGGAAGGGGCAGAAAGGCCAGTGAGTGGAGTCTGTGCCCAGGTGAAGGGGCATAATCTTAGAAGAATGCAGAGGTCTGCAGCTTGCTTGGATTCTGTCATATGGCCTCATTATCTAAGGAATGGAATTATGGGGTTGGATTATATGATATAAGGTGCCATTTACACGGCTCATAGTGTAAGAAAGGATATTGTGGTATCTTATTTTGCTCCCAGCAATGTTCTTGAAAAAGAGCAAAACTTCTGGGCTGCTGGGAGCTTGTGACAAGGTAAGCATGGGTAACCTGCTTTGCAAGTGATGGTCAAGCACATCCTGGCTTGGGGGTGGTGGTGACAAACAGCCCAGACCTAGAGGTCATGCCCAGGTCACAAGTATCCTCACTACCACACCTTTGCAATCTGCATAAGGAGGGAATATAGGGAAATAAAGAGGGAGGAATTTAAACTAACCCTAACTCTAACAGAAAGAGGAGAATTGTCACCTCACTCTTCCTTCTGTATGAGCATTTCAAGACACCCCACACCCACTTCCTCCTGAGAAGCTTAAAAAAAATAGCTTCCTCTGTCCACTGTCTCTGACTTCTTTCAGTGAAAATAGGTCTATCCCATGGGTCTTCCAGAGGGCACTCTGGGAAGGGAAGCAGTGGGCAGCAGCACCTCCTCTTGGCTAAGTCCCTGACCTTGCCTGGGAGGTCCTGTGATCCCTGAACCATGTTTCTTACATTTGGATGTTTCTGGGACAAAGAACATGTTATTACAGAGGAGTGTCTAACTATGCCAGTACCATTGCCCAAGAAAACCCCAAATGGGTCAGGACGAATGGAACCTGACTGAAAAAACATGAACCACAACTTCCTTTCACCACTCAATCCACTGAACTGCTAACTCCAAACATGAAATGCCCAGGTCTCCCCTACTTTGAAAAGACCTTCCCTTAACTTTCTCATCCTTCAGCTAGCCTCTTTTCTCCTTTTCACAGGTAACTTCTGTTGACCTGAAAACTTGGTTAGAGAAGAGGCAACAGGCTAAATGCATACATTTTATGATTTAATTAATTAATTGATCAATTCCCTATTAAAGAAAATGGTAACATAATGCATTATGGAGCCAGAAATGTTCTGGCTACCCAGTGCAGAAATCTTTTGGCTTATATACATTTGGCCGTGAGAAAAGAACTCTCCTAGTTGAACAAATCATAAATTCAGTAAGACAAGACAATTAACAAAGTAATGTTGGTTGGGCCTTGTGATTCCAGGCTGTGTAAACATATGTCTCGGTGACAAGGAAGGAAATCCCACCACTAGTGAGTGGCAAACAGATAACTGACATAGGAAAGGGTAAACAAAGTTCAATAGAAATTACGACCTAAGATGTCTATATTTTCTTTACCATTAATAAGCCATAACATAGTATATGTCTATAGATAATAAGATATAAAGGAAAGTCTCATTATTCAAGATAGTGTCTTAGGTTAAATGTCTCCTAAGGATTGTAGAGTCAGCCTTGGCTGGCTTTGTTGACATAGGAAGAGGAATTCTGTGAGTTTGCTTCAGAGAGAACAAAGAGATTATTCCAAAATTTTATATTAAACGTTATCACTTCTTAGAAAAAGTTCCCTCTACTGGATGGTCTCTCCTTTTCTCACCCTCTGCTCCCTTCTCCAACACCTGCAAACCATTCAAGCAGATAAAAGCAATGATGTTCTTATCTGTAAGGTCTCTAGGCCATGGGTGGGAAACCCGTGGCCTTTGTTACTTTAAAATTAAAAAAGAGTTTTCATTTTTTGAAATTATTCATAATAGGTTTTTACAAAAGAATGTACATTTTCAAGTATATCTAATTGAAGTTTCTTGAATGCAGCCTGATTAGATTAGACCCAGGTGTAGCCCTTTCATTGACTTTTTTCCTGACTTCCCTGTAGCATTTATTATTGTCACCCATCCTGACCTGTTGGATAAACACATCCTTGGAGATTCCTGTCCTGATTCTCCTGCTGCCTGTGGGACTGATACCGAAGGGATCCATAAGGCCTCAGTAAGTCATTCCTCTGATCTGACCTGGTCTCCTTTGCTCCCTGCCCACTTTCTTCCCTTCCCATGTGAGTACCTTTCCTTCAATCCTGGGCATGCTTTTTTGTAGGTGACTATCAGTGTTCTGCATGATGCGAACTGGCTGGGTAGAACAGTGGGTTGTGCTGGACCTCAGGTAGACCTGAGTTCAAACACTGCCTCAGATACCTATCAGCTCTGTCAGGTCGCTCAATCTGTTAGCCTCATTTTCCCCATCTGTTTGTTTGAGACACTGCACTGGGGAGCAGAAGAGAAACAGTGTCTTCTCTTAAACAAATAGAAGTTAGTGTTGGATTATTCCTCAGCCTAGAGGTCCTAAGAACCTCCTAGACAGAAATAAAAATAATAATAGCTCACCTTTTTATCACACTCATGTGACAGGAACTGCCAAGCGCTTCACCAGTGGAATCTGTAGAGCAGCCTTTGAGGGGAGGTGCCATTGTTCTCCCCACTTTATAACTGAGGAAAGTGAGACAAACAGGTCTAGTGACTTGCCCAGAATCATACAGGGGCTGAGGTCAAATGGGAACCCTTGGTTCTTCCTGACTCCAGGCCCAGGCCTCTCTTCCCTGTTCCAACTAGCTGGAATTCCTCCCAGAAGATAAAGTAGCCTCAGCCCCCTGGTAATTGCCCAGTGGTTAGAACCTCAAGGGAAGAAGGGCAAATAGAGACATAAATATGGCTTCCCCCAGCCTCAGTCCATTTGAGGAGGCTGGCGTCATTGGGGTGGTTGGGTAATAGAGACAGAATGCAGGTGATTTGAGTTTGGGGAGAATGTTAACCTTGGTCTCAGAACTTTCAAAATTTGTTTCAGTGGGGATGTTTTCCCTTTCCCAGAATGTCTGGTGGGGTCAGCGGAGGTAGGTCTCTAAGTTAATTCTATCAGAATATCTTGGTGGGGTCTGCCCAGTTATTGGAGGTCTCCTTCAAGATAGAATCAGTGGGCTTAGGCTGTGAAAAGAGCACAACTGAGGGTCTTTCTGTGTTTTCATAACCCTGTAAGGAAGCTCAGTTTCTTTGACATCCAAGGTAACTTTCTGGAGAGAAGCTGTGTACCCCAAATTCAGTTTGTTTCTTCCCCATTAGTAACCTAGAAGCCATTCCTGATTCTTTCCTCTTTCTTGGCTCCCTTTCCCCATAGAGCATATAAATCTTCTTGATTATCCTTTTAATTTGTCTGAATCTGAATGTGGTATATTGTTATCTCCAAGTTTTACAGTTTTACTGTCTATTTTTGCCTTTCCTTTTTTTCTTTCGAGAACTATCTGTCTCTCTCCTTTCCGCTATTTTGCTGAACCATGTTGGAATACTGTTGCAGAAAGAATTCTCTCTAATTGGGCCAAGTAAACAAAACTGCCCTTGTGAGCCACCTCCACTCAAAAGACCTGACTATGAACTTAACCGGATCAACTTAACTAACTTAATAGGCACTGGAGGGGGAAAATCTGCTCTGAAGGTGACAGATCTCTATATGCCTAAAGTTCAGTCCTCCCTACATCATTTCCTCTCAGTAAATTCTAGTGCCTCCCATCATATCAACATGCGATTAAAGATGCATCTGTTTGCTATTGAAGAGCTTTACAGAACTACGTCCCAGCCCCCTCTCCAATTTGGTTACATACAGCTCTTCCTCACACAGCACTGAGCAGCCAAGCTGGCCTTTTGGCTTCTCCTCCTTGGTGATGCTCCATCCCAGGTGTTGTCTTTATCCTGGTGGTTCCCAGGGTTAGAGTGCATCCCTCTCTTAAAATCCCTGAGTTCCCTTGAAAAGTTCTAAAAAAAGCTTTTAATTCTCAACTGAGCTGTCAGTTTTACCACAAAGCCTAGTAAGTTTATACATATATGTGTACGTATGTAAATATATAAATCTGTAGGTAGGTATATGCTTTCTTTTGGCTTTATTTTTCATCCCCAAACTTTCCCTTTCCTCTCCAGTTGAGGAAATGAGACCCTCGGTGCTGTCCCCCTCTGCTCGAGGCCGGGAAGGATGAGTATCAGTCTGCTCCAAGGCGTCACTGCCCAGCCCACAGAGCCCCTCCCTGCCCATCACTCTCCATTGCCAGATAAGGTCCCTGAGGATGGGGACTGGCTTTAATTTTATGAAAAACAAAAACAAAAACAAAAAACTACTTGAAGGATCTGTAAGGATTCAGTGCTGGAATTATGTGCTCCCCTCACCCCCAACAGCAAACCCAAGTCAGTCCTTCTCTGGTCTCCTTCCTCATTTCCTGTCATCCTTGTGCCCCAGGAACAACGTGTCCTGCTTCCTGCACCTCTCCCTTTACCATGAGAATTCAGGTTTTGAGGAAGGAAAGAGAAAGAGTTGGTCCTCCCAGGGCATGGAATCAAATTACTAAATCAGGTCACAGCCAAACCCCTAGACTTAGAGGGAGGTGGGGAGGTTTATATCAGTAGATAAAGTTTATAAAGTGAGCTGTAACAGGAGTTGGGACCCAGGGGTCCTGATGTCCTGGCCCCAGCTCCCCATTAGGATCCACCTATATTCCCATGAGAGAAGATCTCTTGGCTGATGAAAACATGATAGAAGGAAGGAGCCCCTTGGTGTTAACATTGGAATATGGAAGGTCGGGAATGGAGATGGGTGAAGGTGGCAAATGTCTCCAGTTTGGAGGAAAGCTCAGTGGGGGTGGGCAGGTCTGGGCCCAGGCTGTAGAGAAGAAAGGGGGTGTTGGAGGGGAGGGAATCAGGGGAGGGAAATGACTGGGAGAACCAGGAAGGATTTAAGGTGGGCATATCCTTGTGGGGAGATGAATATAGTCTGCGGGGGAGAGCTGGAAGATCAAGAGGTTCTTCTGATGAGTTCTGGAGTCACAGAGAAGGGGGAGGGAATTAGGTGGTACAGAAATGGGGAAGGGGAGCTCCAACATGACCAGCCAGGTGGAGGAAGGGGAGCAGGTGGAATTCTCTCCCTGGTGTGACATTTGGAACCCTGAGAGGAGGGGAGGGGAGAAGAAGGGTTAATTTAGAAGGTGGACAGCAGGGCTGGGCAGGACTCTTGGGCTTGGGAAGACCCAACAAGAGGAGGTTGATTGGGAACAGATGCTTTAGGAAGTGAGATCTCTGCCTTCTTTGGAGCCAGGGGCTCTCTGCCCTCTTCCTTTGGAGCTAAGGTCTCTATGCATTCTTCATTCAGAACAGAGAACCCTTCGTGTTGCCTGTAGTTGAGGTCTCTGTGGAATGGAGATCTCTCTGCCCTATTCCTTTGGTGGTGAATTCCCTTTTACTTTGGAAAAGAACTCCCTGCTGCCCTCCTCTTGAGGTGGAGTTTCTCCCCTGAGGGCAGAGCAGGGCATTTGTAACCATTCTGGGAGCTCCCCCTCCATCATTCTTGGCAAGTCAATATCCACCCTTGGAGGAGAAGGCAAAGTCAAGGTCTCTCCCACCCTGAGGTTCTTCTCCCTCCCCAGGTCACCTTGAAGAGGATCACAACCTATTCCTAGGAGAGAGACCAAGGAGAATGTTTTCTGGGGCCCAGAAACCTTCATCCCAGGTGAGTGCAGTCCATCCACATACCTGAGCAGCAACAGCAAATCTGTAATCCAAGAGAGGCAAGGAAGCTTCCTCCTGTTAGAGGTAGGTTGTCCTGTACACTTCTGTCAGCACAGAAGAATTTCTCCTCCTGGTTTTGCCCATGTCCTCCTGCCTCAGGCCACACCAATCTCCCCAGGTCTCTGTGAATCCCTTTTCTTACATTTTTTTTCTTACATTTCTTACATCATTTCTTACATCCCATTTCTTACTTCCCATTTCTTACATCGAGTAAATAAGCATTTAGAAAGTGGCTCCTCTGTGCCAACACTGTGCTTAAGTATTGGTTCTGCAAAGAAAATGTAAAAAATTAACAATCCCTTCTCTCCATGATCTCAATCTATTTGGGAGAAAACATGGCAGCATCTGTGTGCAAACAAGCTTTGTAGGGTATGGATGGGATGCACTGTGAGAGGGAAGGGACCAGATATAGCTTATTTTCAGGAGGGTAGATGTTAGTTGGGATGTATGTTCGTCCTTCGTTGCTGAAGAAGACCATTCCATCACAGAAATGATGTTGTGACTTGCACTTGACTTTGTTTAGAGTGAGGGAGGGCTGTGCAGGTCACCAGCCTCAGTTCTCCAGAGCCATCTGAATCCAGTGACCAGATATTCATCAGGATGACTGGAGATGACCCAGGATGAGGCATGGGGTTAAGTGACTTGCCCAAGGTCACGCAGCTAATGAGTGTCAAGTGTCTGAGGTGAGATTTGAACTTAGTTCCCCCTGACTCCTACACTGGTGCTCTATCCACTGCACTACCTAGCTGCCCCTAGTTGGAATGTGAAGGATGCCAGGAGGCCCAGGTGAGGGGAGAGGACATTTCAGGCATGAGAGACAGCCATTGGGAAGGCACAGGGTCAGGGGATGGAGGGTCTTGGTCAAGGACCAGCCAGGAGGCCAGCGCCCCTGGGTCAGAGAGACGACCAAGGTGTAAGAATACTGGAAAGGGTTAAGGGAGGGGCTCGTTACATGGTGTGTGCTATGTGCCAGGAGCCATATCAATATTATCCCATTTGATTCTTTAGTGAGAATTGTCAGGGTCCTTGCTAGGGACAGGCAGAATATGGGAGTGCAGGTTACACACAGTGTGCTGGGGTTCATTTATCCACTCAAGAGTGTGACACACTACCTGATGGACATGGGTGTCTTCACCAAGGACATAGAGACCAGCTCTCCTCCTGAGGTACATGATCCAACCTGTGGGTAGGATCCCTGAGGCCTTGTAGGCAAGCTTTATCAAGATGTTTTGGGTCAGATCAGGTTGGGAGACACAGAGAGGGAAAGGAACATTTTTAGGAAAAGAAAGAAAGTGTGGATTTAGAGTTAGACTTAGGAAGGTCTGTCACAAGGGTCTTTAGCATAGCTACTTATACCAATCCAAAGAACATGGTAGCTGTTTGATTAGTCAGGTGGTTAATCAACATTTGCTAAGCCCTTTGTGCCTTAGACAGAATAACAGGACAGGAAGAGGGTCCTGAGTTTTCTCAAAGAGATTGGGGGAAGGGAGGGACCTTCAGAGCCATTGACCTGCTTCAGGACATCCAGTATAGCATCCAATGGAGTGAGTTACAGTTTCTCCAAAATTCATTTTTAAAAACCATTACCCATTTTCTATGGGAAAGCCTCAGATTTGGGGGATAGTAATGCAAAAGGTAAGTGTGCTTTCAGGAGGTAAAGAAGGAAAGGGATTGGGGGAGGGGTGGGGTGTCCAGAGAACAGCAGTCATTGGATACAGGTTGGGCTGACTGAGGTGAACTCAGGAATCATGCCATGAAGGTGGTCTCAAAGACCACTTCTTGGTCTCTGAAGCCTATTAAGTTAGATTACAGGTAGGCCATCTGACCTCTCTGACCTCCTGGCCCAGATCTTCCTGGAAACTACAAGCCTAGCCCTAGATTTTTAGGAAACATCTGTATGTCAAGGAAGAGGGTTACTTCTGCCAGTTAGGGAGTGAGGTAGGCCGCGGAGTGCAAGCCAGAAGTTGCCTAGAAATATGGACCATGTGGAAAGCAAAAGGCGGCCTTTTTGAAGGGGTCCACCACTCTCTTTCTGCCTCAGTCCTGAATCCCTGGAATCCTCTTCTTTTCACACTCATGGCTAGAAATTCAGGTCTCTGCAGTTCAGGTCTCTGCCTTCTTTGCTTCCATTCATGGTTTCCATTAGCTGAAATGCCATGGCCATGGCAATGACCCTTCTTCTTACTTGACCCTGTCCTAGAGCACCCACTTTGTCTCCAAGGCTCACGTTGTGCCTAGGCCAAAATGTAATACACTGGTTCCTCCTGAGAGCTCCTGTTCCCTCATCTGTCCATCAACTCTCATTTTCCCACCTTCATCCTACTTTGGGACTGAGTCCCTTCTGCTTCTGAAGAGAAAGACTGCCACATTAAAACTCTGGCAGTAGACTAATCAAAAGAAGCGAGCCATATACTCTGGGGTCCTGCCTGCAAATGGAACTGAGTGTGTCCTAAACTAAATTATGATGTGGTCTCCTCCGAAGTCACATGGATAGTTGTGATATTTTACCTTCTATCAGTGGGTCAGACCTTCACAGAACATGCTCTTAACATTTGCTGTAAAGGCCATATGTTCAGAAATTATAAAGGTAAGAGTGAAGAACATCATTACATTAAAATGACACTATCCTGGTATCTGAATGCAGTGCTTCTCGAGAAATTGCAGCATTCAAGGCCACATGTATCTTCTGGATCTGGAAGTGCAGATTCTCGACTAAATCCAGTTTTACAGGACAAATTTGTCAGATTTGGTAATTAAAGCCTCAATTGTAAATTTTCAAAGGGCCCTTTCAAGAAAGGAAGGATGAAAACTAAGTTAGGTAAAGGGTTAAGGAGTGAGCAAAGAGCAGCAAGGTGGCTCAGTTCATAGAACCCTGGGCTTGGAATCAGGAATATTCATGTGCATGAGTTCTAATCTGAAATCAAACAGTTACTAGCTGTGTGGTGCTAAGTCACTTAGGTCGCTTAACTGTGTTTGCCTCACTCCGTCATTTTTAACATGAGCAGAAAATGAAAAACCTCTCCTGTGTCTTTGCTCAGGAAACCTCAACTGAGGTCCAGAAAAGTCAGACACAACTGAAACAAGCGAATGATGCCATGCCATGTGTTAAGGTCTGGGGATTCAAACAGAAATGAAGAAAAATTGTCCTCTCTCCATCGAGATTATACTTTGATTGGAAAGACAACACACCAAAGGAGGAGATTTTGGGCACAAGACACTGGGACAGGGTGGCAAACTCAATGAGAAGTTCCAAAATAGAGCACTACGGTGCACATGTGCAAATGTGGACATGTTTGGGCTGACCTTCTTCTTATGTAGGTGTTTGGAGGATGTGAGCTCACCCCATGGTGGGAAAATATTCTTTAGTTGCTCAGAAATTTCATTACAAAAATAAAAGAAGCCATATGTGACATAAAAGAATACAAGATAAAAGAGATGTTTTAAATGAAATCAAAGTGATAAAACATGAAGAGATTTTTATCCACCAAAAAGAGAATTGCTTCACAATAGTACATCTTCATAACCAGTTAATCATACCATTCTGCTAGAAATAAGAAACATCAAATGCCAAGTGCCTTGGCTAAACACATGTTTTGCATGTATCACATTGTGACAATAGATGGGCCCTCCCAAGCATCGAAGGATTTGAAGAAGCAGTCACTTTCTTGTATAATCTTCATCAGTTGACTTTTTGACTCCAAACAACCTAAGCCCAGTGATCAAGAGTTGTAGCAGCATGAAGAAATAATTTATTTTTCATAAATTTGTAGTCTTTCTTATGCATTAGCTTAATGTCTAACCCCACTTGATAAAATTTTACATTTTTAATGAAGGAAGGAATCCCTTATTCCTCATATAGTTATTCTTATTTCTCTATAATTAAATATTAAAATGAAGGAATGTATTTATTCCATGAACACTTGAAAGCAATCATAAAGCAAAGAGAGAAGATGCTTAAGTATGACTCATCATACCCAGGGTCATCTCACCCCCTCAGTATAAGAGTAGAGAATTCTTCATCATTTGGCTGGAAACAGTCTCATACCACTCAGGTGAGGCCATATTGTGAGTAATCTCTCTTTAGAATTCTTTTCATACTTGTCTCTGCTTCACACTTTATTGCAGACTTTTACCAAATTGACTTGATAATTTTTGTTCACTCCTGAGAGATCACTGTACCTTGCTGGTTTTTTCCTCCCAGAATCAACAGTCCTAACCAACTTCTCACAAACTCTTCATAAGAATATTCTTAATATTTCACTTAGGACAGAGGTGCAGTTACACCTGACCCCACTATCTCCCATGATAGTGATACACAGATTCTTGTGCATCACTAACAGAGCACATATCTTGTTCCTAATCCCATCAGAAGCCTTGTCTAGTAAAACATTTTACTAGCTTTGATTATTCCATCATGATTCTCATTTCAAATGTAAAATGCTTTTCACCATATTCTGTTGTGGTCTTAATAACTGATTTTAAGTGTTGACTCTTGAGGCTTGTAAAAGTTACATGAGTGTTAGGGGAATCCTTTCTCTGGACTTCAGTTTCCTGTTTGAAAGGGATGAGAGTTGGACTAGAGGAATTCTGGAGTCTCTTTGAGCTCTAAATCATGTGACTTTTGATGGTTTAGGAGGTGGTGACATTGAAGGATGTGGTTGTGGACTTCACTAAGGAGGAGTGGGGCCTCTTGGACCGTTCTCAGAAAGAGCTGTACAAGGAGGTCATGCTGGAGAATGTCCAGAACCTGCTGTCCCTGGGTAAGGACCATTTCCTTTCCTTTCTTGATGTTAATTTTCAGGCTTAAATTTTCACAAGTGGCAGAGAATTCATCCATATTCTGGTGCATCTCAGCTTCAGAACCTTTATTGAGTGCATACTCTTTTGCATGTACTAACTCTCCATTGGTCGTGGCTTGTCACCTTTTCAAGTTAAATAATTTACCACTTCTTAGGTGTCAGACCTAAATGCCAGATTCCACCTCTGTGAATATCTCTACCAACTTCACTGAAAATGTCCTGCCAAAAAGAGTGGGAGGGGATTCTGGCAAGGTGGCAGAGTAGGACAAGAAATCCTTGGCTCTCCAAGAATCTCCTTAAAGAAATAAAACACTCACCCAAACTCTAGACAGTATAAAATACCAGGGAGTCTATCTGCCAAAATAGAAACAGAAACCAAACTGTTCTCCCGTGGAGAATCATTCTGATCTGTTGATATTAAATCTGGTACCCATCTTGAGTCGTGGCTCTTGCTTTTGTTCAATGTGAATGGTTAGCTTGAAGTAAGTAAGTCTTGGAGTCCAACCCTCTGTGGTGTACAGCTTCTACATCACCCTCACAGTCTGTCTCTCCACCTTATGCTGATAGTCTCTTAAATGCAGGTCTTTGGTATCAGAATACAGAAAAGTTTGTTGCATTTCAGCTGGTGATGCCCAGGTCATGAGCCTCATAAATCTCCAGTAACCATTGCTATTGAATATGCTTATGTGTGTATCTTTTCCTGTATAGATATTTGATTGTTTGTTTTCTTTAGATTTAGAGAGCAGGTTCGAAGAAAATGAGGTGACTAGAAATCTTGGAATTTTTCTGGAAAAACATGTCCTGCACAGATTGATGAGGGATGGTCCCTGGGACTGCAAGTTGAGAGAAATCCTTGACTCCAATATCAAGTTAGATAAAAGTCCCAAGAGTGACTGTGAATCTGATGTAATTGGAAAGAGATTCAGACAGTCTTGTATTCTAAATCACTGTGAAAATATGACCTTAGGGAATGACTGTGTCAAGAGTGGCACTAGCAGGAGCAAACTTACTTCCTACCAAAGAGTCCACAGTGGAGAGAAAACTTTTGAATGTAATCACTGTGGAAAGGCTTTCAGAACAAGCTCCTGTCTTGTTGCTCATCAAAGAATCCACACTGGAGAAAAACCTTTTGAATGTCATCAATGTGGAAAGACTTTGAAATACAGGAGCAGTCTTGCTGCACATGAGAGAATCCACACTGGAGAGAAACCTTATCAATGTCGTCAGTGTGGAAAGGCTTACAGTGTCAGCTCCAGTCTTGTTGTACATCAGAGAATCCATACTGGAGAGAAACCTTATGAATGTCATCAATGTGGGAAAGCTTACCATGCCAGAAGTAGTCTTGTTGCACATCAGAGAATCCACACTGGAGAGAAACCTTTTGAATGTAATCAGTGTGGAAAGGCTTTCACACAGAGGGCAGGTTTTTCTGCACATCGAAGAACCCACACTGGAGAAAAACCTTATGAATGTAATCAATGTGGAAAGGCTTTCCTAAGGAGGCAAAATCTTGTTATGCATCAGAGAATGCATACTGGTGAGAAACGTTATGAATGTAATCAATGTGGAAAGACTTTAACTACCAGGAGTACACTTGAGGCCCATCAGAAAATCCATACTGGAGAGAAACCTTATGTATGTAATCACTGTGGAAAGGCTTTCAGAACAAGCTTCCATCTTGTTGTTCATCAGAGAATCCACAGTGAAGAGAAACCTTTTCAATGTAATCAATGTGGAAAGACTTTTCAAGACAGGAGCCGTCTTACTGTACATCAGAGAATCCATACTGGAGAGAAACCTTATGAATGTAATCAATGTGGAAAGGCTTTCACTACCAGGAGTCACCTTGGATCCCATCAGAGAATCCACACTGGAGAGAAACCTTATGAATGTAATCACTGTGGAAAGTCTTACAAAGACAGGAGCGGTCTTGCTGTACATCAGAGAATCCACACTGGAGAGAAACCTTATGTATGTAATCAATGTGGAAAGGCTTTCACTACCAGGAGTCACCTTGGGTCACATCAGAGAATCCACACTGGAGAGAAACCTTATGAATGTAATCAATGTGGAAAGGCTTTCACTACCAGGAGTCACCTTGGGTCACATCAGAGAATCCACACTGGAGAGAAACCTTATGAATGTAGTCAGTGTGGAAAGACTTTTGTAAGGAGGCAGAATCATGTTATGCATCAGAGAATCCATACTAGAGAGAAACCTTTTCAATGTATTCACTGTGGAAAGCCTTACAAAGACAGAAGCAGTCTTGCTGTACATCAGAGAGTCCACACTGGAGAGAAATCTTTTGTGTGTCATCAGTATTGAAAGGCTTTCAAAGACAGATTCAGTCTTTCTAGCCATTAGAGAATCCACACTGGAGAAAAGCCTGATGAATGCAATCAGTGTGGAAAGACTTTCACAGACAGGGGAGGTTTTGCTGCACATCAGAGAACCCACACTGGAGAAAAACCTTATGAATGTAATCAATGTGGAAGGGCTTTTTTAAGGATGCTGAATCTTGTTATGCATCAGAGAATCCACAGTGGAGAAAAACCTTTTAAATGTCATCAGTGTGGAAAGACTTTCAGAACAAGAACCAGTCTTACAGAACATTAAAGAATCCACTGGAGAGAAACCTTATGAATTCAGTCTCTTTGGAATGGATTTCAGAGACAATCTTACTTTCCATCAGGGAATCCACACTGGGCAGCAGCCTTTTGAATATAATAAATGTGGAAAGGCTTTTCCAGTGAGGTAGAGTCTACAATGTAATACAATGTAATCAGGTTGGAAAATCTTTCACACAGAACTTCCATCTTTCTTTTTTTTTTTTTAATTTTTTAATTTTTTTAATGTTTAACAATCACTGCCATACAATTGCGATTTTATCCCTCCCCACCCACCCCCCACTACCTCCCTCCCTCCCCACGACTGCATACAATTCTGTATAGATTCTACATATACTTTCCTATTGAGTATATTTTCACTATAGTCATGCTATGTAGTCAGACTAAGATAAATGAAAGAATCCGTATAACAAATCAGAACATGATACACAAACAGATACACATACACAAACATGATCTGCTACATTATGTGAGTGACTTCCATATTTCTCTCTCTGAGTGTGGAAGGCATTTTGCCTTGAGGTCCACCATTGGGATTTTTTTTTTTTCACAAGTTCTTGTGTTATTACAAAAATCTAAGTCTACCAGAAAAAGCTCTCACACACTGTGGTTGTTGCTGTGCATAAAGTTCTCCTGGTTCTGCTCCTTTCACTCAGCATCAGGTCATATAAGTCCTTCCAGGCCTCTCTGAAGTCTTCTTGTTCATCATTTCTTATGGCACAATAGTACTCCATTACATTCATATACCATAATTTATTCAGCCATTCCCCAATTGATGGACATCCCCTTGACTTCCAGTTTTTGGCAACTACATAGAGTGCTGCTATAAATATTTTTGTACATGTGGGACCCTTTCCCATTTTTATGATCTCTTGGGGATATAGTCCTAGTAGCGATATTGCTGGGTCAAAGGGTATGCACATTTTTGTAGCCCTTTGGGCATAGTTCCAAATTGCTCTCCAGAATGGTTGGATGAGCTCACAGCTCCACCAACAATGAATTAGTGTTCCAACTCTCCCACATCCTCTCCAGCATTTATCATTTTCTTGTTCTGTCATGTTTGCCAATCTTATAGATGTGGTACCTCAGAGTTGTTTTGATTTGCATCTCTCTAACCAATAGTGATTTAGAGCATTTTTTCATATGATTATAGATAGCTTTAATTTCTTCCTCTGAAAATTGCCTGTTCATATCCTTTGACCATTTATCAATTGGGGAATGACTTGTATGATTATACATTTGGGTCAGTTCTCTATATATTCTAGAAATGAGGCCTTTATCCCCGAGCTTAGCTGTGAAAATTTTTTCCCAATTTACTACATCCCTCCGGATTTTGGTTGCATTGGGTTTGGTTGTGCAAAAACTTCTCAGTTTAATGTACTCAAAGTTATCCATTTTGCATTTCATAATGCATTCTATCTCTCCTTTAGTAAAGAATTCTTCCCTTCTCCATAGATCTGATAAATACACTATTCCTTGCTTCTCCAGTTTATTCATGGTATCAATCTTTATACCTAAATCATGTACCCATTTGGACTTTATTCTTGTGTACGGCATCTTTCTTTCCATCAGAGAATCCACACTGGAGAGAAACCTTATGGATGTAATCATTCTGGAAAGGCTTATAAAGACAGGAGGAGTCTTGCTGCACATCAGAGAATCCATACCGGACAGAAGTCTTATGAATGGCATCAATGTGGAAACACTTTGCAAGGAGACAGAATCTTGTTATCCATCAGAGAATCCACAGTGGAGAGAAACCCTTTTAATGTCATCAGTGTGGAAGGGCTTTGAGAAGGAGATCCAGACTTACAGTACATCAGATAATCCACTGGAGAGAAACGTTATGAATTCAATCATGTTGGAAAGCATTTCAGAGACAGGGACAATCTTGCCTTCCATCAGGGAATCCACAGTGAGCAGAAGCCTTATGAATATAAGAAGTAGGAAAAGACTTTTCCAATGAGTTAGAGTCTTGCCATCTAGGCATCAGAGAATACATAGTGGGTAGAATGACTTTCAGAAAGAGCTCCCATCTTGCTGGACATGAGATGATCTACACTGCATAGAAGCCTTTTGAATATCATTAGAAGGAAATGATTTTGCACAGAGATGCATTCTTAGTAGACACTCAGGTTTACATCTATGGATGTAATCAATATGGAAAGACTTTTATATACTCCTCCCATCTTGCTACTCACCATGTAATATAATACAGTGTAATCAGTGTGGAAAATCTTTCACACAGAGCTCCCATCTTGCTTTATATCAGAGAATTCACACTGGGGAGAAACTCCAGAATGTAATTATTCTGGAAAGTGTTTCACAAAGTGATCCACTGTTGTTATATATCAAACAAAAAGATACTGCAGAGAGAAGTCTTATGAATGTATTAAATGTGGAATGATTTCCCACTGCTCTCAGATTTACCTAAACATCATAGATAGAATCCCCACTAGAGGTGAATCTCATGACTGTTATGAATGTGTCAAAGGTTTTAGTTACCCACTTTTAGCATATGTAACAAAAGCTTCCACACTTGGGAGAAACCTTATGACTAATCAAGGTGGTGATGCCTTTAGACAGCAATCATGGCCTATTTCCCTTTTCAGAATTCTTATGAGATAGAAATCTGATCGTTGTCATGAAGAAGGAAAGAAATTCAAATGGAGTTCAAAGGTTCTTGAGGTTTAGAGAAAACATTCTGAGGAGCACTTCCCTGTGGTGTCAAGATCACTTCTTACTTTCTATCAGAGGATTCTTTGTGGAGAGAAGCCTCCCCAATGTGTCTAATTAACAAGGGAAGGCCTCTTGCTGCAGCCCAGACTGCATTAGACCTGCCACCAGAAGAGACCTCATTAAACATCCCCAAGTTCCCTCTTACACATAAAACCCTGCACATGTAATGGATTTTCCCTGAAATCCTGCTATTTTCCATCTCTCCTCAATATTTCATGCCATTCATAAACTTCATTTCTTCAGCCATTCCTCCATTAATTGCTACTCACAGTGTTTCCTGTCATTTGCAGGCAGAAAATTTCGTTAAGTGTCTTGATACATGTTGGACATCAATTTCTGTAATGCTTTCTTTAAGAGGTTATGTGAATTCCAGTTCAGCCTGTGGTACTTCCTGGTTGTATATCACTGAGCAAGTCATGTCACCTAATCCTGCCTGAGTTTCCCCATCTGTGGAATGGGGATGATAAGGGCATCTACCTCCTAGAGTTGAGGTGAAGATTTAATTAAGCAATATTTGTAAACTGTTTTGCAAACATTAAATCAGTATGAAAATACTATTTTTGTGGCTATCATTCCTTGTAACCTTAGTCTAGTCATGGATAGCTCAAGTGCACAAAAGAGAGGGAGACAGAAACAGATAGACACAGAGAGACAGTGAATCCCTGATGTTAGCCAAGGGAAATTTGCTTCCTTTGCTTACTACCACAGAAGAAATCCATTTTCTTCACCCAATTGCATTGGATGTTGTAAAAGATACTCTTTTGTTGGAGACGTATTGATATTTTTTAAGGTACTGGACCATTTTGTTTTATGTTTTTTTATTATTAATTTATTTCTTTTCAGTTTTCTACAATCGGTTCCTTAAGTCTTGGATTCCCCCCTCCTCCTATATGAGTCAATCTTATATAGGTTCTACACCTACATTCTTATTACACACTTTTTCACATTAGTCATGTTGCATAGAAGAATTAAAATGAATGGGAGAAACCATGAGAAAAACCATAACGAAACAGAACACAAAAGAAAATATTGTGCTTAATTTTGCAGTTCAATCCCATAGTTCTTTCTCTGCATCTGGATGGCATTTGCCTTCAAGAATCCATTGGGAATGTTTCAGGTCCTTGCATTGCTGTGAAGGGCTAAGTCTACCAGAAAAATGCCTCACACACTGTGGTTGTTACTTTGTACGATGTTCTCCTGGTTCTGCTCTTTTCACTCGACATCAGTTCATAGAAGTCCTTCCAGGCCTCTCTGAAGTCTTCTTGTTCATCATTTCTTATAGCACAGTAGCATTTTGTGACATTCATATACCATAACTTGTTCAGTCATTGCCCAGTTGATGGGCATCCCCTCAGTTTCCAGTTCTTGACCCCCACAAATCGTGCTGTTATGAATATTTTTGTACATGTGGGGGACCTTTCCCATTTTTATGATCTCTTGGGGCTACATTTCTAGAAGTGATATTGCTGAGTCAAAGGATATGCATATTTTTATAGCCCTTTGGGCATAGTTCCGGATTGCCCTCCAAAATGCTTCGATCACTTTGCAGCTCCACCAGCAATGAATTAGTGTTCCAACTCTCCCACACCTTGTGCAGCCTTTATCATCTTCCTGTTGTATCATGTTAGCCAATCTCCTAGGTGTGATGTCATATCTCAGAGTTATTTTGATTTGCATCTCTCTAATGAACAGTGATTTAGAGCATTTTTTCATATGATTTTAGATAGCTTTTATTTCTTCCTCTGAAAACTGTTTGTTCATAACCTTTACCCATATCTGTCAAGGAATGACCAGTTTTCTTGTAAATTTGACTCACTTTTCTGCATATTTTAGAAATGAAGCCTTTATCACACACACTAGATGCAAAAATTCTTTCCCAATTTTCTTGCATCCCTCCTACTATTGGTTGCCTTGGCTTTAGGAAACCTTTTCTATCCACTTCCTCATGCCAGGAGATGAGCAGTGCCATCCCTAATAGGATGTTCAGACACCCTAGGGGCTGGCCAAATCTCATTGCTGCTTCCAGTGACACAACAGCCCTAGGACCTGGACACCCTGTGTGCAGAATTGTGACTGTAGCTCCCATTGCATCCACACTGCTGCTTCATTTGTCCTTGTCACCACAGGACTTTGAGATTGGTAAAATGGCATGGGTGATGTCTTCTGATCTGTGGGTAAATTAGATTTAAGTGAGGCAGAATTGCACAGTCATTGGCCTCACCCTCTCCTCCAAAGTCATCACAGTCCAGTGACAGGACAGAATCAAGACTGGTTTTGGTTCAAGATGGCAGTGAATGGTCTTGGTGTCTTCGATGGTCAACCCAGCCCTAAGTGGTTCACAGCAGTTGCCTGAGCTGCCTTCATGGCCATTTGAAGGAATTGTTCTCATCCATTCCACCAGGAGATATCTTCACATGTTTGGACTAGACACCTCCCTAATTCTCCAACGGGTTTGAGACCCCTTGGTTACCCTCAGCCTGGCTTAGCCCATCTGCCCAAATAATTTACCAGGGTGTGGCTGCTGCATATGTTATTGACTCTTGGAGGAATGTGTGAAAATTAAAGGTGGAAAACCACTGAGAAGAGCTTAGGAGCCTTCACACCAGAGGTACCAGTCTTCGCAGAATACACTCTACATCAGTGAACCAATTAAGAGCTGGTTTTAGGGAAAAAACAAGAAAAGAGATAAACCTTTGGTTAATTTATTAGATAACAGAAAAGAAAGAAAACCAAGTGACCAGTATCAAAAATGAAAAGAGTGAATATGCCACCAATGAGGAAGAAATTAAAGCCATCATTAGTAACTATTTTACTCAATTGTATATGAATCTAGTGAAATGTAGGAATATTTGCAAAAATGTAAATTGCCCAGATGAACAGAGGAAGAAACAAAATAAATAATCCCATTTTAGAAAAACATCTAGCAAGTCAACAATGCACTCCCTTAGAAAAATATCTCCAAGAGCAGATTACTTTGTAAGTCATTTCTCCCAAAGAACATTGAATTCCAATACCCTGTAGAATCTTGGGGAAAATATTCATAGTCTTAACCAGATTCCTTTTATGACTCAAATAAGATGCTGATACCTAAACTGGGAGGAGCCAAAATAGAGAAAGAAAGTTAGATGATCATTTCCCTAATGAATATTGGTGGAAAAATTCTAAATCAAATATTAACAACGAGATTACAGCAATTTATCACCAGGATATGCACCATGCTCAGGTGGGATTTATACCAGGAATTCAGGGTTGTTTCAACCTTAGGAAAACTATCAGCATAATTGACCACATGAATAACCAAACTAATCAAAATCGTATGATTACCACAATAGATTCAGGAAAGGCTTTTGTCAAAATTAGGCATCCATTCCTTTTAAAAATACTAGAGAGCATAGGAATGAATGAAGTTTTTCATAAAATTAAAAGAAGTGTATCTAAAACTATCAGCCAGCATTATACGTCAGGGGGATAAGTTAGAAGCATTCCCAGTAAGATCAAGGGTAAAAAAAGGATGCCCACTATCACCACTGTTGTCCAGTATTGTGCTCGAAATGTTAGCTTTAGCAATAAGAGAAGGAAAAGGAATTGAAGGAATTAGAATAGGCAGTGAGGAAACAAAGCTATCACTTTTTGCAGGTGATAGGATGTACTGAGAGAATCAACTGAAAACTGACTTGAAACAATTAACAAGTAGACTTGCAGGATATTAAATAAATCCACATAAGTCATCAGCATTTCTATATGTCACTAATAAAGCTTAGCAGCAAGAGATAGAGAAATTCCATTTGAAATGACTAGACAGTACAAAATATTTGGGAGTCTACCTCCCAAGACAAACCAGGAACTGTATGAACAGAGTTACAAAACACTTTTTACACAAAGTAAGATCTAAATAATTGAAAAATGTCTGTTGCTCATGGGTAGGCTAACCTAATAATAGGATAAAATTGACAATTTACTTAATTTGCTGATAATTCAATTGGAAAAGGCAGGCACTTAAGTTGCGGTTAGACTAGGTACTTCCTGAAGCAAGTTGAATGTACTCCATTTGGAATGTGAGTGTATTGGGGGTATACACCGTGTTTCAGCGCTTAACAACTATTAAAACTAGGATTCTAACAGACTAGGACCTATGTCTATGTAACAGCAGGCAAAGTAGAATCTGCTGTTTTTCTGGCTTTTGTTTTAACCAATCAGGTATGTGCATGTTTTGTGGAGCGCATCAGACATGGACATGTGGGTTCTAGCCACTCAGATACTGAACAGGACTGTATATGGAGAGCTAGTGTTGTGAAAGCATACCCGAGGAAAGCCAACCCTGAAGGGCTGAGCCAGTGTAGAGAAGAAGGGAGTGGAGAGGAGACCTCTGAGCAGGGAGGAGACCTTTGGGCTGACCAATAAGACCTCTGATGGCAGAGACTTGGTGAAAGAGCTTCCAGACTTTGAAAGGGAATAGAGCTGTAGAGCAGAAGCATGCCCATAAGGATAAGCCTCTTTTGAGAGCTGTTAAAGCCAACTGAGTTGTTAACACAGAGCCAGTGGCCTTTGGAGGCGAAATGAGATGATAGTGCTGGTGGTGTGTGTCAGTGTTATTGTCCTGTTCAGCCTTGTTTTCCCAGAGACAGATGCTGCCTGAGGCATGATGGTCTACCTGTACTCTAGCTGACTAGGCTTCGGAGACCAAGAAGTGGTCTTTGAGGCCACCTTCATGCCATGATTCCTTCTTCACTCAGCCCTCTAGAGCTCCCCTCCTCCTTCCCCTTCAGAGACACTGTCTCCTGTTTCGAGAGAGTTCAACTCTCTCCTGCACAGCTTGTATCCTGTGACTGCTGCTCTCTTGTCACCCACTCACCCCTAAAATCCCTTTCCTCCTTTATCTCTGGGAAGGACACACACCTTTGGCACTCCTATTTCCCAAATCAGACCACTGAGGCTTTCACATGAAAAGCGGCCAATGGTTTTTAGAAGAGAATTTTTCAGAAACCTAAACTGACTCCATTGGATGCTATACTGGATGTTCTGAGGTCCATGTCCTCATTGTCCCCTGCAGTATCTCCCTTGCCCCAATGTCTTTGAGAAAACTGAGGAGCCACTTCCTGTCCTGTTACTCTGTCTAAGAAGTCGCAAAGGACTTAGCAGGGTATAATTTTATGTTTGTTCATTTAAGGATGAGATGAGAGAATGACTGGAAGGCCAGGGACTGTCCCTGAGAGAAGTACAGAGACTGAGGAGTGGAGAATAGAAAGACCTCACAGCAGTGTGTGGGAAGTTGTTTCCACAGGATTAAAACTCCTCCCAGTTCTGGGTGATCTCAGCTAATCAGAGTTGTGATGTAGCAGAAACAGACTCCTGATCAGTAAAAGGTGAGAAACTTGTTCCCAAACTTGATGAGCTGTTTGAGGGGAAGCCTGTCAGAGAGAACATGAAGTGAGGTGTTCAGGCTTCTTCTAGCCAGTGCATGCTGGGGCAGGCGATTCGAATTTAGAACAGTGTAAAAGGATTTGCATTCGTCTGCATAATTGTACTAGCCATCCCTTGCTAGCTGGTGAGTGTATAAATTAATAAAAATCTTTCCTTATTTCACACATATTTTTCTTTGTTTAAAGTGAGCATGTTTCTCACAAATGTAGTTATCCTGGGAAAATTGGAGCAGGGGAGAGAGGTCTTGGTTGGATTACAATTCATTCATGTCCTCAAATTATTTTTGAAGGATTCTCTCAATTGAACCTGGGCTGCAGCAGGGCTGGGGTGCTGTCCAAAGTAGTTAAGGATCTGGGAATCAGGAAAGTGAGCAAGGACCGAGATGATTTCACAGGCTGGAGTCCACTTTTCAAGTGGCCAGCTCTCAAAGTACCCTGAGCTAGAGCCAAGAGAGGCCTTAGAGATCCAGGCCCTCATTTTGCCTGGAGGACCAGGGCTCAGAATGATCAGTGACTGACCCAGTGTCACAGGGACATGAAGGAACAGCCAGGATTCCAACCTCAGCCATAGGTTTACGAACAGTAGGCAATTCCAAGATCACTTTGTGACATGTTTCCAACTCTAAACATTGCTGAGTTATTATTGTTTGTTGTTTTCTGAGCTGATCTCCAAATCACAGAAATGCAAGTATATGTGAAACTTGGAAGGGGCTTAGTTTGAGGTCACCAAGTCCAGCCCCCTCATTTTACAGGGGAGAACACTGAGGCTCAGTGAGTTACCTGCAAGGCTTAGTGGAGAGAGCCTGGAGTCAGAGAAGAGAGAATGCTCCTTCTGATATTTCCTGGCTAAGGCTCTAGGAAAGTCACTGCACCTATT
Organism: Notamacropus eugenii; assembly: GCF_028372415.1. Classification (NCBI taxonomy): domain Eukaryota; kingdom Metazoa; phylum Chordata; class Mammalia; order Diprotodontia; family Macropodidae; genus Notamacropus; species Notamacropus eugenii. The sequence continues at coordinate 20,119,750 of NC_092876.1, forward strand.
AGCCTCAACTTACTCATCTGTTCAATGGGGATAACAACCCCTCCCTGCCAGGAGTGTTGTAAGGATATCATGAGATCACACCTGAAAAGCACTGCATGAGTGCTAGAGTGTGTTCATGGGACTTGGCTCTGTTGTATTCAAACCCAGGTCCTCATTCCAAATACAGAGCTCTTCCCCACCTCTACCAGGCAGCCTTCCAGCGTGGGGAAGGGGTCAAGGTTGATGGAGAGTTCTTTCTTGGGAGGAAAGGAGAAGGTTTCTTGGGGAGGAGGGACAGGAGACAAAAAGGATTCTGAAAAATGCTTCATTTCCTCTCCCAAGGTGGTCTCCCTTCCACAAGGAGAAGAGAGGGAGGACAGACAGCTCTGGGGTTGTATGGACTAGGGTTTCAGATTATGGGGGGACACCTGAGACCCAGACTTACTCTCTCTGGCCAATCACTCCTGGTCCTTTGATGTCTTCTACATCTGGCTACAGTGTTCAATGAAGACCCAGTGGGACTGCCCCCTGGATTCTGTCCTCCAACCTTCCATAACTCGCAGTATTGATATTTATTCTTCCTCTGCCCCTTTGCCTTCCTAACCAGGGAAGGTGAATCTTGGTTTCACCCTGCCCTTCCTCCTCCCAGCCCAGATGTGTGGGGGTGAGATGAGGGGAGGGTAGAATGTCCAAACCAACTTTTCCCTGGGCTGGATTCGTTGTGACCTGGGGTCAGTGCTGCCACCCCCTTCCCCAATAATACAGAGGTGTCTCCAAGCCAAGATCCCTTCTTCCTTTGAGCTGGGGGCTCTGATCCCAGACCTGTCCCTGCCTCCCAGACTGAGTCAGATTTAGGACTCCCCAGAGATCTTAGTTATTCTTTATGCCTGAGGGGAGGAGACAAAGACTTTTAGCCTGCCTCAAGTCTCTCCCCATTCCAGTCCAGCCCTAAAGGGCAAGTCTCTTCATGTCACCCCCTTCTCTTGTTCAATAACTCCAGTGGCTCCCTATTGCTTCCAGGAACAAATACAAAATTCTGAGTTTGGCATCCAAAGCCCTGCATAGCTTGGTCCTCTCCCACCTTAACAGTCTTCTTATACCTTTCTCCCTGCAGGGAGGTGGTGCAGTGGATAAAGCAGGAGTGCCAGAGTCAGGAGATATGAGATGTTTATCTGAGAAACTGTCTATAAAATTCCCACCCCCAATTTTCTGTTTCCTTCTGATCTTGCTTACTTTGGCTTTACTTGTGCAAAACTTTTGTCATGTAAAACAATGGGAAATTATTCATTTTGGACCTCACATGGCATCTCTTGTTTGTGCACAAACTGCTGCTGTATGTTGCACATCTATTCTCTTCATATTCTCTCTTTTATTATTTCTTGGGCAGTACCACAGAGTTTTGATAATCTCTGCTTTATACTCCAGTTTAAGATCAGGTTACTGAGTGGAAGTGAAATGGAGTTATGTGGAAGGCTGCAGTTCAGACTTGGACAGGTCCATCACTTTTAGCTTAGTTTCTTTTACTTTTTTTTTTTTTTTGCAACAAATCAGGACTTTGTTTATTGTATTGTGGATTGTGGATTCTTTTTTTTTGAAATAGTATTTTAGCTTTTCAAATTACAGGTAATGACAGTTTTCAGCATTCACTTTTTATAAAATTTTTTGTTCCAATTTTTTTCTCCCTGTCTTCTTTCCAACCTCCCTCAGATACAAAGCAATCTGATATAAGTCACACGTGTACAAACATGTAAACGTTTCCATGCTGGTCATGTTGTGATAGAAGAAACAGAACCTCAGGGGAAATCATTTTTAAAAGTGAAAGTGGTGTGCTTTGATCTGCGGTCAGACTCCAGAGTTCTCTCTCTGGATGTAGATAGCTTTCCCATCCTGAGTCTTTTGGGAATTCACTGAATGGGCATTCCCTCATTCAAAGTGGGAATCTGAAAAGGCCTTAGACTGAAAGGGCCAGGGCTCCCATTGCATCCTGGGTCATCTTTAGTCATCCTGATGAATATCTGGTCACTGGATTCAGATGGCTCTGGAGGAGAAGTGAGACCGATGACCTGCACAGCCCTCCCTCAGTCAAATCAAAGTCAACTGCAGATCATGTGATCATTTCCCTGATGTCATGGTTCCACATTGATTTCATTCATAAGACTTCTCTTCAGTATCAGTTTTTTGATGTCTAACAATACCGTGTGTTCGTCCTTTGTTGCCAAAGACTGTGGCATCAGAGACTGAATCTCTTTCCAATTTCATCAAATTCACAGTCACTCTTTGGATTGATATCGACTTTGAGAATAAAGTCATGAATTTCTCTCAGATTGAATTCCCAGGGACCATCACTCATGAATCCTTGCAGGTCACACTCTTCTAAAAGAATTCTCAGTTTTCTCAGTATTTTTTTTACTTCAAACTTGGTCTCCATATCTGAAGAAAATAAGCATTCAAACATAAATACAGAAAAAGATATACATGCATAAATCGATAGTTACTAAACCCTTATGCAGCTCAAATGCAACAAAACTTCATGTTTTCTTGGAGCAAACAGTGACATTACATGGACTGTCACTGTAAGGAGAACAGACAAGATGTAAGTGACAAAGGAGATATACAGCACAGAGTGCTGCACCTGTCAGAGTCTGAACACTCACATTCAACAAAAGCAGCATCCCCAAGGTAAGGTCACTACCAGAAGACTTAATGTCAACAGCTAAGAGTGACTCTCCATGGGAGAACACTTTGTTTCTCCCTTGAAGAGAAGGCTGAGCCCAAACATGGTTTTCAACATTCCAGGAGGAAAGGAGTGGCCAGATTTCAGAGATTTATTGTACAGTACCATGTTGACTCATGTGGGTCAGAACACGAGTGAAAATCTAAATTGGTTTCCATGACAATGATGGGGATATTCAAAAAGTGCTAAATAAAAATGAGAAGTTGACAGGCTTACCCGTAGATTACTTCATCCATCTCTAAAAGATTGTATTGAACTCAAGTAAAAGTGAAATGCAAGCAGAGCTGAGAGAGATTCAGGATTCTTGACTCAGTATGAAGGCAGATGGAATTCAGTTTTATGGTGATTGTAAAAATCCAAAATATTTTTATGATACCCTAAAGGCTATGTGAATTGTCCTTTATTCCGAAGAAGACCTTGACTTCAAGAAGATGACACCATGCCATGCGTTAGAATAGCATTTAAGTGAAGGAGAATTGTGCAAGGTCAGCAAGCTAACTTTCTCCTCCAGAGCCATCTGGGTCCAGTGGTCAGATGGAGATAAGGACAACTGGAGATGGCCAAGCCCCCTGAAGGCTATTTATAGGCCAAACACCTATCCAACTATGGTACACCTCAACTACTCAGGGCTGATGGAGTCAGGCTGATTAATGATAAGGACATGATGTGGAGAGTTGGACTGAACACCTCCTTAGCATTCTCAAGAGATCATTTTTAAACACTACTGAAGCTACTGACCATTTATCTCAGGATTTACCCCATCCTGCTTAAGCCATGCTCCAATTGATGGACAAGCCCACATTTTATACTTGTTACTAACAGTGATCGTGTAAACTTTCTCTTAAAATGAGATTTTTCTGATTTCCAAAGTTAGCACTTTTTTCGAATGGTGGGAGGAGCCCAAGAAATACCTGGGAAGGGGGTTGTGGGTCTCAGTAGTCAGCAGGAGCCCCATGTATTTTGAAACACATATTTTTTTTTCTATTTTCCTTAATCATCTTGCAAAACAGACCCCAGATCTCATTATTGGATCAATGGGTAGTCACAGTTTAATTCTTTGGGCATTCTGCAGAACTGATGGATCACTTCACAATTCCACCAACCATGAATTAGTGTCCCAAATTTTCCATATCCCACCCAACATTTGTCCCTTTCCCCTGACAGGTGTAAGATGATATCTGAACGTTATTTTAGTTAGCATTTCTGTAATAATGATTTTGAATGTATTCTCATATGACTGTATATAGTTTAGATTTATTCAGCACACACTGCCTGTTCCTAGCCTTTGACCATTGAGAGTTGGGGAATGACTCATATTCTTTTAGATTTGACCAAATTCTTTATATATTTGAGATTTGAGACTTCTATCTGAGGAACTGTCTATAAAAGTCCCACCCCCAATTTTCTGTTTCCTTCTGATCTTGGCTACATTTCCTTTATTTGTCCACAACTTTTGCAATGTAAAACAATGGGAAATTATTCATTTTGGACCTCACATGGCATCTCTTGTTTGTGCAGAAACTGCTGCTGTATGTTGCACATCTATTCTCTTCATATTCTCTCTTTTATTATTTCTTGGGCAGTACCACAGAGTTTTGATAATCTCTGCTTTATACTCCAGTTTAAGATCAGGTTATGGAGTGGAAGTGAAATGGAGTTATGTGGAAGGCTGAAGTTCAGACTTGGACGGGTCCATCACTTTTAGCTTAGTTTTTTTTTTCCAAATCCTTTTAAGTTAGTGAAGTTAAACCAGTCATGTTCATGGATAGGTCCCAGGAGTGGAGGTGGCTCATACTGGTAATTTTGTTTACTTGGCTTCACGAAAGAAAATTCTTTTCCTCAGCCAGTATTCGAAATTGGATCAGTGAAATAGTGAAGGGGAGGGAGAGGTACAGATAGTACTTAAAAGAAGAATAACATAAAAGAAAAAAATAGCAAAACTGCAATCCTTGGAGATAATAATATATCACTAATCAGACTTAAGAAAAATTAAAAGGATAAACACGAAAGAAATTAAGGACTTTCAGTTAATTTCAGCAACATTTGTAGGAACAGACCTGTTGATTACTGAATTGGAATGCAAAGGAGTATACTTGTCAGCTAACATGTCTCCTGGTTATTGAATCCTTTCCCAGGAATCTGACTCTCCATGATCTAATTTGGGTTTTTCTTGGAAAAGATACTAGAATGGTTTATCCCAGTGATCGTGTAAAGTCTCTTCTAAGATGAGATTTTTCTTATTTCCAAATTTTGTGCTTTTTTCAAATGTTGGGAGGAGCCCAAGGAATACCTGGGAAGGGGGTTGTGGGTCTCAACAGCCCCAAGCCCCTCCTAGTCTATCCAAGGTTAAGAGAAGTGGAAGGAGAGAAAAGGGAATGGCTGTGAGTGTAGGGGAATGAAGGCCCAGAAAAATGAGGAAAGGGAAAGTGGAATTCCAGAATATAGGCATGGAGGGGTATGTGTGTGTGGTGGGGGGAATGGAGCAATAACAAATGCCAATCCAAGTGAATAAAGGAAGGGTCAGAGGTGGGAGAAGTGGTGATACCCCAACCCCCACATTCCCATACCATCTGCAGTCTGGGGCTCAGTCGTCAAAAAGACTTGGATTTGCAGGAAAGGGTTTCCAAAGACCTGTGCCTGTAGTTAGGTGGGCTAATAGGGACAGAACTGGGCTCTGGTCCTAGAATCTACAGCACTTACTGCAAACCCTAGCATGGATTGTGTTTGTCCTTTGTTGCCGAAGAAGACCATACCATCAGAGAAATGATGATGTGACTTGCCCTTGACTGTGTTTTGAGTGAGGGAGGGCTGTTGCAGGTCACCAGCCTCACTTCTCCCGAGCCATGTGAATCCAGTGACCCTCAGGATAACCGGAGATGACCCAGGATTAATGAGGAGCTGAATAAGTGACCATTCATTCATTCATTGGGAGAGAGAGGTAAGAGGGACTGAGAACTAAGTTCCAGGCTCCCTGGCTCTGAGGCCCCAGTCCCTGCCCACTGGGCATTTAGAGGTAAAGCTGAGCTGGGGCAGAAATGAGTCACAGCTTCTAGATTCTAGATTCTTAGATAAAGAAGGAACCTGGGAGATGATTCACTTCATGCCGCCCTCTACCAATAAGGCTGAGCAGGCCAATCAATAAACATCAATTAAGCACCTCTTAGCTGGTGCACTGGACAGAGTGCCTAGTCTGGAGTCAGACTTAATAAGTTCATATGTGTGGGGAAACTGAGGAACATTCTCCCCAGTCCCTTGCATGACCACCACATGGCCTAACATAAGGAATGTCACTTAAAGTTGGTATGCTTAACTGGGAATGCCAGGGGAAGCAGCAGAATGAATGAAGCAGGTGGCCAGGGGGAAGAGACCCTTATCTTAAGAGTCATCAGACTCCTTAAGGAAGGACCTGGCCAGCCCTTGGGCACACACATCAAAGTCAACAGCTGGAACTTTTGGCCAGAGGTCCTTCTTTGTTCTAACTGTCCTCTTTTTCCTGAAGTTACATGTATAAAGGGACTGAGTGAGAGAAGGATCTTTGGAGGTCTTTTGTTGCAGACTGGTAGAGGTAGGGAAGATCTCTTCATTGGGAATCAGGATCTAGGTTAGAATGCAGCTTCCCAGGTCCCACTTCTACTCCCTAGTAGACTCCTGCTTCTACTCTCCCAGCCAGGACCTTTGCTGCCTGCTCCCCACTTTCAGCCTCTCCTGTTGCCAAAGTGTTGGAGCTCAGACTTGGCTGATGAAGTATACTTTTTCTGTTCCGTCTTAACTATTATCAGATGTTTCTATGTATACACTTGCTAACTTGTACTATTTGTAGTAATAAAACTTAATTGCCTATTAAGCTTGTTTTAATGCATGTCATTGTATCTTAAGATCCTAACCTAAAGTCAAAGTACTGCACAGTCTACATAATCCCTTTCCATTACAATATGCCAACCTCAGATACTAACTGTGTGACCCTGGGTAAGTCACTTAATCCTCCTTGCCTCAGTTTCCTCATCTGTAAAAAGGAGATGCAAACTACTGAATGGGAACAGATTTAGTGAAGACTTCTCAGTGGTATGGAGACTCCTTCCTAGAGTAGAAGAGACCTTAGGCTGAGGTTTTGAGTCCTCCAGAGTCAGGTGATTTCCAAGAAGCCTGCTGACACATCAGCCAGTATACTCCCATTTAGCAGGATCAATGATCAGCTATGGTTCACTAACTCCTCAACACCTTATTTGCATATGTACATGCAGTCTGCAGTCCTCACTCTGGTCTGCTTAATTTGCATGAGTTGTCAATGCCAGATTTGCATGTGATGACATGTACTTTTGTGGGCTTTGTAACCATCCATGGAAAGGGAAATTTGAACTGGGTTCCAAAAGGGATGGCTAGATTCTGCACCTAGAATATAAGAGCGTGATTTTCAGCCAGTGAGAATAATGGTCACTCGTGGGAGGGGTACTTCCCTGTCAGGGTCTATATAAGTTGCCATCCTGCTTCTGTAAGGGGCCTCCCAACTCCAGGTTTACTGGTGGAGGGACCATCTGCTTCTCTTGAGAACTGAATAAGGAAGGTGTTTTTGTTTATACTTTGAGATGCCTCTGAGCAGTCAACTTGAGTAGGGGTCCTGCCATCCCACACACTAGTATTTTTCTCAAGAAGTCCCCAAAACAAGTCCCAAAGAGTCAGACAATGCTGAAAACTTCTAAAATTGCAAAAAAATGTCTCTGCTTTGTGTCAGTCACTGTGTTCAGGCCTACAAGGCTTCTTGGACCAGTTTTTGAACACAGACCAGTGCTGGGAGGAGAGTAGGAAGGAGTTTTAAGTTTGTTCCTTTAAATAAGGGAAGAGAGGATGATGAAGAGGCCAGAGACTGTTCTTGCAAAGAAGAGCCGAGTGCAGAGGAGTGGAGAATAAAAAACCCCCACAGGAATCTAGTTGGTTCTCAAAGTGGGTTTGAAGGATTCTCCCAATTGAGCCTGGGCCCCCACAGGGTTGGGATGCTGTCCAACATAGGAATGGATCAGGGAATCAGGAAACTGAGCAAGGACAGGGATGGTTTCACAGGCTGGAGTCCTCTCGTAAAGTGGCCCAGCTCTCAAAGGACCATGGGCTGGAGCCAAAGGGGACCTCAGAGTTCCAGGACCTCATTTTGTCTGGAAGAACAAGGTTCAGAATGATCAATGATTAGCCTAGGGTTATAGGAGCATTAAGGAACATCCAGAATTCCATCCTGGGTCACAGATTTACAACAGCAGGGAATTTCAAGATCATTTTCTCACATCTTTCCAACGCAATTGAGGTTTTTTTTTTTTTTCTGAGCTGATCTCCAGATCACAGAAATGCATGTCTATTTGGAACCTTAAAAGAGCTTAGTCTGAGGTCACCAAGTCCTGCTCCCTCATTTTACATACAAGAACACTGAGGTTCAGTAACTTAGCAACCAAAGACAAAGTGGATAGAACCTGTAGTCAGTGAGACCCAAGAGAATCCTCCCTCCACCATATTCTAGGTAGGACACTGGTAAAGTCACTACACCTCTCAGCCTCAGTTTGCTTCTCTGTCAAATGAGAGAAAAACCCCTGTCTGGCAAGGTTTTGTGAGGATCAAAAGAAATCACATGTGTAAAGCACTGTACAGAATCTAGTAGTGGGACCTGGGAAGCTGGATTTGAACCTAGGTCCTGATTCCAAATGCAGAGATCTTCCTTACCTCTCCCAGGCAGACTGACATTATGAGGGTAGGAAGGAGGCCCCTGAAGAGTTCTCTCTTGGGAAGACAGGAGAGGGATTTTTGGTGAGGGGGAACATAAGACTGAAAGAATTCTGAAAAAAATGCTTCATTTCCTGTCCTGAGGTTTATCTACTAAACGAGGTGGTAGAGGGCAGATAGTTTTGAGGCTGCCCAGACCAGGGAATCTCATAGGAGGCAACTTACAGAAATAAATTCCAATTCTTATACCCTAACACAAAGAATCCCACCTCCTCACTATCCCACTGATGAGGTTCAGACTCTGGGAGCCTCCTTGAGCTCCCCTTGAATCTTCCCACTGAATGTGGCCTTGCTTACTCAAATCTAATCTTCCCATTTGTTCCGGGAGTCTCAGGAAGCCCATGGCCTTTTCATCATCATTTCAGGTCTCTGTTGCACTCCCCACCCTTGATCCTATGAACCCCATGCCCATACTTCCCCTATCAAGATCTCTGGATTGCCCCACCTGCTTCCCACCCAAACCCTCCCTAGTCTGATATCTCCTGATAGCCTCCAGCTGTTTCCAGCCTTTGGCCCTCCTTGGACTTCTCCTCAGGACCCTTCCTAAATCCCTCCTCCCATCACCGTGGACTACCAGACCACCCCCCAGATCCCTCCTATACTCTTTTCTGTATTTAAGTCCCACCTTGCCTCCATGAAGGCGCTTAGATTCAATCCAGCTCAGACTCTGTCTAGCTGGGATTGTGTCTGGCCCGCTTGTGAATACAAGCGTTAGAAAAGCTTAGGCTCCTTAAGAGGCAGCCCAATTAGGCAAATCCTTAATAAACTTTGTTTTCGTTGGCTTTAAGAAGGCTTGAGTCGAATTCATTCGAGCACAACCTGGACCGTAGGCATTTTGGGGTTCCCCTCACCATTAACCTCATCACCACCTCTCCATTGGCTGGGAGGCAGGCTTACAATCTAAGCTAGAAAAACTAGACCAACCCCGGGAAATTTTTACCTATCCCAAACACAATTACCTCATTTAATACCTAACTTAATTGCTGATGGGGCTTTAGAAGGGAGGGGAGGGGAAGAAGGGGGAGCCGATAATGTTGATGTGGTAACCAGTACAAGAAACGAAGGGGAGATTTAAGTAACTTCCAAGTTTCAACTACAATCCATAGCACTTTCACAAAGAAAGCTTGCGGGGGTGGGGTGGGGGTGGGGGACTGACTGCCCAGGTATCCAAGGAGAAAGGCCTTATGGAAAAGAAATTTTATTTAGAAAATATAATATTTCGATATTTTTATTATGAAAAGTCTTCACAATCTCCTCATCTCACTCAGGGGGCTCCTGAGACCAGATTTATTTTCTCTGACCAAAGACCAGAGTCCTTTGATGCCTTCCCCATCAGAGCTGAAAGAAGGCTGGGAGGGACTGGTCCCTGGAATGTGTCCTCCACCCTTCCACAGCTCCCAATATTTATGTCTCTACTCCCTCCACCTCTTTAGCTATGCAAGGCTAAATTTGGGTCCTCCTTGCCCTGCCTCCTCGCAGCCCAGGTGTGGGTGGGTGAGGTGGTGGGAGGGCCAACCATCCAAATTCCGCTTTACTTATCCTGGTTTAGTTGAGTGCCCCAGGGTCAGTGCTGCCATCCCGCCCCAATAATGCAGAGCTACTTCCAAGCAAAGAAGATTATGGAAAAGGAAAAAGAGTTTATGTTTTAAAATACTTAGAACAGCTTTGTTTTTCATAGTAAAGGACTGAAACTTGCCGGGATGGCCATCAAATGGAAAATGGCTGGAGTGGGGTTGAGTACAACCTGTGGTCCATGGTCGGTGGTTTCAGCTGTGCTGGAGGATGGTCTATTAAGAATGTTATCAGCTTGAAAGTAAATCTCATCTGCCTTCTTACTAAGCCTGTAAGAATCCTGCATTTCTATAAACTTTTCTTTCATTTAATTCTTGGTGAAGGTAAAAGCTGCCTTCTTAGATAGGGATGGAGAAAGAAACCTATTGGTAAGCCCTTTAAAAATTTTTTTTTAATTTAGTGTTTTTTGAATTTCCCCATAATTGTCATCAAACCCGTTTGGATGTTTACATGTATTCTGGCCCCGATGAGGAAATGCGGTGCTGTGCAAGAAATCTCTGAACACATCTTTTCTGCTCAAATATTGCAAACTGTCTCTTGGCTCAGCTTCCCCTCCTTATTAACCTCCAAGTGCTCCCCCATGGAGAATCCTTCTAATCTCTTGATATGACATCTTCTGGTAGGGACCTTGCTTTGGGACTGCTGCTTTTGTTGAATATGAATGTTGAAGCTCCCCTGGGTCCAGCACCCTGTGGTGCCCATCTCCTTTGTCACTCTCACAGCCTTTCTCCTTGCACTGATACAGTCTGTTTAACGCCAATGTTCGCCCCAAGAGCGCATCCACAAAATGTCATTGCATTTAGGTTAGTGATAAGGTCACAAGTTTCAACAATGTTAAGTAACCATTGCTATTGCATATATTTATGTGTGTATATCTTTTTGAGTATATATGTTAGATTGTACTCTTCAGATGTAGAGAAGAGGTCTGAAGTAAATGAGATGAGCAGAAAGCTGGGAATTCTTGTGGAAGAATGTGACCTGCAAAGATTCAGGAGAGATGGTCCCTGGGCTTTCAAGTTGAGAGAAATCCATGACTCCAGTATCAAGGTAGATAAAAATCCAAAGAATGACTGTGGATTGGGTGAAATAAGAAAGAATTTCAGACAGCCTTGGATCTTAAATCCCTGTAAGAAAATAGCCTCAGGACACAACTATTTTTAAGGTAGTGAATATAGCAAATGTTTTACTGAAGAGGCAGAGCATTTTCAGTTCCATGAGAAGCCTCCTGAATGGGAAACGGCCTGGAAATGGAGTTCAGACCTCCTGAGACATCAGAAAAGTGATCCTGGAGGAATGCTTTCTATAAGTAAGAATGTTGAGGTACCCCCTGAAATGATGAGGAATAAACACACAGGTCCTATTTTCCTGAAAGAATTCACTCAGACCATTTCCAAGTTAAAGAAAGGGATTCATTGGGGTGATGCAACCAAGTGGATCTGTTTCCCATGAGGCAGAGCCCCACAGGGCTCCACTCCACTGGGAGGCAGAGCAAAGGTAGCAGGTCCAGGCTCCTGTAGGAGGCAAAGGCAGTTATTGGGGTTAGGCCCCTGGTTTAAATACAGTCGGGGGAAAGGGGAGAAGAGGATGGGAGGAGCATGCAGGACTCAGAAATGCCTGAGATATTCCCTAGGCCTGAGGTGCCTTTCTCCTACAGCTAAGCACAGAGATTAGGAGAGGGGAGGGGAAGAGCTCTTCTGGAATTGGCTAGGCTTTGGGAAAGCACACAGATAAGTCCATGTTGAGGGCTTCAGTGCACAGCCTTCTTTGTTCACTTTTCTGGCCGATCACATCCTGCATCTTATCTCCTAGCTCACATCCAGCATCCTGCTTACTTTCTCTTCCTCCAGCACTCCTTTCTGTCTCATCAGTGTAACCTAATCTTGCCTGAGTTCCCCCATCTGTGGAAAGGGGAACATGGGTGTGTGGGATGGCTCAGGTCCCTACATAAATCAATTACTCAGAGGCCTCTCAAAGTGATGAGAGAAAAGAGATTTATTCGATTCTCGAGAATCTGGACAATCCTACAGCAGTTCACCTGGAGTAGGAAAGCCGAAGACAAAGAAAAGGCAGTGATTTATATAGACTCTAACACAAGTCCCTCCCCCCCCACTGACCATTATTCTCATTAGCTGAGAATATGACCTTACATTCTAGACACGAAATCTAACCAATCCCTTTTGAAATGAAGCCATTGAAGAATTAGGTAAACTTTATCCAGTCATTGAGACCCTAATGTACTACATAGTTTTATATCCTTATATGGAATTATTCTGTTCTAAAAATATAGTAACCTTGATCCTCTCAGTCTTACCTCACCCCTGGGAGAAGAATTAGAATCTGAGAAGTCTTCACTAAACCTATCCCACTCATGGGCAACTACCTCCCAGGGTTGAGGTGAGGATGGAATCAAACAGTTGTTTGTAAAATGCTTTGCAAACATTAAATCACTTTAGAAATATTGGTATTTTCATGAGGATCATTCCCTGGATCATTCATCTCCTAGTAAAGGCAGTCGGCTAAAACTATGGATAACTCAATGGAGAGAGACAGAGAGCTAGAGAGAGACAGAAAGACAGAGTCCCAGATCTTCCCCAAAAGAAACTTGTTTCTGTTTCTTAATACCATGGAGGAAACCTGTTTTCTTCAAATAATTGCATTGTGTGTTGCGAAAGATCATGTGTTATTTGAGATATATTGGGATTTTTTGGTAAATAATCGAGTATTTTTAAATGGAAATAGGGAAATGATCAAAGATAACTGATTATCATAAATATCATATGAATGTAATTACCGAACCCCTAGTCAGTGGAGGGGGTGGCCCTAGTCAATCAGATGTTTCCATATCCCAGGGGAAGTCGACAAGGTCATCAAACCATGATGCCAAATGAAGCCTCTGGCAAATGTTCCTTGGAAGTGTCAGACAAGACTGAACGCCAGAGCAGTCACAATGTGCTGGGCACTCTGCTAAGCCCTGAAGATAGAAGAAGTGGCAAACAACAGTCCCTGGCCTCAGGGAGCTTACAGTGGAAGGGGAGACAACCTACAAGTATATGTAAAGTGAGGTATAGACAGGATATGGGGCATAATTAGCTGTGAAGACACTGGGATTAAGAGGGCTTGGAGAAGGTTTCCTGCAAAGAGGGATTTTAGTTGGGACTTAAAGGAAGCCAGGAAGATCTTTTGGTCAGAGCAGAGGAGGGAGAGTGTCCCAGGCTTTGGTGAGACTTCCAGAGAAAATGCTGGGAGCTCGAGGGTCTTGTGGCTCAAATCTGGAGGAGAAAAGGTGGGGGGAAAAGGTGTAAGAAGACTGGAAAGGTGGGAGAGGGTTAGATTATGCAAGGCTTTAAATGCCAAATGAAGCGTTTTATATTTACTCCTGGAAACAGTAGGGAGCCGCTGGAGTTTATTGAGTGGAGGAGGGAGGTGACATGGACAGACCTGTACTGTGGGAAAATGACTTTGCAACTGTACTGAAGTGAGGAGAGTTGAGACAGGTGGACACTCCCTACACAGTTATTGTCATAGTCCAGGTGTGAGATGATGGTGTTTTGTTGGAAGATGATTGAGAAACCTTAATGTAGAGAATAAAGGTAAATGATTAGAATTCATTATTTTGTTAGGCAGAAAGGGGCCTGGGTAAGTGGGGAGGGGAGCAGGCTACAGGTCTTTGTCTCCTCCCCTTCCTATTATTAGAAGAATAACTGAGATCTCTGTGGAGTCCTCAATCTGAGTCAGTTTGGGACCTGGTGCGTCTGGAGTCAGATCCCCAGGTGAAAGAAAAGAGGGGTCTTTGCTTGGAGGCAGCTCTGCATTATTGGGGCAGGGGTGGTAGTACTGATCCCAGGCCACCCAAGTAATCCACTCTGGGTAAAGGGAGTTTAGGATGCTTGACCCCTCCCCCATCTGCCCCCTCACCTGTGCTGGGAGGAGGTGGGCCAGGGAGGAGTCGAGTTTGACCTTGCCTAGCTAGGAAGGCAGAGGGGTGGAAGTAGAAGAGACATAAATACTGGGGGCTGTGGAAGGTGGGAGAGCAGTCAGTCTCTGTCTTCGTTGAACTCTGTAGCCCGACCCAGGAGACACCAAAGAACCCGGAGTATTTGGCCAGAGAAGGTAAGTCTGGGGCTCAGGTGCCCCTCCCTCACCCTTCCCCCCCAAAGCTGGTCTGGGCAGGCCAGCAGCTTTCTGCCCTTCCCCCACCTTATTTACCTGTTCAGACTTATTGGCTGATATTGACTTTGAATTGGCTGTGATGGGGTTCACACTCTGGGAACTGCCTTGGATCCTCCCACTTAATCTGCCCTTTCCTACTCAAACCTGTTGCCCTAGGCCTAGCCTGGCCTTCCACTGTCTGTCTGTTACCTCTTGATTGCCCCACCTACATCCCACCCAAGCCCTGCCTGGTCTGACTCTAGCTGAGTGGATTTCCAGTGTTACAAATGCTTCGGCTCCTTAAGGGTCAACCCAAGATGTCGAATCTTTAATAAACTTTGTTTTTCATTGACTTTAAGAAGGCTTGAGTCGAATTCATTCGAGCAAGGCCCAGGGTGTTGTTATTTTGGGGTCCCAGCACCCCTAAACCTCAACAGAGGAGCTCTGAGATTCCTCCTTCATCTTAGAACCTAGGAGCCAGGGCCTGGGATCCTCAGAGCCCCAGAGTCTGTGGCTACCTCTTCAAAGACTGGGGATCTGGAACTCAGCTGTCAATTCTTACATTCCCTGATGAATGAAAAGTCATTTCTTCTGCTCTTCCTTGCTCCATGCCAGGATCTGCAGTAAGGGCTGTGGACTCTAGGACCAGAGCCCAGATCTGCCCGCCTTTAGGCTTCCTGGAAATCAACTCACTTTGATTGCTTATCCCCAGACTCCAGATGGAATGGGAGTGTGGGGGTTGGGCTATCACTCTTCCTGCCTCTGACCCTTCCTCCACTCCACTGGATAAGCATTTGTTTTTTCTTCCTTTTCCCCCCACACTCCTGGATTCCATGTTCCCTTTCCTCTTTCTGGGCCTACATTCCTCCACCCTCTTACCTATCGTCCTTCCTATCCCCCCCTTCTCTTAATCTTGCATGGATCAGGAGGGGTTGGGGCTCCCCCCACATTCACCCAAATTCATCCCATCCAGGAAGTCCTGATTCCCTGTGTTGCCTTTGTTTTCTTCATTGAGATGCAAAGGAGCCTTTCCCTTTTGCCTTCTAATTTTGTTAGAGGATCTGATGGGATAATGAATTTCAAAAACTTTAGAAATACTAATGTTTCTCTGAAAAATTTACCCAGACCTCCCTCCCCAGCAGTGAGTTGTTTCTTTTCTGTGAGGTTAATAACCCAGTTGGTGTATTTCTCCATCAGTAGTCCCCCTCTCAGTCAATTCCTGGACTTAATGAAACAAAAGCACTCCTTGCCCTTGGGGAGTTTACACTCTCATGGATTGATGTGGGGGTTGCCATATAATTTATGAATGTTGGGGAGATCTCTGGGGGTCCAGTGTTTTGTTTCTTGGGAGGGGATTCCAGATCTCTGAACGTCAGAGCTAGACTGGATCTTGGAAATATTCCAGGCCATTCATCTCTCCTCAGTGACTTGCTGACGGTGTCCCTTTAAGCCTGTGTCTAGGCCAGGCTTGAACCCAGGTCTTCTGATTTTCAGTCTGGCTCTCTATTCATAACCTGTAAATGATGATTTAGATCAAACTTCTTGAGAGAGGAGACAGATGGAAGGTCATCACTGAGAGGAGGGCACTAGCAGCTGGGGAAGGAGGAAGTAAGACTAGCACAAGCCTGCAGAAGGGCAGATTTGAGCACCATCTATGAGGACGCTAAGGCCCATGGAAGAAGGGAAGATCCCTCCAGGCTGGAGGGAGCAGAGCTAGGGGATAGTTTTCTGTTTGTCTGAGGGTGGGGAAGGGGCAGAAAGGCCAGTGAGTGGAGCCTGTGCCTTGAAGGGGCATAACCTAAGAAGAATGCAGAGGTCTGCAGCTCACTTGGATTCTGTCTTATGGCCTCATTATCTAATGAGTGGAATTATGGGGTTGGATTATATGATATAAGGTGCCATTTACATGGCTCATAGTGTAAGAAAGGATATTGTGGTATCTTGTTTTGCTCCCAGCAATGTTCTTGAAAAAGAGCAAAACTTCTGGGCTGCTGGGAGCTTGTGACAAGGTAAGCATGGGTAACCTGCTTTGCAAGTGATGGTCAAGCACATTCTGGCTTGGGGGTGGTGGTGACAAACAGCCCAGACCTAGAGGTCATGCCCAGGTCACAAGTATCCTCACTACCACACCTTTGCAATCTGCATAAGGAGGGAATATAGGGAAATAAAGAGGGAGGAATTTAAACTAACCCTAACTCTAACAGAAAGAGGAGAATTGTCACCTCACTCTTCCTTCTGTATGAGCATTTCAAGACACCCCACACCCACTTCCTCCTGAGAAGCTTAAAAAAAATAGCTTCCTCTGTCCACTGTCTCTGACTTCTTTCAGTGAAAATAGGTCTATCCCATGGGTCTTCCAGAGGGCACTCTGGGAAGGGAAGCAGTGGGCAGCAGCACCTCCTCTTGGCTAAGTCCCTGACCTTGCCTGGGAGGTCCTGTGATCCCTGAACCATGTTTCTCACATTTGGATGTTTCTGGGACAAAGAACATGTTATTACAGAGGAGTGTCTAACTATGCCAGTACCATTGCCCAAGAAAACCCCAAATGGGTCAGGACGAATGGAACCTGACTGAAAAAACATGAACCACAACTTCCTTTCACCACTCAATCCACTGAACTGCTAACTCCAAACATGAAATGCCCAGGTCTCCCCTACTTTGAAAAGACCTTCCCTTAACTTTCTCATCCTTCAGCTAGCCTCTTTTCTCCTTTTCACAGGTAACTTCTGTTGACCTGGAAACTTGGTTAGAGAAGAGGCAACAGGCTAAATGCATACATTTTATGATTTAATTAATTAATTGATCAATTCCCTATTAAAGAAAATGGTAACATAATGCATTATGGAGCCAGAAATGTTCTGGCTACCCAGTGCAGAAATCTTTTGGCTTATATACATTTGGCCGTGAGAAAAGAACTCTCCTAGTTGAACAAATCATAAATTCAGTAAGACAAGACAATTAACAAAGTAATGTTGGTTGGGCCTTGTGATTCCAGGCTGTGTAAACATATGTCTCGGTGACAAGGAAAGAAATCCCACCACTAGTGAGTGGCAAACAGATAACTGACATAGGAAAGGGTAAACAAAGTTCAATAGAAATTACGACCTAAGATGTCTATATTTTCTTTACCATTAATAAGCCATAACATAGTATATGTCTATAGACAATAAGATATAAAGGAAAGTCTCATTATTCAAGATAGTGTCTTAGGTTAAATGACTCCTAAGGAATGTAGAGTCAGCCTTGGCTGGCTTTGTTGACATAGGAAGAGGAATTCTGTGAGTTTGCTTCAGAGAGAACAAAGAGATTATTCCAAAATTTTATATTAAACGTTATCACTTCTTAGAAAAAGTTCCCTCTACTGGATGGTCTCTCCTTTTCTCACCCTCTGCTCCCTTCTCCAACACCTGCAAACCATTCAAGCAGATAAAAGCAATGATGTTCTTATCTGTAAGGTCTCTAGGCCCCAGGTGGGAAACCTGTGGCCTTTGTTACTTTAAAATTAAAAAAGAGTTTTCATTATTTGAAATTATTCATAATAGCTTTTTAGAAAAGAATGTACATTTTCAAGTATATCTAATTGAAGTTTCTTGAATGCAACCTGATTAGATTAGACCCAGGTGTAGCCCTTTCATTGACTTTTTTCCTGACTTCCCTGTAGCATTTATTATTGTCACCCATCCTGACCTGTTGGATAAACACATCCTTGGAGATTCCTGTCCTGATTCTCCTGCTGCCTGTGGGACTGATACCGAAGGGATCCATAAGGCCTCAGTAAGTCATTCCTCTGATCTGACCTGGTCTCCTTTGCTCCCTGCCCACTTTCTTCCCTTCCCATGTGAGTACCTTTCCTTCAATCCTGGGCATGCTTTTTTGTAGGTGACTATCAGTGTTCTGCATGATGCCAACTGGCTGGGTAGAACAGTGGGTTGTGCTGGACCTCAGGTAGACCTGAGTTCAAACACTGCCTCAGATACCTATCAGCTCTGTCAGGTCGCTCAATCTGTTAGCCTCATTTTCCCCATCTGTTTGTTTGAGACACTGCACTGGGAAGCAGAAGAGAAACAGTGTCTTCTCTTAAACAAATAGAAGTTAGTGTTGGATTATTCCTCAGCCTAGAGGTCCTAAGAACCTCCTAGACAGAAATAAAAATAATAATAGCTCACCTTTTTATCACACTCATGTGACAGGAACTGCCAAGCGCTTCACCAGTGGAATCTGTAGAGCAGCCTTTGAGGGGAGGTGCCATTGTTCTCCCCACTTTATAACTGAGGAAAGTGAGACAAACAGGTCTAGTGACTTGCCCAGAATCATACAGGGGCTGAGGTCAAATGGGAACCCTTGGTTCTTCCTGACTCCAGGCCCAGGCCTCTCTTCCCTGTTCCAACTAGCTGGAATTGCTCCCAGAAGATAAAGTAGCCTCAGCCCCCTGGTAATTGCCCAGTGGTTAGAACCTCAAGGGAAGAAGGGCAAATAGAGACATAGGGTGGCTTCCCCCAGCCTCAGTCCATTTGAGGAGGCTGGTGTCATTGGGGTGGTTGGGTAATAGAGACAGAATGCAGGTGATTTGAGTTTGGGGAGAATGTTAACCTTGGTCTCAGAACTTTCAAAATTTGTTTCAGTGGGGATGTTTTCCCTTTCCCAGAATGTCTGGTGGGGTCAGCGGAGGTAGGTCTCTAAGTTAATTCTATCAGAATATCTTGGTGGGGTCTGCCCAGTTATTGGAGGTCTCCTTCAAGATAGAATCAGTGGGCTTAGGCTGTGAAAAGAGCACAACTGAGGGTCTTTCTGTGTTTTCATAACCCTGTAAGGAAGCTCAGTTTCTTTGACATCCAAGGTAACTTTCTGGAGAGAAGCTGTGTACCCCAAATTCAGTTTGTTTCTTCCCCATTAGTAACCTAGAAGCCATTCCTGATTCTTTCCTCTTTCTTGGCTCCCTTTCCCCATAGAGCATATAAATCTTCTTGATTATCCTTTTAATTTGTCTGAATCTGAATGTGGTATATTGTTATCTCCAAGTTTTACAGTTTTACTGTCTATTTTTGCCTTTCCTTTTTTTCTTTCGAGAACTATCTGTCTCTCTCCTTTCCGCTATTTTGCTGAACCATGTTGGAATACTGTTGCAGAAAGAATTCTCTCTAATTGGGCCAAGTAAACAAAACTGCCCTTGTGAGCCACCTCCACTCAAAAGACCTGACTATGAACTTAACCGGATCAACTTAACTAACTTAATAGGCACTGGAGGGGGAAAATCTGCTCTGAAGGTGACAGATCTCTATATGCCTAAAGTTCAGTCCTCCCTACATCATTTCCTCTCAGTAAATTCTAGTGCCTCCCATCATATCAACATGCGATTAAAGATGCATCTGTTTGCTATTGAAGAGCTTTACAGAACTACGTCCCAGCCCCCTCTCCAATTTGGTTACATACAGCTCTTCCTCACACAGCACTGAGCAGCCAAGCTGGCCTTTTGGCTTCTCCTCCTTGGTGATGCTCCATCCCAGGTGTTGTCTTTATCCTGGTGGTTCCCAGGGTTAGAGTGCATCCCTCTCTTAAAATCCCTGAGTTCCCTTGAAAAGTTCTAAAAAAAGCTTTTAATTCTCAACTGAGCTGTCAGTTTTACCACAAAGCCTAGTAAGTTTATACATATATGTGTACGTATGTAAATATATAAATCTGTAGGTAGGTATATGCTTTCTTTTGGCTTTATTTTTCATCCCCAAACTTTCCCTTTCCTCTCCAGTTGAGGAAATGAGACCCTCGGTGCTGTCCCCCTCTGCTCGAGGCCTGGAAGGATGAGTGTCAGTCTGCTCCAAGGCGTCACTGCCCAGCCCACAGAGCCCCTCCCTGCCCATCACTCTCCATTGCCAGATAAGGTCCCTGAGGATGGGGACTGGCTTTAATTTTATAAAAAACAAAAACAAAAAACTACTTGAAGGATCTGTAAGGATTCTGTGCTGGGATAATGTGCTCCCCTCACCCCCAACAGCAATCCCAGGTCAGTCCTTCTCTGGTCTCCTTCCTCATTTCCTGTCATCCTTGTGCCCCAGGACTAACATGTCCTGCTTCCTGCACCTCTCCCTTTACCATGAGAATTCAAGTTTTGAGGAGGGAAAGAGAAAGAGTTGGGCCTCCCAGGGCGTCGAATCAAATTACTAAATCAGGTGACAGCCAAACCCCTAGACTTAGAGGGAGGTGGGAAGGTTTATATCAGTGGATAAAGTTTATGAAGTGAGGTGTAAGAGGAGTTGGGACCCAGGGATCCTGATGTCCTGGCCCCAAGTCCCCATTAGGATCCACCTCTATTTCCATAAGAGAAGATCTCTTGGTAGATGAAAGCAAGACAGAAGGAAGGGGCCCCTTGGTGTTAACGTTGGAATATGGAAGGTCAGGAATGGAGATGGGCCAAGGTGGCAAATGTCTCCAGTTTGGAGGAGAGCTCAGTGGGGGTGGGCAGGTCTGGGCCCAGGCTGTAGAGAAGACAGGGGATGTTAGAGGGGAAGGAATCAGGGAGGGGGAATGGCTGAGAGAACCAGGAGGGATTTAAGCTGGGCATATCCTTGTGGGGAGATGAGTATATTGGGGGGAGTGCTGGAAAACCAGGAGGTTCTTCTGATGAGGTCTGGAGTCACAGAGAAGGGGGAGGGAGGGAGGTGGTAGAGAAATGGGGGAGGAGAGCTCAAATATGACCAGCCAGTTGGGTGGGGGCCCTGGTGGAATTCTCTCCCTGGAGTGATGTTTGGAATCATGGGAGGAGGGCAGGGGAGAAGAGGGGTCAATCCAGAATATGGGCAGCAGGGCTGGGCAGGACTCTTGGGATTAGACCAGAACAGATTGGCTGGGAAAAGAAGCAGCAGGCAATGAGATCTCTACCATCTTTGGAGCCAAGGTCTCTCTGCCTTCTTCCTTTGTAGTTAAGGTTTGTGTGCATTCTTCATTCAGAACAGAGAACCCTTCATGTTTCCTGGAGCTGAGGTCTCTCTGACCTCTTCCCTTGGAATGGAGATGTTTCTGCCCTATTCCCTTGGTGGGGAAAATCTGTTTGCTTTTTACTTTGGAAAAAACTCCCTGCTGCCTTCCTTCTGAGGTGGAGTTTCTCCCCTGAGGGCAGAGCAGGGGCTTTGTAAGTATTCTGAGAGCTCCCCCTCTAGTATTGTTGGCAAGTCAGCATCCACCCTGAGGGGAGAAGGCAAAGTCAATGTCTCTCCCTCCCCAGGTCACCTTGCAGAGGACCACAGCCTATTCCCAGGCAAGAGACCAAGGAGAATGATTCCTATGGCCGAGAAACCCTCATCCCAGGTGAGTGCAGTACATCTACAGGCCTGACCAGCATCAGCAAACCTGGAATCCAAGAGAACCAAGGAGGCTTTATCCTGTTAGAGGTGGCTTGTCCTTTGCACTCCTGTCAGTACAGAAGTAATTCTCCTCCTAGTTCTGCTCATATACTCCTGCCTCACATGTACTCCAGGCCACACAAACCTCCCCAGTTGTCTATGAATCCCTCTGATTGCCCATTTCTTGGGTCAAGCAAATAAGCATTTAGAAAGTGGCTCCTCTGTGCCAAACACTGCTAAAGTATTGGCTGTGCAAAGCAAGTTTAAAAAATTAACAATCCCTGCTCTCCATGAACTCAGTCTAATTGTGAGAAAACATGTCAGCATCTCTGTGCAAACAAGCTGTATAGGGCGTGGATGGGAGGCACTATGAGAGGGACGGGACCAGAAATAGCTGGTTTTCAGGAGGTGAGATGTTACTTGAGATGTGAAGGAAGCCAGGAGGCCCAGGCAAGGGGGGAGTACATTCCAAGCATGAGAGCCATTGGGAAGGCTCAGTGTCAGGGGATAGAGGGTCTTGGTCAAGGACCAGCCAGGAGACCAGTGTCCCTGGGTCAGAGAGAAGAGGACCAAGGTGTAAGAAGGCTGGAAGGGGTTGGGGGGCTGATTACATGGTATGTGCCAGGAGCCATGTAAATATTATCTCATTTGATCCTTTTGTGAGCATTGTCAGAGTCCTTGCTAGGGACAGGCAGAATATGGGAGTGCAGGTTACACACAGTGTAGTGTGGTTTATTTATCCATTCGAGTGTGACACACTCTCTGTGGACATGTGTGTCTTCCCGTTCCACCAAAGACCAGCTCTCCTCCTGAGGTACATGAACCATCCTGCGAGTAGGATCCCTGAGGCCTTGTCGGCAAGCTTACTGAGATATTTGGGGTTAGATCAGGTTAGGGGACAAAGAGAAGGAAAGGAACATTGTTAGGTAAAGAAACAAAGTGTGGATTTGGAGTTAGAGTTAGGAAGGTCTGTCACAAAAGTGTTTAGTGTAGCTACTTGTACCGGTCCAAAGGAAATGGTAGCTACTTGATTAGTCAGGTGGTTAATCAATATTGGCTAAGCCCTTTGTGCCTTCTTAGACAGAATAACAGAACATGACGTGGGTCCTGAGTTTTCTCAAAGAGATTGGGGGAAAGGAGGTACTGAAGGGGCCATTGACCTACCTCAGGACATCCAGTATAGCATCCAATAGAGTCAGTTATGGTTTCTCCAAAATTCACTTTTAAAAACCATTACCCACTTTCTGTGTGAAAGTCTCAGTGATCGGATTTGGGGGATATTGATGCAGAAGGTGTGAGTGTGCTTTCCAGAGTTAAAGAAGCAAAGGGATTGGGGGGAAGGGGCAGGGTGACTAGAGAGCAGCAGTCACTGGACACAGGCTGAGCTGATTGAGGTGAACTCTCTCCAATCAGGAAGCAGGGCCTCTTGGGGAGGGCTCTAAGAGGGCTGAGTGAAGCAGGAATCCTGGCATGAAGGTGGCATCAAAGATCACTTCTTGGTCTCTGAAACCTAGTTAGTTAGATTACAGGCAGGCCATCTGACCTCTCTGATCTCTTGGTTCAGACCTTTCTGGGGGACTGCAAGTCTATCACTGGATTTTTAGGAGACATCTTCATGTCAAGGTAGAGGGTTGTTTCTGCCAGCCAGGGAATCTGCCAGGTTGAGGAGCGCAAGCCAGAATTTGTCTAGAAATGTGGGCCATATGGAAAGCAGAAGAAAGCCTTTCTGAGGGTGCAGCAGTCTCTTTCTTCCTCAATCCTGAACCTCCGGGATCATCATCTTCCTCCATTCACACTCATGGCTGGAAATTCAGGGCCCTGCCTTCTCTGTTCCTCTTCCTGGTCTCCATCAGCTGCAATGCCATGGCCATGGCAATGACCCCTCTTCTTTCTTGACCCTGTCCTAGTGCACTCACTTCCTCTCCAAGGCTCACATTGTGCCTGGGCCAAAATGTAAAGCACTGATTCCTCCTAGGCACTCCTGTTCCCTCATCTGTCCATCAACTCCCATTCTCCCTCCTTCATCCTATTTTGGGACTGAGTCCTTTCACCTTCTGAGGAGAAAGACTACCACATTAAAACTCTTGCAGTACACTAATCAAAAGAAATTAGCCCTATACTTTGAGGTCCTGCCTGCAAATGGAACTGAGTGTGTCCTAAACTAAATTATGATAGGGTCCCCTCTGAAGTCACATGGATATTTGTGATGCTTTACCCTCTATCAGTGGGTCAGACCTTCACAAAACATATTTTTAACATTTGATATAAAGGCCATATGTTCAGAACTTATAAAGATAAGAGTGAAGAACATCATTGCATTAAAATATCACTATCCTGGTATGTGAATGCAATCCATCTAGAGTAATGGTGGGGGGGAACCTGCAGCATTCAACACCACTTGTGACTTCTGGATCCATAAGTGCAGCTTCTCGACTAAATCCCATTTTACAGGACAAATATTTCAGATTTGGCAATTAAAGCATCAGTGCTAAATTTGCAGAGGGCCATTTCAGGAAAGGAAGGATGAAAGCTAAGTTAGGTAAATGGGTAAGGAGTAAGTAGAGGGCAGCAAGGTGGCCCAGTGCATAGAACTCTGGGCTTGGAATCAGGAAGTCTCATGTGCATGAATTCTCATCTGAAGTCAAACACTTAATTAGCTGTGTGATAGTCACTTAGGTCACTTAACTGTGTTTGCCTCACTTGATCATTTTTAACAAGAGCAGGAAAGGACTAACTTCTCCTGTATCTTTGCTCAGAAAATCTCAGCTTGGGTCCTAAAAAGTCAGACACAACTGAAACAAGTGAATAATGCCAGGTAATGTGTTAAGGTCTAGGGATTCAAACAGAAATGAAGAAAAATTCTCCTCTCCCTATAGAGATTCCACTTTGAATGGAAAGACAACATATCAAAGGAAAACATCTTGGGCCAAAGACACTGAAACAGGGTGGGAAAGTCAGTGAGAAGTTCCATAGTAGTGCACCATAGTGAAAGTGTGGTGATAATGTGAGCTGACCCTCTTCTTATGTAAGTGTTTGGAGGAAATGAGCTCACCCCATTTTGGGGAAAAAAGAATGTGGGAGGATGGGAAAGGAAAGATATGTGCAAGGGCTTCTGATAAGAACAAGTTAGGGATTCCAGACATGAATTATCAGTGATGAAATGCATGGCCTTCCTCTAGTGATTTTTCAAATTATGAATGTATAAAATGCAGCGAAGGGTCATGAGACAGAACATCTAGTGAAATGAAAAGAATTGTAAAATCTTGGGAATCAACAAAAATCAAGGAGAGATTAAAAAATTCTTTTAATTGCTCAGAAATTCTCTAGCAGAAATAAAGGAAGACATGTGAAATATATGAATACAAGATAAATGAGATGTTTTAAATGAAATCAAAATGATAAAAAGGTGAAGAAATTTCTATCTACAAGAAAAAGAAGTGCTCCACAATAATACAGCTTCTTAATCAGTGAATCATACCATTCTGCTAGAAATGAGAAGCATCAAATGGCAAATGCCTTGGCTAAACACATGTTTTGCATGTACCAGATTGAGAAAATGGATTGGCCCTCCCAAGCATCAAAAGATTTGAAGAAGCTGTCACTTTCTCATACATTCTCTATCAGTCTGCTTCTTGACTCATTCTTTTGAAATCTCTAATCCCACTTGATAAAATTTTACATTTTTAATGAAGGAAGGAGCCCTCCTTTCCCCCATAGTTATTCTTATTTCTTTATAAATAAATATTAAAATGAATGAATGTATTCCATGAACAGTTGAAAATATTCAGAAAGCAAAGACAGAACATGTTTAAGTATGACTCATCATACCCAGGGCCATCTTAACCTCTCAGGATAAGAGTAGAGAATTCTTCATCATTTGGCTGGAAACAGTCTCATACCACTCAGGTGAGGCCATATTGTGAGTAATCTCCCTTTAGAATTCTTTCATGCTTTTCTCTTCTTCATACTTTATTACAGACTTTTTCCAAATTGACTTGATAATTTCTTTGTTCTTTCCTGATAGATCACTGTCACGTTGTTGTTTTTTTTCCTCCCAGAATCCACAGTCCTAACCAACTTCTCACAAGCTCCTCATAGGAATATTCTTAATATGTCACTTAGGACAGAGGTGGAATTATACCTGACCCCACTACCTACTGTACAGATTGTTGTGCTTCACTAATAAGAGCATATATCTTGTTTCTTATTCCATCAGGAGAAGCATTGTCTAGTAAAATATTTTACTAGCTTTGATGATTCCATCATACTTTTCATTTCAAATGTAAAAATGCTTTTCACCATATTCCATTATGGTCCTAATAACTGATTTCAAGTGTTGGCTCTGACGCTTGTAAAAGTTGTATGAGTGTTAGGGAAATCCTTTGTCTGGGCTTTACTTTCCCCTTCAGAAGTGGATGAGAGTTGGTCTAGAGGAATTCTGGAATCTCTTTGAGCTCTAAATCATGTGACTTTTGATGGTTTAGGAGTTGGTGACATTGAAGGATGTGGTTGTGGACTTCACTGAGGAGGAGTGGTGTCTCTTGGACCATTCTCAGAAAGAGCTGTACAAGGAGGTCATGCTGGAGAATGTCCAGAACCTGCTGTCTCTGGGTACGGACCACTTATTTTCTTTTTTATCATTTTATTTGTTTTTAGTGTTCTACCATCACTTCCGTATAACTTGGATTTTTTTTCTCCCTTTCCTCTCCCTCCTTCCACCCTCCCTCCTCCCTCCCTCCCTCCCTGACACTGCATGCAATTTTATATAGGTACTACACATACATTCCTATTAAATACATTTTCACCTTAGTCGTGTTGCATAAAAGAATTCAAATGAATTGGAAAAATCATAAAACAAACCAAACTATAATACAAACGAAAATGATCTACTCCATTCTATGACTGAATTCCATAGTTAGTTCTCTGGATGTGGAAGGCATTTTGCCTTAAGAGACCATTTGGAATTTTTTAAGTCCTTGCATTGCAGTGAAGTTCTGTCTACCAGAAAAAATCCTCACACACTGTGATTGTTGCTCTGTACAAAGTTCTCCTGGCTCCTTTCACTGAGCATCAGTTCATATAAGTCCTTTCAGGCCTGTCTGAAGTTTTCCTCTTCTTCATTTCTTATTGCACAATAGTATTCCATTACATTCATATACCACAATTTATTTAGCCATTCCCCAATTGATGGGCATCCCTTTAATTTCCAGTTTTTGGCCATCACAAAGAGTGCTGCTATAAATAGTTTTATACAAGTGGAACCCTTTCCCATGTCTGCCATCTCTTTGGGATAGAAACCCAGAAGCGATGTTGCTGGGTCAAAGGGTATGCACATTTTTGTAGCCCTTTGGGCATAGTTCCAAATTGCTCTCCAGAATGGTTGGATCACCTCACAGCTCCACCAACAATTAATTAATATTCCAACTCTCCCACATTTTCTCCAACATATATCATCTTCCTGTTCTGTCATGTTAGGCTGATAGGTATGACGTGGTATCTCAGAATTGTTTTGATTTGCATCTGTCTAATAAATTGTGATTTAGAGCACTTTTTCATTTGACTATAGAAAACTTTAATTTCTTCCTCTGAAAGCTGCCTGTTCATATTCTTTGACCATTTATCAATTGGGGAATGACTTGTATTCTTGTACATTTGACCCAGTTCTCTATATATTTTAGAAATGAGGCCTTTATCAGAGACACTAATTGCAAAAATTCTTTCCTGGTTTCTGCTTCCCTCCTAACCTTGGGTACATTGGGTTTGTTTGTGCAAAAACTTTTCAATTTAATGTAATCAAAATTACCCATTTTGCACTTCATAATGTTTTCTCTTTAGTCAAAAATTCTTCCCTCCTCCAGAAATCTGATAAATACACTATTCCTTGTTCCACTAATCTGTTTCTAGTATCAGTCTGTGTACCTAGATCATGTACCCATTTGGACTTGATTTTTGTGTATGGTGTCAGGCATTGGTCTTTCCCTAGTTTCTGCCACTCTGTTATCCAGTTTGCCCAGCAATTTTTGTCAAACAACGACTTCTTATCCCAGAAGCTGGGGTCCTTGGATTTATCAAACAGTAGATTGCTATATTCACTGACTACTGTGTCTTGAGTACCTACTCTGTTCCACTTGTTTGCCCTTCTGTTTCTTAGCCAGTACCAAGTGGTTTTGATAATTGCTGCTGTGTTACTTTATTTGTGTATATTTTTTGCTGTATGTCTGTTTGATTGTTTGTTTTCTTCAGATTTAGAGAGCATGTTGAAAGAAAATGAGGTGACTAGAAATCTTGGAATTGTTCTGGAAAAACATATCCTGCACAGATTCATGAGTGATGATCCCTGGGACTGCAAGTTGAGAGAAATCCATGACTCTAGTATTAAGTTAGGGAAAAGTCCCAAGAATGACTGTGAATTTGATGGAATTGGAAAGAGATTCAGACAGTCTTGTATCCTAAATCACTGTGAGAATATGACTTCAGGGAATGACTGTGTTCAGGATAGCACCAGCCGGAGCAAACTTGGTGCCCATCGAAGAGTCCACAGTGGAGAGAAACCTTATCAATGTAATCACTGTGGAAAGGCTTTCAGAGTAAGCTCCTATCTTATTGCTCATCAAAGAATCCACACTGGAGAGAAACCTTATGAATGTAATCACTGTGGAAAGACTTTCAGAGCAAGCTGCCATCTAGTTTCTCATCAAAGAATGCACACTAGAGAGAAACTTTATGAATGTAATCACTGTGGAAAGGTTTTCATAACAAGCTCCCGTCTTGTTGCTCATCAGAGAACTCACAGTGAAGAGAAACCTTTTCAGTGTAATCACTGTGGAAAGGCTTACAAAGACAGGAGCAGTCTTGCTGCACATCAGAGAATCCATACTGGAGAGAAACCTTATGAATGTAATCACTGTGGAAAGGCTTTCAAAGACAGGAGCAGTCTTGCTGCACATCAGAGAATCCACACTGGAGAGAAACCTTATCAGTGTAATCACTGTGGAAAGGCTTTCAGAGTAAGCTCTCATCTTGTTTCTCATCAAAGAATCCACACTGGAGAGAAACCTTATGAATGTAATCACTGTGGAAAGGCTTTCAGAGCAAGCTCCCATCTTGTGGCTCATCAAAGAATCCACACTGGAGAGAAACCTTATGGATGTAATCACTGTGGAAAGGCTTTCACAAAAAGGGAGAATCTTTGTGTCCATCATAGAGTCCACACTGGAGAAAAACCTTATGGATGTAATCATTGTGGAAAGGCTTACAGAGATGGGAGTGGTCTTGCTGTACATCAGAGAATCCATACTGGAGAGAAACCTTATGGATGTATTCACTGTGGAAAGGCTTTCAAAGACAGGAGTGGTCTTGCTGCACATCAGAGAATCCATACTGGAGAGAAACCTTATCAATGTCATCAATGTGGAAAGGCTTTCAGAACAAGCTCCCAGCTTGGTGAACATCAGAGAATTCACAGTGTTGAGAAACATGAATGTAATCACCATGGAAATCACAGCTTCACAAGAAGCTGCCGTGTTGGTGCTCATCAGAGAACTCACAGTGAAGAGAAAACTTTTCAAAGTAATTAATGTGTAAGGGCTTTCACTATGAGGAGTAAACTTGGAGCCCATCAGAGAATCCACACTGGAGAGAAACCTTATGAATTCAATCACTTTGGAAAGGATTTTAGAGACAGGGACAATCTTGCTTTCCATCAAGGAATCCTTGCTGGGCAGAAGCCTTATGAATATACTAAATGTGGAAAGGCTTTTCCAATGAGGTAGAGTCTTGCTGCCTAGCCATCACAGAATCCGCAATGGATAGAATAGAAAGAGCTTGCATCTTGCTGGACATCAGATAATCCACACTGCATAAAACCCTTTTGAATATTATTAGCATGGAAATAATTTTGCACAGAAATGTGTTCTTGCTACACGGTTAAGAAGTCTTATGAATATCATCAGTGTTGAAAGACTTTGAAATACTCCTCCAGTTGTGCTGCTCACCATATAATGCAATACAATTAATATGTAAAATCTTTCACGCAGAACTACCTCCTTGCTTTACATCAGAGAATTCACACTGGGGAGAAACCCCAGAATGTAATTATTCTCGAAAGTGTTTCACACAGCAATCTACTGTTGTTATATATATATATGTTGGGGGTGGAAGCTCAATTCCATGTGGACAGTCTTGGGCGGGTAAAGGTGGGAACTTCTAAATCTTAGAGTTCTCACGAGGCCCCCCAGGAAACAGCAGGGAATTGAGGAGTGAGACCGAGCTATCTCGTGTATTTCCGCCTCTTCCCGTGAGAACGTGATGGGAGAGGCATCCCCGCCCTCGAGACTGACCCAGATCTGGGCACACCTATTGTTATCTAACAGGCACGGTATTCAGGTGCAAACTATGCGGCCGGAGAGCTTAATTAGGGTCAGGAAAGCCTGAAGGCGCTCTTAGCGCAGGAGGGGCCCTTACAGGACAGAAGGCGCCTCTTCCCTTTTCCTCTCTTCGCTCTCCCTCCCCACTTTCTCCCCACTTCCACTTCTGCTTCGAATCTCTTACTGTAAGATCTTTGCCTCCTTGGGAGATTTCTCTCTCCCTCCTAAGGAAGAGTTCCCCCTGCACATGTAACCAGGACCCTGAATAAAGCCTAACCCTTGTTCGACTCTGGAAAGTCTCTTCTCTCATACGTTTATCCGGTTTGGCCAGCCGAAGACCTGAGATAGGTAAGGTAAGACTCGGGTAGCCCTCAGGCCTCTAGGCCTGACATATATATATATATATATATATATATATATATATATATATACATATATATATATGTATATGTATGTATATATATTTATGTATGTATATATGTATGTATGTATATGTATGTATATATGTATGTATGTATATATGTATGTATATATATATACACATATACATACATACACACACATATATACATATATATACATAAAGATATTTCAGAACGAAGTCTTATGAATGTATTAAATGTGGAATGATTTTCCATTGCTCTCAGATTTAGCTAAACATCATAGACTCCCCACTAGAGGTGAACCACATGATTCTCATGAATGTATCAAGAGCTTTTAGTTACCACTCTTAACATAGGTAACAAGAGTTTTCATACTTGGGAGAAACCTTATGACTATAATCAAGGTGGTGATGCCTTTAGGCAACAATCATGTCCTATTTCCCCTCTCAGAATACTTATGAGATAGAAATCTGATCATTGTCATGAAGAAGGAAAGGCATTCAAATGAAGTTCAAAGGTTGTTGAGGATTAGAGAAAACATTCTGAGGAACAGTTCCCTGTGATCTCAAGATCACTTCTTACATTCTATCAGAGGATTCATTGTGGAGAGAAGCCTCACCAGTGTGCCCAGGGAGTCATGCTTTTCTTTTCTTTTCTTTGTTTTTATTCTTGAAAATTAGGTAATTTGTAATTTTTTGTTTTTAGTTTTAGTTTTCAGCATTCATTTCCACAAAATTTTGAGTTCCAAATTTTCTCCCCATCTCTCTCCTCCTCCCACCTCATAATGCCTTGCATTCTGATTACCCCTTCCCTTGATGTGTCCTCCCTTCCCTTATCCCCTTCCTCTCTCTTTTCTTGTGTGGCAGTTCTATACCCCACTACCTGTATTTCTTACTTCCAAGTTCTATGCAAAAACAGTTCTCAACATTCATTCCTAATACTTTGAGTTCCCACTTCTCTCCTTTCCTCCCTCCCCACCCATCCTTACTGAGAAGGCAAGCAATTCAATATAGGCTGTATATGTGTAGTTATGCAAAAGACTTCCATAATAGTCATGTTGTATAAGACTAACTATATTTTCCTCCATCTTATCCTGGCCCCCATTTATTCTATTCTGTGTTTTGACCTTGTCCCTCCCCAAAAGTGTTTACTTCTGATTACTCCCTTCTCCCATTTTCCCTCCCTTCTATCATCCTCCTCACACCACTTGTCCTCTTCTCCCCTTCTGTAGTGCAAGATATACTTTCATACCAAACTGAGTGAGCATGTCATTTCCTCTTTAAGCTAAATGTGAAGACAGTAAGCTTCCTTTTTTCTTCTTCACTGAAAAAACTTTTTCTTGCCTCCTTTATGAGTGATAATTTACCCTATTCCATTTCTCCCTTTCTCTTCCCAATATAATCCTCTCTCACCCCTCAATTTTATTTTGTTTTTTTAATTATCATCCCTTCTTATTCATATCTCCCTGTGCTCTGTGTGTGTGTGTGTATGTGTGTGTGTGTGTGTGTGTGTGTGTGTGTGTGTGTGTAGTCCCTCCAACTACCCAAATACTGAAAAACGTCTCAAGAGATACTTATATTATCTTTCCATGTAGGAATGTAAACAGTTCAACTTTAGAAAGTTCTTTATGATTTCTATTTCCTGTTTACCTTTTAATGCTTCTCTTGATTCTTGTGTTTGAAAGTCAAATTTTCTATTCAGTTCTTTTCATCAAGAATGTTTGAAAGTCCTCTGTTTCATTGAAACACCATTTCTTCCCCTGAAATATTATACTGAGTTTTGCTGAGATTCTTAGTTTTCATCCTAGTTCCTTTGATTTCTGGAATATCATATTCCAAGCCCTTTAGTCCCTTAATGTAGAAGCTGCCAGATCCTGTGTTGTCCTGATTGTGTTTCCACAGTACTCATATTGTTTCTTTCTAGCTGCCTGCAATATTTTCTCCTTCACCAGTGAACTCTGGAATTTGGATGAAATATTCCAAGGAGTTTCTCATTTCAAATCTCTTTCAGGAAGTGATCTGTGGATTATTTCAACATTTATTTTGCTCCTAGAATATCAGGGCTGTTTTCCTTGATAATTTCATGAAAGATGATGTGTAGACTCTTTTTTTGATCATGGCTTTCCTGTAGTCTCATAATTTTTAAATTGTCTCTCCTGGGTTTATTTTCCTATTCAGCTGTTTTTTTCCATTGAGATATTTCACATTTTCTATATTTTCATTCTTTTGGTTTTGTTTTGTAATTTCTTGGTTTCTCATAAAACCATTAGCTTCCTTGTGCTCCATTCTAATTTTTAAAGAACTATTTCCTTCAGTGAGCTTTTGAACCTCCTTTTCCATTTGGTTAATTCTGCTTTTTAAAGCATCCTTCTCCTCATTGGCATATTGGACCTCTTTTGCCAATTCAGTTAGCCTATTTTTAAAGGTGTTATTTTCCTCATCATTTTTTTGGGGTCTCCTTTAGCAAGCTGTTGACTTGGTTTTCATGATTTTCTTGCATTGCTCTCATTTCTCTTCCCAATGTTTCCTCCACCTCTCTTACTTGACTGTCAAAATTCTTTTTGAGCTCTTCCATGGCCTGAGACCATTGCACATTTATTTTGGAGGTTCTGGATGCAGAATTCACGATTTCCTCTGTTCTTATGGTTTGTTCTTCCTCATCCAAAAGGATGGGAGAAAATACCTGTTCACCAAGAAAATAACCTTATGTAGTATTATTTTTTTTCTTCCATTTTTGGGCATTTTCCCAGCCAGTTACTTGACTTTGTCAAGAGGAGTTTGTCAAGAGGAAGGTATACTCTGGGGACCTGTAAGTTCTCAGTTCCACCCTCTCCTGGTCTACACACTGGCCTGGGAGTAACTAAAAACTTTTCTGCCCAGAATCTTCAGTTGAATTTCTTTTAAAACAACTGCCTCCAGTTCCAACACCAGTGCTCCTCCTCACCCCTGGGTGGAGCACAGGGCTGAGAAACAGATCAGTGACTCAGTTGTCCCAGGGGCTTTAGGCATGGGTCTCCCTGGGTTGCCACTCAGGGCTGAGATTCAGATTGTTCATTCAATTCTCCCAGGGACACTAGGCAGATGGCTCCAAAAATGGCAGCTGCCACTGCAGTGGCAGACCATGTTCCCCTCTCCTAGGTGAAGGACCCCTCCCACTGATCTTTAAAGTTCTATATGGCATTTGTGGGTTGAGCAATCAAGGGGTGGCGCCTTGAAGCCTGGTCAAGGTCCTATCCCTGCTGTGCCAACATGGTGTGCGCACTACCGGACTGGTCTATGTGCCACATGCTAGGCTTGGATTCATGCTTTTCTCTGGAGGATGGTGATCAGTACACAACCTTGTCCCTACTGGAATGAAGGTGGGAAGGACTTCCACTAGAGGTTCTACTTGACTATACTTTGGAGAAATCAGGCTAGAGATAAAGCTTTGGATCTAATTAACAAGGGAAGGCCTCTTGCTGCAGCCCAGACTGCATTATACCTTCCAACAAAAGAGACCTCATTAAACATCCCCAAGTTCCATCTTATACATAAAACCTTACACATGTAATGGATTTTCCCTGAAATTTTGCTATTTGCCATTTCTCCTCAATATTTCATGCCATTCATAAACTTCATTTCTTCAGTCATTCCTCCATTAATTGGTACTCACAATGTTTCCTGTTCTTTGCAGGCAGACAAATTCTTTAAGCGTCTTGCTACGTATTGGACATCAGTTTCTGTAGTGCTTTCTTTAGGGGGTTAGGTGAATTCCAGTTCAGCCTGTGGTGCTTCCTAGTTGTATATGACTGACCGAGTCATGTCACCTAATCCTGCCTGAGTTTCCCCATCTGTGGAATGGGGATGATAATCTACCCACCAGAGTTGAAGTGAAGATTTAATTAAGCAATATTTGTTAAATGTTTTGCAAACATTAAATTAGTATGGAAATACTATTTTTATGGCTATCATTCCTTGGCTCCTTAGTCTTGTCATGGATAGCTCTAGTGCAAAAGAGAAAGGGAGGCACAAACAGATAGACACAGAGAGACAATAAATCCCTGATCTTAGCCAAGGGAAATTGGATTACATTGCTTAATATCCCAGAAGATACCCGTTTTCTTCACCCAACTGCATTGGATGTTGTAAAAGATTCTCTTTTATTGGAGACCTGTTGATATTTTTTAAGATAGTGAGCCATATTGTTTTTTTTGAGCTGCTATAAATATTTTTTATACCTGTGGGACCCTTTCCCATTTTTATGATCTCTTTGGGATACAGTCCTGGAAGCAATATTGCTGGGTCAAAGGGTATGCACATTTTTGTAGCCCTTTGGGCATAGTTCCAAATTGTTCTCCAGAGTGGTTGGGTCAGCTCACAGCTCCATCAACAGTGAATTAGTGTTTCAACTCTCCCAAGTCTTTTCAAACATTTATCATCTTCCTGTTTTGTCACATTAGCCAATCTGATAGGTGTATCAACGAAACAACCTCAGAGTTGTTTTGTTTTGCATCTCTCTAATCAACAGTGATTTAGAGCATTTTTCACATGACTATCCATACATTTCATTTCTTCCTCTGAAAACTGCATGTTCACATCCTTTACCCATTTCTCAATTGGGGCATGATTTTGTATTCTTGCAAGTTAGACTCAGTTCTCTGAATATTTTAGAAATGAAACTTTTATCACACACTAGTTACATAAATTCTTTCCCTTTTTCTTGCTTCCCTCCTAATCTTGGTTGCATTGGCTTTAGCATACCATTTCTAGCCACTTCCTCACACCAGGAGATGAGCAGTACCATTCTTAATAGGATGTTCAGACACCCTAGAGGCTGCGCAAATCCTACTGTTGCTTCCAGGAATACAACAGCCCTAGGACCTGTGCCCACTGTATGCATGCCTGTGACTGCAGTTCCCATTGTATCCACACTACTGCTTCATCACTTCCTTGTCCCCACAGAACTTTGAAACTGGTAAAATGGCTTGGGTGATGTCTTCTGATCTGTGGGTAAATTGGATTTAAGTGAGGCAGAGTTGCACAGTCATTGGCCTCACTCTCTCCTCCAAAGTCATCACAGTCCAGTGGCAGGACAGAATCAAGACTTGTTTTGGCTTAAGATGTAGTGAATGGTCTTGGAGTCTTTGACAGTCAGCCCAGCTCTAAGTGGTTCACAGCACCTACTTAAGCTGCCTTCATGGCCATTTGAGCAAATTGTTCTAATCCATCCATTTTACTAGGGGAAGTCTTCACATGTTTGGGGTAGATGTTTCCCTTATTGACCAATGGGTTTGAGACCACTTGGTTACCCTCAACCTGTTTTAGCCCATCTGCCCAAATAATTTACCAGGGTGTGGCTGCTGCACATGTTATTGCTTCTTGGAGGGACAGGTGGACACCAAAGGTGGAAAGCCACAGAGAAGGATTTGGGAACCTTCACACCAGAGGTACCAGTCTTCCCTGAACACACTCTACACCAATGAATAAAGTGCTGATTTTAGGGGAAAACCAATAAAAGAGGTAAACCTTTGGTTAATTTATTAGGTTACAAAAAAGAAAGAAGAAAACCAAATGACCAATGCTAAAAATGAAAAGAGTGAATATGCCACCAGTGAGGAA
This sequence comes from Notamacropus eugenii, assembly GCF_028372415.1. Lineage (NCBI taxonomy): Eukaryota > Metazoa > Chordata > Mammalia > Diprotodontia > Macropodidae > Notamacropus > Notamacropus eugenii. The sequence goes on from NC_092876.1 coordinate 20,155,624, forward strand.
GAAATTGAAGTGATAAGTAGTAGCTATTTTACCCAGTTCTATAGAAACCTAGTGAAATGTATGAATATTTGCAAAAATATAAATTGAACAGAGGAAGAAATAAAATGATTAATAATCCCATTTTAGAAAAAGAATTCAAGCAAGTCAACAAGGCACTTCCTTAGAAAAATATCTCCAAGACCAGGTGGCTTTATAGGTGAATTCTCCCAAAGATTTTAAGAACATTTAATTCCAATACCATGTAGAATATTTGGGAAAATAGACATAGAAGAAGTCTTACTAAATTGCTTTTTTGACACAAACAAGGTGCTGATACCTCAGCTGGGAGGAGCCAAAACAGAGAAGGAAAATGATAGATAAATTTCCCTAATGAATATTGATGGAACAATTTTAAATAAAATATCAAAAGAGATTACAGCAGTTTATCACCAGGACTTATACTATGATCAGGTGGGATTTATCACCAGGAATCCAGGGTTGGTTCAATAATAGGAAAATTGTCATCATAATTGACCATATCAATAATAAAACTAACAAATCATGTGATTACCACAATAGATTCAGAAAAGGCTTTTGACAAAATAAGGCATCCATTCCTATTAAAAACACTAGAGAGCATAAGATAGAATGGAATTTTTCTTAAAATGAGAAGAAGTAGATCTAAAATTATAAGCAAGCATTATATATAAGGGGGATGAGTTAGAAGCATTCCCAGTAACATCAAGGGTAAAATAAGGATGCCCACTATCACCACTGTTGTCCAGTATTGTACTAGAAATATTAGCTTTAGCAATAAGAGAAGAAAAAGGAATTGAAGGAATTAGAATAGGCATTGAGGAAACAAAGCTATCACTTTTTGCAGATGGTATGACATACTTAGAGAATCAACTGAAAACCAACTTGAAGCAATTAGCAACTTAAGCAGAGTTGCAGGATATTAAATAAACCCACATAAATCATCAACATTTCTATATTTTACTAACAGAGCTCTCTGCAAGTGATAGAGAAATTCTATTTGAAGTGACTGTAGACAATGTAATATTTGGGAGTCTACCTGCCAAGACAAACCCAGGAACTATATGAACACAGTTACAAAAGATTTTTGACGCAAATTGGGATCTAATGAGAAAATGTCTGTTCCTCATGTGTTCTCTAAGCTAACAACAGAATCAAAATGACAATTTACTTAATTTACTTGTAATTCATTGGAAAAGGCAGGCACTTGACTTGTGGTTAGACTAGGTAGTTGAAGCAAGTTGAATGTTCTGCCTTTGGAATGTGAGTGTGTTGGGGGCATACAGCATGTTTCAGGGTGTAGTAACTATTAAAACTAGGATTCTGTGGACTCTAGCCACTCAGACACTGAACAGGACTGTATATAGAGAGCTGATGTTGTGAAAGCAAACCTGAAGAGAGCCAGCATTGAAGGAATGCACCATCGTAGAGAAGAAGAGAGTGGAGAGGAGACCTCTGATGGCAGACTTGGTGAAGGAGCTTCCAAACTTTGAAAGGGAATAGAGCTGTAGGGCAGAAACATGCCCATGAGGATAAGCCTCTTTTGAGAGCTATTAAAGTTAACTGACCTGTTAACACAGAGCCTGTGGCCTTTGGAGGTGAAGTGAGATGATAGTGCTGCTGGTGGTGTGTGTGTCAGTATTATTGTCCTGTTCAGCCTTGTTTTCCCAGAGCGCATTGCTGCCTGAGGCATGATGGTCTACCTGTACTCCAACTGACTACTACCTTCATGCCATGATTCCTGCTTCACTCAGCCCTCTAGAGCCCCCCATCTCCTTCCCCTTCAGAGGTCCTGTCTGCTGTTTGGAGAAAGCTCACGTCAACCTGCACAACTTGTATCCTGTGACTGCTGCTCTCTTGTCACCCATTCACCCATAAAATCCCTTTCCTCCTTTACTTCTGGGAAGGACACTCATACCCAGATCTGATCACTGAGGCTTTCACATAGAAATGGGTAATGGTTTTTAAAAGGGAATTTTTCAGAAACCATAAACTGACTCCATTGGATCCTATACTGGAGGTTCTGAGGTCAATGTCCTCAGTGACCCCATCAATACCTCCCTTCCCCCAATCTCTTTGAGCAAACTCAGGATCCACTTCCTGTTCTGTTACTCTGTCTATGAAGGCACAAAGAAAGGGCTTAGCAAATGACTGGTCTAAATAGCTATACTGAAAGACCTTTGTAACTGACCTTCCTAACTCTAACTCTAAATTGTAAAAATCCAGCAATTAGAGGAAACACAAGTATGTGACCTGCTATTTTGTAAATAGCCTCATGGTTTGACACCATGGGAACTGGACAATTAGCTCTATTTATTTATTTTTCCTATTGAATACATTTTCATTATAGTTATGCTGTATGGAAGAACTAACATAAATGGGAGAAATCATAGAACAAACCAAAACATCACACACACACACACACACACACACACACACACACACACACACATCTGCTACATTCTGAGATTGAATTTCATAGTTCTTTCTCTGAATGTGGAAGGTATTTTGCCTTAGAAGAGCATTGGAAATTTTTTTTTTTTGATGTCCATGCATTGCTATGAAGATCCAAGTATACCAGAAAAAACTCTTGCACACTGTGGTTGTTGCTGTGCACAAAGTTCTCCTGGTTCTGCTCCTTTCACACAGCATCAGATCATATAAGTCTTTCCAGGGCTCTCTGAAATCTTCTTGTTCATCATTTCTTATGGCACAATAGTATTCCATTACATTCACATACCATAATTTATTCAGCCATTCCCCAGTTGATGGGCATCCCCTTGATTTCCAGTTTTTGGGCACTACAAAGAGAGCTGCTATAAATATTTTTTTACATGTGGGACCCTTTCCCATTTTTTTGATCTCTTGGGGATACAGTCCTAGAAGTGATATTGCTGGGTCAAAGGGTATGCACATTTTTGTAGCCCTTTGGGCATAGTTCCAAACTGCTCCCCAGAATGGTTGGATGAGATCACAGCTCTACCAACAACAAATTAGTGTTCCAACTCTCACACATCCTCTCCAAAATTTATCATTTTCCTGTTCTGTTCTGTTTGCCAATCTAATAGGTGTGATGTGGTACCTGAGAGTTTTGATTTGCATCTCTAATGAACAGTGATTTAGAGCATTTTTTCATATGATTGTAGATATCTTTAATTTCTTCCTCTGAAAATTGCATGTTCATATTCTTTGACTATTTATCAATTGGGGAATGACTTGTATTTTTGCACATTTGACTCAGTTCTCTATATATTCTAAAGATGAGGCCTTTATTACTGACATTAGCTATAACAATTGAAATTAAGAAAACCATTGAATTAATAAGTAAACAAATAGTTGGTTTTATGAAAAACCTAATAAGATTGATAAACCTTTGGTTAATTTGATTTAAAGAAAGAAGAAAATCAAATTACTAATGTAAAAAATGAAAGGGGTGAACTCACCTCCAGTGAGGAGGAAATTAAAACAATAATTAGAAATTATTTTGCCCAACTTTATGCCCACAAATTGGACAATCTAAATGAGATGGATGAGTATTTTAAACAATATAAATTGCCTAGATTAACAGAAGAAGAAGTTGAATATGTAAACAACCCCATCTCAGAAAAAGAAATTGAACAAACCATCAATGAACTCCCTAGGAAAAAAATCTCCAGGGCTAGATGGATTTACAAGTGAATTCTATCAAATGTTTAAAGAACAATTAATTCCAATACTATATAGACTATTTTTGAAAATTGGGGAAGGAGTCCTCCCAAATTCTTTTTATGATACAAATATGGTTTTGATACCTAAACCAGGAAGAGACAAAACAGAGAAAGAAATTATAGACCAATTTCTCTAACGAATATAGATGAAAAAGTTTTAAATAAGATTTTAGCAAAACGAATACAGCATCTTATCATGAACATTATGATCAGGTAGGATTCATACTAGGAATGCAGGGATGGTTCAATATTAGGAAAACTATTAGCATTATTGATCATACCAACAACAAAACTAACAAAAACCACATGATTATCTCAATAGATACAGAAAAATCTTTTGACAAAATATAACACCCATTCCTATTAAGAACACTGGAGAACGTAGGAATAAAGGGAACTTTCCATAAAATAATAAGCAGTATCCGCCTAAAACCATCAGCAAGCATTGTATGCAATGGAGATAAGGTAGGTCTATTTCCAGTAAGATCAGGGGTGAAACAAGGATGTCCATTATCACCACTATTATTCAATATGGTACTAGAAATGTTAGCTGTAGCAATTAGACAAGATAAAGAAATTGAAGGAATTAGAATAGGTAAAGAAGAAACAAAGTTCTCACTCTTTGCAGATGATATGATGATATACTTAGAGAATCCCAGAGATTCAAGCAAAAAACTACTTGAAATAATAAACAACTTTGGCAAAGTTGCAGGTTACAAAATAAACCCGCACAAATCTTCTGCATTCCTATGTATTAAGAACAAAGTCCAACAGCAAGAGATAGAAAGAGAAATCCCATTTAATGCTAGTGTAGACACCATAAAATATTTATGAGTTTACCTGCCAAAACAAACTCAGGGACTATATGAACATAATTACAAGACACTTTTTGCACAAATAAAGTCAGATCTAAGTAAGTGGAAAAACATCAGTTGCTCTTGGGTAGGCCAAGCCAATATAATAAAAAAGAAAATTCTACCTAAATTAATTTACTTATGTAGTGCCATACCAATTAAACTATTAGATAATTATTTTCTAGAGCTGGATAAAATAATATCAAAATTCATCTGGGAGAACAAAAGGTCCAGAATATCAAAGGGACTAATGAAAAGAAATGCTTGGGAAGGTGGCCTAAATCTCAAATTGTATTATAAAGAAGCAATTAGCAAAACCACTTGGTACTGGCTAAGAAACAGAAGGGTAGACAAGTGGAATAAGCTAGGTACTCAAGACACAGTAGACAGTGAATATAGCAATCAACTGTTTGATGAACCCAAGGACCCCAGCTTCTGGGATAAGAACTCACTGTTTGACAAAAATTGCTGGGAAAACTGTAAAACAGTGTGGTGGAAACTAGGCATAGATCTATGCCTGACACTACACAAGCAAAAAGTTCAAATGGGTACACGATCTAGGTATAAAGATTGATATCATGGACAAACTGGAGGATCAAGGGATAGTGTATTTATCAGATTGATGGAGAAGGGAAGAATTTTTGACTAAAGAAGAGATAGAAAGCCTTATGAAGTGCAAGATGGATAATTTTGATTACATTAAACTGAAAAGTTTTTGCACAACCAAGCTCAATGCAATGAAAATTTGGAGGGATGTAGTATATTGGGAAAAAAAATTTTATGGCTAATCTCAGAGATAAAGGCCTCATTTCTAGAATACATAGAGAACTGAGTTAAATGTACAACAACACAAGGCATTCCCTCATTGATTTTGTCTCTTTTCTTAAAAATATTCCTTTCCCTCTCTCTGTCCCCTAACCTGATCTTACCCAAAACTTCTTGGTAAGTTTGCCTACAAGACCTCAGTGATCCTATCCCATACAGATCTCCCTATGTGCTCTACGGAACTGGGAGATACTCATATCTAGGAGGGAGTGTGTCATACTCTTGAGTGGATACATAAACCACAGTACACTGTCCTTGGGTAACCTACAGTCCCTTATTGTGGCTGTCCATAGCAAGGACCCTTGCAATCCTAACAAAAGGGTCAAATGAGATAATATTTACATGGCTCCTGGTACATAGAAGACACCATGTAACCATTCCCTCAACCCTTTCCAGTGTATTTGCACCTTGGTCCTCTTCTCTATGACCCAGGGACACTGGCCTCCTGACTGATCTTTGTACAAGACCCTCCATCCCCTGACCCTGTGCCTTCCCAATGGCTGTCTCATACTTGGAATGTCTTCCCCCTCACCTAGGCTTTCTGGCTGCCTTCACATCTCAGATATGATCTCACTTCCCGAAAACCAGCTGCTCCTCGTAACTAGTCTCTCGTGGCACCTGTCCTCTATACTGTATAGAGCTTGTTTGCACACTTGTTTTCTCCCAGTTAGACTGAGCTCATGGGAAGCAGAGACTTATTTTTTTAAACTTTCTTTATGTAACCAATACATTAGCACAGTACTTGGCACAGAGGAGCCACTTTCTAAATGCTTATTGACCTAAGAAATGGTAATTGGGAAGGATTCAGGGAGACCTGAGAAGACTTGTTGGCCTGAGGCAAGAGGACATGAGCAGAACCAGGAGGACAATTTCTGCTGTACTGATAGCAGTACAAAGTACAATTTATGCCTCCTGGTATAGAGTTTCCATGGCTCTCTTAGATTCCGCCTTTGCTGGTGGTCATCAGGCCTGTGGATGGACTGCACTCCCATAGTACTTTGGCAACATGATAGGGAACCTGGTCAAGTAGCTGGGGCAGCCCCCATAGTCAGGACTTGGAGGGAGACCTGATCCTGGTAAGCCTGGAGGATACTCACCAAGAGGTCAGAGGGGAAGATGAGGCCCCATGGTAAGGGGAGCCAGCAGAATTGGGGTGTGGGTGGGGGCCCTCCTGCAGACCTACCTGATACCTGCATGTGCAGATCTGGCTCCCAGAAGACAGATGTCACCTTCAAGGGAAGAAGGCAGAAAAACTTGAGCTCCAAGGGTTTCTGCTTCCTGACAGTCAACCCTGGGAGGGTCTTCCTGATCCCTAGAGTCCTGCCCTTTCAGAAGGGAATTATGATGTGCAAATCTGTGCCTCATAATAAAGTTAATTAGTTTAATTCCTGATTAATGGCACTGTCTCTGGCCACCTGTTTCTGTCACTCCCAGGATAGACATTGGTTCAGTAAAATCCTGTTACCACCTCAGTCTTCTTCTGGGAACCCTCTGCCCTCCACGACACCTGAAAATGCATGTTCTTCAAGGACAGTGTCTTTATTTCTCTACCTTTACAGATGGTTTGTGCTTTCCCTCAACGTAGACAACCCTATCCAAGTACAGATACATATGTGTGGGAGCCTGAATGGAGCAATGGGAAGCAAACACAATGCCCTCTGGCCTTAGATGCCTGAGTCCTGGGTTCAGATCCTGTCCCTGCCTCTTATCACTGCTGTTACTGGAATCAAGTCACTGTCACTGCATGTGGCCCAGCAAGGGTAGACAAGAAGACCCTTCTGGGAACCCTCTCCTGTGACAAGCTTTGTTAATTTAATATTTTTTCAGTCAGGTTTCATTAACATTCACTGTAGGCCACCCCTGGGGCCCCAGCAGGACTGAGTTCAAGATCACAGGGACTTCATCTGAATCCCTGAAAGGGGAAATGGGATGGAATTAGGCAGACCTGAGTTCCAGTAGGGCCTCAGACACTGGCTGGCATTGTGAACCTGGGCAAGTCACTTTGTCTCTGGCTTCCTCAGTTTCCCTTTCTGTAAAAGGGGGATGGTGAGAGGGTGGAGGAAGAAAGGCCCAGAAAAGGGGAGGGGCAAATGGAATTCCAGAATCTCTGAGTTGGTGGGTAAGGATGAGGGAGTAACAAATGCTAATCCAAGAGAATGGAGGAAAGATCTGAGGTGGGAGGAGGGGTCATTACCCAATTCCCACATGCCCATTCCATCTGCATTCTGGGGCTCAGCAATCAAAAAGACTTGCATTTTCAAGAAATGGTTTCCAAAGGTCAGCACCTCTAATTAGGTGGGCTAATGGGGGCACATCTGTACTCTAGGCATAGAATCTATAGCACCTACTGCAAATCCTGGCATGGAATAGTGAGAGCTGAATAAATAGCTTCATGCATTTATCAGATGATATAAGAGGAACTGAGAACCAAGTTCCGGTTTCCCAGTCTTTGAAGAGGTAGCCACAGACTTTGTTCACTTTATTCAGCATCAGTTCATGGAAGCCTCTCCAGATTTGTCTAAAGTCTGCCTGTTCATCATTTCTTATGGAAACATGATATTCCATTACATTCATACATCAGAACTTGTTCAGCCATGACCCAATCGATGGGCATCCCCTCAAAAGTCAAGGCAGATTTCACCTTCCTGGACTTAATCTTGCAATGGGGAGTGGTAGGCAGGTAGGGACTCAATGGTCGAAAAAGTGACTGGGCTGGGGAATGGGGCCTTAGGTCATAGATTGACACTCATCAACCAGGTACTAGAGCAGAGTGGGTATTGATCTTGATTCTTGCTAGCCAAATTGAAAAGGAGAGGGAAAGTTTGGGGATGAAAAGGAAGGCAAAAGAAGGAATATACATGTAGACATGAACATATATATATATACATGTAGACATGAATATATATATGTATATATACACATATACATATAAAATATCTTTATATAACATTTTAGAGTTGCTTGGAAGCCTGAAATGTGAATGTACAGGGTGAGTATGCCTGGAAAGAATTCACACACTTCTTTCAGTTAAAGTGGCAAGGTTTATTATAATGCCAATAGAAGAGGGCTGAGATCCCTCTTCCCCTTGAACTGTGAAATCTGGATGGCATTAAGGATGGTATATAGCTTGGGGTGACTCAGGTAAAACAGGAGTCTGGGTTGGGTCAGAGAACCAAAACATAAGACCTTCTGAGTATCTAGTGGGGCAGGGCTGGGCCAGATGGCAGGGACTGGGTTGCTGAAATGCTTGGGAAAATTCAGGGTCCAGGTCCCACCACCCATCATTACCTACTGAAAAAAAATAAGACCCAAAATCTCTTGGGTCTGGCTTTCTTAAGCTTCTTCCTGCTGGCCAGGGTCATAGAGATATCTCTGCTTTGAGGGGGTCAGAGAGGCTGACTGGTACCAAGCACATTGTTCTTCTTGGGGAAGGGAGGGCATGGGCTGGTACCCACTGTTTGCTACCAATGGTAGGTCAATGGCCTGGAGTCTGGAAGACACAAATCTCATAAGCTAGACTTAGAAGCAGGGAAAATTAAAAGTGATGTTAGAATTGGGGAAAACAAAGAAAGAAAATGAGAGCCCCATTACTTTCATTCACATTTGACATACAGGGTTTTCTGATCTTGTACTTCCCCAGACTTCCACTCTGATTCCACTTGCCTTAAGAGGATGAGATGCTGTTGGGAAGCAACAACAGTTTTGCAGATAGAAATTTTAGAAGTTTTTTTTTATAATAAAAGACTTGGGAGGATAGAAGAAAATTGATTGCTCTGAAATTCGATTCCCCAAAGCAAACTGAAAATGTTCCTGGTTTAATTTCAGTAATTAGTAGCAATACCTAATTACAAAGTTGTTTAGGATATAGAAAGGAATATAATTTTAGGCTGAAGAAATCAGAGTTCCAGTCCCCTTCTAAAAAATTCTTTAGAAGGACATTCCTGATAATGAGATTGCATTGGAAGCTGCCCAGGCTTGACTGGAGACAGATTCTTCAGACTAGATAGCCCAATATTGGGAGTGGTCAGGTACAGTTGGGGCTGTGATTTGATAGAAGAGGTATTTCCTCTGTTCCCCAGGTAGGTGTGATATCAGCCACTATTGTATTATACCAGGATGAAGTGACCTAAGCCACTTACTCCAGACCCTTGTTTTAATATAGCCCACCTCCCAGTGTATTGACCAGAGTTCACTGGCTCCCTTGTGAACACCTACACTTTGAAGGGCACATAACTCTCTACCCCCATGTCCCAAATGAGGTCAGTTCTCACCTGATCTCCTGAGTGGGGCCAGTTCTGGACTGTAATTCCCATGCAGTGCGAGTCAGGGCAGCTTGAGAGAAATAGAAATGTCCCCCCACCCCAATCTAGTTTGTCTTTCTTAGATTAAACTCTGTATATTTGGGGGGGGGGGTTGACAAACTATAAACGAAAGAAGATGGACCCTCAAAAAGAAAGGACTATTCAAAACATTCCTAGAAAGAAAATAAGACTGAGAGAAATTATTTGTTTCTCAAAACACTGAGGCAACCAAGTACAACCAAATTAGAGTACTGATCAAGAGAATTTTTTCTTAATGTATAATATGGACATCAAGGTGAAAGCAAAGATGAAAAAGAAGAGAAAATGGGAGAAATATAATTGAAAGATCATGAACTAATCGTTGTACCATCTTCGTGATGATTTAATGTCTTTCTGGAACTAAATTACAGAATGTAAAGAGGCATGAACAAGAAGGAAAGAAACTCATAGCTGGGAAATGGGATGGACCTTAATCACATCAGAGGTAAGAAGGAAAGGAAGTTTAATCCTGTAGTCTGCTAGGAATAACAGGACCTATAGGAGAATGGATAAAAAAAGGGAAGGAGAGAAAATGGGAGAAATAAAAGAGGTTTGTCTCCAATGGGGATTCCTCAATATTTTGCAAAATCTGAGTTCAGTGGGAAATGGTTCCATGGTGATTTCATTCATAAGACTTCTCTTCAGTATCAATTTTTTGATGTCTAGTAATGCTGGAGCTCTGTGTGAAAGAGTTTCTGTATTAATTACATTCTTAGGTTTTTCACCATTGTGAATTTTCTGATGTAAAGCAAGATAGTAGCTACGTATGAAAGACTTTCCAGGTTGATTATATTTAAAAGGCATCTCACCAGTGTGGATTTTCTACTGCATAGCAAGATTGGAGGAATATCAAAATATTTCCACTTTTCCACCAGTGTGGATTCTCTGATGTGCTTCAAGAATGTATCTCTGTGCAAAATGCTTTCCACACTAATGACATTCAAAAGGCTTCTTTCCAATATGCATTATATGATGTGCAACAAGATCCCACCTCATTAACAAAGTCATTCCACCCTGATTACATTGAAAAAGTTTCTCTCCATGTGGTTTCTCTGACAGGTAGGTAGGAAGACTTTGCGTCATTATGAAAGCCTTTGCACATTGATGACATTCATAAGGCTTCTCTCCAGTGTAGAATCTGATGTTTACCAAGACTGGAGTTGTGTGTGAAACCCTTTCAATATTGATTATACTCAAAAGGCCTCTTTCTCCTCTGGATTATCTGATGTGTAACAAGATGAGACCTTTGTATGAAAGCCCTTCCACACTGGATACATTCATAAGGTAACTGTCCAGTGTGAGTTCTCTGATATTTATTAAGATTGGAACTCCTTGTGAATCTCTTTCCACACTGATTACATGCATTATGATTCTCTCCAGTATGGATTCTCTGAATATCAATAAGGAGACATCTGTTGCAGACAGCCTGCCCAATTTCTTTATATTCAAAAGAACTTCCCACTAGTATCAGTCTTCTGAAATCTATCCACATCTCAGTTCCAACCAAAGTCTTTCCCACAAGGAACACATGAATATCTTTTCATTCCAGGGTGAAACACAAGCTGACAAAGGAGAGATGAGTGAAGGGTTGAGAATGTTTCTCATTCATTGCATTCATCAGGTTCCTTTTGAATGAGAATTTGCTGATGAGTAAGGGCCTTCGCATTTACTTATAGGAAACATTTCTCCAGTATCACTTTTCTAATGTCTTAGGAGGACTGAACTCCAGTTCAAGGATCTTTCCCACTGATCACCTAGATACATTTGCCTTTCAGGAAGCTTCCCAGGGGACTGAAAAAGCTTTACCTCTTTAATAAAACATTTCCTATTTTCACTGTCTGGAAGACAGTCATTTTCTTACATTTATTTAGGATTGAAGACTCTCTGAATCTCTTTCCAGCTTCATCAAATTCACAGTCAATTTTTGGATTTTTATCTACTTTGAGAATAAAGTCATGAATTTCTCTCCAATTGAAGTCCCAGGGACCATCACTCATGAATCTTTGCAGGTCACACTCTTCCAAAAGAATTCCCAGTATTTCATTTACTTCAAACTTGGTCTCTACATCTGAAGAAAATGAACACTCAAACATGTATATGGAAAAATATATACACACATAAATAAATGGTTACTGAAGACTTCTGCAGCTCAAATTCAACAAAACATCATGGATGTAGTCTTGGGACAAACAGTAACATTACATAGACTATGTCACTGTAAGAAGGACAGACAGGATGTGAGAGTGACAAAGGAGATGTACATCACAAGAGTGTTGGACCCATCAGAGCCTATACACTCACCTTCAACAAAAGCAGCATCCCCAAGGTAAGGTCACTACCAGAAGACTTAACGTCAACAGCTAAGAGTGACTCTCCATGGGAGAACACTTTGTGAGCTCATCATCGTTTTCAACATTCTGGCAGGAAAGGAACGGTCAGCTTTCAGGGATTTATTGTATAGTTCCACATTGACACATTTGTGTCAGAACACTAATAAAAATCTGAATTGATTTTGATGAAATTGATTTAGGGAAATTTAAAAGGTATTGAATAAAAATGAGAAATTGACAGACCTACCAATAGGTTACTTCATCCACCTCTAAAAGACTGTATTGAACTCAAGCAAAAGTTAAATGCAAGCAAAGCTTAGAGAGGTTCAGGATTCTTGACTCAGTATGGAGGAAGATGGAATTCAGTTTTATGCTGAAAACCACTTTTATTATGCCCTGAAGGCTCAGTGAATTGTCCTTTTTTCTCAAAGGAGACTATGACATCTGGAAGATGACACCATGCGTTGAATTTGAATAGCATTGAAGTGAAGGAGAATTGTGCAAGGTCACCAAGCTCACTTTATCCTCTAGAGCCATCTGGGTCCAGTGGCCAGATACAGATCAGGATAACTGAAGATGGCCAAGCCCACTGAAGGCTATTTATAGGCCAGTCACCTATCCAACTGTGGTACACCTCACCTTCTCAGGGCTGATGGAGCCACATTGATTAGTGATGAGGACATGATGTGGAGAATTGGACTGAACACCTCGATAGCATTCTCAAGAGATCATTTTTAAACACTGCTGAAGTTACTGACCATTTATCTCGGGTTTTACTCCATCCTTCTTAAGTCATGCTCCAATTGATGGACAACCCCACATTTTACAATTCTTGCTACCACAAAGATCAATACTATAAGTATTTTGAAACACATCTATTTTTTTCTATTTTCCTTAATCATCTTGCAAAGTAGACACCAGATCTCGTTACTGGATCAAGGGGGTAGTCACAGTTTAATTTTGGGGGCATTCTTTGGCCTGTAGAACTGATGGATCAAATCACAGTTCCACCAGCCGTGAATCAGTGTCCTAATTTTTCGATATTCCATCCAACAGTTGTCCCTATCCCCTGATAGGTATAAGATGATATCTCAAGGTTGTTTTAGTTAGCATTTCTGTAATAATAATTTTGATTACTTTCTCATATGACTGTGTATAGTTTAGATTTATTCAGCACTAAATGCCTGTTCCCAGCCTTTGAGCATTGAAAGTTGGGAAATGACTCATATTCTTTTAGATTTGACTCATATTCTTTATATATATGAGATATGAGACCTTTATCTGAGAAACTGTCTACAAATGTCCCACCCCCAATTTTCTGTTTCCTTGTGATCATGGCTACATTGGCTTTATTTCTACAAAACTTTTGTAATGTAAAACCATAGGAAGTTATTCATTTTAGACGTCTCATACTATCTCTTGTTTATGCACAAACTGCTGCTGTATGTTGTACATCTATTCCATTCAAATTCTCTATTTTACTCTTTCTTTACTATTTCTGTTTTACTCTTTCTACCACAGAGTTTTGATAATTACTGCCTTATACTACAGTTTAAGATGAGGTTCTGTTAAACTTCTTTACTTTCCATTATTTTTCATTAGTTCCTTTCATATTCTTGGTCTTTTATTCTTCCAAATGAATTTCTTTATAATTTTTTCTAACTTAGTAAAATAAGGTTTTGGTAGTTTAATTGAGAGGACATTGAACATATCTATGAACAATTCATATCTCTCCCATTATTTAAGTATATTTTGATTTGTATAAAATGGTTTTTTTTCTATTTGTGTTCATATACTTCCTGGGTTTATTCTGGTAGATGTGCTCCCAGGAATTTTATACTGTCTAGAGTATGGGTAGGGAACCTCTGCCCTCCAGTTCACATTTGACCTCCTTGAGTTCTGCTTTTTGACTAAATCCAAGTTATATGTTACAAATTCCTTTATATTTATCTTTTAGATTCTTTTATTAAATTCTTTTTATTTTTCATTTTAACACAGTTCTTATCACATAAAACAATTCCAACTTTTAAAACATTTACAATATAGACCACAAACGAATTTTTTTTTAACATTAACCGAGACACGCATAATAACTCTGTATGCTAACTTCACAAACCCTTGACCTAATTGTCTCCACACTATTACTAAGACTTAACTGACCGTAACTTATTGTTGTTGGTCTAAAGTCCTAAGCCTAATAGCTTAATTTTAGACTTAACCTTGGATGTTCCCCTACCAACAATCTATAATTTAATGGATCTGGTATTAACCTTACAAACCTTTTCAATATAGGAAATTGTAGGGACATTGCAGGGAAACAATATCTCCCCAACTTCATGTCAATTCCAGGCAGGAGGAGAGTGTCAATTTGCTTTCAGTTAGGCTGAAAGTCTGCCAGGTGTCAGTGGGGAAATTGAGTCAGGAGAATGCTACCTCATCCCAGGCTGAACAGCTGCTCTCCCACCCTTCCCATGAGATCACCTTTTGCAATTCATACCAGCATCTCACAGGCTTACAGGCATCATGGATTGGAGGCTCAGACTGCCTTTTTTGCTATCCATGCCTGGAGTTAGACTCAGAAGAACAGTCACTTAATAGTCTCACAACATCTTAAAATAGCAAGTTCCAATAACCAGGTTTCAGATATGACTATAATTTCACATTGGCTAAGGAACATCTTATGAGGACGCAAGTCTCAAGTGGCTTACCTACCTTTCTATACATGTTCTATTTCCTGATTAAATAACAATGATAAAATAAAATTTACCATTAAAACCTTAACTTTTCCATCAATGTTAAATTTTCCCAAAGGTTACCTGCCTCTAGGAAACTTAGACTAAAATTCTTTCCCCAAAACTAAAGATGTCTCTGATTTAGTCTCAGTAATTAATTCAGTCAATTGTTTTAATACTAATTGCTTTTATATCACTTTGTGACATGTCCTACTTTTTCCCCCATCTCTCCCCTCCCCCCACCCTCTAATACTTTGCATTCTGATTACCCCTTCCTTCAATGTACCCTCCCTTCTATCACACCCCATCCTTCCCTTATCTCCATCCTCTCTCTTTTCTGTAAAAGATAAATTTCTTTTTTATTTTAGATATTTTTCTATAAATAGATAAATTTCTATACCGCATTACCTGTGTTTCTTATTTCCTGGTTATATGCAATAATAATTCTCAACATTCATTTCTAATACTTTGAATTCCAACTTCTCTCCCTCCCTCCCTCCCCATCTCCACTGAGAAGGCAAGCAATTTAGTACAGACTAAATATGTGCTGTTTTGCCAAAGACTTCCATAATAATCATGTGGAATAGTAACTGTATTGCCCTCTATCCTACTATCCCCCCTTGTTTTTTATTCCCTCAGTTGACTTTGTCCCTTCCTAAAAGTGTTTATTTCTAGTTACTGCCTTCTCCCATTTGCCCTCCCTTCTATTATTCCCCTCACCCCACTTGTCCCCTCCTCCCCTACTTTTCTGTAGTGTAAGATAGATTTTCATACCAAATGGAGTGAGCATGTTATTCCCTCCTTAGGCCATATGTGAAGAAAATGGCTTCACTTTTCCCCTCTCCTCTTTTTCCTTTTCTCCTCCATTGAACAAGATTTTTCTTACCTCTTTTATGAGTTATAGCCTGCCCTAATCCATTTCTCCCTTTCTCCTCCCTGTATTTTCCTCTCTCACCCCTTAATTTTTATTTTATTTTTGGTTTTTTTTTTTTGTGGATATCATCTGTTCTGATTAAACACAACCTGTACTCTTTGTCTTTGTGTATGTGTGTGTATGTGTGTGTGTGTGTGTGTGTGTGTGTGTATGTACAATCATTCCTCCTACCCAAATACTGAGAAAAGTCTTAAGACTTACAAATATTTTCTTTCCATGTAGGAATGTAAACAGTTCAGCTTTAGAAAGTCTTTTATGATTTCTCTTTCCTGCTTACCATTTCATGCTTCTCTTGATTCTTGTTTTTGAAAGTCAAATTTTTTCTTCAGTTCTGGTCTTTTCATCATGATGCTTGAAAGTCCTCTATATCATTGAATGACCATTTATTCCCTTCAAGTATTATACTTAGTTTTGCTGGGTAGGTGATTCTTGGTTTTAATCCCAGTTCCTTTCACTTCTGGAATATCCTATTCCAAGCCCTTTGATCCCTTAATGTTGAAGTTGCCAGATCTTGTGTTATCCTGATTGTACACAATACTCAAATTGTTTCTTTTTAGCTACTTGCAGTATTTTCTCCTTGACCTGGGAACTCTGAAATTTGGCCACAATATTCCTAGGAGTTTGTCACTTCGGGTCTCTTCCAGGAGGTGATCTGTGGATTCTTTCAATATTTATTTTACCCTCCAATTCTAGAATATCAGGAGAGTTTTCCTTGATAATTTCATGGAAGATAACGTCTAGGCTCTTTTTTTTGATTATGGCTTTCAGGTAGTCCCATAATTTTTAAATTGTCTCTCCTGGATCTATATTCCAGGTCAGTTGTTTTTCCAATGAGATGTTTCACGTTATCTTCCATTTTTTCAAACTTTTGGTTTTGTTTTTTAACTGCTTGGTTTATCTCAGTCATTAGCTTCCCTGAACTCAATTCTCTCTTTTAAAGAACTATTTTGTTCAGTGAGCTTTTGAGCCTTCTCCTCCATTTTGCTAATTCTGCTTTTCAAAGCCTCCTTCTCCTCATTGGCTTTTTGGACCTCTTTTCCCCATTGAGTTAGCCTCTTTTTAAAGGTGTTATTTTCCTCAGTATTTTTTTGTTTCTCCTTTAGCAGACTGTTAACTTGCTTTTTGAGCTCTTTTATTACCTGAACAAAATTTAAGTTCACTTTGGAGGCCTTGGAGGCAGGGGTCTTGACTTCCTGTGACAGTATGCCTTGTTCTTCCTCATCTGAAAAGATGGGAAGAGACACCTGTTCACCAAGAAAGTAATCTTCTATGGTTTTATTTTTTTTCCTTTTTTGGGCATTGTCCCAGCCAGTTACTTGACTTCTGATTCCTTTGTCAAGAAGGTGATCCTATTGCCCCTTGTGTCCCCAGTATTGTGTTCAAGGCTGAAATTGGACTGGGCTGCTTGATTCCCCTAGGGCTTTGGGTGGGGGTGGGGCCGTCACTGAGGGCTGAGGTTTAGATCAGCTGCTCCCTACTGCCAGAGGCTTAGTTGAGCTGCCTGGGCAATGGACCTAGGTTGCGTCCCCACCCCATATCTGCCTGCAGTCTGCTGCTGCTCTTGGTGCCATCAGGAACCCTGTTCCACTCTCACCCTGCTGGGAAAGCCCTCCCACACTGACCTTTGGAGCTTTCTTTGTCAGTTGTGGGTTGAGGTATCTGGGACCATCCCTACTGGGAATTCTGCCCTGGAGGTCTGTTCAGGTCCTGTTCCTCCCAGTGTGGTGTGGCCAGGGCTGGTCTCTGCTCTGCTCAAAATCCTGTGAGATAGACCTTTCCTGTCAGCCTTCCAAGTTACCTTTGGCTGGAAACCTCTTTTGCTCTGTTGTTCTGTGGCTTCTGCTCCTCTAGAATTTGTTGAGAGTCATTTTTTACAGGTATTTTGTGGGCTGTGGGGGAAGCACTAGAGTGTATGCATCTTTCTACTCTTCCATCTTGACTGCCCCCCCTACAATTTCCTTTATTAAGGGATTTGTTCTGTGATGTTTGGATTCAATGAAAGGGCTGTAATTTTGGATCTAGATATAGGGCCACATGTAGCCTCAAGAACACAGATTCCCTACCCCTGATCCAGACTTATATTTAATAGGTTATCTCTTACTATCTTTTCTTGGAGGGTCTTGTTGGTGATATTTATGTGAGTTTACATTATATTCTGCTATTTTTGTAAAATAATTAATTATTTCAACTAACTTTTTAGTTGAGTCTTTGAGATTTTCCATGGATATCATCATGTCATCCACAAGAAGAGATATTTTTATTACCTCCTTCCCTAGTCTGATTCCTTCCATTTTTTCTTGTCTAACTATTCTAGGATTTTTAATACAATATTGAATAATATTGGTGACAATGGCCATCCTTGTTGAACATTACATGTTAATAGGAAGATTGCTAGCTAACTTCTCTCCACTATAAGTAACTCTTGCTAACAGCTTTAGGTAAGTGCTTTTATCAATTTAAGGAAAAATTCCTTTCCCCTATGCTTTCAAGGGTTTGTTATTGTTGTTATTCACATGACAGATTAAGTATATCATTTTCCTCAGGTTAATCCAATTCTACAGTCCTGGTGTAAATCCCAGTTGGTCACAATATACAATCTTTGCAATATTTTGTTGTCATCTCCTACCTAGTCTTTTTTTTTTTTTTTTAGGATTTTGTCATCCATAGACATTAATGAAATTGTTCTGTAATGTCCTCTTTTATATTCTTCCTGATTTGAATATTAATATATTTGTTTCGTAAAGGGAGTTTGGTAGTTCCCCCCTTTTTGCCTGTTTTCTGAAATATTAACTTAATACTGGAATTAGCTGATCTTTGCATTTTTAGTAGAATTCCCTTGCAAGACCATCTGGTCCCATGTCTTTATTCTTAGCAAGCACATTTATGGCCAGCTTATTTTCTTCTTTTTTAAAAAAAGATGATTTAGATATTCTATTTTTTCCTCTTTATCCCATGAGAACAGGGACCAGAGCATGCCACCAGTAGCAGCTGTGATTCCCAGATTCCTCAACCCCACAATTTCCAAAGACAGCTTCAAAGGTCAGTGAGAAAACTCTTTCACCTGGGTAAGAACCAAACACAGTCTGCTCTGAGCCCAACCTTTTTGCAGCACTCAGGCTAAAGATCCTGGGGGTATCTAGCTGTTGATCTTGGTCTCAGTTCCGAATGGTGGTCCTGGGGTGAGCAGGAGCACTGGCTGGCATGGTGGAACAAGTGGAAGTTCTGGAGAGGGAATTCTACTTACAAATCCTGGACAGAAAAGCTTGTGGTTGCTCTTAGACCAGAGTGCCAGCCAGGAGAGGAGTAAATAACTCTCTCTTGATTGTGCCACCTTGGAGGAACTGAGAACTTACAGGTCCCTAGAGTATACCCTCCACTTGACAAAGGACTCAAAAGTCAAGTAACTGGCTGGGAAATTGCCCAAAAGGGAAAAAAATTAAAACTACAGAAGGTTACTTTCTTGGTGAACAGGTATTTTCTTCCATACTTTTGGATGAGGAAGTACAATGCACATCATCAGAGGAAGACATAAAAATCAAGGCTTCTGCATCCAAAACTTCCAAAATAAATATGCAATGGTCTCAGGTCATGGAAGAGCCCAAAAAGGATTTTGAAAATCAAGTAAGAGAGGTGGAGGAAAAATTGACTTTCAAACACAAGAATGAAGAGAAGCATGAAAAGGTAAACAGCAAAGAGAAGTCATAAGGGACTTACTAAAGTTGAACTGTTTACATTCCTACATGGAAAGACAATATTTGTAACTCTTCAAACTTTTCAGTATCTGGGTACTGGGTGGGATTACACACACACACACACACACACACACACACACACACACAGAGAGAGAGAGAGAGAGAGAGAGAGAGAGAGAGAGAGAGAGAGAGAGAGAGAGAACAGAGTGAATTGAATTGGATGAGATCATATCTTAAAAAAATGAAATTAAGGGGTAAGAGAGAAATATATTGGGAGGAGAAAGGGAGAAATGGAATGGGGCAAATTATCTCTCATAAAAGAGGCAAGCAAAAGACTTTTTTAGTGGAGGGAAAAAGAAGGGAGGTGAGAGAAAAACATGAAGTTTACTCTCATCACATTCCACTAAAGGAAGGAATAAAAAGCATACTCATTTTGGTATGAAAACCTATTTTACAATACAGGAAAGTGGGGGAGAAGGGGATAAGCAGGGTGGGGGGGAGGATGGAAGGGAAGGCAATGGGAGGAGGGAGCAATTTGAAGCCAACACTCTTGGGGAGGGATAGGATCAAAAGAGAGAATAGAAGCAATGGGGGGCAGGATAGGATGGAGGGAAATGTAGTTAGTCTTACACAACATGACTATTATGGAAGTCATTTGCAAAACTACACAGATATGGCCTATATTGAATTGCTTGCCTTTCAAAGGGAATGGGTGGGGAGGGAGGGATGAAGAGAAGTTGGAACTCAAAGTTTTGGGAACAACTGTCGAGTACTGTTCTTGCTACTAGGAAATAAGAAATACAGGTAATGGGGTATAGAAAGTTATCTGGCCCTACAGGACAAAAGAGAAGATGGGGACAAGGTAAGGAAGGGATGAAAGAAGAGAGGGCAGATTGATGATAGGGGCAATTAGAATGCTCGGTGTTTTGGGGTAGGGGTAGGGGACAAATGGGGAGAAAATTTGGAACCCAAAATTTTGTGAAAATGAATGTTAAAAGTTAAATAAATTAATTTTAAAAAAATTTAAAAAAGAGAGATCACCTTTAAAAGAAAAAGAAGTGCTGTAAGAAATGATGAGCACATAGACTTCAGAAAAACCTGGACTTATATAATCTGATGTCGAGTGAATTTGACAAGACCAAGAGAATATTGTGCACAGTAACAGCAACCTTGTGTGATGGCCAACTTTGATAGACAGCTCTAATCACAAATGAAAGAAACAAAGATAATTCCAAAAGACTCATGATAGTAAAGACTATCAACATCCAGAGAAAGAACTATGGAGTCTGACTGCAAATTAAAGCATACTGTTTACTCTCTTTTTTTCTTGTTTTTTTTTGTTTTATTTCTTCTTTCTGGTGGTAGTTCTCATTTGTTCCAATACTTCCTTTAGTACAACTAATCTGAAAATATATTTAATATGAATGTATACGTAGAGCCTATATAAGATTGTGCCCTATTTTGGGGAGGGGAAGAGGAGGAAAGCAGAGAATTTAAAACTGAAAAGCTTATGAAGTGAATGTTGAAAACTAAAACATGAATTAATTAATTCCAAAAAAGAATCTGTGGTGGAGGAAGAGATCAGGTCATCTGAAATTCCTCCATACAATGTCTTTAGTGACATATTAAGAAAATTCAATGAAGACTTTCTGAGCAGGTAAGTACTGTGTATTCTTGAGGGGAGGAAGAGAAGAGCTTTGATACTGAGGAAAGAACAAAGAAAAAGGAATGATCTAGTAAATTTCCTATAAATCTGAAATAAATCCTTACCTAGATGAAAATATGAAAAGGATTCTAAAGAGAGATTGCTCACAAGCTGACCTCAAGTGAGTGGAATGAGACTGTGTCCAGACAAGTGAAGAAGAGTTCTCTGTTCTTATAATGAGGGGTTCAGATGACACTGTCTATGATGTGTCCTGGTCAAAAGCATCTGCTGCTGTTACTTTATGATTGCTTGCAATTGTTCAAGGTGTGTATTCATTCCTTGTATTATTTAATTATTGAGAAACAAAAACAAGTATGTGGGGAAGGAGGGTGCCTTGACTCAGTAAAAACATAATATTTTATGAGTTGGGGTTGGAGATTGAGCTAATGCTTAAGACACACTGACACTACTAGTGAAAAATAATTATTTCAACAAACCACTAAATCTTGAGAACATTGACCATCAGGAGTCTAGAAGCAGACTGGTGGATATCATAGAAGAGAGTGGTAATATATGAAAAGCCTTTGATAGTTGGGAGGGCTCATCTATTTATCCAACCTGCAACATGTAGGACACATGTTCAGCCAATGCAATTGGCATTCAATGCTCTTCAATCTCATTTTCTTCCATTTTCAGCAGCAGAAGGAGTCACTTTTAAAGTTTTTCTAATTATTTCAGGACAATTCTCTTTTTAAAAAATTAATTTTTATTTTCAGTGTTCTACAATCACTACCATATAACTTAGATTTTTTCCCCTCCCTCCTGTCTTCTTCCCCTCTCTCCTGTCTTCTTCCCCTCTCCCTCCCTGAGACAGCATACAATTTTATATAGGTTCTACACATACATTCCTATTAAATGCATTTTCACTATAGTCATGCTGTATAGAAGAATTAAAATGAATGGGAGAAATCATATAACACATACAAAAAAATGATCTGCTACATTCTGCAATTGAATTCCATAGTTCTTTCTCTGCATTTGGAAGGCATTTTGCCTTAAAAGACCATTGGGAATTTTTTTAAGTCGTTGCATTGCAATGAAGTTCCAAGTCTACCAGAAAAAAACTCTTGCACACTGTGGTTGTTGCTGTGCACAAATTTCTCCTGGTTCTGCTCCTTTCACTCAGCATCAGATCATATAAGTCATTCCAGGCCTCTCTGAAGTCTTCCTGTTCATCATTTCTTATAGCACAATAGTATTCCATGACATTCATATACAATAATTTATTCAGCCATTCCCCAACTGATGGGCATCCCCTTGATTTCCAGTTTTTGGCCACCACAAAGAGTGCTGCTGTAAATTTTTGTACATCTGGAACCCTTTCCCATTTTTATGATCTCTTGGGGATACAGTCCTAGAAGCAATAATGCTGGGTCAATGGGTATGCATATTTTTATAGCTCTTTGGGCATAGTTCCAAATTGCTCTCCAGAATGGTTGGATCAGCTCACAGTTCCACCAACAATGTATTAGTGTTCCAACTCTCCCACATGCTCTCCAACATTTGTCACCTTGCTGTTCTATCATGTTAGCCAATCAGATAGGTGTGATATGGTACCTCAGAGTTGTTTTGATTTGCATCTCTCTAATCAACAGTGATTTACAGCATTTTTTCATATGCATATAGATGTCTTTAATTTCTTCCTCTGAAAACTGCCTGTTCATATCCTTTGGCCATTTATCAATTGGGGAATGATTTGTATTTTTGTACGTTTAACTGAGTTTTTTTATATATTCTAGAAATGAGGCCTTAATCACAGACACTAGTTGTAAAAATTCCTTCTCAGTTTTCTGCATCCCTTTGAATCTTGGTATGGTTGTGCAGAAACTTTTCAGTTTAATGTAATCAAAATTATCCATCTTGCACTTCATAATGATTTCTATCTCTTCTTTAGTCAAAAATTCTTCCCTTCTCCATAAATCTGATAAATACTATCCCTTGCTCCTCCAGTTTGTCCATGATATCAATCTTTATATCTAGATCATGTACCCATTTGGACTTTATTCTAGTGTATGGTGTCAGGCATTCCTCTATGCGTAGTTTCTGCCACACTGTTATGCAGATTTCCCTGCAAGTTTTGTTGAACAGTGAGTTCTTGCCCCGAAGCTGGGGTCCTTGGGTTTATCAAACAGTAGGTTGTTATATTCATTGCCTACTGTGTCTTGAGTACCTAGCCTATTCCACTTGTCTACCCTTCTGTTTCTTAGCCCGTACCCAGTGGTTTTCCTAATTGCTGCTTTATAATACAATTTGAGATCTAGTAGCAGTAGGCCACCTTCCCTAGCATTCTTTTTCATCAGTCCCCTTGATATTCTGGACCCTATCTTCTTCCAGATGAACTTTGATATTATTTTTTCCAGCTGTAGAAAATGGTTATCTTATAGTTTAATTGGTATGGCATGCAATTCTCTTTCGGGTAGATAAAAACCTCTTTTCACTTTTTAATCATTTTGCTTTTATTAAAAATCTTATTTATACTCTGTAATCTACATTTTATTTTTTTCCCTTATTTCTTTATTGAACTTTGAGAATTTAAATAATTTATTAGACTTTTCCTGATTTTTTTTTTGATTTACTAGAATTTACAAAATTTGCCTTTTTCACTTAGTGTTGTGAGTCATGATCCTACATTGCATTACATTTATTCATAGTATGAACAGTCACTTTAGGAAGGCCATGCTTTTATTCACTGATAAGTCATCTATTGAATTTCTAACTTGTTGTTAAGAGAAACATTCCCACATCTCTTACTTTCCCCATCCTTCCCCATTCTCTTCTCTTCCCCATCATGGAGTGAACTCATGTCTCCCACCCACAACACAATGAGGGCCAGCTGCCACATCTCCAAGTTTGCACTTGGTGGTCCTACTTTGGAACTCTCACTGACTTTGCCACCATGTCCCAGGGTCCAGAGTTTTTCTCTGAACTCTCTTCCACTGATATGTTGGCTTCCCCTTGAATGTGTAAACTCCATGGGAACAGACCAGTCTTTCTTCTTTTCTATTTTAATCCCAAGTCCTTGGCACAGTACATGGCATAGAGCAGGTCATTTACAAATGCTTATTGATGACTGACTATGCAAACACTGTCATCTGTCTCTTTTTTTTTTTTTTAACAATTTTTTTGAAGGGGTGAAGGCAAGGCAGTTGGAATTAAGTAACTTACCCAAGGTCACACAGCTAGTAAATTTCAAGTGTCTGAGGCCAAGATTTGAACTCAAGTCCTCCTGACTCCAGAGCCAGTGCTGTATTCACTGCAACACCTACTGCCTCTGTGTATCTTTTTATTTTTCTTTAAAAGTCCATCATGACTAGACATCACTTACTTCCGCAGACTTCTTCCACCTTATTTCCTGCCACTTTCTCTGATCTAATGACACTGGCCTCCTTTATATACTAGGAAGAAGACACTCTATCTCTATGTTCGGGATATGTTCTCTAGCTCTCCAGGATGACTGTAATTCTCTGCCTCATTTAATTATGCTGGTGTCCTTCAAGTCCAGCCCCAAAGTCATTTTGCTAAAGTGGGGGTCTGTCCAAGTCACCCTCCTTCCCCACTCATCAAACTCCAGTGGCTCCCTGTTACTTCCAGGAGCAAATACAAAATGCTCTGTTTCCCATCCAAACCTTGCATAATTTAGCCCTCTCCTGCCTTTCCAGTCTTCTTACACCTTTCTCCCTCATCTTGTCACTGCACCCATGTTTTTGCAGGAGAAAGTAAGGCTGATGACTTGGCACAGCCCTCTTTCATTCAAATCAAACTTAACTGCAAGTCATGTCATTATCTCCCTGATGTCACGGTCCTCTTCATGGAAAAGGGACAAATACAACTTGTGAGTAGTCCAAGCTGCATGAATGGGGACCCAGTCAGTTGGGGAACTCACCCCAGGATACATACTATGATGAGGTGGGATTTATACCACGAATTCTGGGTTAGTTTAGGATTAGGAAAACTATCAGCATAATTGACCATATATATAACAAAACTTTTTCTTTGTTTAAGGAGACTCTTGGAGAGAAAAATATTTCCTGTCCTATTCTGTCACCTTGCCAGAATCCCCTCCCACTCTTTTTAGCATGACATTTTGAGTGAAGATATTAGACACATTGACAGAGGAGGAATATAGCATCAAGGTCAGATACCTAATGGATGGTAAATTATTTAACTTGAAAAGGTGACAAGCAAAGACCAAAGTGAATGGAGAATTGGTGCAGGAAAATGATTGTCCACTGAATGAAGCTTCTGAGACTGAGATGCACCAGAATATGAATCCGTTATCTGCCACTTGTAAAAATTTAGACCTGACCATTGAACATCAAAAAAAAGAGAGGAAATTGTCACTTTCCAGGGACAGCAGGTTCTGGACATACACATCATTTAGAGCTAAAAGAAAGACTCCAGAATTTATCTAGTCCAACCCTCATCAACTTAGAAGAGGAAAGTGAAACCCTGAGAAGGGATCTGCTTAACACTCACATAACCTTTATAACCGACCCCAACCCCTTTTGATAAAAATCAATACTCATTTCTGGGAAAAAATGGATTTTATTTAAACTAGAAAGAAAGCCTTTACCTAAAACCATCAGAAAGCTATACTTGTAATAGTGGTAACCTAGAAGTCTTTCCACTAAGATCTAAGGTTCAAGGATGACCACTGTCATGAATAATATTCAATACTGTATTGGAAATCCTAGAATAGCAATAAGAGAAGAAAAAGAAATGAAGGAATCAGACTAGAGAAGGAAGTAATACAAATATCTCTCCTGTGGATGATATGATGATATCCACAGAAAATTGCAAAGATGGAAGGAACTAAAAAGTTCATTGAAATAATAATTTTAGCAAAATAGCAGGATATAATGTAATCTCACACAAATCATCAGCATTCCTATGTATCTCCAACAAAACCCTGTTAAAGGAGAGAGTAAGCGATACCCCATTTAAAATAACTGTGGACAGTATAAAATTCCTGTGGGCACACCTGCCAGAAGAAGTCCTAAAAATACATTAATATGAATATAAAATAATTTATACAAATAAAATTAGATTGAAATAATTAGAGTGATATTAAGTCTTCATGGGTTGGCATGGCAAATACAATAATTATGCCAATTTTACATGAGCTAATTTATATCTTCAAGGGTATCCCAGTTAAATTTATCAAAACCTTATTTTATTGAGAAAGAAAAAAAATCACAAAATTTATTTGGAAGAACAGAAGGTCCACAATATGAACCGAAGAAATAAAAAAGTAATGTAAAGGGAAAAGGTTCAGCAGAACTTTATCTTAAAAATTGTATTATAAGGCAGTAATTATCAAAACCATCTTGTACAGGCTAAGAATTAGTAAGGTAGATGAATAAAATATAGTAGACGTACAATTTACAGTAGCAAAGAAACAAAGGAACTTCGCATTTGACAAGTGTAAAGACTTAAGATTTTGGGACAGGAATTCAATTATCTGGTAAAAATTTTTGAGAAAACCAGAAGGAAATATGGCAGAAATTATGCACAGATCAATATTTTACATTATTTATCAAGATAAGGTCAAAATGGATACATGACACTTATTTGAAGGGAGATACCAGAAAACTTGAAGATCATGAAATATGCTAATTATTAAACTTATGGACAGGAGAACAATGTATGGATAAACAAGTGATAAGGAAGAGAGTGAGGTGTGAAAAATGTAATTTTGATTAGGTTAAATTAGAAAGGTTTTGTACAAATAAAAGCAAAGTAATGAAGATCAGAAGGAAAGCAGAGAATTGGTGGGGGGATATCACAGGAGGCTGGAGTTGAATTCATTCAGCAGCACCTGGCTGCAGTATTTTGGGGTCCCAAACACCCCAAACCTCAACATTTTGTTCCCTGACCTGATCATATATATTGTTGAGAAATATGTCTATTGATCAGTTCCCATTCAGCAGACACATAAGTCTCCTTGCTTTAGTCTCTCAGGCCTCCTGTTCAGGTCTGCTTTGTTTTTCTCATCTTTATGAGACACTTAATCCAGAGGTGACAGGACTGGTAAAGTGTTGTCCTTCTATGGTTCTGGGTCCAAGGGAAAGGTCAAGGCTGGGGAGCCTGGCATGTCCGTGTGGCTCTTGCTTGGCTCTCTGTGGATGCTGCAGAATCTTCTTTTCCTAGCTTATCCCTTCCCGTGTTTGTCAGGATGGTTTTTGCTGAGGCTGACAGCAAGAGTGGGATCCTGCTGGTCTGGTTTCCCCCAAGAAGTGGAACACGTTTTATCAGACGTTTATTTTTATTCTTTGGCTTTTTAAAATCTTTTAAACGTGTTTGGTGTAAACAAGAGACTCAGGGTTTTGTTTTCTGACCCCTCCCCCGCTGGCTGTTGGGTTATTTTTAACTTTCCCTCAAAGTCCTGAGTCTGGTTTCTCTTTCTCGCCTCCTCTCACGTTAAAGTGAGTCCTAGACTCAGATTTTGGCTCCTTCATCCCTTTTTAGTTTTTACTCTAAGTATTTAACCTTCCTCTTCCTCTTCCCCTCAGTTCCCTGTCACGTGCAATCCCTGTTTTAAATTCTCATTTCCGGGGCCTTTCCCTCCAAGTCTTTTCCCGACTTCTCTTCTATCTTAGGTCTTTCTGCCCACCCCGCCTCTGCCTCTCGCATTCCTGACACTTGGCCCCAGTTAATCATTGAGGTTTCTCGGTCTTTCTGGAGGCGGGAATCCTTTCCGCGTGACTCTTTCCGCTTCCGACTTGTAAAGAGCGTCTGCCGTTGCCTAGGAGACCACGTCCCGCAGAGGATTCTGGGAAGATGGCGGCGTAAGTCGGCTTGCTGCAAGCTCTCCCACTATCCCTCCGCCCCAGAGATCAAAGAGCAGGTTCGAGCGGACCCGGAGCCGGGACCAGGTGAGAGTCCGGGCCCAGCGGGGGGAGCCCCGAAGGGAAATCCCGCGAGATTTCCTCCGCCGGGCCGGGCCCCCCGGGAACTTGTATCGGGAGAGGGAGGGGAGGGGGGGGAGCCCAGGGAGACCCCCCCCCCCAGGACAAGGAGCGGGAGACCCGGATGTGGGGGAGGGGAGCTTGTCCGGAGGAGCGTAAGACCCGGGGATTCCGCGAGGACGGGCCGGAGTCTGCCCGCGGCCTCGGACGTGCCCGCCTCCTTCACGGCCCGAGGAAGCCTCGAGGACGTCGGATCCTGACCTGGATCCGCGGCCGAAGCCCCCGCGCGTGGGGGTCTCTCGGTCCGTGGGGGTCTCTCGGTCCGTGGGGGTCTCACGGTCCCGTGGGGGGGGTCTCTCGGTCCGGGGGGGGTCTCTCGGTCCGTGGGGGTCTCACGGTCCCGGGGGGGGTCTCTCGGTCCGGGGGGGGGTCTCTCGGCACGTGGGCATCTCTGGGTCCCGGGGCATCTCTCGGTCCCGGGGGGTCACTAGGGGAGTCCACGGTCCGTGCGTGGGACGGGAGTCCGGTCCTGTGGGCTCCGTGGGATCCCGCTTTGTGGAAGGAGAATTCGGTGAGAAATGGCCGGAGCCGCCGGGTCAGGGTCGGTCCGAGCGCACGGACCGGACCGGGCTCCGCAGGGACGGGGCCTGCGGGGAGACCCCGGAGGAGAGGAGGGGGGATGGCCGCGGGTTCTGACGGTCCGGCGCCGGTTGGGACGCGGTGGTTCCGGGGTGTTGGGCATCCTGGAGGCGTCTCTGCTCGTGTTGTAAAAGAGGAAAAGTGAGGCCAGGAGGGTCAGGTGACGTGTCCAGGGTCTCACGGCTGGTGTCTGAGGCGGAATTTGAACCTAGGTCTTCCTGACTCCAGACCAGGCGTGTTCGGTGCTTAATGGATGTTGATCGATTGTCCTGATCAGCCTTATGGGCTGAAGGCAGCTTGGAGGTGGGTGAAATCTGTGAGGTTCCTTCTTCATCTGAGAGCCCAGGAGCCTTGGTGCCGTGAGCCCCTTCTGCCCCAGCTCAGCTTTACTTCTCAGTACCCAGTGGGCAGGGACTGGGGTCCCCAGAGCCAGGGAATTGTTGGCCACCTCCTAAATGACTGAGGACCTGGAACTCGGTTCTCAATTCCTCTTACCTTTCCCAGTGAATGAATGAATGAATGAATGAATGAATGAATGAATGAAGTGGAAAAGTCAGTTATCCAGCTCTTCATTAATATATGCCAGGATCTGCAGTAAGTGCTGTAGTCTCTAGGACCAGAGGGCACATCTGCCCCCATTAGCCCAGCTAATTACAGATGCTGGCCTTTGGAAATCCTTTCCTGAAATCCAAGTATTTTTGATTCCTGAGTCCCTGACCCAAGACGGAATGGGAGTGTGGGGGTTGGGTTATCACCCCTCCTCCCACCTCTGACCTTGCTCCATTCTCTTTATTAGCATTTGTTACTCCCTCACCCCTTCCTATCAAGTCATGGATTCTGGAATTCCGTGTTCCCCTTCCTTTTTCTGGGCCTTTCTTCCTCCTCCCTCTCACCATTCCTCTTCTTCTTACATCTCACCCTTCTAGCTCTTGGTGGATGGACCATCATGGTGATGACATCTCAGTCCTCTTGGAGAAGGAAGGACAACCAGCAACCAGCCAGGCTGGACCAGAAGGGATTGGGGCTACTCTTGACCACTGAGACTCTCCCAGGTCTTTAGGCTGCCCCCAACATTCACCCAAGTTCTTTCTAGTCCTCAAAGCCCAGATTCCCTCTTTTGTCTTTGTTTTCTTCTGTGAGAAGCCAAGAGCCCCTCCCTTTGCCTTCTAGTTTTGTTGGGGGATCTGATGGAATGACAGATTTTAGAAATGCTATTGTTTCTCCAAAAAATTTACCCAGACCCAGTTTCTACCCACCCCAGTCTCTGAATTTTTCCGTTTGTGTGGGGTTAATAGCCCAGTTATTCTGTTTCTCAGTCAGTAGTCCCCCTCTCTGAAAATTCCTGGACTTGCCAAAAAAAACCACTCCTTGCCTTTGCTGAGTTTACACTCCATTGGATTGTTGGGGAGTTCTCTGTGGGTTCAGTATTTCAAGATCTCTGAACATCAGAGTTAGCCTGGATATTGAAAATATTCCAAGCCATTAATATCTCAGTGACTTTCTGAAGGTGTCCCTTCAAGCCTGGGTCTGGAAGAGTGGGAATTGACTGAAAATAACTGAGCCCTAACTTCCTTTCAGCACTATATCCACTGAACTGCTAACTCCAAATATGAAATGCCCAGGTCTCCCTCACTTTGAAAAGACCTTCCCTTAACCTTCTCATCCTTCAACTAGCCTCTTTCCTCCTTTTCACCGGTAACCTCTTAGACAAAGCTCCCTCTACTGGATGGTCTCTCCTTTTCCCATCCTCTACTCCCTTCTCCAACATCTGCAAATCATTCAGGCAGCTAAAAGCAGTGGTGTCCTTATTTGTAAAGACCCTGGCCCAGGGATGGGGAACCTGTGGCCTTTGATTGTTTAAAATTAAGAAGTAGTTTTCACTTATTGAAATTATTCATAGTACTTAGATTTTTACAAAAAATGTAGATTTTCAAGTATATCTAATTGAGGTTTCTTGAATGGAGGCTTTGATTAGACCCAGCTGTAGCCCCTTCACTGACTTTTTCCTGACTTCTCTGTAGCATTTATCATTGTAACCAATCTTCTCTGGTTGGATAAACACGTCCTTGAAGATTCCTCTCCTGGTTCTTCTGCTGCCTGTGGAACTGATACCCAAAAGATCCATAAGTCCTCAATAAGTCCTTCCTCTGATCTGACCTGGTCTCCTTTGCTCCCTGCCCAGCTTCTTCCCTTCCCATGTGGTTGACTTTCCTTCATTCCTGGGCCTGCTCTTTTGTAGCTAAGTATCAGTCTCCTGCATGATGGGAACTGCCTGGATGAAACAGTGGGTTGTGCTGGACCTCAGGTAGACCTGTGTTCAAAAACTGCCTTAGATACCTGCCAGCTGCTTCAGGTCACTCAATCTCTTAGCCTCAGTTTCTTCATCTGTATGTTTGAGACACTGCACTGGGGAACAGAGGAGAAACAGTATCTTGTCTTAAGCAAATTGAAGTTAGTTTTGGGTTATTCCTCAGTCTAGAGGTCATAAGAACCTCCTAGACAGAAATAAAAATAATAATAGCTCACCTTTTTATTGCACACATGGGATAGGAACTGCCAAGCACTTGACCAATGGAATGTGTAGAGCAGCCTTTGAGGGGAGGTGCCATTGTTCTCCCCACTTTATAACTGAGGAAAGTGAGACAAACAGGTCTAGTGACTTGCCAAGAGTCACACAGTGCCTGAGGTCAAATGTGAACCCTTGGTTCTTCCTGACTCCAGGCCCAGGCCTCTCTCCCTTGTTCCAACTAGCTGGAATTCCTCCCAGAAGATAATGTAGCTTTAGCCCCCTGGTAATTACCCTGTGGTTAGAACCTCAAGGGAAGAAGGGCAAATAGAGTCATAATTAAGGGTTCTATCAGCCTCAGTCCATTTGGGGAGGCTGGGCAGCCACTTTCTTCATTGGGTAATAGAGACAGGAAGTTAGGTGATTTGGGTTTGGGGAGAATGTTAACCTTAGTGTCCGAACTTGCAAAGTTTATTTTGGTGGGGATTTTTTCCCTTGTTCAGAATGTCTGGTGTGACCAAGGGAGGTAGGTCTCTAGTTATTGTCAGAATATCTCGGTGGAGACTGCCCAGTTATTGGAGGTCTCCTTCATGATAGAATCAGTGGGGTCATGTTTTAAAAAAAAAGCCCAACTGAGAGTCTGTCTCTGTTTTCATAGCCCTGTAGGGAAGCTGTTTCTTTGACATCTAAGGTAATTTTCTGGAGAGAAGCTATGTCCCCCAATTTCAGTTTGTTTCTTCCACATTAGCAATGTAGAAGTCATCCCTGATTCTTTCCTCTCTCTTGGTTCCCTTTCCCCATAGAGCATTAGTTATTGAATTTTCTTGATTATCCTTTTAATTTGTCTGAGTCTGAATGTGGTATATTGTTATCTCCAATGCCTTTCCTTTTTTTCTTTCTAGAACTGTCTCTCTCTTTTATATCCACTATTTTGCTGAACCACTTTGGAATACTGACTACAGAAAGAATTCTCTCTAATTGGGACAAGTAAACAAAACTGTCCTTGTGAGCCACCTCCACTTAAAAGATGGGACTATGAACTTAACTGGATTGACTTAAGTAACTCAGTAGGCACTGGAGGGTGGGGGGGTGAGGGCTGTGGAAGGGGAGGGAAAATCTACTCTGAAGGTGACTAAACTTCTATCCTCCCCACATCACTTCCTTTCAGTAAATTCAGT
Organism: Notamacropus eugenii; assembly: GCF_028372415.1. Lineage (NCBI taxonomy): Eukaryota > Metazoa > Chordata > Mammalia > Diprotodontia > Macropodidae > Notamacropus > Notamacropus eugenii. Next base: position 20,187,989 of record NC_092876.1, read on the forward strand.
AAAAATCCCATAATATTTATATGTGATTAAAGATGCATCTGTTTCCTCTTTAAGAACTCTACAGAACTGGGCCCCAGCCCCCTCTCCAACTTGGTTACACACAGCTCTTCCTCACACAGCACTGAGCAGCCAAACTGGCCTCTTGGCTTCTCCCTATTGGTGATGCTCCATCCCAGGCATTGTCTTTATCCTGATTGTTGCCAGGTTTAGAATGCATCCCTCTCTTAAAATCCCTGAATTTCCTGGAAAGGCTCAAAAAAAGCTTTTCAGTTCTCAACTGAGCAGTCAGTTTTTCCACCAAGCCTAGTAAGTTTATAGGTATCTGTGTAAATATATGAATACACAAATCAGTAGGTAACTAGGTATATGCCTTCCTTTCGCTTTATTTTTCATCCTCAAACTTTCCCTTTCCTCTCCAGTTGAGGAAATGAGACCCTCAGTGTTCTCCCCCTCTGCTCCAGGCCCTGAAGGATGAGGGTCAGTCTACCCCAAGGCCTCACTGCCCAGCCCACAGAGCCCTCCCTGCCCACTACTCCTCATTGCCAGATAAGGTCTCTGAAGGTGGATACTGGCTTTACTTTTGTAAAAAACAAAAACAAAAAGGTACCTGAAGGATCAGTAAGGATTCTGTGCTGGGGTATTATGCCCCCCTCACACCCAACAGCAATCCCAGGTCTGTCCTTCTCTGGTCTCCTTCCTCATTTCCTGCCATCCCCCAGGATTAGCATGTCCTGCTTCCTGCCTCTCTGCCCTTACTATTAGAATTCAGGTTTTGAGCAAAGGAAGAGAAAGAGTTGGGCCTCCCAGGGCATGGAATCAAATTACTAAATGAGATAACAGCCAAACCCCTAGATTTAGAGGGAGGTGGGAAGGATTATATCAGTAGATAAAGTTTATAAAGTGAGGTGTAAGAGGAGTTGGGACCCAGGGGTTGTGATGTCCTGGTCCCAACTCCCCATTAGGATCCACCTGTATTCCCGTGAGAGAAGATTTCTTGGCAGATGAAAGCAAGACAGAAGGAAGGAGCCTTTTGGTGTTAACACTGGAATATGTAAGGTCAGGAATGGAGATGGGCCAAGGTGGCAAATGTCTCCAGTTTGGAGGAGAGCTCAGTGGGGGTGGGCAGGTCTGGGCCCAGGCTGTAGTGAAGAAAGGGGGTGTTAGAGGGGAGGGAATCAGGGAGGGGGAATGTCTGAGAGAACCAGGAGGGATTTAGGCTGGGCATATCCTTGTGGGGAGATGTGTGTATTGCGGGGAGTGCTGGAAAACCAGGAGGTTCTTCTGATGAGGTCTGGAGTCACAGAGAAGGAGGAGGGAGGGAGGTGGTAGAGAAATGGGGGAGGGGAGCTCCGACATGACCAGCCAGATAGGTGGGAGCCCTGGTGGAATTCTCTCCCTGGGGTGAAGTTTGGAACCCTGAGAGGAGGGGAGGGGAGAAGAGGGTTCAATTTAGAAGATGGACAGGAGGGCTGGACAGGACTCTTGGGATTAGAGCAGAGCAGGTTGGCTGGGAAAAGAAGAAGTAGGTGGTGAGATCTCTGCCCTCTTTGGAGCTAGGGTCTCTCTGCCCTCTTTCTTTGTAGCTAAGGTCTCTATGCATTCTTCACAGAGCCCTTCATGTTCCCTGGAACTCCCTTGGAAGGGAGATGTCTTTGCTCTATTCCCTTGGTGTGAAATCTGTTTCCATTTTATTTTGGAAAACAACTCCCTGCTGCCCTCCTCCTGAGGTGGAGTCTCTCCCCTGAAGGCAGAGCAGGGCCTTTATAACCATTCTGAGAGCTCCCCCTCCCTCATTCTTCGCAAGTCAGCATGCACCCTGAGAGGAGAAGGCAAAGCCAATGTCTCTCCCACCCTGAGGTTCGTCTCCCTCCCCAGGTCACCTTGCAGAGGACCACAGCCTATTCCTACATGAGAGACTAAGGACAATGTTTCCTATGGGCCAGAAACCTTCATCCCAGGTGAGTGCAGTCCCTCCACATGCCTGACCAGCAACAGCATATCTGTAATCCAAGAGAGCGGAGGAAGCTTTATCCTGTTAGAGGTGGGTTGTTCTTTACACTCCTGTCAGCAGAGAAGAAATTCTCCTCCTGATTCAGCTCATATCCTCCTGCCACAGGCCACACCAACCTGCCTGGGTCTCTGTGAGTCTCTCTCATTGGCCATTTCTTACATCAAGTCAATAAGCATTTAGAAAGTGGCTCCTCTGTGCCAAACACTGTGCTTAAGTATTGGTTGTGCGAAGAAAGTTTAAAAAATTAACAGTCCCTGTTCTCCACAAACTCATTCTAATTGGAGAAAACATGGCAGCATCTGTGTGCAAACAAGCTTTGTTGGGCATGGATGGGACGCACTGTGAGAGGGAAGGGACCAGATATAGCTTGTTTTCAGGAGGGGAGATGTTAGTTGGGATGTGAAGGATGGCAGGAGCCCCAAGTGAGGTGGGAGGACATTCCAAGCATGAGAAACAGCCATTGGGAAGGCACAGGGTCAGGGGATGTAGAGTCTTGTTCAAGGACCAGCCAGAAGGCCAGAGTCCCTGGGTCAGAGAGAAGAGGACCAAGATAGAAGAAGAATGAAAAGGGTTGAGGGGCTGGTTACATTGTGTGTGTTGCATGCCGGGAGCCATATCAGTATTATCTCCTTTGATCCTTTTGTGAGAATTAAAAGGGTCCCTGCTAGGGACAGGCAGAATATGGGAGTCCAGGTTACACACAGACAGTGTGCTGTGGTTTATTTATCCACTCAGGAGCATGACATACTCCCTGATGGACATGTGTGTCTTTCACTTCCACTGAGGACTCAGAGATCAGCTTTCCTCCTGAGGTACATGACGCATCCTGTGGGTAGGATCCCTGAGATCTTGTAGGCAACCTTATGAAGATGTTTTGGGTCACATCAGGTTAGGAGACAGAGAGAGGGAAAGGAACATTTTCAGGAAAAGAAAGTGTGGATTTAGAGTTAGAGTTAGGAAGGTCTGTCACAAGGGTCTTTAGCATAGCTACTTATACCAGTCCAAAAAAAATGGTAGCTGCTTGATTAGTCAGGAAAGTAAGCAACATTGGCTAAGCCCTTTGTGTCTTCTTAGACAGAATAACAGGACAGGAAGTAAGTCCTGAGTTTTCTCAAAGAGATTGGGGGAAGGAAGGTAGTGAAGGGGCCATTGACCTCTACCTCAGGACATCCAGTACAGCATCCAGTGGAGTGAGTTATGGTTCGTCCAAAATTCATTTTTAAAAACCATTACCCTCTTTCTATGTGAAAGCCTCAGTGGTCAGATTTGGGGGACATTAAAGCAAAAGGTGTGAGTGTGCTTTCTAGACTTAATGAAGGAAAGGGATTGGGGGAGTGGGGTGAGCAGAGAGCAGCAGTCACAGGATACAAGTTGGGGTGATTTAATTGAACTCTCTCCAGTCAGGAGACAGGGCCTCTGGGGGAGGGCTCTGGAGGGCTGAGTGAGGCAGGAATCATGACCTGAAGGTGGCATCAGAGGCCACTTTTGATCTCTGAAGCCTAGTCAGTCAGATTACAGGTAGGACATCTGACCTCTTAGCTCAGACCTTCCTGGGAACTGCAAGCCCAGCACAGGATTTTTAGGAGACATCTACATGTCAAGGAAGAGGGTTGCTTCTGCCAGCCAGGGAGTCTGCCAGATTGAGGAGTGCAAGCCAGAATTTGCCTAGAAATGTGGGCCATATGGAAAGCAGAAGAGAGCCTTTCTGAGAGGGTTCAGCAGTCTCTTTCTTCCTCAGTCCTGAAGCCCCAGGATCATCTTCTTCCTCCATTCACACTCATGGCTAGAAATTCAGGCTGCTGCCTTCTCTAGTCCTATTCCTGATCTCTCTCAGCTGCAATGCCGTGGCCATGGCAATGACCCCTACTCTTCTTTGACCCTGTCCTAGGGCACCCACTTCTTCTCCAAGGCTCACATTGTGCCTGGGCCAAAATGTAAAACACTGGTTCCTCCTGAGAGCTCCCATTCCCTCATCTGTCCTTCAACTCCTGTTCTACCTCTTTCACTATATTTTGGAACTGAGTCCCTTGTGCTTCTGACGGGAAAGACTGCCAGATTAAAACTCTGGCAATAGGCTAATCCAAAGAAGTGAGCCCTCTTCTTTGAGGTCCTGGCTGCAAATGGAGCTAAATGTGTCCTAAACTAAATTATGATATGGTCTCCTGTGAAGTCACATGGGTACTTGTGATGTTTTACCCTCTGTCAGTGGGTCATGCCTTCATAAAATGTACTCTTAACATTTGATATAAAGGCCACATGTTCAGCAATTATTATAAAGATAACAGTAAAGAACATGATTGCCTTAAAATGACACTCTCCTGGTATCTGAATGCAGTCTCCAGGGGTGGGCAGCCTGCAGCATGGACGGCCACATGGGACTTCTGGATCCATGAATGCAGTTTTCAACTAAATCCCATTTTATAGGACAAATTTGTCAGATTTGGCAATTAAAGCATCAATGCTAAATTTGCAAGGGGCCCTTTCAAGAAAGGGAGGATGAAATCTAACTTGGGTAAAGAGATAGGGAGTGAGTAGAGGGCAGCAAGGTGGCCCAGTGCATAGAACCCTGGGCTTGGAATCAGGAAGACTCATGTGCATGAGTTCTAATCTGACATCAGATGGTTAATAGCTATGTTAAGTGCTGGGTCGCTTAGGCCACTTAACTGTGTTTGCCTTAGTTCATCATTTTAGCATGAGCAGGAAATGGTGTATCTTTGGTCAGAAAATCTCAGCTGAGGTCTAGAAAAGTCAGACACAACTAATACAAGTGAATAATGCCATGCCATGTGTTATGGCCTGGGAATTCAAACAGAAATGAAGAAAGATTGTCCTCTCCCCATAGAGATACTACTTTGAATGGAAAGGCAGCACACCAAAGGAAGAGATTTTGGGCACAAGACACTGGGACAGGGTGGCAAAGTCAGTGAGAAGTTCCAAAGTAGGGTAGTGCAAATGTGGACATATTTGGGCTGACCCTCTTCTTATGTAGGTGTTTGGAGGATGTGAGCTCACCCCATGGTGGGGAAGAGAGAATGTGGGAGAACGGGAAAGGAAAGAGATGTGCATGAGCTTCTGATGAGAACATGTTAGGGATTGCTCACATGGATTATCAATGAAGAAAAGCATGGCCTTTCTGTAGTAATTGTTCAAATTATGAGTGAATACAATGCACTGAAGAGTCGTGAGTCAGAACATCTAGGGAAAAGTATTAAAAAATCTTGGAAATCCAGAAAAATCAGAAAGAGAATAAAAAATTCTTTAATTGCTCAGAAGTTCCATAACAAAATTAAAGGAAAAGTAAAGGAAGCCGTATGTGACATATTTGAATACAAGATAAAAGAGATGTTTTAAATGAAATCAAAGTGATAAAAAGGTGAAGAGATTTTTATCCACAAAAAAAGTGAATTGCTCCACAATAATACATCTTCTTAACCAGTGAATCATACCATTCTCCTAGAAATGAGAATCATCAAATGCCAAGTGCCTTGGCTAAACACGTGTTTTACATGTACCAGATTGTGACAATAGATGGGCCTCCCAAGCATCAAAGGATTTGAAGAAGCAGTCAACTTTCTTGTACAGTCTCCATCAGTGTGCTTCTTCACTCATTCTTTTGACTCCCTAAACAACCCAAGCCCAGTGTTGATCCATAGTTGAAGCAGCATGATAAAATAATTTATTTTTCGTAAGTTTGCAATGTCTTTTTTATACATTAGCCTAATCTCTAACCCCACTTGATAAAACTTTACATTTTTAATGAAGTAAGGAACCTTCTTTTCCCCATATAATTAAATATTAAAATGAATGAATATCCCATGAACAGTTGAAAGCAATCATAAGGCAAAGAGAGAAGATGTTTAAGTATCACCCATCATACCCAGGGCCATCTCAACCCTTCAGTATAAGAGTAGAGAATTCTTCATTATTTGGCTGGAAACAGTCATACCACTCCAGTGAGGCCATGCTGTAAGTAATCTCCCTTTAGAAATCTTTTCATACTTGTCTCTTCTTCATACTTTATTACAGACTTTACCAAATTGACTTGATAATTTTTGTTCACTCCTGAGAGATCACTGTCACTTTGTTGTTTTTTTCCTCCCAGAATCCATAGTCCTAACCAACTTCTCACAAACTCCTCATAAGAATATTAATATGTCACTTAGGACAGAGGTGGAGTTACACATGACCCCACTATCTCCCATATAGATTCTTGTGCATCACTAATAGAGTACATATCTTGTACCTAATTCCATCAGAAGTCTTGTCTAGTAAAACATTTTACTAGCTTTGATTCCATCATGATTATCATTTCAAATGTAAAATGTTTTTCTCTATATTCCATTGTGCTCTTAATAACTGATTTCAAGTGTTGGCTCTTTCACTTGTAAAAGTTGTCTGAGTGTTAGGGAAATTCTTTCTCTGGGCTTCAATTTCCCCATGAAGTGAATGAGAGTTGGACTAAAAGAATTCTGGAGTCTCTTTGAGCTCTAAATCATGTGACTTTTGATGGTTTAGGAGGTGGTGACATTGAAGGATGTGGTTGTGGACTTCACTAAGGAGGAGTGGGGCCTCTTGGAACATTCTCAGAAAGAACTGTATAAGGAGGTCATGCTGGAGAATGTCCAGAACCTGCTGTCCTTGGGTAAGGACCATTTCCTTTCTTTCCTTGATGTTAATTTTCAGGTGTAAATTTTCACAAGTTGCAGAGAATAGATCCATATTCTGGTGTATCTCAGCCTCAGAAACTTCACTGAGTGCACACTCTTTTGTGTGTACCATATCTCGATTGGTCTTGGCTTGTCACTTTTTCAATTTAAATAATTTACCACCTGTCAGCTGTCAGACCTAAATGCCATATTCCTCTCTGTGAAGATTTCTAACAACTTCACTGAAAATTTCATGCCTAAATGAGTGGGAGGGGATTCTGGCAGCGTGGTAGAGTAGGACAAGAAATCCTTGGCTCTCCAAAAATCTCGTTAAAGGAAGAAAAGGAATTGCCCCAAACTCTAGACAGTATAAAATACCTGGGAGTCCACCTGCTAAAAAAAACCCAGATACTAAACTCTTCTCCCATGGAGAATCACTCTAATCTGTTGACATGAAATCTGGTACCCATCTTGAGTTGTCCCTGTTGCTTTTGTTCAATGTGAATGGTTAGGTTGGAGTAAATAAGTCTTTTGAGTCCAGCCCTCTGTGGTGTACAGCTCCTTTCTCACTCTCACAGCCTGTCTGTCTCTTCCTTATGCTGATACAGTCTCTTAAATGCATGTGTTTGGTATCAGAGTACACAAGTTGCGTTTCAGCTGGTAATGCCAAGGTCATGAGCCAGATAAACCTCCACTAACCATTGCTATTGCATATGCTTATGTGTGCATATCTTTTGCTGTATAGATATTTGATTGTTTGTTTTCTTCAGATTTAGAGAGTAGGTTCGAAGAAAATGAAGTGACTAGAAATCTTGGAAGTTTTCTGGAAAAACATGTCCTGCACAGATTCATGAGTGATGGTCCCGAGGACTTCAACTTGGGAGAAGTCCATGACACTAATATCAAGTTAGATGAAAATCCCAAAACTGACTGTGAATTCAATGAAATTGGAAAGAGATTCAGACAGTCTTGTATCCTAAATCACTGTAACAATATGACCTCAGGGAATGACTGTGTTCAGAGTGGCACTAGCAGGAGCAAACTTGCTTCCCACCAAAGAGTCCACAGTGGAGAGAAACCTTTTGAATGTAATCAGTGTGGAAAGGCTTTCAGAACAAGCGCCTGTGTTGTTGCTCATCAAAGAATCCATAATGGAGAGAAACCTTTTCAATGTATTCAATGTGGAAAGACTTTCAAATACAGGAAAAGTCTTGCTGCACATCAGAGAATCCATACTGGAGAGAAACCTTATGAATGTAATCACTGTGGAAAGGCTTACAAAGACAGGAGCGGTCTTGCTGCACATCAGAGAATCCACACTGGAGATAAACCTTATGTATGTCATCAATGTGGAAAGTCTTACAGTGCCAAATCCAGTCTTGTTGTACATCAGAGAATCCATAGTGGAGAGAAACCTTATGAATGTCATCAATGTGGGAAGACTTACAGTGCTAGCTCCAGCCTTGTTGTACATCAGAGAATCCATACTGGAGAGAAACCTTATGAATGCCCTCAATGTGGGAAAGCTTACCGTGGCAGAAACAGTCTTGTTGCACATCAGAGAATCCACACTGGAGAGAAACCTTTTGAATGTCATCAGTGTGGAAAGGCTTTCAGAGACAGGTACCATCTTGCTGATCATCAAAGAATCCACACTGGAGAGAAGCCTTATGAATGTCATCAGTGTGGAAAGGCTTACCGTGGCAGCTCCAGTCTTGTTGCACATCAGAGAATCCACACTGGAGAGAAACCTTTTGAATGTCATCAGTGTGGAAGTGCTTTCAGAGACAGGTACCATCTTGCTGACCATCAAAGAATCCATACTGGAGAGAAGCCTTATGAATGTAATCAATGTGGAAAGTCTTTCACACACAAGGGAAATTTTACTGCACATCAGAGAACGCACACTGGAGAAAAACCTCATGAATGTAATCAATGTGGAAAGGCTTTCCTAAGGAGGCAAAATCTTGTTATGCATCAGAGAATGCATACTGGAGAAAAACGTTATAAATGTAATCAATGTGGAAAGACTTTAACTACCAGGAGTAGACTTGGGGCCCATCAGAGAATCCATACTGGAGAGAAACCTTATGCATGTAATCACTGTGGAAAGGCTTTCAGAACAAGCTTCCATCTTCTTGTTCATCAGAGAATCCACAGTGAAGAGAAACCTTTTCAATGTAGTCAGTGTGGAAAGACTTTTCAAGACAGGAGTCGTCTTGCTGCACATCAGAGAATCCATACTGGAGAGAAACCTTATGAATGTAATCAGTGTGGAAAGGCTTTCACTACCAGGAGTCACCTTGGGTCACATCAGAGAATCCACACTGGAGAGAAACCTTATGAATGTAGTCAGTGTGGAAGGATTCTCAGTACCAGGAGTAAACTTGAGGCCCACCAGAGAATTCACACTGGAGAGAAACCTTATGGATGTAATCACTGTGGAAAGGCTTACAAAGACAGGAGCAGTCTTGCTGGACATCAGAGAATCCATACTGGAGAGAAACCTTACGTATGTCATCAGTGTGGAAAGGCTTACAGTGGCAGCTCTAGTCTTGTTGTACATCAGAGAATCCACACTGGAGAGAAACCTTTTGAATGTCATCAGTGTGGAAAGGCTTACAGTGGCAGCTCCAGTCTTGTTATACATCAGAGAATCCATACTGGAGAGAAGCCTTATGAATGTGATCAATGTGGAAAGGCTTTTACTACCAGGAGTCAACTTGGGGTCCATCAGAGAATCCACACTGGAGAGAAGCCTTATGAATGTAATCAATGTGGAAAGGCTTTTACACACAAGGAAGATTTTACTGCACATCAGAGAACCCACACTGGAGAAAAACCTTATGAATGTATTCAGTGTAGAAAGACTTTTGTAAGGAGGCAGAATCTTGTTATGCATCAGAGAATCCACACTGGAGAGAAACCTTATTTATGTAATCAGTGTGGAAAGGCTTTCACTACCAGGAGTAAACTTGGGGCCCATCAGAGAATCCACACTGGAGAGAAACCTTATGGATGTAGTCACTGTGGAAAGGCTTACAAAGACAGGAGTAGTCTTGCTGTACATCAGAGAATCCACACTGGAGAGAAACCTTATGAATGTCATCAATGTGGAAAGGCTTATAGTGGCAGCTCCAGTCTTGTTGTACATCAGAGAATCCACAGTGGAGAGAAACCTTTTGAATGTCATCAGTGTGGAAAGGCTTTCACTACCAAGAGTCACCTTGGGTCCCATCAGAGAATCCATTGTAGAAAAATGTTATGAATTCCATCACTTTGGAAAGGATTTCAGAGACAGGGATAGTCTTGCTTTACGTCATGGAATCGACACTGGGCATAGAAGAATTAAAATGAATGGGAGAAATCATAAAACAAAACAAAATGTCATACAAATCTTATGGATGTAATCAGTGTTGAAAGACTTTCAGATACTCCTCCCATCTTGGTACTGATCATGTAGTATAATACAATGTAATCAATGTGGAAAATCTTTCACACAGAACTACCATCTTGCTTTCCATCAGAAAATCCATACTAAAGAGAAACCTTATGAAAGTAATCAGTGTGGAAAGGCATTCATTACCAGGAGTCAACTTGGGGCCCATCAGAGAATCCTTACTGGAGAGAATCCTTATGAATGTCACCAATGTGAAAAGACTTTCAAAGACAGGGACAGTCTTCCTGGCCATCAGAGAACCCACACTGGAGAAAAACTTTTTGAATGTAATCAATGTAGAAACACTTTGTAAGGAGGCAGAATCTTGATATGCATCAGAGCGTCCACAGTGTAGAAAGTCCTTATGAATTCAGTCACTTTGGAAAGGATTTCAGAGACAGGGACAATCTTGCTTTCCATCAAGGAATCCACACTCGGCAGAAGCATTATGAATATAATCAATGTTGAAAGATTTTCCACTGAGGTAGAGTCTTGCCACCCAGCCATCAGAGAATCCACAGTGGCTAGAATGACTTTCAGAAAGAGCTCCCATCTTGCTGGACATCAGATGATCCACACTGCATAGAAGCCTTTTGAATATCATTAAAGGGAAATGATTCTGCACAGAGATGCATTCTTGCTACACACTCAGGAAGTCTATGGATGTAATCAATGTGGAAAGACTTTGATATGCTCCTCCCATCTTGCTACTGACCATGTAATTTGTTACGATATAATTAATGTGTAAGATCTTTCACACAAAACTACCATCTTGCTTTACATCAGAGAATTTACACTGGGGAGAAACTCCAAAATGTAATTATTCTAGAAAGTTTCACACAGTGATCCACTGTAGTTATATATATATTTAAAAAATGATATTGCAGAGAGAAGTCTTATGAATGTATTAAATGTGGAATGATTTCCCCCTGCTCTCAGATTTAGCTAGACATCATAGAATTTCCACTAGAGGTGAACGTCATGACTGTTCATGAATGTGTCAAAGCTTTTAGTTACCATTCTTAACATGTGTAAGAAGAGCTTCCACACTTGGGAGAAACCTCATGACTATAATCAAGGTAGTGATGCCTTTGGGCAACAATCATATCCTATTTCCCTTCTCAGAATTCTTATGAGATAGAAATCTGATCATTGTCATGAAGAAAGAAAGGCGTTCGGATGGAGTTCAAAGGTTCTTGAGGACTAGAGAAAACATTGTGGGGAGCAGTTCCCTGTGGTCTCAACATCACTTCTTACTTTCTGTGAGAGGATTCTTTGTCGAGAGAAGCCTCACCAATGTGCCCAGAGGGTCATGCTTTGCTCTGGAGGATGGTGATCAGTAGATAGCCTTCCTCCTACTGGAGTGAAGGTGGGAAGAACTTTCCCTTGAGGTTCTACTTGACTGTATTTGGAGAAATCATGCTGGAGACTTAGCTTTGGATCTAATTAACAAGGGAAGGCCTTTTGCTGCAGCCCAGACTGCATTAGACCTCCCACCAAAAGAGACTTCATTAAACATTCCCAAATTCCATCCTATACATAAAACCCTATACAAGTAATGTTTTTTTCTCTGAAGTCATACTATTTGCCATCTCTCCTCAATATTTCATGCCATTCATAAACTTCATTTCTTCAGCCATTCCTTCATTAATTGGTACAGTGTTTCCTGTTCTTTGTAGGCAGAAAAATTCTTTAAGTGTCTTGGTACCTATTGAACATCAGTTTCTGTAATGCTTTCTTTAAGGGGTTAGGTGAATTCCAGTTCAGCCTGTGGGACTTCTAGTTGTATATCACTGAGCAAGTCATGTCACCTAATGCTGCCTGAGTTTCCCCATCTGTAGAATGGGGATGATAAGGGCATCTACCTCCCAGAATTGAGGTGAAGACTTAATTAATCAATATTTGTTAAATGTTTTGCAAACATTAAATTAGTGTGGAAATGCTATTTTTATGTCTCTCATTCCTTGGCTCCTTAGTCTTATCATGGGCAAAAGAGAAAGGGAGGCAGAAAGAGATAGACACAGAGAGACAGTGAACTTAGCCAACTGAAATTTGCTTACATTGCTTAATACCACAGAAGAAACCCATTTTCTTCACCCAATTGCATTGGATGTTGTAAAACATACTCTTTTCTTGGAGACCTATTGATATTTTTTAAGGTAATGGACCATTTTCTTTTATGTTTTTTATTAATAATTTGTTTTCAGTTTTCTGCTATCACTTCCATAAGTCTTAAATATTCTCCCCCTCCCTCTCCTAGATGACTTGCAATCTTATGTGGGTTCTACACATAGATTCTTATTAAACACATTTTCACATTAATCATGCTGCATAGAAGAATTGAAATGAATGGGAGAAACCATGAGAAAAACCTTAACAAAACAACACACAAAAAAAATATTGTGCTTCATTCTGCGATTCAATTCCATAGTTCTTTCTCTGGATGTAGATGGCATTTTGCTTCAAGAATCCATTGGGAATGTTTCAGATCCTTGCATTGCTGTGAAGGGCTAAGTCTACCAGAAAAATCCCTCACACCTTGTGGTTGTTACTGTGTACAGAGTTCTCCTGGTTCTGCTCTTTTCAGTCAGCATCAGTTCATATAAGTCCTTCCAGGCCTCTCTCAAGTCTTGTTCATCATTTCTTATACCAAAATAGCATTTCATGACATTCATATACCACAACTTGTTCATCCATTGTCCAGTTGATGGACATCCCCTCAATTTCCAATTCTTGGCCCCCATCGAGAGAGCTGTTATAAATATTTTTGTACATGGGGGGACCCTTTCCCATTTTTATGGTCTCTTTGGCATACAGTCCTAGAAGCAATATTTATGGGTCAAAGGGCATGCATATTTTTGTAGCCCTTTGGGCATAGTTCCAAATTGGTCTCCAGAATGGTTGGATCACCTCACAGCTCCACCAGCAATGAATTAGTGTTCCAACTGTCCCACATCTTCTCCAACCTTTATCATCTTCTGTTTTGTCATGTTAGCCAATCTGATAGGTGTGGTGTGGTACCTTAAAGTTGTTTTGATTTGCATCTCTCTAATGAACAGTGATTTAGAGCATTTTTTCCTATGACTTTAGATAGCTTTAATTTCTTCCTCTGAAAACTGCTTGTTCATAACCTTTGCCCATTTCTGTTGAGGAATGATTTGTATTCTTGTAAATTTGACTCGCTTCTCTATATATGTTAGAAATAAAGCCTTTATCACAGTCACTAGTTGCAAAAATTCCCAATCTTGGTTGCATTGGCTCTAGGACGCCTTGTTTAGCTACTTACACACACCAGGAGATGAGCAGTGCCATCCTTAATAGGATGTTCAGCCACCCAGGGTCTTCCAAAATCTCACTGCTGCTTCCAGTGACACAATAGCCGTAGGACCTGGACCCCCTGTGTGACTGCAGTTCCCATTGCATCCACACTGTTGCTTCATCTGTCTATCACCACAAGACTTTGAGATTGGTAAAATGGCATGGGTGATGTATTCTGATTTGTGGCTAAATTGGATTTACGTGAGGCAGAGTTGCACAAAGTCATTGACCTCACCCTTTCCTCCACAGTCTTTGCAGTCCAGTGACAGGATAGAATCGAGGCTGGTTTGGGCTCAAAATGCAGTGAATGGTCTTGGTGTCTTTGATGGTCAGCCCAGCTCTAAGTGGTTCACAGCACCTACTTGAGCTGCCTTCATGGCCTTTTGAACAAATTGTTCTCATCCCTGCATTCCACCAGAAGAAGTCTTTACATGTTTGGGCTAGACACCTCCCTAATTTTCACCCATGGGTCTGAGACTCCTTGGTTACCCTCAACCTGGTTTATCCTTTCTGCCCAAATAATTTACCAGGGTGTGACTGCTGCACATGTTACTGCTTTTTGGAGGAACAGGTGGACACCAAAGGTGGAAAGCCACTGAGAAGGGGTTGGGAGCCTTCACAACAGAGGTACCAGTCTTCCCTGAACACACTACACCAGTAAATAGAAATGAGAGCTGGTTTTAGCGAAAAAAACAATCAGATAAACCTTTGGTTAATTTATTAGATAATAGGAAAGAAAGAAGAAAACCAAATGACCAGTATCAAAAATGGAAACAGTGAATATGCCACTGATGAGGAAGAAATTAAAGCCATAATTAGTAGCTATTTTGCCCAATTCTATAGAAATCTAGTGAAATGTATGAATATTTGCGAAAATATAAATTGCCCAGATGAACAGAGGAAGAAATAAAATAATTAAATAATCCCATTTTAGAAAAAGAAATCAGGCAAGTCAACAGTACACTCCCTTATTCTCCCAAAGATTTAAAGAACATTGAATTCCAACTCCATGGAGCGTATTTGGGAAAGCTAGCATAGGAAGAGTCTTCACCAAATTCCTTTTATGACACAAACAAGGTGCTGCTACCTAAACTGGGAGGAGCCAAAACAGAGAAAATTATACATCAGTTTCCCTAATGAATATTGATGGGAAAATTTTAAGTAAAATATTAACAGATTACAGCAGTTTATCACCAGGATATGCAACATCATCAGGTAGGATTTACACCAGGAATTCAGGATTGGTTCAATATTAGGAAAACTATTAGCATAATTGACCACATCAATAACAAAAGTAACCAAAATGAGATGATTACCACAGTAGATTCAGAACAGGCTTTTGACAAAATTAGGCATCCATTCCTATTAAAAACATTAGAGATGGCCTAGCGCTACCAGACCTCAAATTGTACTATAAAGCAGCAGTTATCAAAACCACTTGGTATTGGCTAAGAAACAGAGAGGTAGACAAGTGGAATAGACTTGGCCCTCAAGACGCAGTAGGCAAGGAATATAGCAACCTCCTGTTTGATAAACCCAAGGACCCCAGCTTCTGGGATAAGAGCTCAGTGTTCGACAAAAATTGCTGGGAAAACTGGATAACAGTGTGGCAGATATTAGGCATAGACCCATACCTGACACCATACACAAGAATAAAGTCCAAATGGGTACATGATTTAGGTATAAAGATTGATACCATGAATAAACTGGAGAAACTAGGAATAGTGTATTTATCAGATTTATGGAGAAGGGAAGAATTTTTTTTACTAAAGAAGAGATAGAAAGCATTATGAAATGCAAAATGGATCATTTTGATTTCATTAAACTGAGAAGATTTTGCACAACCAAACCCAATGCAACCAAAATCCGGAGGGATGTAGTAAATTGGGAAAGAATTTTTACAGCTAAGCTCGGGGATAAAGGCCTCATTTCTAGAGTATATAGAGAACTGACTCAAATGTATAATCATACAAGTCATTCCCCAATTGATAAATGGTCAAAGGATATGAACAGGCAATTTTCAAAAGAAGAAATTAAAGATATCTATAATCATATGAAAAAATGCTCTAAATCACTTTTGATTAGAGAGATGCAAATCAAAACAACTCTGAGGTACCACATCACACCTATAAGATTGGCAAACATGACAGAACAAGAAAATGATAAATGCTGGAGAGGATGTGGGAGAGCTGGAACACTAATTCATTGTTGGTAGAGCTGTGAGCTCATCCAACCATTCTGGAGAGCAATTTGGAACTATGCCCAAAGGGCTACAAAAATGCGCATACCCTTTGACCCAGCAATATCGCTACTAGGACTGGATCCCCAAGAGATCATAAAAATGGGAAAGGGTCCTACATGTACAAAAATATTCATAGCAGCACTCTTTGTAGTTGCCAAAAACTGGAAGTCAAGGGGATGTCCATCAATTGGGGAATGGCTGAATAAATTATGGTATATGAATGTAATGGAGTACTATTGTGCTATAAGAAATGATGAACAAGAAGACTTCAGAGAGGCCTGGAAGGACTTATATGACCTGATGCTGAGTGAAAGGAGCAGAACCAGGAGAACTTTGTGCACAGCAACGACCACAGTGTCCGAGAGTTTTTTCTGGTAGACTTGGAATTTCGTAATAATGCAAGAACTTCTTAAAAAAAAAAAAATCCCAGTGGTGGTTCTCTAAGGCAAAATGCCTTCCACACTCAGAGAAAGAAATATGGAAGTCATTCGCAAAATGTAGCAGATCATGTTTGTGTGTGTGTGTGTGTTTTTGTGTGTCATGTTTTGATTTGTTATATGATTTCTTCCATTTATTTTAGTCCAACTACATAGCATGACTATAGTGAAAATGTACTCAATAGGAAAGTATATGTAGAACCTATACAGAACTGTATGCAGTCGGGAGGGAGGGGGGTAGTAGGGGGCAGGTGTGGGGGGGATAAAATCTCAATTGTATGGCAGTGATTGTTAAACATTAAAAAATAATAATAAAAAAATAAATTTAAAAAGAAACAAAAAACAAAAAAAAACATTAGAGAGCATAGAATGAGTGAAGTTTTTCTTAAAATGAAAAGAAGTATATCTAAAATTATAAACAAGCACTGTATGTAAGGGGGATAAGTTAGAAGCATTCCCAGTAAGATCAAGGGTAAAAAAGGATGCCCACTATCACCACTATTGTCTGGTATTGTACTAGAAATGTTAGCTTTAGCAATAAGAGGAGAAAAATGAATTGAAGGAGTTAGAATAGGCAGTGAGGAAACAAAGCTATCACTTTTTTCAGGTGATATGATATAGTTAGAGAATCAACTGAAAACTGACTTGAAACAATTAACAACTTAAACTGATTTGCAGGATATTAAATAAACCCACATAAATCATCAGCATTTCTATATGTCACTAATAAAGCTTAGCAGCAAGAGATAGAGAAATTCCATTTGAAATGAGTGTAATCAATGTAAAATATTTGGGAGTCTACTTCCCAAGACAAACCCAGAACTATACGAACACAGTTACAAAACACTTTTTACACCAAGTGAGATCTAAATAATTGGAAAAATGTCTGTTGCTCACAGGTAGGCTAACCTAATAATCAAATAAAATTGACAATTTACTTTAATTTACTGATAATTCAGTTGGAAAAGTCAGCCACTTGAGTTGTGGTTAGACTGGGTACTTCCTGAAACAAGTTGAATGTACTCCATTTGGAATATGACTATTGGAGGCTTACAGTATGTTTCAGCACTTAACAACTTTTAAAATTAGGATTCTAACAGAATAGGACCTGTGTGTATGTAACAGCAGGCAAAGTAGAATCTTTGCTGTTTTTTTGGCTTGAGTTTTAAACAATCAGATATGTGCATGTATGGCGTAGCGAATCAGACATGGACATGTGGGTTCTAGCCACTCACATGCTGAGTAGAAGTGTATATAGAGAGCTGATGTTGAGAAAGCAAACCTGAGGAGAGCCAGCCTTGAAGGAACGAGCCAGTGTAGTGAAGAAGAGAATGGAGAGGAGACCTCTGAGCAGGGAGGAGACCTTTGGGCTGACCGAGGAAGCCTCTGATGGCAGAGACTTGGTGAAGAAACTTCCAAACTTTGAAAGGGAATAGAGCTGTAGGGCAGAAGCATGCCCATGAGGATAACCCTCTTTTGAGAGCTGTTAAAGTCAACTGAACTGTTAACACAGAACCTGTGGCCTTTGGAGGTGAATTGAGATGACAGTGCTGGTGGTGTGTGTGAGTATTATTGTCCTGTTCAGCCTTGTTTTCCCAGAGACAGATGCTGCCTGAGGCATGATGGCTTACCTGTACTCTAGCTGACTAGGCTTCAGAGACCAAGAACTGGTCTTTGAGAGGTCACCTTCATACCATGATTCCTGCTTCACTCAACCCTCTAGAGCCCCCCTCCTCCTTCCACTTCAGAGGCCCTGTCTCCTGTTTGGAGAGAGCTCACCTCAACCTGCACAACTTGTATCCTGTGACTGCTGCTCTCTTGTCACCCACTCACCTCTAAAATGCCTTTCCTCCTTTACCTCTGCGAAGGACACTCACCCCTTTGGCACTCATATTCCCCAAACCTGACCTCTGAGGCTTTCATATAGAAAGTGGGTAATGGTTTTTAAAAGAATTTTTGGGAAACCGTAACTGACTCCATTGGATGCTATACCAGAAGTTCTGAGGTCAGTATCTTCAGTGTCCCCTTCAGTACCTTTCTTCCCCCAATCTCTTTGAGAAAACTCAGGATCCACTTTCTGTCCTGTTAATTCTGTCTAAAAAGGCACAATGGGCTTAGCAAATGACTGGTCTAAGTAGGTATGGTAAAAGGCCTTTGTAACAGACCTTCCTAAATCTAACTCTAAATTCACATTTTGCTTCTTTTCCTAAAAATATTCCTTTCCCTCTCTCTGTCCCCTAACCTGATGTTACCCAAAACTTCTTGGTAAGCTTGTCTACAAGACCTTGGGTACTACATCAAAGGATGGGTCATGTACCTCAGCAGAGCCTGTCTCTATGTCCTCCTTGGAACTGGGAGACAGACATGTCTAGGAGGGAGTGTGTCACGGTCTTGAGTAGATACAATAACCACAGTGGACTGTCTCTGGGTAACCTGCACTTCTTTTTTCTGACTGTCTATAGCAAGGACCCTGAGAATTCTCACAAAAGGATCAAATGAGATAATTACATGGCTCCTGACACATAGCACACACCATGTAACCAGCCCCTCAATCCTTTCCAATCTTCTTGCACCTTGGTCCTCTTCTCTCTGACCCAGGGACACTGGACTCCTGGCTGATCCTTGAACAAGACCTTCCATCCCCTGACCCTGTGCATTCCCAATGGCTGTCTCTCATACTTGGAATGTCTCCCCCCTCACTTAGGCTTTCTAGCTGCCTTCACATCTCAGGTAAGATCTCACTTCCTGAAAACCACCTGTGGCTGCTGCTACCTGCTCTCTCATAGCAGCTCTCCTCTATACCGTACAGAGCTCATTTGCACACAAGTGCTGACATATTTGCTCCCAATTTGACTGAGCTCATGGAGAGCAGGGACTTATTTTTTAAAACTTCCTTTGCACAACCAGTACATTAGCATGGTGCTTGGCACAGAGGAGCCACTTTCTAAATGCTTATTGACTTGACCTAAGAAATGGCAATTGGGAAGGATTCTGGGAGACCTGAGAAGACTTGTGTGACCTGAGGCAGGAGGACATGAGCAGAACCAGGAGGACAATTTCAGTTCTACTGACAGCAGTGCAAAGGACGATACCTACTGGGATAGAGTTTCCTTGGCTCTCTTGAATTCCCCCTTTATGTCTGTGGATGGACTGCACTCCCATAATACCTTGGGGTCATGACAGTGAACCTGGACAAGTAGCTGGGGCAGCCTCCAGAGTCAGGACTTGGAGGGAGACCTGATCCTGGTAAGTCTGGAGGATGCTCAGCAAGATGTCAGAGGGGAAGGTGAGGCCCAATGGAAAGGGGACCCAGCAGAAGTGGGGTGTAGGGTGGTTCCCTCCTGCAGACCTACCTGACAGCTATATGTACAGAGCTGGCACCCAGAAGACAGAGAGATCATAGCTCTGAGGGAAGAAGGCACAAAGATTTGAGCTCCAAGGGTTTGTGCTCCTTTCCAGTCAACACAGGGAGGGTCTTCCTCATCCCTAGAGTCCTGCCCTTTCAGAAGGGAATTATGATCTGCCAGTCTGTGCCTCATAATGAAATTAATTACTTGAATACCTGATTAATGGCACTTTGTCTCTGGCTGGCTGTTTCTGTCACTCTCAGGATAGACAGTGGTTCAGTAAAATCCGCTTAATACCTCAGTCTTCTGCTAGAACTTCTCTACCCTCCAGTACACCTGAAAATGCATGTTCTTCCAGAACAGTCTTTTTTCTCTACCTTTACAGATGGTTTGTGATTTCCCTCAGTGTGCACAACCATGTCTGAGTACAGATATACATATGTATGTGTATGTGTGTGTGTGTGTGTGTGTGTGTGTGTGTGTGTGTGAGAGAGAGAGAGAGAGCTGGCAAGAAGCAATGAGAAGCAAACCCACTGCCCATTGGCCTTAGACACCTGAGTCCTGGGTTCAGATCCTGTCCCTACCACTTATCACTGCAGTTACTGGAATCAAGTCATGGTCACTGTATGTGCCCCAACAAGGGTGGACAAAAAGACCCTCTAGGAACCCTCTCCTGTGACAAGCTTTGCTAATTTAGTATTTCTTCAGCCAGGTTTCATTCATATTCACTGTGGTTCACCCCTGGGGCCCCAGCAGGACTGGGTTCAAAATGACAGAGCCTTCATCTGAATCCCTGCAGAGGAAAGTGCATGGAATCAGGAAGACCTGAGTTCCAGTAGGTCTTCAGACACTGGCTGTCAGTGTGACCCTGGATAAGTCACTTTGTCTCATTTTCCCCTTCTGTAAATGGGATGGTGAGAGGGTATAGGAAGAAAGTCTCAGAAAAAGGGAGGGGAAAATGGAATTCCAGAATCTGCGAGTTGGTGGGTAGGGGTGAGTGAGTAACAAATGCTAATCCAAGAGAATGGAGGAAAGATCTGAGGTGGGAGGAGGGGTCATTACCCAATTCCCACATGCCCATACCATCTGCATTCTGGGGCTCAGCAATCAAGAAGGCTTGGATTTTCAGGAAATAGTTACCAAAGGTCAGCACCTGTAGTTAGGTGGGCTAATGGGGGCAGATCTGCACTCTAAGCATAGAATCTATAGCAGTTACTGCACATCCTGGCATGGAATCGTGAGAGCTGAATAAATAGCTTTTCATTCATTCATCAGGGGATGTAAGAGGGATCGACAACGAAGTTCTGGATCCCAGTCTTTAAAGAGGTAGCCATAGATTCCATGGCTCTGACGACCCCAATCCCTGCACTTAGAAATAAGGCTGGACTGAGGCAGACAAGGGTCACATAACCAAGGTTTCTAGGTTCTTAGATTAAGAAAGAACCTCAGAGATCACCAACTTCCATGCCCCCATCAGCCGATAAGGCTGAACAGGCCAGTCAATCAATAAATATTAATTAAGCAGTGAACTGAGTGCCTGGTCTGGAATCAGGAAGACCTAACTTCAAATCCAACCTCAGACACTGGCTGTGTGACCCTGGATAAGTCACTTAACTCTATTTACCTGGTTTGTGGTTTGTGACATGAGCTTTAGGAGATGGGAAATCACTCTAGTATTTTCTTCAAGAATACCCAAGACAAGTCCCAAAGAGGCAGACATGACTGAAAGTCTGTAAAATGATAAAAAAATAAATCCAACATCTTCTATGTGCCTGGCCCTGTGTAAAGGCCAACAAGGCTTCTTGGACCAATTTTTGAGAACAGACCAGTGCTGGGAGGAGGGTAGGAGGGTATGATTTTATGTTTGTTCATTTAAGGATGACATGAGAGAATGACTAGGACAGGGACTGTCCCTGAGACAAGTGCAGAGATTGACTGGAAAATAAAAAGACCTTACAGCAATGTGTGGAAAACAAAAGAAGGAATTCTGTTTCCACAGGAGTAAACCTCCTCCCAGCTCTGGATGATCTCAGCTAATCAGGGTTGTGACATAGCAGAAACAGGCTCCTGATCAGTAAAAGGTAAGAAACTTGTTCCCAAACTTGATGAGCTGTTTGAGGGGAAGCCTGTCAGAGAGAACATGAAGTGAGGTGTTCAGGCTTCTTCTAGCCAGTGAATCCAGGGCAGGGGATTTGAATTTAGAACAGTATCAAAGGACTTGCATTGGTCTACATAATTGTAGTAGCCATCCCTTATGAGCTAATGAATGTGAAAGTTAATAAAAATCTTTCCTTATTTCACACATATATTCTTTTGTTTAAAGTGAGCATGTTTCTCACAAATATAATTAACCTGGGAAGATTGGAGCAGGGGAGAGAGTTCATGGTTGGATTAGGATTCATTCATGTCCCCAAAATGTGTTTGAAACATTCTCTCAATGGAACCTGGGCCCCAGCAGGGCTGGGGTGCTGTTCAAGGAAAGTATCAGGGAATAAGGAAACTGAACAAGGACAGAGATGGTTTCACAGGCTAGAGTGCACCTTTCAAGTGGCCAGCTCTCAAAGGACCCTGACCTAGAGCTAGGAGGGGTCTCAAAGATCCAGGCCCTCATTTTGCCTGTTGGAACAGGGCTCAGAATTATCAATGACTGTGTCACAGGGGCATTAAGGAACAGTCAGGATTCAAACCTGCACCATACATTTACAAACAGTAGGAATTCAAAGATCATTTTGTGACATGCTTCCAACACTAAACATTGCTGAGTTATTATTGTTTGTTGTTTTTCTGAGCTGATCTCCAAATCACAGAAATGCAAGTATGTATGAAACCTAGAAGGGGCTTAGTTTGAGGTCACCAAGTCCAGCCCCCTCATTTTACAGAAGAGAACACTGAGGCTCAGTGAGTTACCAGACAAGGCTAAGTGGAGAGAACCTGGAGTCAGAGAAGAGAGAATGCTCCCTCTGTTATTTCCTTCCTAAGACTCTAGGAAAGTGACTGCACCTATCACCCTCAGCTTACCTATCTGTTAAATGGGAATAACAGCCCCTACCTGCCAGGATTGTTGTGAGGATATCAGGAGATTATACCTGGAAAGCACTGCATGAGTGCTAGAGTATAGTCATGGAACCTGGGGCTGTTACATTCAAACTCAGGTCCTGATTCCAAATACAGAGCTTTTCCCCACCTCTACCCAGCAGACTTCCAGCATGAGGAAGGGGTCAGTGTTAATGGAGAGGTCTTTCTTGGGAGGAAAGGAGAAGGATTCTTGGGGAGGAGGGAGAGGAGACTAAAAGGATTTTGAAAAATGCTTCATTTCCTGTCCCAAGGTGG
The DNA here is from genome assembly GCF_028372415.1 of Notamacropus eugenii. NCBI lineage: Eukaryota > Metazoa > Chordata > Mammalia > Diprotodontia > Macropodidae > Notamacropus > Notamacropus eugenii. The sequence goes on from NC_092876.1 coordinate 20,210,759, forward strand.
TTTCTCTCCCAAAGGAAGGGAGAGGGAGGGCAGACAGCTCTGGTTCTATATGGACCAGGGTTTCAGACAGATTGGGGGGGACACCTGAGACCCAGACTTACTCTAGCCAAAGATTCCTTGTCCTTTGATGTCTTCTACATCTGGCTACAGTGTTCAATGAAGACAGAGTGGGACTGCTCCCTGGATTCTGCCCTTCAACCTTCCATAACTACCAATATTGATATTTCTTCTCCTTCTGCCCCTTTGCCTTCCTAGCCAGGGAAGGTGAATCTTGGTTTCACCCTGCCCTTCCTCCTTCCAGCCCAGGTGTGTGGGGGTGAGATGAGGGGAGGGTAGAATGTCCAAACCAACTTTTCCCCAGGCTGGATTCGTTGTGACCTGGGGTCAGTGCTGCCACCGCCTTCCCCAATAATGCAGAGGTGTCTCCAAGCAAAGATCCCTTCTTCCTTTGAGTTGGGGGCTCTGATCCCAGACTTGCCCCTGCCTCCCAGACTGAGTCAGATTTAGGACTCCCCAGAGATTTTAGTTATTCTTTATGCCTGAGGGGAGGAGACAAAGACTTTTAGCCTGCCTCAAGTCTCTCCCCATTCCAGTCCAGCCCCAAAAGGCAAGTCTTTTCATGTCCTCCCCTCTCTCACTCAGTAAACTCCAGTGGCTCCCTATTGCTTCCAGGAACAAATATAAAATGCTGAGTTTGTCATCCAAAGCCCTGCATAGCTTGGCCTTCTCTCACCTTAACAGTCTTCTTACACCTTCCTCCCTGTAGGGAGGTGGTACAGTGGATAAAGTAGGAGTCAGGAGGACCTGAGTTCACATCTCCTCAGACACTTGAGACTCACTAGCTGTGTGACCTTGGGCAAGTCACTTAACCCCAACTGCCTCATCCTATGTCATCTCCAGTCATCCTGACGTATATCTGGTCACTGGATTCAGAGGGCTGTGGAGGAGAAGTGAGGCTGGTGACCTGCACGGCCCTCCCTCACTCAGAACAAAGTCAAGTGCAAGTCATATCATTATTTCTCTGATGGCATGGTCTTTTTCGGGAACAAAGAACAAACATACTTATTACACCTTTCTTCCCACATATCCTTCTCCTTCCAGTGACACTGGTCTCCTGGAGGTTTCACTTATAAGACTGTCCAGCTCACAGACCTCAGAGAATTCACAGTGGAGAGAAGCCTTGTGCATGTAATCCATGTGGAAAGGCTTTCACACAGTTACACTCTAGCTCAATATCAGAGAATCCACAGTGAAGAGAACCGTTAGAGATGTTGTCATTGTAGAAAGGCTTTCATACAGAACTTCAGGCTTGTTAAACATCAGAAAATCCATGGTCAAGCAAAGCTTTCTAGATATTATCAATGTGTAAAGGCTTTCATACTCACCTCCAGCCTTGCTTTACATCAGACATTTCATACTAGGAAGAAACCCTAGGAACTTCATTCACCTTGGGTTGTAATTACTGTGCTCATGTGACCATAATCCTTAACAGTGTTGGTTCACATGCCTGGTACTAGAGAGAGATTCTGACTGTGAAGCACGCCGTTGAACATGGAATTGTCAGTCTGTAGTTCTTTCTCTGGATGAGGACAGCATTTTCCATGAAGAAGCATTTCCAGTTGTCTTGGATCATTGCATTCCTGGGAATGGCTCAGTCTAATGAAGTTGGTCAATGCATTTTACAGTATTATTACTTTTCCTATGTACAGTGTTCTCCTGGTTCTGTTCACTTCATTCACATCATTTCATTCCAGCTTTTCCAGATTTTTCTAAAGTCTGCCTGCTCATCATTTCTTATGGAACCATGGTATTCTGTTACATTCATATACCAGAAACTTTTCAGTCATTCACCAATTTTTCACACACTTCTTTCAGTTAAAGTGGCAAGGTTTATTATAATGCCAATAGAAGAGGGCTGGATTCATAGTTATCTAGCCCCTTAATGGGATTTAAACAGTGATACTTATATAGGAAAAGGGAACTGTGAAATCTGGATAGGATTAAGGATGGTAAATAGCCTGGGCTGGCTCAGGTAAAACAGGGGTCTGGGAGGGTGTAAGACCTACTGAGTATCTAGGTGGGCTAGGTTGGATTGGGCCAGATGCCAGGGACTGGATTGCTGAAATGCTTGGGAAAATTCAGGGTCCAGGTCCAACAACACCATTATTTCCCACTGCCAAAGTACGATCCAAAATCTCTTGGGTCTGGCCTTCTTAAACTTCTTCCTGCTAGCCAGGGCCATAGAGATATCTCTGCTTTGAGGGGGTCACAGGGAGAAGGCTGACTGTAACCACACACAGTCTTCTTCTGGAGGAAGATTGGGCATGGGTTGGTACCCACTGTTTGCTAAGAATGGTAGGTCAGTTGCCTGGAGTCTGGAAGACACACATCTCATAAGCTAGACTCAGAAGCCAGTTCAATAGGAAGGGATAAATGCATGGAAAATTAAAAGTGATGTCAGAGTTGGGGAAAACAAAGAAAGAAAATGAGAGCCCCATTACATTCATTCACATGTGACATACAGGGTTTTCTGATCTTGTTACTTCCCCAGACTTCCACTCTGATTCCACTTGCCTTAAGAGGATGAGATGCTGTTGGGAAGCAACAACAGTTTTGCAGATAGAAATTTTAGAAGTTTTTTTTATAATAAAAGACTTGGGAGGATAGAAGAAAATTGATTGCTCTGAAATTCGATTCCCCAAAGCAAACTGAAAATGTTCCTGGTTTAATTTCAGTAATTAATAGCAATACCTAATTACAAATTTGTTTAGGATGTAGAAAGGAATATAATTTTAGGCTGAAGAAATCAGAGTTCCAGTCCCCTTCTAAAAAATTCTTTAGAAGGACATTCCTGATAATGAGATTGCATTGGAAGCTGCCCAGGCTTGGCTGGAGACAGATTCTTCAGACTAGATAGCCCAATATTGGGAGTGGTCAGGTACAGTTGGGGCTGTGATTTGATAGAAGAGGTATTTCCTCTGTTCCCCAGGTAGGTGTGATATCAGCCACTATTGTATTATACCAGGATGAAGTGACCTAAGCCATTTACTCCAGACCCTTATTTTAATATAGTCTACCTCCCAGTGTGTTGACCACAGTTGATTGGCTCCTTTGTGAACACTTACACTTTGAATGGCACATAGCTCTCTACTCCCATGTCCTAAATCAAATCAGTTCTGCCCTGGTCCCCTTAGAGGGGCTAGTTCTAGACTGCAATTCCCATGCAGTGCAAGTCAAGGCAGCTTGAGAGAATTAAAAATGTGCCTCCCCCAATCTAGTTTTTCTTTCTTAGATTAAACTCTGTATATTTGGGGGGGGGGGTGACAAACTATAAATGAAAGTAGATGGACCCTTATAAAGAAAGGGTTATTCAAAACATTCCTAGAAAGAAAAGCAGACTGGAAGAAATTATTTGTTTCTTAAACCACTGAGGCAACCAAGTACAACCAAACTAGAGTATTGATCAAGAGAATTCTTTCTAAATATACAATATGGAGACCAAGGTGAAAGCAAAGATGAAAAAGAAGTGAAAGTGGGAGAAATAGACTTGAAAGATCATGAACTAATCGTTGTACCATCTTCGTGATGATTTGATGCTTTTCTGGAACTAAATTACAGAATGTAAAGAGGCAGAAATAAGAAGGAAAGAAACTCGTAGCTGGGAAATGGGATGGACCTTGATCAAGTCAGAGGGTGACAAGGAAAGGAAGGTTAATCCTGTAGCGTCCTAGAAATAAAAGGACCTACAGGAGAATGGATAAAAAGAAAAAGGAAAGGAGAGAAAATGGGAGAAAGAAAAGAGATGTCTTCCTTCAGTGTTTGAATGGGGTGCGACGACTAGCTTTATTTTTCTTTTAAATAGTATTATATTTTTCCCAAATGCTTCTGAAGTTGCAACAAATAAAGACTTTGTTTACTGTATTGTTCATTGTCTGTTCTCTTTTTTTGAAATAGTATTTTATTTTTTCAAATTACAGGTAAAAATACGTTTCACCATTCACTTTTTGTAATATTTTTTTGTTCCAAATTTTTTCTCCCTCTCTTCTTTCTACCTTCCCCAAGATACAAAACAATCTGATATAAGTTACACATGTACAAACATGTAAACATCTTCACTTTGGTCATGTTGGGAAAGAAGAAATAAAACAAAAGGGAAAAATCATTTTTTAAAAGTGAATGTAGTGTGCTTTGATCTGCATTCAGACTCCATAGTTCTCTCTCTAGATGTGGATAGCTTTTCCATCCTCAGTCTTTTTGGAATTCACTGAATAGGCATTCCCTCACTCAGAGAACCTGAAAAGGCCTTAGACTGAAATGGCCAGCATCTCCCATTGCATCCTGGGTCATCTGCAGTCGTGCAGATGATAAATATCTGGCCACTGAACTCAGATGACTGTGGAGGAGAAAGTGAAGCTGGTGACTTTGCACACCTCTCCCTCAGTCAAATCAAAGTCAACTGCAAATCATGTCATCATTTCCCTGATATGGTCCTCTTTGAAGATGGACAGATACAAGAACTCTAGAACATTGAGAATCAGGATTCAAGAGAATGAGTCAAGAGGCAGACTGATGGATATCAAGAATATAGGGAACTCTTTCTCTGAATGGTATCTCTAATCTGAACTCTGAACTCCATCTGAATGCCTTTCCTTTTTTCTGACAATGATCAGGTTTCTATCTCATATGAATTCTGAGATGGGAAATTGGAGAAGATTGTTGCCTGCAAATATCACCACCTGAAATATATTCATAAGGCTTCTCCCACATGTGGAAGCTCTTGTAACATATGTTAAGAATAGGAACTAAGTGCTTTGACATATTCATGACATTCATTAGGTTTGTCTCCAGTGATTTCCTAATATTTTGCAAAATCTGAGCTCAGTGGGAACTAATTCCATGTTGATTTCATTTGTAAGACTTCTCTTTAGTACCACTGAAAAAATAGGAGAAAAGGTAAACTACCTCATTTTAATAACAAATGACCTGGAAAATAGATTCAGGAGAGATCATTTAAGAATTGTCGTTCTACCTGAAAAACGTGATCAAAAAAAGAACTGGACAGGAACTTGTTAAAAAACCATCAAGGAAAAACTGCTCTGATGTCCTAGAACCAGAGGGTAAAATAGTCATTGAAAGAGTACACCAGTCTCCTCCCGAAACAGATCCCAATTTGAAAACACCAAAGAATATTGTAGCCAAATCCAGAACTCTCAGGTCAAAGAGAAAATACTGCAGGTCGTCAAAATGAAACAATTGAAATATCATGGAACCACAGTCAGGATTATGCAGAATTCTGTCAAAGACTTAAACAACAATGAAGTCCAATCCTGTAAAAAGTGTTTGAGAAAATAAGTGAAGCAGGGGGGAGGAGCCAAGATGGCGGAGTAGAAAGACACACATATGTTAGCTCTGAACCCACAGCCCATAAAATATCTGTAAAGAAGAACTCCCAACAAATTCTGGAGCAGCAGAAGCCACAGAACAACAGAGCAGACGAGATTTCTGTTCCAGAGAGCCCTGAAATCCTGACACAAAAGGTCCATCACGCACTGGATACGGAGCAGAGCCCAGCCCTGCCATGGCTGTGCTGCACCGAGAGGATCCCAGCGGGCTTCAGGGACAGAATCTCCAGCAGCCACACAGGTCCCTCCACCCACAGGTGACAAGGGTCAGTGAGAGAGTCTCTTTGGCTGGTCGAGAGGGAAGTGGGGTGTCCCCATAACTCCGTCTCCCTCGGGAGGCAGCAGCAGAGGCAGCAGTGGACAAGGGCTTCCCAAGCAGGCAGGAGCTCGGGTCCATTGTTGAAGGTCTCTGCATAAACCCCCTGAGGGAACTGAGCCCTGAGTGGCGGCCCTGCCCCCACCTGAGCACTTGAACATAATCTCACACTGAATAGCACCCCCAACCCAGCCCCACCCCTGCAGAAAGCCCTGAGGCTAGGAAGCAGCATTTGAATCTCAGACCCCAAGCGCTGGCTAGGCAGATCTGGAGGCCAGGTTGGTGTGGAAAGAAAACTCAGAAGTCAAGTCACTGGCTGGGAAATTGCCCAGAAAAGGGGGAAAAAAATAATACTATAGAAGGTTACTTTCTTGATGAACAGATAATTCCTCCCTTCCTTTCTGATGAGGAAGAACAATGCTTACCATCAGGGAAAGACACAGAAGTCAAGGCTTCTGTATCCCACACATCCAAAATAAGTATACCATGGGCTCAGGCCATGGAAGAGCTCAAAAAGGATTTTGAAAATCAAGTAAGAGAGGTGGAGGAAAAACTGGGAAGAGAAATGAGAGAGATGAAAGAAAAGCATGAAAAGCAGGTCAACACCTTGCTAAAGGAGACCCAAAAAAATGCTGAAGAAAATAACACCTTGAAAAATAGGCTAACTCAATTGGCAAAAGAGGTTCAAAAAGCCAATGAGGAGAAGAATGCTTTCAAAAGCAGAATTAACCAAATGGAAAAGGAGATTCAAAAGCTCACTGAAGAAAATAGTTCTTTCAAAATTAGAATGGAACAGATGGAAGCTAATGACTTTATGAGAAACCAAGAAATCACAAAACAAAACCAAAAGAATGAAAAAATGGAAAATAATGTGAAATATCTCATTGGAAAAACAACTGACCTGGAAAATAGATCCAGGAGAGACAATTTAAAAATTATGGGACTACCTGAAAGCCATGATCAAAAAAAGAGCCTAGACATCATCTTTCATGAAATTATCAAGGAAAACTGCCCTGAGTTTCTAGAACCAGAGGGCAAAATAAGTATCCAAGGAATCCAGTGACCACTGCCTGAAAGAGATCCAAAAAGAGAAACTCCTAGGAACATTGTGGCCAAATTCCAGAGTTCCCTGGTCAAGGAGAAAGTATTGCAAGCAGCTAGAAAGAAACAATTCAAGTATTGTGGAAATACAATCAGGATAACACAAGATCTAGCAGCTTCTACATTAAGGGATCGAAGGGCATGGAATAGGATATTCCAGAAGTCAAAGGAACTAGGACTAAAACCAAGAATCACCTACCCAGCAAAACTGAGTATAATACTTCAGGGGAAATAATGGTCTTTCAATGAAATAGAGGACTTTCAAGCATTCTTGATGAAAAGACCAGAGCTGAAAAGAAAATTTCACTTTCAAACACAAGAATGAAGAGAAGCATGAAAAGATAAACAGCAAGGAGAAGTCATAAGGGACTTACTAAAGTTGAACTGTTTACATACCTACATGGAAAGAAAATATTTGTAACTCTTGAAACTTTTCAAGTGTGGGATTACACACACACACACACACACACACACACACACACACACACACACACTCAAAGACAGAGAGCACAGAGTGAATTGAATAGGATGGGATCATATCTTTAAAAAAATGAAATTAAGGGGTGAGAGAGAAATATACTGAGAGGAGAAAGGGAGAAATGGAATGGGTCAAATTATCTCTCATAAAAGAGGCAAGCAAAAGACTTTTCAGTGGAGGGAAAAAGAAGGGAGGTGAGAGAAAAACATGAAGTTTACTCTCATCACATTCCACTAAAGGAAGGAATAAAATGCACACTCATTTTGGTATGAAAACCTATCTTACAATACAGGAAAGTGGGGGAGAAGGGGATAAGCAGGGTGGGGGGGAGGATGGAAGGGAGGGCAACGGTAGGAGGGAGCAATTTGAGGTCAACACTCATGGGGAGGGACAGGATCCAAAGAGAGAATAGAAGCAATGGGGGCCAGGATAGGATGGAGGGAAATATAGTTAGTCTTACACAACACAAGTATTATGGAAGTCATTTGCAAAACTACAGAGATATGGCCTATATTGAATTGCTTGCCTTTCAAAGGGAATGGGTGGGGAGGAAGGGATGAAGAGAAGTTGGAACTCAAAGTTTTAGGAACAACTGTCGAGTTCTGTTCTTGCTACTAGGAAATAAGAAATACAGGTAAAGGGGTATAGAAAATTATCGGGCCCTACAGGACAATAGAGAAGATGGGGACAAGGGAAGGGAGGATGATAGAAGAGAGGGTATATTGGTGATAGGGGCAATTAGAATGCTTGATGTTTTGGGTTGGGGGGAGGGGACAAATGGGGAGAAAATTTGGAACCCAAAATTTTGTGAAAATGAATGTTAAAAGTTAATTAAATTAATTTTAAAAAAATAAAAAAAAATAGGTGGAGTCCTACCAAATTATTTTTATAATAGAAATGTGATACTGATACCTAAACTGGGAAAAGCCACAACAGAAAAAGAAAAGGATATACCAATTTGCCTAATGAAAACAGATGCAAAAATTTCAAATAAAATATTAGCAAAAAGATTATGGCAACTTGGAATAAGAGTAATACACTGTGACCAGGTAAGATTTATACCAGGAATGCAGGGCTGGTTCATTGTTAGGGAAAGTATCAGCATAACTGACCATATCAGTAACAAAACTAACAGAAACTATATGATTATCTCAATAGATGCAGAAAAAGCTTTTGACAAAATACAGCGCCCATTCCTATTAAAAAAATAAACAAACACTAGAGACCATAGGAAAAAATGTAGTCTTCCTTAAAATGGTAAGTATCATCTACCTAAAACCATCAGCAAGCTCTATATGTAATGGAGATAAGCTAGATGCATTTCCACCAAGCTCAGCGGTGAAACAAGGATGCCAATTGCCACAACTGTTATTCCATAAGGTACTAGAAACCATATTATTGCTTTAGCAAGAAGAGAAGAAAAATAACTGAAAGGAATTAGAATAGGCAAAAAAGAAACAAAGGTATCAGTCTTTGCGGATGATATGATAATATACTTGGAGAATCCTAGAGCATCAATAAAAAACTGCAGGAAATAATAAACAACTTTAGCAAAGTTGCAGAATATAAAATAAGCTCAGATAGATCATTGGCATTGCTACATATTACTAACAAAATGCAACAGTTCGAGATAGAAAGACAAATTGCATTGAAAGTTCTTGTAGACATTACAAAGCATTTGGGATTCTACAAGCCAAAACAAACCCACAGTATTCAATGACTAGAGTAATCTATTATTTGATAAACCCAAAGACTCTGTCTTCTGGGATAGGAACTCACTATTTAACAAAAACTGCTGAGAATACGGGAAAAGAGTAAAGTAGAAACTAGGCATGAAATAAGGTTTTACACTGTATGCTAAGACAAAGTCTATAAACGGGTACATGATTTAGATATAAAGGCTGATACTGTAAGCAAGCTAGGAGAGGAAGGAATAGTTTAACTGCCAGATTAGTGGAAAATGGAAGAATTTATAATCAAATAAAAGAGAACATTATGTAATTCAAAATGGATGCTTTTAATTACAATACATTGAAAAGTTTTTCCACAAACAAAGCCAATGCAACTAAGATTAGAGGGAAGGAGAAAGCCAGGAAACAATTTTTACAACCACTATCTCTGATAAAAGCCTCATTATTCAAATATATAGAGAAATGAGTCAAAAAATACATGTCATTCCCCAGTTGATAAATGATCAAAGGATATGAATAGGCAGTTTCCAGAGGAAGAAATGAAAGGTATTAATAGTCATGAAAAAAATGCTCTTAATCACTATTGATGAGAGAAATGCAAATTAAAATAACTCTTAGATACCATATCATGCCTATCAGATTGTCTAACATAACAAAACAGGATAATTATAAATGCTGGAGAAGATGTGGGAAAACTGGAAAAGTAATGCATCATTGATGTAGTTGTGAACTAATCCAACCATTCTGGAGAAGAATTTGAAACTATGTCCAAAGTGCTATAAAAATGTGTATACCCTTTGACCCAGCAATACCACTTCTAGAACTATGTCCCAAAGAGATCATACAAATGGGAAAAGGATCTATATGTACAAAGATATTCATAGCAGTTCTTTCAGAGGTTACCAAGAACAGGAAACTTATGGAATGCCCATCAATTGGGGAAATGGCTAGAGAGGGATTGAGTACAACCTGAGGTCAATGGTCAGTGACTTCAGCTGTGCTGGAGGATGGTCTGTTATCTGCATGAAAGTAAATCTCATCTGCCTTCTTACTAAGCCTGTAAGAATCCTGCATTTCTATAAACTTTTCTTTCATTTAATTCTTGGTGAAGGTAAAAGCTGCCTTCTTAGATAGGGATGGAGAAAGAAACCTATTGGTAAGCCCTTTAAAAATTTTTTTTTAATTTAGTGTTTTTTGAATTTCCCCATAATTGTCATCAAACCCGTTTGGATGTTTACATGTATTCTGGCCCCGATGAGGAAATGCGGTGCTGTGCAAGAAATCTCTGAACACATCTTTTCTGCTCAAATATTGCAAACTGTCTCTTGGCTCAGCTTCCCCTCCTTATTAACCTCCAAGTGCTCCCCCATGGAGAATCCTTCTAATCTCTTGATATGACATCTTCTGGTAGGGACCTTGCTTTGGGACTGCTGCTTTTGTTGAATATGAATGTTGAAGCTCCCCTGGGTCCAGCACCCTGTGGTGCCCATCTCCTTTGTCACTCTCACAGCCTTTCTCCTTGCACTGATACAGTCTGTTTAACGCCAATGTTCGCCCCAAGAGCGCATCCACAAAATGTCATTGCATTTAGGTTAGTGATAAGGTCACAAGTTTCAACAATGTTAAGTAACCATTGCTATTGCATATATTTATGTGTGTATATCTTTTTGAGTATATATGTTAGATTGTACTCTTCAGATGTAGAGAAGAGGTCTGAAGTAAATGAGATGAGCAGAAAGCTGGGAATTCTTGTGGAAGAATGTGACCTGCAAAGATTCAGGAGAGATGGTCCCTGGGCTTTCAAGTTGAGAGAAATCCATGACTCCAGTATCAAGGTAGATAAAAATCCAAAGAATGACTGTGGATTGGGTGAAATAAGAAAGAATTTCAGACAGCCTTGGATCTTAAATCCCTGTAAGAAAATAGCCTCAGGACACGACTATTTTTAAGGTAGTGAATATAGCAAATGTTTTACTGAAGAGGCAGAGCATTTTCAGTTCCATGAGAAGCCCCCTGAATGGGAAACGGCCTGGAAATGGAGTTCAGACCTCCTGAGACATCAGAAAAGTGATCCTGGAGGAATGCTTTCTGTAAGTAAGAATGTTGAGGTACCTCCTGAAGTGATGAGGAATAAACACACAGGTCCTATTTTCCTGAAAGAATTCACTCAGACTATCTCCAGGTTAAAGAAAGGCATTCATTGGGGTGATGCAACCAAGTGGATCTGTTTCCCATGAGGCAGAGCCCCACAGGGCTCCACTCCACTGGGAGGCAGAGCAAAGGTAGCAGGTCCAGGCTCCTGTAGGAGGCAAAGGCAGTTATTGGGGTTAGGCCCCTGGTTTAAATACAGTCGGGGGAAAGGGGAGAAGAGGATGGGAGGAGCATGCAGGACTCAGAAATGCCTGAGATATTCCCTAGGCCTGAGGTGCCTTTCTCCTACAGCTAAGCACAGAGAATAGGAGAGGGGAGGGGAAGAGCTCTTCTGGAATTGGCTAGGCTTTGGGAAAGCACACAGAAAAGTCCATGTTGAGGGCTTCAGTGCACAGCCTTCTTTGGTCACTTTTCTGGCTGATCACATCCTGCATCTTATCTCCTAGCTCACATCCAGCATCCTGCTTACTTTCTCTTCCTCCAGCACTCCTTTCTGTCTCATCAGTGTAACCTAATCTTGCCTGAGTTCCCCCATCTGTGGAAAGGGGAACATGGGTGTGTGGGATGGCTCAGGTCCCTACATAAATCAATTACTCAGAGGCCTCTCAAAGTGATGAGAGAAAAGAGATTTATTCGATTCTCGAGAATCTGGACAATCCTACAGCAGTTCACCTGGAGTAGGAAAGCCGAAGACAAAGAAAAGGCAGTGATTTATATAGACTCTAACACAAGTCCCTCCCCCCCCACTGACCATTATTCTCATTAGCTGAGAATATGACCTTACATTCTAGACACGAAATCTAACCAATCCCTTTTGAAATGAAGCCATTGAAGAATTAGGTAAACTTTATCCAGTCATTGAGACCCTAATGTACTACATAGTTTTATATCCTTATATGGAATTATTCTGTTCTAAAAATATAGTAACCTTGATCCTCTCAGTCTTACCTCACCCCTGGGAGAAGAATTAGAATCTGAGAAGTCTTCACTAAACCTATCCCACTCATGGGCAACTACCTCCCAGGGTTGAGGTGAGGATGGAATCAAACAGTTGTTTGTAAAATGCTTTGCAAACATTAAATCACTTTAGAAATATTGGTATTTTCATGAGGATCATTCCCTGGATCATTCATCTCCTAGTAAAGGCAGTCGGCTAAAACTATGGATAACTCAATGGAGAGAGACAGAGAGCTAGAGAGAGACAGAAAGACAGAGTCCCAGATCTTCCCCAAAAGAAACTTGTTTCTGTTTCTTAATACCATGGAGGAAACCTGTTTTCTTCAAATAATTGCATTGTGTGTTGCGAAAGATCATGTGTTATTTGAGATATATTGGGATTTTTTGGCAAATAATCGAGTATTTTTAAATGGAAATAGGGAAATGATCAAAGATAACTGATTATTATAAATATCATATGAATGTAATTACTGAACCCCTAGTCAGTGGAGGGGGTGGCCCTAGTCAATCAGATGTTTCCATATCCCAGGGGAAGTCGGCAAGGTCATCAAACCATGATGCCAAATGAAGCCTCTGGCAAATGTTCCTTGGAAGTGTCAGACAAGACTGAACGCCAGAGCAGTCACAATGTACTGGGCACTCTGCTAAGCCCTGGAAATGGAAAAAGTGGCAAACAACAGTCCCTGGCCTCAGGGAGCTTACAATGGAAGGGGAGACAACCTACAAGTATATGTAAAGTGAGGTATGGACAGGATATGGGGCATAATTAGCTGTGAAAACACTGGGATTAAGAGGGCTTGGAGAAGGGTTCCTGCAAAGAGGGATTTTAGTTGGGACTTAAAGGAAGCCAGGAAGATCTTTTGGTCAGAGCAGAGGAGGGAGAGTGTCCCAGGCTTTGGGGGGATTGCCAGAGAAAATGCTGGGAGCTGGGAGCTCGAGGGTCTTGTGGCTCAAATCTGGAGGAGAAAAGGTGGGGGGAAAAGGTGTAAGAAGACTGGAAAGGTGGGAGAGGGTTAGATTATGCAAGGCTTTAAATGCCAAATGAAGCGTTTTATATTTACTCCTGGAAACAGTAGGGAGCCACTGGAGTTTATTGAGTGGAGGAGGGAGGTGACATGGACAGACCTGTACTGTGGGAAAATGACTTTGCAACTGTACTGAAGTGAGGAGAGTTGAGACAGGTGGACACTCCCTACACAGTTATTGTCATAGTCCAGGTGTGAGATGATGGTGTTTTGTTGGAAGATGATTGAGAAACCTTAATGTAGAGAATAAAGGTAAATGATTAGAATTCATTATTTTGTTAGGCAGAAAGGGGCCTGGGTAAGTGGGGAGGGGAGCAGGCTACAGGTCTTTGTCTCCTCCCCCTCCTATTATTAGAAGAATAACTGAGATCTCTGTGGAGTCCTCAATCTGAGTCAGTTTGGGACCTGGTGAGTCTGGGGTCAGATCCCCCAGGTGAAAATAAAGAGGGGTCTTTGCTTGGAGGCAGCTCTGCATTTTTGGGGCAGGGGTGGTAGTACTGATCCCAGGCCACCCAAGTAATCCACTCTGGGTAAAGGGAGTTTAGGATGTTTGACCCCTCCCCCATCTGCCTCCTCACCTGTGCTGGGTGGAGGTGGGCCAGGGAGGAGTCAAGTTTGACCTTGCCTAGCTAGGAAGGCACAGTGGTGGAAGGAGAAGAGATATAAATACTGGGGGCTATGGAAGGTAGGAGAGCAGTCAGTCTCTGTCTTCGTTGAACTCTGTAGCCCGACCCAGGAGACACCAAAGAACGTGGAGTATTTGGCCAGAGAAGGTAAGTCTGGGCTTCAGGTGCCCCTCCCTCACCCTTCCCCCCCCCCCCCCCCAAGCTGGTCTGGACAGCCCAACAGTTTTCTGCCCTTCCCCCACCTCTTTTGTTAGAGAAACCTCCTCAGGACCAGGAAATGAAGCATTTTTCAGAATCCTTTTAGCCTTGTGTCCTCCCTCCCCAAGAATCTTTCTCCCTCCTTCCTAAGAGAGAACTCTCCCACAGCCTGCCCCTTCCCCATGCTGGGAGGCTGCTGGAGGTGGGAGAGATGAGCTCTGCATTTGAAATCAGGACCTGGGTTGGAATTCTGCTCCCCCAGTTCCCACTACTAGATTTTATTCAGTGCTTCACACGTATGATCACATTTGAGCCTCACAACCTTACCAGGTAAGGGCTGTTCAAGTATAGGAGCATTTTTGTGACCTAGAAATCGGCTCAGAAAAAAAAAAAAAACCTCTTGGACATTTACAGTTGAAAGTACATTAGAAAATGATCTTGGAATTCCTACTGGTGTCAATCTGTGACCCAGGCTGGAATCCTCGTTATTCTTTAATGCCCCTGTGATGCTGGGCCAGTCGGTGACAGCTCTGAGCCTTGTTCCTCCAGGCCAAATGAGGACCTGGAGCTCTCTGGTCCCCTCTGGCTCTAGCCCATGGTCTTTTCTGAGCTAGCCACTTGAAAAGTGGACTCCAGCCTGTGAAACCTCTGTCCCTGCTCAATCTCCTGGTTCCCTGATAATTTCCTACCTTGGACAGCACCCCAGCCCCTGCTGGGGCCCAGGCTCAATTGGAAAATCCTTCAAACATTTTGGGGACCTGAATGAATCCTCAGCCAAGTAGCAGCTTTCTCCCCTGCTCCAGTTTTTCCAGGGTAATTAGATTCCTGTGGGGTCTTTTTCTTCTCCACTCCTCTGTGCTCTATTCTTCTCTCAGGGAGGGCATCTGGCCTCCTAGTCAAGCTCTCTTCCCGTATTTAAAAAAAGAAACAAAATAAAATACCCTTGTCCCCTCTCTCCAGCACTGGCCCAGCATTTTGAAGGCACTGGAGTTTTATGGGGTTTGAGGTTTTTTTTTTTTTTCATTTGTAGGTTTGCAATCATGTTTCACTCTTTGGAACTTCTTTTGGGGGCTTGGAAAAAGTACTAGTGTGGGCTGCCATTTCTTCTAACTCCTTTTTACTAATAAGGAAACTGAGAGAAATGGGATTAAGTGACTTACCCAGGGTCACATAGCTAATATCTGAGGCTGGAATATGAACTTAGGTTTTCCCGACTCCAGACAAGACATTGTCCAGTATACCACCTAGTACGTGCTTAATTAATATTTACTGATTTATTCACCTGTTCAGTCTTATTTGCTGATATGGGCATTGAAGTGTATGTGATGAGATTCAGACTCTGGGAACCTCCTTGAGTCCTCCCACTTAATCTGGCCTTTTATACTCAAATCTGTTGTCCTTGGCTTAGCCTGGCCTTCCATTGTTTGTTATCTCTTGATTACCTCTTGATTGCCTACATCCCACCTAAGCCCTGCCTTGTCTGATATCTCCCAATTGCTTCCAACTGTTTCCCATCCTGGGAGGTCCTGTGATCACTGACTGTTTCTAACGATTGGGTTCTTAAAAACATTGTTTCTGGGACAAAGAACATGTCTTTACAGAGGAGTGTCTAACTACTCCAGTACCTTTGTCCAAGAAAACCCTAAATGGGTCAGGAAGAGTGGGACCTAACTGAAAATAACTGAACCCCAAGTTCCTTTCAGCATTCAATCCACTGAAGTACTAACTCCAAACATGAAATGCCCAGGTCTCCACTACTTTGAGAAGACCTTCCCTTAACCTTCTCATCCTTCAGCTAGCACCTTTCTTTTCCTGTCCTTTTCCTTTTCACTTTCCTTTCCTTTGCTTTCCCACCCAGCCTGATGTCTTTCTTTTTCTTTACCTCCTTAAAGGGTCCATGCCCTGGCTCCTTCTTAAACAGGCCTCTTCAGTGAATGGGCTTTGCCTCACCCTAAGGGAATACCTGCAAAGACCTTGGCCTAAAGGGCCCAAGGTCTTCCAATGCATCCCAGGTCATCTCCAGTCATCCTGAGGAATATCAGGTCACTGGTTTCAGATGGCTCTGGATGACAAGTGAGGCTGGTGACCTGCACAGCCCTCCCTCACTCAAAACAAAGTCAAGTGCAAGTCATGTCATTATTTCTCTGATGGCATGGTCTTCTTTGGCAAGGAAGGACAAACACAACAAATCCTGCCTTTCAACAGGTAACTTCTTAGAAAAAGCTCTCTCTGCTGGATGGTCTTTCCCTCAATCCTGGGCATGCTTTTTTGTGGCTATCAGGCTGCTGCATGATGTGAACTGGCTGGGTGGAACAGCATGTTTTGTTGGACCTCAGTCAGGTAGACCTGAGTTCAAACACTGCCTCAGATATCTATCAGCTGTATCAGGTCACTCAGTCTCTTAGCCTCAGTTTCCTCATCTGTTTGTTTGAGACACTGCACTGGAAAGCAGAGGAGAAACAGTGTCTTGTCTTAAGCAAATTATTGTTGGATTATTCCTCATCCTAGAGGTCCTCAGAACCTCCTAGAGAGAAATAAAAATAATAATAGCTCGCCTTTTTATCACACCCACGTGACAGGAACTGCCAAGCACTTGACCAATGGAATCTGTAGAGCAACTTTTGAGGTGAGGTGCCATTATTCTCCCCACTTTATAATTGAGGAAAGTGAGACAAACAGGTGTAGTAACTTGCCAACAATGACACAGAGGCTGAGGTCAAATGTGAACCCTTGGTTCTTCCTGACTCCAGGCCCAGGCCTCTTTCCCTTGTTCCAACTAACTGGAATTCCTCCCAGAAGATAAAGTAGCTTCAGCCCCCTGGTAATTACCCTGTGATTAGAACCTCAAGGAAAGAAGGGCAAATGGAGTCATAATTAAGGGTTCTATCAGCCTCAGTCCATTTGGGGAGGCTGGGCAGCCACTTTCTTCATTGGGGTAGGTGGGTAATAGAGACAGGAAGTCAGGTGATTTGGGTTTGGGGAGAATGTTAACCTTGGTCTCCGAACTTGCAAAGTTTATTTCAGTGGGGATTTTTTCCCTTTTTGCAGAATGTCTAGTGGGGTCAGGGGTGTTAGGTCTCTAGTTATTCTGTCAGAATATCGCGGTGGAGACTGCCCAGTTTTTGGAGGTTTCCTTCAAGACAGAATTAGTGAGCTTATGCTGTGAAAAAAAAACACACAACTGAGGATCTGTCTTTGTTTTCATAACCCTGTGTGTGGGTTAAAAGACCCTTACCCAAAATTTTAAATAAATTAAAAGACTTCTTGTGGTAAGAATAGAAAGTGATTTATTCAATTCATGACAATTGTGAGAAAGGGCATCCCTCCACAAGGACAGTGCTGATGGAAGGAAGCAATTTACAGAGAATAAAGCACCATTATATATCCTAAGGCAGAGAATTCCACCTCACCACTATCCCACCTCTCTGTTATCTGGGAGGTGGGCTTACAGTCTAAACACAGAAAAACTAGACAAAACCCAGGAAATATTCACCTATCCCAACACACTTCCTCATGTAATTCCTAACTAGCTATTCTATAACTAAAGTAAAGAGGAGGGGAGGGGGAAAAGGAGAGCTTGTAGTGTCGATGTGGCAACAGTATAACAAACAAAGGGGAGATTCTAGTAACTTCCAAGTTTCCACTACAGTCCATAGCACTTTCACAGAGAGAAGGGAGGGGAGAGGAGGGGAGGGGCCCCACAAGGCCTGAATTCCTGGATATCAGATATCTTATAGGAAAGAAATTTTATTTAGAAAATACAATATTACCCATATTTTTTATTATAAAAAGTCTTCACAATGTCCTTATTTCACTCACCTGTAAGGAACCTCAGTTTCTTTGACATCTAAGGTAATATTCTGGAGAGGAGCTATGTCCCCCAAATTCAGTTTCTTCCACATTAGCAACATGGAAACCATCCCTATTCCTTCCTCTGTCTTGGCTCCCTTTCCCCATAGAGCATTAGTTACTAAATCTTCTTGATTAGCCTTTTAATTTGTCTGAGTCTGAATGTGGTATATTGTTATCTCCAAGTTTTACAATTTTACTGTCTATTTTTGACTTGCATTTTTTTCTTTTGAGAACTATCTGTCTCTCTCCCTTCTACCATTTTTCTGAACCACATTGGAATACTGGCTACAGAAAGAATTCTCTCTAGTTGGGCCAAGTAAACAAAACTGCCCATGTGAGCCACTTCCACTCAAAACACCTGACTGTGAACTTAACTGCATTGCCCACTAGGCACTGGGGGGAAGGAGGGGGAGGGGAGGGAAAATCTCTTCTGAAGGTGACATCTCTATCTGCCTAAAATTCAATTCTTCCCACATCAGTTCCTTTCAGTAAATTCTAGCACCTCCCATAAGATGTATCTGTTAGCTACTTAAGAGCTCTACAGAATTGGACCCCAGCCACCTCTCCAAGTTGGTTACACACAGCTCCTCTTCACGCAGCACTGAGCAGCCAAACTGGCCTTTTGGCTTCTCGTTGATCATGCTCCATCCCAGGCTTTGTCTTTTATCCTGGGAATTCCCATGGTTAGAGTGCATCCCTCTCTGAAAATCCCTGAGTTCCCTTGAAAAGTTGTAAAAAAAAGCTTTCAATTTTCAACTGAGCAGTCAGTTTTACCACCAAGCCAAGTAGGTTTATAGATACATATGTAAGTACGTGAATATATAAATCTGTAGGTAGGTAGATATACTCCTTCATATGGCTTTATTTTTCCTTCCCAACCTTTCCCTTTCCTCTCCAGTTGAGGAAATGAGACCCTAGGTGCTCTCCCTCTCTGCTCCAGGCCCTGAAGGATGAGTGTCATTCTGTGCCCTAAGGCCTCTCTGCCCAGCCCAGCAAAGTTTTCTACCACAGAGCCTCTCCCTGCCCACCATACCCATTGCCAGATAAGGTTCCTGAGGGTGGGGGACTGCCTTTACTTTTGTAAAAAAACAAAAAAAAAGTACCTGAAGGATCATTGAGGATTCTATGCTGGGCTAATGTGCTCCCCCTCACTCCCAACAGCAATCCCAGGATGGTCCTTCTCTGGTCTCCTTCCTAATTTCCTGCCATTCTTGTGCCCCTGCACCAACATCTCCTGCTTCCTGCCCTTTTCCCCTTACTATTAGAATTCAGGTTTTGAGCAGGGGAAGAAAAAGAGTTGGTCCTCCCAGGACATGGAATCAAATTACTAAATCAGGTAACATCCAAACCCCTAGACTTAGAGGGAGGTGGGAAGGTTTATATCAGTCGATAAAAGTTTGTAAAGTGAGCTGTAACAGAAGTTGGGACCCAGGGGTCCTGATGTCCTGGCCCCAGCTCCCCATTAGGATCCACCTATGTTCCCATGAGATCTCTTGGCAGATGAAAGCAAGACAGAAGGAAAGGGCCCCTTGGTGTTAACATTGGAATATGTAAAGTCAGGAATGGAGATGGGCCAAGGCGACAAATGTCTCTAGTTTGGAGGAGAGCTCAGTGGGGGTGGGCAGGTCTGGGACCAGGCTGTAGAGAAGAAAGGGGGTGTTAGAGGGGAGGGGAATGGCTGGGAGAACCAGGAAGGTTTTAGGATGGGCATATCCATGTAGGGGAGATGAGTGTAATGGCAGGAGAGCTGCAAGACCAGGAGATTCTGCTCAGGACATCTGGAGTCCCAGAGAAAGGGAAGGAGGGAAGTGGTAGAGAAATGGGGGAGGGGAGCTCAAATATGACCAGCCAGTTGGGTGGGGGCCCTGGTGGAATTCTCTCCCTGGGGTGACATTTGGAATCCTGGGGGGAGGGCAGGGGAGAAGAGGGGTCATTCTAGAAGAAGGATGGCAGGACTGGGCAAGACTCTTGGGATTAGACCAGAGAAGACTGGCTAGGAAAAGAAGCAGTAGGCGGTGAGATCTCTGCCTTCTTTGGACCTAAGGTCTCTCTGCTTTCTTCCTTTGTAGTTAATATCTGTATGCATTCTTCATTCAGAACAGAGAACCCTTCACGTTGCCTGGAGCTGAGGTCTCTCTGACCTCTTCCCTTGGAATGGAGATGTTTCTGCCCTTTTCCTTTGGTGGTGAAATTCCTTTGCCTTTTACTTTGGAAAAAAACTCCCTACTGCCCTCCTTCTGAGGTGAAGTCTCTCCCCTGAGGGCAGAGCATTCTGAGAGCTCCTCCTCCAGCATTCTTGGTAAGTCAGCATCCATCCTGGAAGAAGAAGGCAAAGTCAATGTCTCCCACCCTGAGGTTCTTCTCCCTCCCCAGGTCACCTTGCAGAGCACCACAACCTATTCCTAGGCAGGAGTCTAAGGAGAATAATGCCTATGGCCCAGAAACCCTCATCCCAGGTGAGTGCAGTCCATCCAGAGACCTGACCACCATCAGCAAGGTAGAATCCAAGAGAGCCTAAGAAGCTTTATCCTCTTTTACAGAAGGGTAAACTGAGGCAGCCAGAATGAAATGAATTGCCCAGCCAGTCAGTGTCTGATGCCCTCATGGACCCCAGATTTTCGTGGTTCCATCCAAGTTCCCCTTCCAGAGATTCAGATGAAGGCCCTGTGATCTTGAACCCAGTCCTGCTGGTCCCCCAGGAGCTGGCCCACAGTGAATGTGAGAGAAATCTTAGAGAAGCAATGTTAACTTAGCAAAGCTTGTCACAGGCTTGGGGTCCTAGCAGGGACTTCTTGCTACCCCAGCTGAGGCCCAGGCAGTCACAGTGCCTGGATTGTGATAACAGTGGTGATAAATGTCAGAGACAGAATCTGAACCCAGGACTCGGGTGTGGGTTTGGAGTTAGAGTTAGGAAGGTCTGTCACAAAAGTGTTTAGTGTACCTACTTGTACCAGTCCAAAGGAAATGGTAACTTCTTGATTAGTCAGGAAAGTAATCAACATTGGCTAAGCCCTTTGTGCCTTCTTAGACAGAATAACAGGACAGGAAGTGAGTCCTGAGTTTTCTCAGAGATTGGGGGAAGGGAGGTACTAAGGGACCATTGACCTACCTCAGGACATCCAGTATAGCATCCAATAGAGTCAGTTGTGGTTTCTCCAAAATTCACTTTTAAAAACCATTACCCACTTTCCGTGTGAAAGTCTCAGTGATCAGATTTGGGGGATATTAATGCAAAAGGTGTGAGTGTGCTTTCCAGAGTTAAAGAAGCATAGGGATTGGGGGAAATGGGCAGGGTGACCAAAGAGCAGCAGTCACCGGATACATGTTGAGCTCATTGAGGTGAACTCTCTCCAATCAGGAAGCAGGGCCTCTTGGGGAGGGCTCTAAGAGGGCTGAGTGAAGCAGGAATCCTGGCATGAAGGTGGCGTCAAAGATCACTTCTTTGTCTCTGAAACCTAGTTAGTTAGATTACAGGCAGGCCATCTGACCTCTCTGATCTCTTGGTTCAGACCTTTCTGGGGACTGCAAGTCTATCACTGGATTTTTAGGAGACATCTTCATGTCAAGGTAGAGGGTTGTTTCTGCCAGCCAGGGAATCTGCCAGGTTGAGGAGCGCAAGCCAGAATTTGTCTAGAAATGTGGGCCATATGGAAAGCAGAAGAAAGCCTTTCTGAGGGTGCAGCAGTCTCTTTCTTCCTCAATCCTGAACCTCCGGGATCATCATCTTCCTCCATTCACACTCATGGCTGGAAATTCAGGGCCCTGCCTTCTCTGTTCCTCTTCCTGGTCTCCATCAGCTGCAATGCCATGGCCATGGCAATGACCCCTCTTCTTCCTTGACCCTGTCCTAGTGCACTCACTTCCTCTCCAAGGCTCACATTGTGCCTGGGCCAAAATGTAAAGCACTGATTCCTCCTAGGCACTCCTGTTCCCTCATCTGTCCATCAACTCCCATTCTCCCTCCTTCATCCTATTTTGGGATTGAGTTCTTTCACCTTCTGAGGAGAAAGACTACCACATTAAAACTCTTGCAGTACACTAATCAAAAGAAATTAGCGCTATACTTTGAGGTCCTGCCTGCAAATGGAACTGAGTGTGTCCCAAACTAAATTATGATAGGGTCCCCTCTGAAGTCACATGGATATTTGTGATGCTTTACCCTCTATCAGTGGGTCAGACCTTCACAAAACATATTCTTAACATTTGATATAAAGGCCATATGTTCAAAACTTATAAAGATAAGAGTGAAGAACATCATTGCATTAAAATATCACTATCCTGGTATGTGAATGCAATCCATCTAGAGTAATGGTGGGGGGGAACCTGCAGCATTCAAGGCCACCTGTGACTTCTGGATCCATAAGTGTAGCTTCTCGACTAAATCCCATTTTACAGGACAAATATTTCAGATTTGGCAATTAAAGCATCAATGCTAAATTTGCAGAGGGCCTTTTCAGGAAAGAAAGGATGAAACCTAAGTTAGGTAAAGGGGTAAGGAGTAAGTAGAGGGCAGCAAGGTGGCCCAGTGCTTAGAACTCAGGCTTGGAATCAGGAAGTCTCATGTGCATGAGTTCTCATCTGAAGTCAAACACTTAACTAGCTGTGTGATACTGAGTCACTTAGGGTCACTTAACTGTGTTTGCCTCACTTGATCATTTTTAAGAAGAGCAGGAAATGACAAACTTCTCCTGTATCTTTGCTCAGAAAATCTCAGCTTGGGTCCTAAAAAGTCAGACACAACTGAAACAAGTGAATAATGCCAGGTAATGTGTTAAGGCCTAGGGATTCAAACAGAAATGAAGAAAAACTCTCCACTCCCCATAGAGATTCCGCTTTGAATGGAAAGACAACACACCAAAGGATGCGAATTTGGGCAAAAGACACTGGGATAGCATGGCAAAGTCATTGAGAAGTTCAAAAGTAGAGCACCACAGTGCACATGTGCAGATGTGAAGATATGTGAGCTGACCCTCTTCTTATGTAGGTGTTTGGAGGACATGAACTCACCCCATGGTGAGGAAGAGAAAATGTGGGAGGATGGGAAAGGCAAGAAATGTGCAAGAGCTTCTGATGAGAACAAGTTAGGGATTTCAGACATGAATTATCAGTGAAGAAAAGCATGGCCTTCCTCTAGTGATTGTTCAAATTATGAATGTATAGAATGCAGCAAAGGGTCATGAGTCAGAATACCTAGTGAAAAGAAAAGACTTGTAAAATCTTGGGAATCAACAAAGTCAGCAAAAGATTAAAATATTCTTTAATTGCTCAGAAATTCCATAACAGAAATAAAGGAAGCCATATGTGAAACATGAATACAAGATAAATGAGAAGTTTTAAATGAAATCAAAATGATAAAAAGGGGGAGAAATTTCTATCTACAAGAGAATTGCTCCACAGTAATATAACTTCTTAACCAGTGAATCATACCATTCTGCTAGAAATGAGAAGCATGAAACGCCAAGTGCCTTAGCTAAATACATGTTTTGCATGTACCAGATTGTGACAGTAGATGGGCCCTCCTAAGCCTCAAAGGAATTGAAGAATCAGTCACTTTCTTGTATAGTCTCCATCAATCTGCTTCTTGACTCATTCTTTTGAAATCTCTAATCCCACTTGATAAAATTTCAAATTTTTAATGAAAGAGGAAACCCTCCTTTCCCCTTGTAGTTATTCTTATTTCTGTATAATTAAATATTAAAATGAATGAAAGTATTTATTCCATGAACACTTGAAAGCAATCGTAAAGCAAAGAGAGAAGATGTTTAAGTATGACTCATCATACCCAGGGCCATCTTAACCTCTCAGGATAAGAAACAGTCATACCACTCAGGTGAGGCCATATTGTGAGTAATCTCCCTTTAGAATTCTTTTCATACTTTTCTCTTCTTCATACTTTATTACAGACTTTACCAAATTGACTTGATAATTTTTGTTCACTCCTGAGAGATCACTGTCCCTTTGTTGTTTTTTTCCTCCCAGAATCCACAGTCCTAACCAACTTCTTGCAAATTCTTCATAAGAATATTCTTAATGTCACTTAGGACAGAGGTGGAGTTATATATGACCCCACTATCTCCCATACAGATTCTTGTGCATCACTAACAGAGCACATATCTTGTTCCTAATCCCATCAGGAGAAGCCTTGTCTAGTAAAACATTTTACTAGCTTTGATTCCATCATGATTCTCATTTCAAATATGAAATGCTTTTTTCCATATTCCATTGTGGTCTTAATAACTGATTTCGAATGTTGGCTCTGATGCTCTTAAAAGTTATGAGTGATAGGGAAATCCTTTCTTTGGACTTCAGTTTCCTCTTCGAAGTGGATGAGAGTTGGACTAGAGGAATTTTGGAGTCTCTTTGAGCTCTAAATCATGTGACTTTTGATGGTTTAGGAGGTGGTGACACTGATGGATGTGATTGTGGACTTCACTGAAGAGGAGTGGGGCCTCTTGGACCATTCTCAGAAAGAGCTATACAAGGAGGTCATGCTGGAGAATGTCCAGAACCTGCTGTTCCTGGGTAAGGACCACTTCTTTTATTATTCTTCTTTTTTATTGTTTTATTTGTTTTCAGTGTTCTACTATCAGTTCCATATACCTTGGATTTTTTCCCCTTTCCTCCCCCTTCTTCTGCCCTCACTCCTCCCTCCCTCCCTGAGATGGCATGCAATTTTATATAGCTTCTACACATACATTCCTAATAAATTCATTTTCTGCTACATTCTGCGATCAAACTCCATAGTTCTTTCTCTGGATGTGGAAGGCCTTTTGCCTTAAGAGATCATTTGGAATTTTTTAAGTCCTTGTACTGCAATGAAGTTCTTTGTCTACCAGAAAAAATCCTTGCACACTGTGCTTGTTGATGTGTATAAAGTTCACCTGGTTCTACTCCTTTCACTCAGCATCAGTTCATGTAAGTCCTTTCAGGCTTCTCTGAAGTCTTCCTGTTCATCATTTCTTATAGCACAATACATTCATATACCACAATTTATTCAGCCATTCCCCAACTGATGGGCATCCCCTTGATTTCCAGTTTTTTGCCATCAGAAAGAGTGCTTCTATAAATATTTTTGTGCCTTTGGGACCCTTTCCCATTTTTATGTTCTCTTGGGGATACAGTCCTAGAAGTGGTATTGCTGTGTCAAAGGGTATGCCCATTTTTGTAGCCCTTTGGGCATAGTTCCAAATTGCTCTCCAGAATGGTTGGATCAGCTCACAGCTCCACCAACAATTAATTAGTGTTCCAACTCTCCCACATCTACTCTAGCATTTATCATCATCCTGTTTTGTCATGTTAGCCAGTCTGATAGGTGTGATGTGGTATCTCAGAGTTGTTTTGATTTGCATCTCTCTAATAAATAGTGATTTAGAGCATGTTTTCATATGACTATAGAAAGCTTTAATTTCTTCCTCTGAAAATTGCTTGTTCATGTTCTTTGAGCATTTATCAATTGGGGAATGACTTGTATTCTTGTACATTTGACTCAGTTCTCCATATATTTTAGAAATGAGGCCTTTATCAAAGACAGCATTTGCAAAAATTCTTTCCCAGTTTTCTGCTTCCCTCCTAAGTTTGGGTGCATTGGGTTTGTTTCTTCAAAAACTTTTCCATTTAATGTGATCAGAACTATCTATTTTGCACTTCATAATGTTTTCTATCTCTTGTTTAATCAAAAATTCTTCTCCATAAATCTGATAAATACACTATTCCTTGTTCCACTAATTGTTTATAGTATCAGTCTTTATACCTAGATCATGTACCCATTTGGACTTTATTCTTGTGTACAATGTCAGGCACTGGTCTGTGCCTAGTTTCCACTACACTGTTATCGAGTTTTCCTAGCAATTTTTCTTCTTATCACAGAAGCTGGGGTCCTTGGATTTATCAAACAATAGATTGCTATGTTCATTAGCTTCTGTGTCTTGAGTACCTGGCCTATTCCCCTTGTCTGCCCTTCTGTTTCTTAGCCAGTACCAAGTGGTTTTGATAATTGCTGCTGTGTATCTTTATATGTGTGTATCTTTTGCTGTATATATGTTGGCTTGTTTGTTTTCTTCAGATTTAGAGAACAGATTCAAAGAAAACGAGGTGACTAGAAATCTTGGAATTTTTCTGGAAAAGCATGTCCTGCATAGATTCATGAATTATGGTCACTGGGACTGCAAGTTGAGAGAAAACCATCACTCTCCTATCAAGTTAGATAGAAGTCCCAAGAGTGACTGTCAATTTGATGAAATTGGAAAGAGATTCAGAGAGTCTTGTATCCTAAATCACTGTAAGAATATGACCTCAGGGAATGACTGTGTTCAGGATAGTACTAGCAGGAACAAATTTAGTGCCCCTCAAAGAGTCCACAGTGGAGAGAAACCTTTTGAATGTAATCACTGTGGAAAGGCTTTCAGAACAAGCTCCCGTCTTGTTGCTCATCAAAGAATCCACACTGGAGAGAAACCTTATGAATGTAATCACTGTGGAAAGGCTTTCAGAGCAAGCTTCCATCTTGTTTCTCATCAAAAAATCCACAGTGGAGAGAAACCTCATGAATGTAATCACTGTGGAAAGGCTTTCAGAGCAAGCTCCTATCTTCTTGCTCATCAGAGAATCCACACAGGAGAGAAACCTTATGAATGTAATCACTGTGGAAAGGCTTTCACAAGAAGGGAGAATCTTTGTGTCCATCTTAGAGTCCACACTGGAGAAAAACCTTATGGATGTAATCATTGTGGAAAGGCTTACAGAGATGGGAGTGGTCTTGCTGCACATCAGAGAATCCATACTGGAGAGAAGCCTTATGGATGTATTCATTGTGGAAAGGCTTACAAAGACAGGAGCAGTCTTGCTGCACATCAGAGAATCCATACTGGAGAGAAACCTTATCTATGTCATCAATGTGGAAGGGCTTTGAGAACAGACTCCCAGCTTGGTGAACATCAGAGAATTCACACTGGTGAGAAACTTTGTGAATGTAATCAAGGTGGAAAGGGTTTCATAAGAAGCTCCCATGTTGTTGCTCATCAGAGAACCCACAGTAAAGAGAAAACTTTTCAAAGTAATTAATATGGAAAGGCTTTCACTACAAGGAGTAAACTTGGGGCCCATCAGAGAATCTACACTGGAGAGAAACCTTTTGAATGTCATCACTGTGGAAAGACTTTCAGAATAAGATCCAGTCCTACGGAATATCAAAGAATTCACTGGAGAGAACCTTATGAATTCAATCACTTTGGAAAGGGGGTCATGCTTTTTTTTCATTTGATTTTTAAAAATTAGGTAATCTGTAATTTTTTTGTCTTTATTTATTTTTAGTTTTGAGCATTCATTTCTACAAAATTTTGAGTTCCAAATTTTCTCCCCATCTCTCTCCTCCTTCCACCTCATAATGCCTTGCATTCTGATTACCCCTTCCTTCAATATGCCCTCCCTTCTATCACACCCCTCCCTTCCCTTATCCCCTTCCTCTCTCTCTTCTTGTAGGGCAAGATAAATTTCTATACCCCACTACCTGTGTTTGTTATTTTCAAGTTCTAGTGAAAACAATTCTCAGTATTCATTCCTAATAATTTCAGTTCCCACTTCTCTCCTTTCCTCCTTCCCCACCCATTCCCACTGAGAAGGCAAGCAATTCAATATAGGCTGTATATGTGTAGTTATGCAAAAGACTTCCATAATAGTCATGTTGTATAAGACTAACTATATTTCCCTCCATCCTATCCTGCCCCCCATTTATTCTATTCTGTCTTTTAACCTTGTCCCTCCCCAAAAGTGTTTACTTCTGATTACTCCCTTCTCTCATGTTCCCTCCCTTCTATCATCCTCCTCACCCCACCTGTCCCCTTCTCCTCTACCCTTCTATAGCACAAGATATACTTTCATACCAAACTGAGTGAGCATGTCATTCTCTCCTTAAGCTAAATGTGAAGGAAGTGAGCTTCCTTTTTTCACCTTCTCCCTTT
Source organism: Notamacropus eugenii (assembly GCF_028372415.1). Taxonomy (NCBI): domain Eukaryota; kingdom Metazoa; phylum Chordata; class Mammalia; order Diprotodontia; family Macropodidae; genus Notamacropus; species Notamacropus eugenii. The sequence goes on from NC_092876.1 coordinate 20,238,512, forward strand.
TTTTCTCCACCGAAAAAACTTTTTCTTGCCTCCTTTATGGGTGATAATTTGCTCCATTTCATTTCTCCCTTTCTCTTCCCAATATAATCCTCCCTCACCCCTCAATTTTATTTTTTTCTAGGTATTATCCCTTCTTATTCAAATCTGTCTGTGCTCTGTTGATGTGTGTGTGTGTGTGTGTGTGTGTGTGTGTGTGTGTGTGTGTGAGAGAGAGAGAGAGAGAGAGAAAATATAGTCTACTATATTCTAATACGAAAAAAAATTCTAAATACTAAAAAAAGTCTCTAGAGTTATAAATATCTTTCCATGTAGGTATGTAGGTAAAGTTCAACTTTATAAAGCCCTTTATGGTTTCTCTTTCCTGTTTACCTTTTCATGCTTCTCTTCATTCTTGTGTTTGAAAGTCAAATTTTCTTTTCAGCTCTGGTCTTTTCATCAAGAATGCTTGAAAGTCCTCTATTTCATTGAATGATCATTTCTTCCCCTGAAGTATTATACTCAGTTTTGCTGAGCAGATGATTCTTGAGTTTCATCCTAGTTCCTTTGATTTCTGGAATATCATATTCCAAGCCCTTCAATCCCTTAATGTAGAAGCTGCCAGATCCTGTGTTATCTTGATTTTGTTTCCACAATTCTTGGATTGTGTCTTTCTATCTCTTTGCAATGTTTTCTCCTTGACCTGGGAACTCTGAAATTTGGCTGAATTATTCTTAGGAGTTTCTCATTTCAACTCTCTTTCACGAAGTGATTTGTGGATTTTTTCAACATTTATTTTGACCTTTGGTTCTAGAATATCAGGGCTGTTCTCCTTGATAATTTCCTGAAAGATGACATCTAGGCTTTCTTTGATCAGGGCTTTCCCATAGTCCCATAATTTTTAAATTATCTCTCATGGATTTATTTTCCAGATCAGTTTTTTTTTTTCATTGAGATATTTCACATTATTTTCTATGTTTTCATTCTTTGATTTTGTTTTGTAATTTCTAGTTTCTCAAAGCCATTAGCTTCCTTGTGCTCCATTCCAGTTTTTGAAGAACTGTTTCCTTCAGTGAGCTTTTGAACCTCCTTTTCCAATTTGACTAATCCTGCTTTTTAAAGCATTCTTGTCCTCATGGGCTTTTTGGACTTCTTTTGCCAATTGAGTTAGCCTATTTTTGAAGGTGTTATTTTCTTCAGCATTTTTTGGGGTGTCCTTTAGCAAGCTGTTGACTTGGTTTTCATGATTTTCTTGCATTGCTCTCATTTCTCTTCTCAGTTTTTCCTGCACCTCTGTTACTTTATTTTCAAAATCCTTTTTGAGCTCTTCAATGGCCTAAAACCATTGCATATTTATTTTGGTGGTTCTGGATGTGGAAGCCATGACTTCTTCTGATGCTATGGTTTGTTCTTCCTTATCCAAAAGGATAGGAGAAAATACCTGTTCACCAAGAAAGTAACCTTCTGTACTCTTATTTTTTTCTCACTCTTTTGGGCATTTTCCCAGACAGTTACTTGACTTTTGAGTCCTTTGTCAAGAGGAGGGTATACTCTGGGGACCTGTAAGTTCTCAGTTCCTGCATGGTGGCAAAATCATGGGTAAACTCTTCTCCTGGTCTGCACACTGGTCTGGGAGTAATAAAAAATTTTGCTGCCCTGAATCTTCAATTGAAATTTTCTCACCAGAACTGCCTCCAGTTCCACTGCCAGTACTCTTCTTCACCTCTGGGTGGAGCTCAGCGCTGAGAATCAGATCATTGGTTCAATTTCCCTAGGGGCTTTGGGCAGAGGTCTCCCAGGGTTGCCACTCAGGGCTGAGATTCAGATCTGTCATTCAATTCCCCCAGGGGCTCTAGGCAGACGGCTCCCAAAATAGCAGCTGCCACTGCAGTGCCTACTGCTGGAGGTCCAGACCATGTTCCCTTCTCCTGGTTGAAGGAGCCCTCACACTGACCTTTGAAGCTATATATGGCATTTGTGGGTTGAGCAATCTAAGAGTGGTGCCCTGAAGCCTAGTCTGGCTCCTGTCCCTGCTGCACAAGGTGGTCTGTGCACCGCTGTGCTGGTCTGTGAGCCGCATGCTGGGCAGGTCTACATGCCACATGCTGGGCTTGGTTTCATGCTTTTCTCTAGAGGACAATGATCAGTACCCAACCTTGTCCCTACTGAAATGAAGGTGGAAAGGACATCCCCTAGAAATTCTATTTGACTATACTTTGGAGAAATCATGCTGGAGACAAAACTTTGGATTTAATTAAAAAGGGAAGGCTTCTTGCTGCAGCCCAGACTGCATTATACCTCCCAAAAAAGAGACCTCATTAAACATCCCCAGGTTCCATCCTGTACGGAAAACTCTGTACATGTAATGGTTTTTCTCTGAAATCCTGCTATTTGCCATTTCTCCTCAATATTTCATTCCTTTCATAAACTTCATTTCTTCAGCCATTCCTCCATTAATTGGTATTCACAGTGTTTCCTTTTCTTTCCAGGCAGAAAAATTCTTTAAGTGTCTTTGTACATCAATTTCTATAATGCTTTCTTTAAGGGATTAGGTGAATTACAATTCACCTGTGGTGCTTCCTAGTTGTATATGACTGACCAAGTTATGTCACCTCATCCTGCCTGAGTTTCCCCATCTGTGGAATGGGGATGATAAGGACATCTACCTCCCAGAGTTGAGGTGAAAATTTAATTAAAGCAATATTTGTTAACTGCTTTGCAAACATTAAATCAGTATGAAAATACTACTTTTATGGCTATCATTCCTTGGATCCTTAGTTTCGTCATGTATGGCTCACTTGAGAAAGAGAGATGGAAACAGAAAGAGATAGACAGACAGACAATGAATCCCTGAACATACCCAATGGAAATTTGCTTACATTGCTTAATGCCACAGAAGAAACCCATTTTCTTCACTCAGTTGCATTGGATGTTGTAAAAGATACTCTTTTATTGGAGACCTATCGATATTTTTTAAGGTAGTGGGCCATATTGTTTTATGTTTTTTATTATTAATTTATTTGTTTTCAGTTTTCTACAATCACTTCCATAAGTCTTAGATTTCCTTTCCCTCCCTAGCCCTTTCTTCTCCTAGACAACATGCAATACTATATGGGTTCTACACATACGTTCTTATAAAACACATTTTGAAATTAGTCTTGTTCCATAGAAGAATTAAAATGAATTGAGTGAAACTATGAGAAATCAAAATACAACACAAAAGAAAATACTCTGCTTCATTCTGCAATTCAATTCCATAGCTGTGCATGTATGCTGTAGTAATTCAGACACGTACATGTGGGTTCTGGCCCCCCAGATACTGAGCAGAACTGTATATAGAAGCTGATGTTGAGAAAGCAAACCTGAGGAGAGCCAGCCTTGAAGGAACAAGCCAGTGTAGAGAAGAGAATGGAGAGGAGACCTTTGGGCTGACCAAGGAAGGAGACATCTGATGGCAGAGTCTTGGTGAAAGAGCTTCCAGACTTTGAAAGGGAGTGTAGCTGTAGGGTAGAAGCATGCCCATGAGGATAAGCCTCTTTTGAGAGCTATTAAAGTTAACTGACCTGTGATAATATTTAATATAAATTTTAGACTTTAATAAGGGCCAAAGTTTGAATTAAGAAGAGCCTGAACCTAATAGTCTCCTTTGTTTAGAGGATACCTTTTGATGTCAAGCAAATGGGACTCCCTTATCAGACCCTTCTTCTAGCATCCTAGTGAAGAGAGGAAAACACAGATACCTTGGGTTGAAACTTCAGCTTTTGTCAAACTCTGTTAAGATGAACAACTTCAAAGGCCTGTTTAGGACAGGATGTCTGAAATCTGGGTGATGGGACTTTTTCCTTATCTTGAATCACAAAGGCATGCTACAGAAAGAAGATGCCCATAGCTTGGGATCATAAAACCCAACTGACACCACTTTGTTTACAATGTGTTTATCTAAGAGAACTCCTTCCTCATGGCAAAATATACTTAAGACAGTCAATTTCTGCACTAAGTCAGCCAGTTCTGATCCCGGCTCCATAGCGCTATGTAACTGTTTCCTTTATGGGGAATTGCTTAATTAAATTATAAAATGTATGCATTAGCCCGTTGCCTTTTCTCTAACCAAGTTTTCAGGTCAACACCTGTTAACACTGAGCCTGTGGCCTTTGGAGGTGAATTGAGATGATAGTGCTGGTGGTGTATGTCAGTATTATTGTCCTGCTTAGCCTTGTTTTCCCAGAGACAGATGCTGCCTGAGGCATGATGGTCTACCTGTACTCTAGCTGACAAGGACTTCATGCCATGATTTCTGCTTCACACAACCCTCTAGAGCCCCCCTCCTCCTTCCCCTTCAGAGGCCCTGTCTCCTATTTGGAGAGAGTTCACCTCAACCTGCACAACTTGCATCCTGTGACTGCTGCTTTCTGGTCACCCACTTACCCCTAAAATGCCTTTCCTTCTTTACCTCTGGGAAGGACACTCACACCTTTGGCACTCGTTTCCCAAATCTGACCACTGAGGCTTTCACATGGAAAGTGGGTAATGGTTTTTAAAAGGGAATTTTTCAGAAACCATAAACTGACTCCATTGTATGCTATACTGGATGTTCTGAGGTCAATGTCCTCAGTGTCCCCTTCAGTACCTCCCTTCCCCCAGTCTCTGAGAAAACTGAGGATCCACTTCCTGTCCTCTTACTCTATCTAAGAAGGCCCAAAGGGCTTAGCAAATGACTGGTCTAAATAGCTATGCTAAAAGACCTTTGTAACAGACCTTCCTAACTCTTAACTCTAAATTCACATTTTGTTTCTTTTCCTAAAAATGCTTTTTCTGTCTTTCTGTCTCCTAACCTGATTGACCAAAACTTCTTGGTAAGTTTGCCTACTAGGCCTTAGGGATCCTACCCCACATAGATGTCTCTATAGGACTGGGAGACACTCATGTCTAGGAGGGAGTGTGTCACAGTCTTGAGTGGATACATAAACCACAGTACACTGTCCTTGGGTAACCTACAGGTCCCTTGTGACTGTCCATAGCAAGGACCCTTGCAATTCTCACAAAATGATCAAATGAGATAATATTTACATGACTTCTGGTATGTACAAGTGTTGACCTGAAAACTTGGTTAGAGAAAAGGCAACAGGCTAAATGCATACATTTTATGATATAATTAATTAATCAATTCCCCATAAGGATAACAGTTTCATAGCGCTATGGAGCCAGGATCAGAACTGGCTGACTTAGTACAGAGATTGACTGTCTTAAGTACATTTTGCCATGAGAAAGGAGTTCTCACACTGTAAACACATTGTAATTGGGTTTTGTGATCCCAGGCTATGGGCATCTTCCTTCCTTAGCATGCCTTTGTGATTCAAGGTAAGGAAAAGTCCCATCACCCAGATGGCAGACATCCTGTCCTCAACAGGCCTTTGAAATTGTTTATTCACAACCCAAGGTGTAGGCATCCTCTAAACAAAGGAGACTATTAGGTCCAGACTCTTCTTAATTCAAACTTTGTCCCTTATTAAAGTCTAAAATTTATATTAAATATTATCATTCCCTCCTTTTGGTCAAAGGCAAGCTGAAGGCTTCGCCTGTAGAACAACAAAGATATGAAAAACTAAATCTTCATGTAGGTCTTGGGGAAGCTGTCTCTGTCTGATGTCATCTTCTTCAGGCCCTTTCAATCTTGGAGGGCATGGTCCACTCAGGAGCAGGGACAATGGAGGTGACAGATGGATCCAAGAGTCTACACAGAAAACCTGACACGGTCTCCCAGAAAACATATGATTTGATAGTTGGCATGAAACAATACAACATAGTTAACATGGCTAAAAGCACTTAGCAATAGTTTAGTTTCCCAGCCACGCAGGGCTAGGTTCAAACAACACATCGAAGTTGGTTTGTTTTTTTTTCTTTCCAGTTCACAAAATTGCATTTTTACATTGTCAGGTACAGATGGCCCACAATAGACTAGTTTTGAAAGGGAGATTTACATGTCACCAAAATAAACAAGAAAACTTAAACATGAACCGTACAAATACATGCAGTCGTTAATTAACATTAAATTCCTGATATCTCAGTAATCCATCCTTGATTTTCATTCAAGTATCACTTTTTGAATCCCAGATTTCTCATGTAGTCATCTGATAACTAGATATCTTTTCTTTGACAATAAGTTTTATTCTTGGGATAGTTCAAAAAGAAAATTCTGCCTTTCTGGTTCAAATCTAGAAGTTCCCAGATACTTCTGACACTATAAATTAGTACAATTACTTAAAATTTGTTCTCCATTTTTGAAATTTCAGAAAATTTCAGTTTATCTTATTTGCTGTTTCTGTTTTTACCTAAATCTTCTACCTGGCATAAGAATCTTTGAAAATGTGAAGTTCAACCATAAAATGAACTCATCTGTCCTTTAAATTATTGCACAGGTACTTTAATAGACAAAAAATAATTTACCACTATCTTATACAATCTTGTGCAAAAATCCAGATTTGAGATCTTATTATCAAAAAAGCATGATAAATTTTAGAAGCCAATCATATACTCCTGTATGTAATTCTTAGAGGAATCAGTCTGATCCTGTTACTTTTCCTCAGAATTTGCTCTTATTACTTTGTCTAAGCATTTCCTCGATATTATCTCTATATTATATTTATTTTTATTTGGCCAGGAATGTAGGTTAAAATTGTAAACTATTTATTCCTGCATCCCATTTTAGTAACTCAGAGATGCTCCAATTTCTATTTATTCTTTGATAGACTTAGTTCTACTTACAGAACTTCTTAATTACAAAGATTTGCTATAAAAGCAAAAGAGAGGGACAATGTTAACAGAAGGAAAGGATTTCCTTAGTTCTGGTTGATTTCAGGAATAAGCTGTTATCTGACATGTGAGGTCACTAGGTGCTGAAAGCAGGGCTTTGATTAATCAGGTGGGGAATTTCCTTTTTCAGAAAAGAAGTAGCACATTTGGGAAATAGAGTTAGGAAGATCCTATCTAGGCTGTGTCCAAGGTCGTCTTCAAAACCTTTCCATGCATCCACCATTAGCCTGCAGCACATGTCAATTGGATTTATGATAACTTAGACAAGTATTCCTGTAATTAGAGCTTCAAACAATAGTAAATTGCAGTCCCAGTCTTATATAGCAAATAAATATTGGCTGGTATACCTCAGATAAAATACTTCCTCACACTTTAAACCATCTGAAACTGACACAAGTGTCCAGAACAACTATGGGGGAGCAAGAGGGGTTTAGATAACCCATATTTATTCCCAAATCTTATCTACCTTTCATAGTTTCAAGCAGAACTTAATTCATCTTTCCAAATCTCTCAATCCTATTATCCAGATTATTCCATTTGCCTTTGCATTTTAACCATAAGACAAGATAGCTCCTAAGTTATTACTTTTTTACTAGCATAACTGTACTGGAATCCTATTCCAGCTTAAACAAAGCAAAGAAGTTAATGACTAAACTTATAAATTGATGGAATTGTCTTTGTTTCACAAGTTGTTATTCTTCCCTAATTATACTCACTCTGGAAGAATGAGATACTTCAGGAATTAAATCTTTTACATAATAAATTCAAACGTAAACTTTAATTTAGGCCATAGAATGACTACATATTCAGATCAAAACAGCTTAATTTAACAGTATATTATTTTGAAGCTTTAGTAGGCCTTCTAAGAATCACACATGATTTTTCAAAACATTTCTTCTAAAAGTATTTCCCTTCTTAAAAACAGTTTAAAATTTACTCTCATGTTCACTAAACTCTTATGAAGAAAACTAGTTGGAAACTTTTAAAATGCTTGATATCACTTTCCTTTTTTTTTCTTAAGCAAAAATAAACCTTTAAAACTGGAAATCATTAAAGCTGAGTTGTTACAAAAATGTTCTTAAGTAATATGAATTCCAAAGTATTATAACAAACTGAATTCTTAATTATTACAGTATTCTTAGATGTAAGAGACTGACTCACAGAAAAACACTGTTGCTTTTTAAATCCTTTTTTAAACAATGGGAACATCTTAAGATGAGTCTTAAGCACTTTACATAATTTTGTGCACATGTTCTAATTTCAGATAAAAATAATATTAGATTTCCCAGTAAGATTACACAAAAGGCTCACATGTTTTGCTGGTCACTTGTTATTGACCACAGAAATTTGCCATAGAAGGAAAAAGCAGGGACATGTGACATACCAAATGTGACAGGATAAAACATTCTTTACTCTGTTTGAATTCAGATGGGAGTGAAATTCTCCAATCATGCAGTATCTGTTTCATAGCCAGACTCAGGAATAGACAGGTGAGAAACATTCCTTTTTAAAGGAACACAATAGGGAAACTGACCCAGGGGGATCCCATCCTAGATTGAGTCTAGAACTGTCCCCTCGGTGTTTCCTTTCCAGATACAAACTTCACCTGTTAACAGTACAGGATCACATTCCCTCTGAGTAGCTTTTGGCATTTGTCTCAGATACTGATTTAATGCAGACAACTATACCCAAATTCAAACTCAAAACCAAAAATAGTTATGGTCCCAAATGACTTTACCTTAAACAGCAAGTCTCACTAATCACAGCTTAGAGTCAGATAACAGTTATTTCCACTCTTATGGAGTTACAATAAACAATAAAGATTTACCAGGACACACACACGTAAGGGATTCCATTTAACATCTTTCCTTCTCAAATTTAAAACTTGTCCTGATGTAAAAGCCAATTATTAAAAATTCTCTCTATCTATTACAACTTCTGTGCAAGTAATAGTCATTGTTTAGAATTTGCATTAACCAACCAAATTCCTTTACTAGGACTGATGATCTTACCCACAGGAATGGGAGGATTGTTCTGAATGGGCAGAGGGAATCTAGATAAAATTTTCACTCCATTCCCTCCTTTTCATACACAGGAATCACTTAACAATTTTAGGTTTCAGCATTAAAACAATAATCCCAAATAACTTAGTTAACAATCCTACAACTTCATAGAAGAGAGCCAAATTGTTTAGCTTCAACTTTTTTAACAGACAAGGGTGAAAATACCTGGTTTTCTAAATGGCAATTACAAAACATTATAAGACAAAGTTAGCAGAACTGATAAAGTAACATGACTGGTGTTACACAATTTTCCCGACATCTTTTAGTTTCAACAAAATTCAAATTAAAAATTGCTTTGTCTAACACTATTTCTAGATTACAGTGGTCACTCAATTTTCACAATCTAAGAGAAATTCAGAAATACAATCCTAGAAATAGTTTCAACGCAACAATAACTGAAGATGGTATAATTTGCATTTCCAAAAATTATTGATCTTATTACTTTTAGCAACTAAAACCACTTCAAAGTTAACAATTACATTAGAAAGATAATAATGTTGTATGTAACATATACCAGTCATTATGTTAAGCATTTTACAATCATTTTATCATTTTGATCCCATAACAACAAGCACAATTATTTGTCCAAATCAGAAAATGGGTCAAACAGAGATAAAATACTTTTTGCAACTGAACAGAAAAGTGAAGCTTACCACGAGCAGAGAAACTGATGTCCCAGTGGTGACTTTCGCAGGCAGAGTGTAGAAAATGCTCGCTACAGGCCTGATTCTTCCATGTTTCCTCCAACCTCCCACAGCAGCAGAATTTACTGAGCCCCTAAGGCGGTATACGGCTGCTGGGACAGGGTGGGCAGAATGTCTAGGACCTAGGTGGCATTTCCAAGCTGTACCTAGAAAGGTGGGCTACCCACAATCTTAGGAGTAATTTCAAATGATCAGTTCCTGAAATGTTTTATGATTAATCTCACAACATACAAATCTGCTAAAATGATTTTACCTAAGATGATCTAACTTTCCATTGTAATTCCAGGTTGGCCAGACCAGAATGACAAAGAAAAGTCTCAAAGTTTTGTTTGTTTATTTCCCTAGCTCCAGCTCTTGAAGTCTGGCTGCTTGCACTTAAATCTTACAAGATAACACACTCATTCACAGCACACATGACACGGACAGGGACATACACCAACAGACAAATTGACAACAGGTCAAATACAAATGTAGCTCACAAAAAAAAAAAAAAAACAACCCAGAGAGAGAGGGCAATTAGAAGCTTGTTAGAAATCCCCATCCATGAATTGGCTATTATTCTGAGAAAAGAGGGTTGCAAGAATTCAAAACTTGATAGTAAAGGGGAATCCTGCAGCCTTTGCTCAGAGCACCCCTGTGGTCATTGGAGGGGTGGGAAGCCTTGGTGCCCCAAAGTTTCTGAGTACCTTAAAGGAACAGGCCCCATGGGAATAGGTTCAAGGCCTCTAGTTCTTAGGTGGATTGTAACTGTCCTCTTCAGGACCAGAACCCTTACGGGAAATTGGGGAGTGGGAATGGGGAGGAGGGAGGCAACAGAGGCTTGAACAGAGGCTGCCTTCCTCAGGTCTAAGGTAGGGGAAGGCGAGGGGGAAAGATTGCATCTAAGTGCTATCAGTTTCCCCAGATCAGAGGCCTTCAAAGGGAAAGGGAGGGAAGAAAGGGGCAAGGAATAAGATGGAGGGTGTGAAGGGAAGGACAGACTGGAGCCCTTGAAGAAGAAAAGATTTTTGCCAGGTCATGACTAGGTGCTGAAGCAGCTCCCAGCCTTGTAGGGAAGAGGCTACCTGTCTTTTCTTCTTGTTCAGTCAAGTCAGCAAGCCCAGGATGAAACGTTCTCACTGCTGACTGGTTGTTTTGTTGGCCTTTAAACTTAATTTGGTTGTAAGATAAAGTAACTTTGACCGGTCCAAAAGAGCCCTGTGGTGGCCAGCATAATTTAGGGCTATCCTTAGTTGATTGACACTAGTGCTAGTAATACCTGTGATCATCAGATTGGTAACGGCTTGGCATACAAGAAGTAGGGGTCTAGTCAGCCGGATTTCTACTTCTAGTTTTTTGACTGAGCCATAGCTAGCTGATTTCCCTAGATAGATCTTCAGAGGAGACCTAATTAATACAGAGGCATTTTCACGCAGAGTGATCTCAGTCCTGCGGTTATCTTTAAAGGGAATTTTTGAGTCCTTTGGAAGCTGGGAATGGAAGGACTTACCCCGACCCCGTCAAGGCCCAGGACTGTAGGAAAAACGGTTCCTATTGGAGCCGGAGTCCTGGCGTTGGCAAGATGAGGAAATGTCCATCCGGTTCCACAGTTCCAATCCATGTTTGGGAGCCATAACTGTTGACCTGAAAACTTGGTTAGAGAAAAGACAACAGGCTAAATGCATACCTTTTATGATTTAATTCATTAATCAATTCCCTATAAAGAAAACGGTTACATAGCGCTATGGAGCCAGGATCAGAACTGGCTGACTTAGTACAGAAATTGACTGTCTTAAGTACATTTTGCCATGAGAAAGGAGTTCTCACACTGTAAACACATGGTAATTAGGTTTTGTGATCCCAGGCTCTGGGCATCTTCCTTCCTTAGCGTGCCTTTGTGATTCAAGGCAAGGAAAAGCCCCATCACCCAGACTGCAGACATCCTGTCCTCAACAGGCCTTTGAAATGTTTATTCACAACCCAAGGTGTAGGCATCCTCTAAACAAAGGAGACTATTAGGTCCAGACTCTTCTTAATTCAAACTTTGGCCCTTATTAAAGTCTAAAATTTATATTAAATATTATCAGAAGACACCATATAACCAGCCCCTCAACTCTTTCCAGTCTGTTTGCACCTTGGTCCTCTTCTCTCTGACCCAGGAACACTGGTCTCCTGGCTGATCCTTGAACAAGACCCTCCATCCCCTGACCCTGTGCCTTCCCAATGGCTGTCTCTCATACTTGGAATGTCTCCCCCCTCACTTAGGCTTTCTAACTGCCTTCACATCTCAGGTAAGATCTTATTTCCTCAAAACCATCTGTACCTAGCACCTACTCTCTCATAATACCTGTCCTCTATACTGTATAGAGCTTGTTTGCACAGAGATGCTGACATGTTTTCTCCCAATTTGACTGAGCTCATGGAGAGCAGGGTCATATATTTTTAATCTTTCTTTGCACAATCAATATGTTAGCATGGAGCTTGGCACAGAGGAGCCACTTTCTAAATGTTTATTGACTTGACCTAAGAAATGGTAATTGGGAAGGATTCAGGGAGACCTGAGAAGACTTGTGTGGCCTGAGGCAGGAGGACATGAGCAGAACCAGGAGGACAATTTCTGTTCTACTGACAGTGCTGCTAAGGACAATATATGCCTACTAGGATACAGTTTCCTCGGCTGTCTTGGATTCCCCCTTTGCTGATGGTGATCAGCTCTATGGATGTACTGCACTCCCACAGTACTTTGGGGACATGACAGGGAACATGGGGTAGTAGCTGAGGCAGCCCCCACAGTCAGGACTTGGAGACCTGATCCTGGTAAGCCTGGAGGATACTCAGTAAAATGTCAGAGGGGAAGGTGAGGCCCAATGGAAAGGGAACCCAGTAGAAGTGGGGTGTGGGGTGTGGCCCTCCTGCAGACCTACCTGGCACCTGCATGTGCTGAGTTGGCTCCCGTAGGACAGACAGATCTAAGTTCCCAGGGATTGAGGGCAGAAAAATTTGACCTCCAAAGGTTTCTGCTTCCAATCAACCCTGGGAAGGTCTTCCTGATCCCTAGAGTCCCTAGACATTGGCTCAATAAAATCCTGTTAACACCAGTCTTCTGCTAGGACCTCTCCACCCTCAACACCTGAAAATGTGTGTTTTTCCAGGACAGTCTTTATTTCTCTACCTTTACAGATGGTTTGTGATTTACCTCAGTGTGCACAGCCATGTCTGAGTACACATACATATGTGTGGGAGCCTGAATGGAGCAATAGGAAGCAAACTCACTGCCCACTGGCCTTAGATGCCTGAGTCCTGGGTTCAGATCCTGTCCCTGCCATTTATCACTGCTGTTACTGAAATCAAGTCCCTGTCACTGCATGTGGCCCAGCAAGGGTGGACAAGAAGACCCTTCTAGGAACCCTCTTCTGTGACAAGCTTTGCTAATTTCATATTCTTTCAGCCAGGTTTTATTAACATTCACCTGGGTCCCCTGGGACCCCAGCAAGACTGGGTTCAAGATCACAGGGCCTTCATCTGAATCCCTGGAAGGGGAAAGTGGATGGAATCAGAAAGACCTGAGTTTCAATAGGTCTTCAGACACTGGCTGTCAGCGTGACCCTGGATAAGTTACTTTGTCTCATTTTCCCCTTCTGTAAATGGGATGGTGAGAGGGTAGAGGAAGAAAGTCCCAGAAAAAGGGAGGGGAAAATGGAATTCCAGAATCTGTGAGTTGGTGGGTAGGGGTGAGTGAGTAACAAATGCTAATCCCAGAGAACAGAGGAAAGATCAGAAGTGGGAAGAGGAGCCATTACCCAATCCCCACATGCCCATTCCATCTGCATTCCTGGGCTCAACAATCAAAAAGACTTGGATTTTCAGGAAATGGGTTCCAAAGGTCAGCACCTGTAATTAGGTGAGCTAATGGGGGCAGATCTGTACTCTAGTCATAGAATCTAAAGCATTTACTGCAAATTCTGGAATGGAATAATGAACAGCCGAATAAATGGCTTTTCATTCATTCTTTCATTGGGGGATGTAAGAGGAATTGAGAACCAAGGGAACCAAGGGAAAATCATTTTTTTAAAGTGAAAGTCATATTCTTTGATCTGCATTTAGACTCCATAGTTCTTTTTCTGGATGTGGATAGCATTTTCCATCCTGAGTCTTTTGGGAATTCACTGAATGGGCATTCCCTCACTCAAAGTGAGAACCTGAAAAGACCTTCGACTGAAAGGTCCAGGGTCTCCCATTACCTCCTGGGACATCTCCAGTCATCCTGATGAATATCTGGCCACTGGACTCAGATGACTCTGAGGAAAAAGTAAGGCTGGTGACCTTGCACACCTCTCCCTCAGTCAAATCAAAGTCAACTGCAAATCATGTCTTCATTTCACCGATGTCATGGTCCTCTTTGAAGATGAAGGACAGATACAAGAGCTCTCGAACATTGAGAATCAGTATTCAAGAGAATGAGTCAAGAGGCAGACTGATGGATATGAAGAATATAGGGAACTGTTTCTCTGCATGGTTTCTCTCATCTGAACTCTAATCTGAGCTCTGAACTCCATCTGAATGCCTTTCCTTTTTTGTGCCAATGATCAGGTTTCTATGTCATATGAATTCTGAGATGGGAGATTGGAGATGATTGTTGCCTGCAAACAGCACCACCTGGATTATATTTCTAAGGTTTCTCCCACATATGGAAGCTCTTGTAACACATGTTAAGAATAGTAACTGAAAGCTCTGACACATTCATGACATTCATGAGGTTTTTCTCCAGTGGGGATTCCTCAATATTTTGCAAAATCTGAGTTCAGTGGGAAATGGTTCCATGGTGATTTCATTCATAAGACTTCTCTTCAGTATCAATTTTTTGATGTCTAACAATACTGAAGCTCTGTGTAAAAGAGGTTCTGTATTAATTGCATTATTAGCTTTCTCCCCATTGTGAATTCTCTGATGTAAAGCTATGTATGAAAGATTTTCCACATTAATTATATTTAAAAGATATCTCACCAGTGTGGATGTTCTACTGCATAGCAAAATTGGAGGAGTATCTCAAAATATTTCCGCACTGATTAGGCTTCTCACCAGTGTGGATTCTATGACATGCATCAAGAATGTATCTCTATGCAAAATGCTTTCCATACTCATTACATTCAAAAGACTTCTTTCCACTTTGAATTATATGATGTGCAACAAGATCCCACCTCATGAAGAAATCCTTTCCACCCTGATTACATTCAAAAACTTTTTCTCCATGTGGATTCTCTAATGGGTAGATAGGAAGACTTTACTTCATTGTGAAATCCTTTTTACATTGGTGACATTCATAAGACTTCTCTCCAGTGTGTATTCTCTGATGTTTACTAAGACTGGAATTCTGTGTGAAAGCCTTTCAATATTGAGGACACTCAAAAGGCCTCTTTCTCCTGTGGATTCTCTGATGTGTAACAAGATGGAACCTCTGTGTGTAAGCCCTTGCACATTGGTTACATTCATAAGGTATCTGTCCAGTGTGAATTCTTTGATGTTTATTAAGATCGGAGCTTCTTGTGAAACTCTTTCCACGTTGATTACATGCATTAGGATTCTCGCCAGTGTGGATTCTCTGAAGATCAATAAGGAGAGATCTGTAGCAGACAGCCTTCCCACCTTAATTATATTAAAAAAAAACTTCCCCCCCAGCATCAATCTTCTGAAATCTATCCACATCTGAGTTCCAACCAAAGTCTTTCCCGCAAGAAACACAGGCATATCTTTTCATTCCAGGGTGAAACACAAGCTGACAAAGGAGAGATGAGTGAAGGGTTGAGAATGTTTCCCATTCATTACATTCTTCAGGCTCCTTTTGAATGAGAATTTGCTGATGAGTAAGGCCTTCCCATTTACTTACAGAAAACATTTCTCCAGTATCACTTTTCTGATGTCTATGGAGGACTGAACTCCAGCTCATAGATCTTTCCCCTGGATCACCTAGATACATTTGCATTTCAGGAAGCTTCCCAGGGGACTGAAAAAGCTTTACCTCTTCAGTAAAACATTTCTTATATTCACTGTCTGGAAGATAGTAATTTTCTTACAGTCATTTAGAATTGAAGACTCTGAATCTCTTTCCAGCTTCATCAAATTCGCAGTCACTTTTTGGATTTTTATCTACTTTGAGAATAAAGTCATGAATTTCTCTCAAATTGAATTCCCAAGGACCACTGCTCATGAAACTTTGCTGGTCACACTCTTCCAAAAGAATTCCCAGCTTTCTCGGTATTTCTTTTACTTCAAACTTGGTCTCTACATCTGAAGAAAATAAACATTCAAACATATATGCAGAAAAAGATATACACATATCCATAAGTTGTTACTGAACACTTATGCAGCTCAAATGCAACAAAACATCATGGTTATAGTCGGGGCAAACAGTGACATTACATAAACTATGTCACTGTAAGGAGAACAGACAGGATGTGAGAGTGACAAAGGAGATGTACATCACAGAGTGCTGGGCCCATCAGAGCCTATACACTCACATTCAACAAAAGCAGCATCCCCAAGGTAAGGGGAAAACTTAATGTCAACAGCTAAGAGTGACTCTCCATGGGAGAACACTTTGTTGCTTACTTGGAGACAAGGCTGAGCCCAAATATGATTTTCAACATTCTAGCAGCAAAGGAATGATCAGCATTCAGGGATTTATTGTATAATTCCACATTTACTCATATGCGTCAGAACAGTAATAAAAATCTGAATTGATTTTCATGAAAATGATGGGGAAATTTAAAAGGTACTAAATAAAAATGAGAAATTGACAGGTCTATCAATAGATTACTTCATCCATCTCTGAAAGACTGTATTGAACTCAAGCAAAAGTTAAATGCAAGCAAAATTTAGAGATTCAAGATTCTTGACTCAGTATGGAAGAAGATGGAAATCAGTTTTATGCTGATTATAAAAATCCAAAACACTGAAGGCTGACTGATTTGTCCTTTATTCTCAAAGTAAACCATGACATCAGGAAGATGATATTGCATTTGAATAGCATTTAAGTGAAGGAGAATTGTGCAGGGTCACCAAGCTCACTTTTTCCACCAGAACCATCTGTGTCCAGTGGCCAGATGGAGATCAGGACAACTGGAGATGGCCAAGCCCCCTGAAGGCTATTTATATGCTAAAGACCTATCCAACTGTGGTATACCTCACCTACTCAGGGCTGATGGAGCCACATTGATTAGTGATGAGGACATGATATGAAGAGTTGGGCTGAACACCTTCATATCAGTCTCAAGAGACCATTTTTAAACAGTGCTGAAGCTACTGACCATCTATCTCAGGTTTTACTCCGTCCTTATTAAGCCATACTCCAATTAATAGACAACCCCACATTTTACAATTCTTGCTACCAAAAACATCAGTACTATAAGTATTTTGAAACACATATATTTTTTTTCTATTTTCCTTAATCATCTTGCAAAGCAGACCCCAGATCTCATTACTACATCAAGGGGTACTCACAGTTTAATTCTTTGGTCTTTCTTTGGTCTGCAGAACTGATAGATCAGTTCACAATTCAACCAACCATGAAACCATGAATTAGTGTCCCAAATTTTCCATATCCCCTCCAACATTTGTCCCTTTTCCCTGACAGGTAGGTTGTTTTAGTTAACATTTCTGTAATAATGATTCTGACTGTATAGTTTAGATGTATTCAGCAAAAACTGCCTGTTCCTAGCCTTTGACCATTGCAAGTTTGGGAATGAGTCATATTCTTTTAGATTTGACCCAGTTTTTTATATATTTGACATATGAGACCTTTATCTGAGAAACTGTCTATAAAAGTCCCACCCCCAATTTTCTGTTTCCTTCTGATCTTGGCTACATTCGCTTTATTTTAAGAAACTTTTGTAATGTAAAACAGTAGGAAATTATTCATTTTGGACCTCACATGGCATCTCTTGTTTACGCACAAATTGCTGCTGTATGTTGTACATCTGTTCCATTCAAATTCTCTGTTTTACTTTTTCTTGGGCAGTACCACAGAGTTTTGATAATTACTGCCTTATTCTAGTACAGTTTAAGATCAGGTTCTATTAAACTTATTTATTTTAAATTATTTTTCATTCATTCCTTTCATATTGTTGGACTTTTATTCTTCCAAATGAATTTTTAAAATAATTTTTTCTAACTCAGAATAATAAGATTTTGGTAATTTTATTGGGAGGGCATTGAAGGTACCTATGAACAATTCATATCTCTCCAGTTATGTAAGTATATTTTGATGTGTATAAAATATTTTTTTTTTCTACTTGTGTTCATATACTTCCTGAGTTTGTTCTGGCAGATGTACTCCCAGGAATTTTATACTGTCTAGAGCAGGGGTAGGGAACCTGTGGCCTCCAGTTCATATTTGACCTCCTTGAGTGCTGCCTTTGGAGTAAGTCCAAGTTTTATGTTACAAATTCCTTTCTTAAGGGAATTTGTTCTGCAATGTTTGGATTCAGTGAAAGGGCTGTACTTGAGGACTTAGATATAGGGCCACATGTGGTCTCCACAGATTCCCTACCCCTGTTCCAGACTTATTTTAAGTAGGCTATCTCTTACTATCTCTTCTTGCAGGGTTGTGTTGGTGATATTTATGTGTTTATATGATATTCTGCTATTTTTGTAAGATAATTAATTGTTTCAACTAACTTTTTAGTTGAGTCTTTGATATTTTCCATGGATATTGATAATGTTTAATATAAAATTTTGGAATAATCTCTTTGTTCTCTCTGAAGCAAACTCAGAGAATGCCTCTTCCTATGTCAACAGAGCCAGCCAAGGCTGACTCTACATTCCTTAGGAGACCTTTAACTTAAGACACTATCTTGAATAATGGGACTTTCCTTTATATCTTATTATCTAAAGACATATACTATGTTATGGCATATTAATGGTAAAGAAAATATAGACATCTTAGGTTGTAATTTCTATTGAACTTTGTTTACTCTTTCCTATGTCAGTTATCTGTTTAGGGCAGGAAGCCTGCCACTCACTAATGGTAGGATTTCTTTCCTTGTCACCGAGACATATGTTTACACAGCCTGGAATCGCAAGGCCCAACCAACATTACTTTGTTAATTGTCTTGTCTTTCTAAATTTATGATTTGTTCAACTAGGAGAGTTCCTTTCTCACAGCAAAATGTATATAAGCCAGAAGATTTCTGCACTGGGTAGCCAGAATATTTCTGGCTCCATAATGCATTATGTTACCATTGTCTTTAATAGGGAATTGATTGATTAATTAATTAAATTATAAAATATATGCATTTAGCCTGTTGCCTTTTCTTTAACCAAGTTTTCAAGTCAACAATATCATCATGTCATCCACAAGACGAGATATTTTTATTACCTCCTTCCCTAGTCTGATTCCTTCCATTTTTTCTTATCTTATTGCTATTCTAGGATTTCCAATACAATATTGAATAATATTGGTGACAATGGCCATCCTTGTTGAACATTAGCTGACAGCTTTAGTTAAGTGCTTTATATCAATTTAAGGAAAAATTACTTTCCCCTATATTTTCAAGGGTTTGTAACAGAAATGAGTGTTCCATTTTATCAAAATATTATTCTTCAGTTATTCATATATTCATATGATTTTTGTTTTTGTTATTTACATGACAGATTAAACATATCATTTTCCTCAGGTTAATCCACCCCTACATTCCTGGTATAAATTGCTCACAATATACAATCGTTGCAATATTTTGTTGTCATCTCCTACCTAGTCTTTTTTTAGGATTTTGTCATCCATAGATATTAATGAAATTGCTCTATAATGTTCTCTTTTGTATTCTTCCTGATTTGAATATCAATATCATATTTGTTTCATAAAAAGAGTTTGATCATTCCCCCTTCTTTTCCTGTTTTCTGCAACAATAACAATACTGGAATTAGCTGAGTTTTACATTTTTAATAGAATTCCCTTGTAAATCTATCTGGTCCTGTGTCTTAGCAAGCACATTTATGGTCAGTTCATTTTCTTTCTTTCTTTTTTTTTAAAGATGATTTAGATATTCCAATTTTTCCTCTTTATTCCATGAGAACAGGGTTCCAGCCCTACTACAGTTCCACTCCCATGTGCTTTCTTTATATCTCTCTTTAGGACTTGTTAGTGTGTAAGAACTGCTCCATTTTATCTCTCCCTACTCAATCTTATTTTTGAGAAGGATTCCATTATACTCAACTCACCCTAAGGTTATTTTTCAAACTATCAGAGTAATATGGCATTCCTAAAGGTATCCATAATATTTTCACACATCAAAAGTAAACAGTTTGACCTTATTGCATCCCTTATAATTTGGCTTTGTAAAGCCAAGCAAAGTAGAATCTTTTGCTGTCTTTGTTTTACTAAAAGTGCCTCTGATTGAATAATATCCTTAAAGAAGACCTTCCTCATCCCTTGATTGGCCTGCCCATGGTGGGAAGCTTGATTAGGGGAGTTGTTTCGTAGGAGGGTCCCAAGTACCTTTTGTTTTTTGTATTCAGGCCCTGGGTCTGAGGATTATGCCCTCTGGCTCTAAAAAGTGTTCAAAGATTCTGTGATGTGGTTATCTTTGGGGCTTAGTGACAGAAAGTGTTTCTTTGTCCAGATGAAACTCTGGGAAACCACTAAGGAGCACCTCAGGCTTTGAAAATCCCTAAGCTGGTGCTTGCCTTTTTGGTAACTGTGTAGGTATGTAATGGTCCGACAGTTTTGGAAGTTCTGATGGTGACGTGATATGTACTGTTTACAAAAAATTATTTATTGTATTTATGTATGTACTGGAACTTGTTTGTAATTACTTAGTGAAATCTCGTCTTTCTGATGGGGAAAATGAATAGTGAATTGATGTGAAATGTAGAAACTGGATTCTAATGAGAATTTCTTACACATGATAATTGGCCAAATTTCCAACTTTAATTTCATAAGAGTGACAAGAGTATAAAGTTTTTCAATGGTAAACTAAAATTGTATTAAAGTAAGTTTGGTAGGAGAGTGGACATCTGGATTTCTACAAGAAGATAAAGGGAAGAAGATGCTGAGATGCTGTGCTGAAGATAGCTTGAAAGAGCATCCAAACCAGAAAACTGCATCAGATGATGTTCCTCCCCAGACTGCAGTATGAGATGCAACTTCTTAAAGGACAATTCATTGATTTACCTTTTTCTTCTGAGTCTCTGTATTTGTACTTATGAAAGGGGCCCACCTTCTTGGTTGGTCAACTCTACTCCCTTCCCATATTCATATGAAGGGGAGATAGATGAAGGGAAGAATTCTTGGAGGAAAGAATGTAAGGAGTTTTTGATTGATTGGATTTAGGTGTGGAAAAAAATTTTAATAAAGAGAAAAAGGGGGGAGTTTTGGGGAAACAAGGAAGAAGTTCTGTTTGTACAGTTTGGATAGAGCAGAGTTGTGACCAAGCATGGTCAGAGTGAACGTCAGAACCTTGTGCGTATGCTTGATGACCCATTTGAGGGAAAGCCTATGAGAGAGGAGAACGTGAAGTCATGTGCCAATGGATGGTGGGGTGGGAGGTCCAAAATTTGGAACAACATATGAAACTTCCATTTGTCTGAACGTTTTGTAGTTTTCCTGTGACATTTCACAACAGGTATTGTTCATTGTGTAAAGTGAGCATGTTTCTCACAGTTGGGGCCTTGTTAGTTACACTCTTTTCTCATAGTGAGAACCTGAAAAGGTCTTATGCTAAAAGGGCCAGGGTTTCCCATTGCATCCTTGGCCATCTCTAGTCATCCTGATGAATATCTGGCCCCTGGACCCAGATGGATCAAGAGGAGAAAGTGAGGCTGGTGGCCTTGCACAGCCCTCCTTCAAATCAAAGTCAATTGCAAGTCATGTCATCTTGATGTCATGGTCCTCTTCCAGAACTAAGGACAAACAAAACCTGTGAGGGGAGTACAATACTCAAGCACAGAATCCTTAATGATCCTTCTGACATTTTAAAAAAAATAAGACAGTCCCCACTCCCAGTGCCTTATCTTGCCATAGGAAGTGGTAGGCAGGGAAATGCTCTCTGGCTGAAAAAGTTACTGGGCTGGGTTTGGGGCCATAGGGCATAAAATCACACTCAACATCCAGGTACTACAGCAGAGTAGGTATTGAGCTTTGTTCTTGTTAGCTGAATTGGTAAGGAGAGGCAAAGTTTGGGGATGAAAATGAAGCAAAAAGAAGGAAGAGAAATAGAGAAAAATATAGAGATACATACATATGCACACATATTCTTGAACTGGTGGTAGAGCTTTGCTGCTCATTTGAAAATTAAAACCTTTTTTACAGCTTTTCATGGGAACTCAGGGATTGTAAGAGTGGGATAACATTTTCACCATGGGAACAGCCAGCATAAAGACTAAGTCTGGTGGATGGAGCATCACCAACGAGAAGCTAAAAGGCCAGTTGGGCAGCTCAGTGCTGTGTAAAGAATTGTGTGTAACCAAAATGGAGAGGTAGTTGGTGCCAGGTTCTGAAGAGCTTTAAAATAGCAAACAGGCATCTATAATTGTTCCTAGATATTTTGGGAGCCACTGGAACTTACTGAGTGGAAGTGATAGAGAAGGCTGAAGTTTAGACCTGTACAGGTTCATCATGTTTAGCTTAGTTTTTTTCCCCCAAAATCCTTTTAAGTTAGTGAAGTTAAACCAGTTATGTTCCTGGATAGGTCCCAGGAGTAGAGGTGACTCATTGGTAATTTTGTTTACTTGGCTCCGTAAAAGAAAATTCTTTCCTCAGCCAGTATAGCAAATTCGATCAGGAAAATAGTGGAAGGGAGGGAGTGGTACAGATAGCACTTGAAAGAAAAAAAGATAAAGGAAAAAGTAGCAAAACTACAGTCCTTGGAGATAATAATATATCACTATCAGACTTAAGACAAATTAAAAGGATAAGCAAGAAAAAAGTTAAGGACATGCAAATAATTTGAGCAGCATCTGCAGTAACAGATAATAACTTTCCATTACATTATGTCAACCTCAGACACTAACTGTATGACCATGGGTAAGTCATTTAATCCTCCTTGCCTCAGTTTCCTCATCTGTAAAGAGGAGATTGCAAACTACTCTAGTATTTTTCTCAGGAAGTCCCCAAAAGAAGTCCCAAAGAGTCAGACAAGACTGATAACCTCTAAAATTACAACTCATAAACCTCTATCATGTGTTCAGGCCTACAAGGCTTCTTGGACCAATTTTTGAACATGA
The DNA here is from genome assembly GCF_028372415.1 of Notamacropus eugenii. Taxonomy (NCBI): domain Eukaryota; kingdom Metazoa; phylum Chordata; class Mammalia; order Diprotodontia; family Macropodidae; genus Notamacropus; species Notamacropus eugenii. The sequence goes on from NC_092876.1 coordinate 20,261,262, forward strand.
ATCAGTGCTGAGAGGAGGGTAGGAGGGTATTTTAAGTTTGTTCTTTTAGATAAGGGAAGAGAAAATGATGAATAGGCCAGAGATTGTCTCTGAAAAGAAGGGTAGAGTGCAGAGAAGTAGAGAATAAAAAGCCCCCACAGGAATCTAGTTGGCCTGGAAAAATAGAAGTAAGGCAGAAAGACAGTGGTTGGATTAAGATTCATTCAGGTTCCAGAATGGGTTTGAAGGGTTCTCCCAATTGAGCCTGGGCCCCAGCAGGGCTGGGATATTATCCAAGGTAGGAAAGGATCAGAGAATCAGGAAATTGAGCAAAGACAGAAATGGTTTCACAGGCTGGAGTCCACCTTTCAAGTGGCCAGCTCTCAAAGGATCATGAGTTAGAATCAGAGGGAACATCAGAGTTCCAGGCCCTCATTTTGTCTGGAAGAACAAGGCTCAGAATGATCAATGATTGGCCCAGGGCTATAGGAGCATTAAAGAACATCCAGAATTCCATCCTGGGTCGCAGATTTACAACAGTAGGGAATTTCAAGATCATTTTCTCACATCTTTCCAACTCAACTCTAAACTTTTCTGAGGTTTTTTTTCTGAGCTGATCTCCAGATCACAGAAATGCATGTATATTTGGAACCTTAAAGGAGCTTAGTTTGAGGTGATAATGTTTAATATAAAATTTTGGAATAATCTCTTGGGAGGAAAGGAGAAGGATTCTTGGTAAGGGGGGACATGAGACATGTCCTGAGGTTTATCTACTAAAGGAGGTGGTGGAGGGCAGATAGTTTCAGGGCTGCCCAGACCAGCGTTTGGAAGGAAGGGGAAAGGGGGCACCTCAGACTTACTTTTTCTGGCCAAAAACTCTTGGTCCTTTGATGTCTTCCCTATCAGGCTACAGAGTTGAATGAAGGCAAAGAGGGACTGTTCCCTGGAATCTGTCTTCCACCTTTCCACAGCTCCCAATGTTTATATCTCTACTCCCTCCATCCCTTTGCCTTCCTAGCCAGGCAAGGTTAAACATAGCTCCTCCCTACCCAACCTCCTCCCAGTTCAGGTACGGGTGAGGTGATGGGAAGGCCAAACTTCCATACCTGCCTTTACTTATTCTGGCCGAGTTGGGTGGCCTAAGGTTAGTGCTGCCACCTCAACCCCAATAATGCAGACATATCTCCAAACAAAGACCCCTCCTTCCTTTGAGGTAGGGGACCTGATCTCAGACCTGCCCCCAGTCCTGGACTAAATCTGATGGAGGACTCCTCAGAGATCCCAGTTATTCGTCTCTGCTTGAGAGGAGACAAAGATCTTAGCCTGCCTCAAGTCTCTCCCCATTCTGGCCCAGCCCTGAAATAATTTTCCTCAAGTGCAGGTCCCATCATGTCAAACCCTCCCCCACTCAGTAAACTCTAATTTTAAACCCTATTCCTTCCAGGAGCAAATACAAAATGCTTTGCTTGGAATCCAAAGCCATGCATAACTTGGCCCTCTGCTACCCTTCTGGGCTTCCTTGAACTTTCTCCCTGATCTGGTCACTGGACCCAGACTTAAGAATAAGTAAACATTTTATGAACAAAGATGCCATGATGAGGTACAAAGTGGATAGTTTTAATGATATCAAATTAAAAAGTTACTGTATAAATAAAACCGATGTAGTAAAAGTAAGGACTGGAGAAAACTGAGGAAAAATTATACATAATTTTTCAGAATAAAGGATTCATACCTGAATATATAAAGAATTTGGTCATATGTATAAGAATGTAAGTTATTCCCTAATTGATAAATGGTTAATGGGTAGGATTAGGCAGTTTCTGAGGATGAAATCAAAACAATTTACCCTCATGACAAAGTGTTCTAAATCGTTATTGATTAGAGACATGCAAATTAAAACAATATTGACACCATTTTATACTTATGAGATAGGCTAAAATGATAGGATAGGTGAGCAAAGTGACAAATGTTGGAGAGGATGTGGAAAAACTGGAACACTAATTCACTGTTGGTGGAACTGTGGACCAATCCAACCATTTTCAAGAGTAATATGGAATTATGTCCCCAAACTGCGTATATATACTCTTAGATCCAGCAATACCACCATTAGATCTGTTTCTCAAGATAATAAAGGTAAAAGGAAAAGAATGTATATGTTTTTGACTATTTATAACAACACTTTTTTAGTGAGAGAAAACTCAAAACTATTAAAATATTTAAATTATTTCTACAAAACCTTTGCAATTTAATGGAATTGAAAATTATTCATTTTGCACCTCACCATACTATCTCTTCTTTATCTATAAATTGTTCACCCCTCCATAAGTCTGATGGGTAATACATTCCATCATGCTCTCTTAATTTCCTGTGATGTCTCCCTTTATATCTAGGTCATGTATCCATTTTCACCACATCTTGGGAAATGGAGTATGATATTGGTGACTGTTTCTCTTTTTTTGTTTTTCTTCCCTGCTCCCTTTGGCCTAGAGATGGCAAATATGTGTATATGTGTGACATCATTGCAAACATACTTCTATTCATCAGCTCTTTCTCTGGAGGCAGATACCTTCCTTTGTATGTCCTTTGTACTTTTTTTGGTTATTCATAATAGTGAAAATGAAATATTCCCTCAAAGTTCTTCTTAAAAATATTTTGCTGTCATTGTATCCAAAGTTCTCTTGGTTCTGCTCCTTTCTCTCTTCATTGTTTTGTCCAAATCTCTCCATGTTTTTCTAAGATCATCAAGAACATCAGTACAGTAGTACTTCATCACAATCATCTACCACATCTACCACAGCTGGTTCATTCATCTCCCAAGTGAAGATCACCCAATTCTTTGCCACTACTAATCAGAGTGCTATAAATATTTTCAAATATAGAGGATCTTTTCCTTTTTCCATAATCTCCTTTGGAAATACACCTAGGCATACTACTGTTGGGTCAACGGGTATGCATAAATCAAGACTGATGTTCAAAATGGTTACATCAGTTCACAATTACACCAACAATGAATGAGTGGACCATTTTTCCCACATTCCCTCCAACATTTGCCACTTTCTCTTTCGAGCATTTTAGCCAATCTGCTTGTTGCAAAATGGTACCTCAAGATTGTTTCAATTTGCATTTCTCTACTCAATGACTTATAGCATGTTTTCATATGACTATAAATTATGTGGATTTCTCCTTTGGAACGCTGCCTGTCCATATCCTTTGACCATTTATCAATCATGGAATCACATTTTTATAGATTTTACCAAGATCTTTGACTATTTTGTATATTTGATATATGAGAACTTTGACTGAGAAACTGTATATAAAAGCTCCCTCCCCCAATTTTCTGCTTTCATTCTGATCTTGGTTACATTACCTGTATTTATACAAAACTTGTTTAATTTAATGTAATCAACTCCCTCTCTTCCTTATGTTTTGTTTATTCATAAATTGTTCTCCTGTGCATAAATCTAATAAGTAACATGTTCCATGTTCTTCAAATTTTCTTGTCATATCTCTCTTCAGATATAGGTTATATATTCATTTTGACCCTATCTTGATAAATAGAATAAAATGTTGGTCTATGCATAATATCTGCCACACTTCTTTACAGCTTTCCCAACAGATTTTATTTTATTTTATTTTTTTAGCAAATAATGAATCCTTATCCTAAAATCTAAAGTCTTTACACTGGTCAAATATCAGGTTACTCTATTTATTGACTGCTATATAATTGTATGGCTGCTCAGTTTCATTGATCCACCTTTCTATTTCTTAGCCAGTATCATATACTTTTGATAATGACCGCCTCATAATACAGTTTAAGATCAGGTTCTACAAAACTTCTTTCCTTTGTATTATTTTTCATTATTTCCTTTCAAATTCTTGACTTATTGTTCCTCCAAATGAATTTTGTTATTGTTTTTTCCTAACTCCTTAATGTAAAATTTTGATCATTTAATTGGAATGGTATTAAAGGTATACATTACTTCAGGGAAAATTGTCATTGTTATTTTATTGGCCCTCTCCCCATGAAGAATTAGTATATCTCTACTGATTTTATTTTTATAAAACTTCTTAATATATATGCTTATGTTCATGTGGTTCCTGGTTTTGTTTTGGTAGGTGTAGCTCTAGTCATTTTATACTATCTAGAGTTATTTTGAACAGGGTATCTCTCATAATCTCTTCTTGCAAGATTTTGTTGGTAACATAGAGCAGTACTGATGACTAATGTGGGTTTACTTTGTATCCCACTATTTTATGAAAATGATTAATTGTTTCAACTAATTTTTTGATTGAGTCTTTGGGATTTTCCATGGAGGCCATCATATCATCTGCCAAAAGAGATATTTTTATTACCTCATTCCCTAGTCTGCTTCCTTCTATTTCTTTTTATTCTCTTATTGTTATTCTAGGATTTTCAATGGAATACTGAATAATATTGACAATACTGGCCATTCTTGGTGACCATTGGGTGCTACTGGGAAGATTTCTAGCTTATCCCCATTACAAGTAATGCTTTCTGACAGTTTTAGGTAAATGTTTCTTATCAATTTAAGGAAAAATCCATTTTGGACTATACTTTCAAGTGTTTCTAACACAAATGAGTTCAATTTTATCTAAAGCTATGGACATATTCTTATGATTTTTAAAATTTTTATTATTGACATAATAAATCATGTGAATATTTTTCCTCAGATTAAACTATCCCTGGTTAAATTATTATTATTTTCAACTATTATCACTACAAATATCTTTCTAGGAATAGTCATTGCATTAAGCTAAATGCCAGAATGCTTTTTCTATAGGCTAAGTTACTTTCTTTTAAGTTTAAGTGGATAAGTTCCTCTTTTCTTTAGCTCCCTGAAGTTCCTCTTTACAGCAACTGCAGAAATTGACATGGATCAAAAAAGCAGCATTCCTCAAGACAAAAATCTTTCTGCAGAAAAAGATTTCTAAGACAATCTCTCTTTGGCAGGAAGGAAGATAGACATAGGTCCTAATCCAATAGAATCATAGTTTTAGTAGTTGTTACACCCTAGAAATATCCTGTATGACCCCAACATACCCACATGCCAAATATTGGCTATGATCCCAAGGTACACTCAACCTCGTTCAGAAGGTACCTAGCCTAACCACAACTCAAGGGACCTGTCTTTCCAATTGAATTATATTTAAAACTAGTTTCTTAAAATTTTTTCATTTTCCATGACTGTAAGTTCCTCTTTTTTTTTCTCTACAAACAAGCTCTGTAGGTCATCCATTTGTCTCTGACTATAGAGGAATCAGTAGTTCTGATTAGGTTGTAATTACTGGCATTCCAAATCAATCATTGTCGGTGGAAGCTTGGTGCCTCAGACTTTTCTATTTCAGGCAAAAAATTAACACAAGGGAAAACTATCCTTACCCACAAAGATGAGTTTCTCCTAATTCTTCAGCATCACATTCCCATACAGATCCTTTTGAGTAGGGTTCAAGTGTCTTCATTCTTCCACAGTACCATCCAAAGCCACATCCATGACTGTCAACTGAGGCTCAAACATCGAACACAGTCTTGCTCAGTCAGGGAGCATGACCCACAGTCTAGGAAAGACCCAGGCACTTTGATGGGAGCATTGAGCGGGCTTCTCAAACCATTAGTTGTTTGGAATAGTCCATGTTGAATATTTGTGGACACCGACTTCTGCCAGAGACCATTGGAGCAGGAGGAGAAAGGGGAGGAGGAGGAGTATAAGAGAAGGACTTGATCAGAAGGAAATGGATGCCATTTGGAGGTAAAGATTCTGAGGAGAGGGACTCTCAGATGAAATGAAAGCAACTGGGTGGTCAGAGAAACATGGAATAGAAAATTAAACAAATGGCAGGGGTAAAAAAGTTATAAAATTCTTAAGATCAGGGTTCAGTGATCTGAAACTGATGAATTACCTTCTCACAGGACAGGCTAGAAAGGAGTTAGGTTAATAGAAATGAATTGCTTCTGCAAAAACTTTTTAACTGTTGATGATCCAAACTGCTTTTTTACCTTCTATGATTTCCCCTCTACAACACTTTGTTAAAAATTGTCCCCATCAAACTACTTTACACTGATGAGAAATGAAAAGGCAGAATGGTATAATAGACTAGAGGAGGATAGATGAGAAAGAGCTGAACTCAACACAGTGTCCCATAAACCCAAGGGCAATAGGTACTTGAAGAACAACTTTTTATTTGATTAAAAATAGTGCAAAACCTGGAAAGTGATTTAGGAAAAATAAGGTTCAGGCCAATATCACTTACCCTGATGAGGTCAAAATGGACACAGGAGAAAAAAAGGAAGATAAATGATCTGAATGTTAGGGAACTCAATAGGAAATGTGGAAAAGGAGTGGATGGGATCACTTTCACAACTATGGCTGTGTAAACATTTTTGACCTTCAAAGCAGGGGTACATAACCTAGTCCATTTGGAAGGAAAGGTAACACCTGGGAAGACACCATTGCATCCAATATTCTCCAGTAAGGCTCTATTCTTTCATAGATAAAGGAATCTATCAGCAGGATGTAGTTCAAGAATCATTCCTCAAGGGATAAGTGGTCAAAAACGGTATATCTAATATCCCAATAGCCTTGTCATTTCGATGACCAGAAAATAGGCTGCTTACAATGAATTCCATCAGCTTCCTTGTCCATCCCTCACCTGTACAGGTACCTCTTGGGACTGTCATCTCTGGCATTCATGGTGCTTCTTTCCATCTGGGAGATGACATCTAACTTAGCAATTGAAGACCCTGCTCACAGAGAGAGAAAAGAGAAAACATTCTGAAAGGAATCTGACTTAAATTTAATCCCATCCTCTAATCCATGAGAGAAAAGTCATTAAGAAGGTGTAGAGAATGGCACAAAGGACCTCTGAATGATACTGTCTTGTATTCTGTATAAGTTTGAGACCAGTCAGACACTGAATTTGCATCCAACATAGAAAATTCATCCATTTGGACAAATATCCATTCCTTAATGTATCTACTCTGGAAATGTGACAAGAATTTTTTGAGGGGGTTTCCACATATCCAAAGCAAAGCCCTTCCCCCTAGAACAAGAAATAACCAATCTAAAAGTTCCAATGGACTTTTGACTCTTCCCTCAAAATGAGAAGGAAAGACTTTCCCAAAGAGAAACTGTATCTCAAAGGAAAGATATTCTCAATCACAGAGACAAGGTTCTCATGGCTATCCAGCATCAAATCATGGGTCTCTCTGAGCAGGACTCAATAGTTTCCAGTCCTCCCAGGTGAAGTCATATCCTGAAATGTCACTGTATGCTGAAATGTCAAACATTCCTACTCAGGAAGGGACCTGACTCTCAAACCTCAAAAGAGAACCCTGGTGCTTACAGGATGTATGCATTCAGAGAGGGTGTGGTTCGGTTCTCAAAGGATTGCTGATTTGGAATACTCCATGTTCAGCATTTGTTGACTCTTGTCTTCTGCGAAAATACAACATGGATGAATTTTTCTATTTTTTCTAGCTCTATAAAATAAATTTTTGGTTTGGCACTGAATAAGTAAATTAATTCAAGTAGAATTGTCATTTTTATTATATTAACTTGGTTTATTCAGGAACACCTGACATTTTCCCAATTATTTAGATCTCACTTTATTTGTGTAAAAAGTGTTTTCTAATTGTGTTCATATAGTTCCTGAGTTTGTCTTGACAAGCAGACTTTCGAATATTTCATATTGTCTACAGATATTTCAAATGGAATGTCTGTTTCTATCTCTTGCTGTTGAGCTTTATCGGTAACATATAGAAATGTTGATAATGTGATTTATGTGGGGGGTTTTTTATATCCTGCAACTTTGCTTAAGTTGTTACTTGTTTCAAGTCAGTTTTACATTGATTCTCTAGGACTCTCTCAGTATATCATATCTTCTGCAAAAATGATAGTTTTGTTTCCTTATTGCCTGTTGTAATTCCTTCAATTCCTTTTTCTTCTCTTATTGCTAAAGTTAACATTTCTAGTACAATATTGGATAATAGTAGTGAAAATGAGCATCCTTGTTTCACCCCTGATCTTAGTGGGAATGCTTCTAGTTTATACTCCTTACATATAGGACTTTCTTAGGGTTTTTGATATACTTCATTTCATTTTAAGAAAAACTCCATTCATTCCTATGCTCACTAGCGTTTTTAATAGGAATGGATGCCTAATTTTGTCAAAAGCCTTTTCTTAATCTATTGTGGTAATCATATGATTTCTGTTAGTTTTGTTATTGATATGGTCAATTATGCCAATAGTTTTCCTAATATTGAACCAACTCTGGATTCTTGGTGTAAATCCCTCCTGATCATAGTGTATATTCTAGTGATTAATTGCCGTAATCTTTGTTAATATTTTATTTAAAATTTTTCCAACAATGTTCATTAGGGAAATTGGTCTTTTCTTTATTCTGGCTCTTCCCAGTTTAGGTATCAGCACCTTGTTTGTGCCATGGAAAGAATCTGGTAAGACTCCTTCTATGACTATTTTCCCAAATAGTTTGCATAGTATTGGAATTAAATGTTCTTTAAATATTTGGAAGAATTGACTTGTAAATCCATCTGGCCTTGAAGAATTTTTTCTAAGGGAGTATATTGTTAACTTGCTTGATTTCTTTTTCTAAAATGGAGTTATTTAATTATTTTATTTCTTCCTCTGTTTATCTGAGAAATTTATATTTTTGTAAATATTCATCCATTTCACTAAATTTCAATAGAGTTGGGAAAACAGCTACTAACTATGACTTTAATTTCCTCCTCATTGGTGGCATATTCACTCTTCATTTTTGATACTGGTAATTTGGCTTCTTCTTTCTTTTTTGTAACCAAATTAAAAAAGGTTTATCTCTTTTATGGGTTTTTCCTGAAAAACAGCTTTAATTCTATTTATTGGAGTACAGTGTATTCAGGGATGACTAGTACCTCTGGGGTGAAGGCTCCCAAGCCCTTTTCAATGGGGCTTTCCACCTTTAGTGTCCACCTCTTCCATCTAATTCTCACCTATGACTCCAAGAAGTAGCAGCATTTGCAGCAGCCACACATTTGAGCAGATGGGCTAAACCAAGATGAGGGTAACCAAGGGGTCTCAAACCCTTTGGTAAATTAGGGAGGTGAAGCATGTGAAGACTTCCACTGGTGGAATGGATGGATGAGAACAACTTGTTCCAATGGCCATGAAGTCAGCTAAAGGAGATGCTATGGACCAATTAGAGCTTGGTTAAACATCAAAGACATCAAGATCATCAACTGGATCTTGAGAATTAACCAGTCATCTTGACTCTGTCCTGCCAATGGGCTGTGGTAACTTTGCACAAGAGTGGGGCTGATGACTTTGTGTAATTCTGCCTCACTAAAATTCAATTTATCCATAAATCAAAAAACATCATCCATGCCATTTTACCATTTTTACCAATCTCAAAGTCCTGTGGCAACAAGCAAGTCATGAAACAGCAGGTATAGATACACTGGGAGCTGTAGTCACAATCCTGCACACAAGCAGCCCAGAACATAGGGTCATCTTCTCACTGGAAGTAACAGTGGGATTTGGTCAGTCCCTTGGGTGTCTGAACAGCTTAGTAAGGTTCCCACTGCTCATCTCCTGGTGTGAGGAAGTAGCGAGAAAAAAGGTGCCCTAAAACCAATGCAACCAAGATTAGAAAGGAAGTAGGAAACTGGGAAAGAATTTTTATAACCAGGGTTTCTGATAAAGGTCTTATTTCTAAAATATGTAGAGAACTGAGTCAAATTTAAAGAATACAAGTCATTCCCCAATTGATAAATGGTCAAAGGATATGTACAGGCACTTTTCAGACAAAAAATTAAAACTATGTATAATCACAAGAAAAAAAGGCTCTAAATCACTATTGATTAGAGAAATGCAAATCAAACTCCTCTGTGGTACCAAATCACACCTATCAGATTGACTAACATGACAAAACAGGAAAATGATAAGTGTTGGAGATGATATGGGAAAATTATTGGAGTACTGCACTGTTGTTGGAATTATGAATTGATCCAACCATTCTGGGGAGCAATTCTGAACTATGAAAAAGAGATACCAAAATGTGCATACCCTTTGACCCAGTAATATCACTTCTAGAGCTCTTTCCCAAAGACATCATAAAAATGAGGAAACACTTGGGGGGGGGGGATTCAAGATGGAGGAATAAATACATGGACCTTCTCAAGCTCTTCCTCAAAACCCTTCAAATACCTGTAAAAAATTACTGTAAATAAACTCTACAGAAACAGAAGTCACAAAATAACAGAGTGAAACAAATTTCCAGACCAAGACAACACGGAAGGCCCACAGGAAGTGTCTATTGCACCAGACTCAGAATGAAGCACAGCCCAGCTTGGGTCATGCTGACATAGTTGGTACTGGAACAGGCTTTAGGGTTCTCAATCATGGGCAGCTACTGTGGTTTCCAGATTTCTGAACCCACAACCACCAAAAAAACAGCTTCAAAACTCATTGAAAAGCATGCACATGGAAGAAGACAGCAAGGTGAAGGACTCTTACATCCAAAGCCTCCAAAAAGACCATGGAAGAGCTCAAAAAGGATTTTGAAAATTATGTAAGAGAGGTGGAGGAACAATTTGAAAGAGAAATGAGAGTGATGCAAGAAAATCATGAAAAACAAATCAACACCTTCTTAAAGGACACCCCCAAAAATGCTGAAGAAAGAAACACCTTTAAAATTGGACTGAAATAAATGACATAAGATTTCCACAAAACCAATGAGGAGAAAAATACCTTAAAAAGCAGAATTAGCCAAATAAAAAGGAGGTCCAAAAACTCACTGAAGAAAATAATTCTTTAAAAATCATGATGGAGCACATGGATGATAATGATTTTATGAGAAATCAAGAAATTAGAAAAGAAAACCAAAAGAGTGAATAAATAGAAGGCAATGTGAAATATTTCACTGGAAAATCAACTGACCTAGAAAATAGATCTAGGAGAGATAATTTTTAAATTATTGGTCTACCTGAAAAACCATGGTAAAGAAAAGAGCATAGACATCATCTTCCAAGAAATTACCCAAGAAAACTGCTTTGATTTTTGAGAATCAGAGGGCAAAATAGAAATGGAAAGAATCCACTGATCACCTCCTGAAAGTGATTCCAAAAGGAAAACTCCTAGGTGTATTGTAGCCAAATTCCAGATTTCCCAGATGAAGGAGAAAATATTACAAACAGCCAGAAAGAAACAATTCAAATATTGTGGAAATACATGCAGGATAACACATGATTTAGCAGTTTCTACACTAAGGGACTGATAGGCTTGGAATAAGATATTCTAGAAGGCAAAGGAGGTAGGATTAAAACCAAGAATCATCTACCCAGTAAAACTGAATATAATTTTTCAGGGGAAAACTGGAATTTCAATGAAATGAGGGATTTCCAAACATTCTTGTTGAAAAGACCATAGCGGGGGCAGAGCCAAATGGTGGAGCCAAGATGGCAGAGCCAAGATGGCAGAGTAGAAAGACACATATTCTCTAGTGAATAGAGCAGCCCACAAAATACCTGTAAAAAATGACTCTCAACAAATTCTAGAGCAGCAGAAGACACAGAACAACAGAGCAAAAGAGGTTTCCAGGTAAAGATTACCTGGAAGGCCAACAGGAAAGATCTATCACACGGGACGCTGAGCAGAGCCAAGCCCAGATCTGACTGCATGGCACAGGGAGGAACAGGACCTGAACAGACTTCTGGGGCAGAGGATCCCAGATACCTCAACCCACTAAAATTAAGTGATGTAAAAGCAATTAGTACTAAAATTAGTATTAAATTATTAAGTATTAAAAGCAATTAGTACTAAAACAATTGACTGAATTAATTACTGAGACTAAATCAGAGGTATCTTGGGTTTGAGGAAAAGAATTTTAGTCTAAGTTTCCTAGAGGCAGATAACCTCAGGTAAAATTTGGCATTGATGAAAAAGTTAAGGTTCTAATGGTAAATTATATTGTATGATTGTTATTTAATCAGAAACTAGAACATGTATAGAAAGGCATGTAAGACACTTAAGACTTGCCTCAAAAGATGTTCCTTAGCCAGTGTGAAATTATAGTCATATCTGAAACCTGGTTATTGGAACTTGCTATTTTAAGATGCTATGGGACTATCAAGTGACTGTTCTTTTGAGTCTAACTCCAGGTATGGATGGCAAGAAAGGCAGTCTGAGCCTCCAATCCATGATGCCAATAAGCCTGTGAGAGGTTGGTATGAACTGCAAAAGGTGATCTCATCGAAGGTTGGGAGAGTGGCTATTCAGCCTGGGATGAGGTAGGATTCTCCTGACTCAATTTCCCCACTGCCACCTGACAGACTTTAAGCCTGATTGAATGCAAGTTGACAATCTACTCCTGCCTAGAATTGACATGAAGGTGGAGAGATATTGTTTCCCTGCAATGTCCCTACTCTGAGTGGCAATTTCCTATAGTCAAAAGGTTTGTAAGCCCAATACCAGATCTATTAAATTATAGATTGTTGGTAGGGGAACATCTGAGGTAAAGTCTAAAATTAAGCTATTAGGCTTAGGACTTTAGATCAACAACAATAAGTTACCATCAGTTAAGTCTTAGTAATAGTGTGGAGAGAATTAGGTTAAGGGATTGTGAAGTTAGCATACATAGTTATTATGTGTGTCTCAGTTGGTTAATGTTAAAAAAAAATTCATTTGTGGACTATATTGTAAATGCTTTAAAAGAAGTATCACCTGACCAAAAATTGGAATTGTCTTATGTAATATGAATTGTGTTAAAAATTAAAATTAAAAAAAGATAAGAATATCACTAAATAGAAAATTTGACTTCTCAATATGAGAGTCAAGAGCAACCTGGAAACGTAATCAGGAAAGAGAAGCCATAAGGAACTCATTAAAGTTGAACTTTTTACATTCCTTCATGGAAAGATGATATTTGGAACTCATGAGACATTTTTAAGTATATGGGTAGTTAAAGGGAATATGTATACATATGTAGGTGTGCATGAATATGTATATATGTGTATATTTTATATGTGTATCTATACATTTAGGTATGTATATGGGCATATGTATACATACACGCACACACCCCAACACAGACTGAGGACACAGGGTAAACTGAATATGGAAGAAGAATACCTAAAAAATAAAATTTACTGTTGAGTGGAGGAATGTACTAGGAGTAAGACAAAGGGAGAGGGAGAATGTAGCAAATCATCTCACATAAAAGAGGCAAGAAAAGACCTATTAAAATGGAGAAGAAAAGGAAGGAGATGAAAGGGTGTAAGTGAGCCGTAGTCTCATGAAATGTAGCTTAAGGAAGGAATAACTCGCCCTCAATTGGGTATGGAAATCTATTTTACTCTGCAGGAAGGGAGCGGGGAAAGGAATAGGAGAGGGAAGACTAATTGGGGAGAGGGATAATCAAAAGCAAACACTATTTTGGGGGGACAGATCAAGCAAAAACATGGAATAAATGGAGGGCAGATTATGACAGAAGAAACTCTGGTTAGTCTTTTGGAACATAACTGTTATGGAAGTGTTTTGCATGGCTACATATATATGATCTATATCAATTTGCTTGCTTTCTCATTGAGGGTGGGTGGGGATGGAGGAAGGGAGAGAATATGGAGCTCAAAGCTTTGAAAGAAATGTTAAAAAATTATGTTTGCATGCACCTGGGAAATAAGATCGCAGGTAATGGGGTATAGAAATCTAATTTGCCCTACAGGAAAACAGAGTGGAGAAGGGTGGAAGAAGAGGGGGTGATAGGAGGACAGACTAGGGAAGGGGGTAAATGGGGTGCATGCTGTCCTGGGGAGGGGGTAGGGAGAGGTAGGTAGAAATTAGAATTCAAATTATTATGTAAGTGATTACTGAAAACTGAAAAATAAACAAATTATATATTAAACTTAAACTAAAAAAAAATGAAAGCTGAAAAAAATGAGGAAAAAAGCCACATGTAAGAAAAATATTTACTGCAGCTCTTTTTATGGTGGTCACAAATTGCAAATTGAGGGGTTTGTTCTCTCTTTTTGTTTGTTTTGGCTTTGTTTCTTCTTAATCGTAGTTCCTTCCATTAGTTCTAATTTTTCTTTACAATACTACTCATATAAAAATATATTTAATATGAATATATGAGATTGCAGAGTGTCTTGGGAGAAAGAGGAGTAGAAAATTTAAAACTCAAAAGTTTATGGAAGTCATCATCAGTGCCAGTGCTCCTACCATGTTGAACCCTGATGAGGTCATTTTTTTATGATATTGGCACTTTCTACCCATGAACAATGAATACTTCTCCAATTATTTAAATTTGATTTTATTTGTAAATAAAGGTTTTTTATTTGGTTTACATAGTCCCTGTTTTAGTAAGTAAGATAGCTAAGTTTAGATAGTAAGATATTCCCCATTTAAAATAACTCTAGACAGTATAAAACTCCAGTATAAAAAACCTGCCAGAAAAAAATCCCCAAATTACATAGTTTTGATTTTGGCTCTTGAACTCCAAGGTATTATAAATGATCTAGAGTTTGAGGCATTTTTTTTCCCTTGTTTAAGGAGACTCTTGGAGAGAAAAATATTTCCTGTCCTATTCTGTCACCTTGCCGGAATCCCCTCCCATTTTTTTTGCATGACATTTTGAGTGAAGATGTCAGACACATTGACATAGGAGGAATATAGCATCAAGGTCAGACACCAGATGGATGATAAATAATTTAACTTGAAAAGGTGACACACAAAGACCAAAGGGAATGAAGAGTTGATGCAGGAAGATGGATTGTCCACTAAATGAAGCTTCTGAGGCTGAGATGTACCAGAATATGAATCCATTATCTGCCACTTTTGAAAATTTAGGCTTGACAATGAACACCAAGAAAAGAGACAAAATAGTCATTACCTAGGGACAGCAGGTTCTGGACATACATATCATTTAGAGCTAAAAGAGAGACTCTAGAATTCATCTAGTCCAACCCTCATCAACTTAGAAGAGGAAACTGAAGCCCAGAGAAGGAATCTGCCTAACACTCATATAACCTTTATAACTGACCCCAACCCCTTTTGATAAAAATCAATACTCATTTCTCGGAAAAAATGGATTTTATCTAAACTAGAAAGAAAGCCTTTACCTAAAACCATCAACAAGCAGTACCTCTAATGGTGTTAACCTAGAAGTCTTCTCACTAAGATCTAATGTTCAAGGATAGCCACCATCATCAATAATATTCAATATTATATTGGAAATCCCAGAACAGCAATAAGAGAAGAAAAAGAAACAGAAGAAGTCAGACTAGGGAAGGAGGTAAGAAAAATATCTCTTTTGTGGATGATGTGATGCGATCCATGGAAAATCCCCAAAATAGAACTAAAAAGTTAGTTGAAATAATAATTTTAGCAAAGTAGCAGGATATGTGATCTCACTTAAATCAACAGTATTCCTATACATCTCCAACAAATCTTTGTTAAAAAAGATAGTAAAAGATATCCCACTTAAAATAGCTGTGGACAGTATAAAATTCCTACGGGTACACCTGCCAGAATAAATGCTAAAAATACATTAATATACATATAAAATAATTCATATAAATAAAATTAGATTAAAATAATGAGTGATAGTAAGTCTTCATGGGTTGGCATGGCAAATATAATAATAATGCCAATTTATGGGAGCTAATTTATATCTTCAAGGTTATCCCAATTAAATGATCAAAACCTTATTTTATTGAGTTAGAAAAAAATCATTACAAAATTAATTTGAAAGAACAGAAAGTCCAGAATATGAATGGAACGAATAAAAATGTAATGCAAAAGGGTGAAGTTTCAGCAGAACTTGATCTTAAAAACTGTATTATGATACAGTAATGGTCAAAACTATCTGGTACTGGCTAAGAACTAGAAAGGTAGATCTATAGAATAGAGTAGATGTACAATTTATAGCAGCAAATAAAAAAAGCTTGCATTTTACAAATGTAAAAACTTAGGATTTTGGGATAGGAATTCATTATCTGGTTAAAATTGTTGGGAAAACCAGAAGGAAATATGGCAGAAATCATGCACAGATCAACATGTTTCATTATTTATCAAGATATGGTCAAAATGGATACAGGAGACATATCCAAAGAGAGATTCTAAAACATGTCACTTATTAGACTTATGGAGAGGAGAACAGTTTATGGGTAGACAAGTGATAGAAAGAGAGTGAGGTGTGAAAAAGATAATTTTGATTAGGTTACATTAAAAATGTTTTGTACAAGTAAAAGCAAAGTAATGAAGATCAGAAGGAAAGCAGAGAATTGATAGGATATCACAGGAGATTGGAATTCAATTCATTCAGTAGGACCTGGGTGTCAGTATTTTGGGGTTGCAAACACCCCAAACCTCACATTTCATTCCCTGACCTCATCATATATTGTTGAGAAATACGTCTACTGATCAGTTCCCATTCAGCAGACACATAAGTCTCCTTGCTTTAGTCTCTCAGGCCTCCTGTTCAGGTCTGCTTTGTTTTTCTCATCTTTATGATAGACTTCATCCAGAGGTGACAGGACTGGTAAAGTGTTGTCCTTCTATGGTTCTGGGTCCAAGGGAAAGGCCAAGGCTTGGGGAGCCTGGCATGTCTGTGTGGCTCTTGCTTGGCTCTCTGTGGATGCTGCAGAATCTTCTTTTCCTAGCTTATCCCTTCCCGTGTTTGTCAGGATGGTTTTTGCTGAGTCTGACAGCAAGACTGGGATCCTGCTGGTCTGGTTTCCCCCAAGAAGTGGAACACGTTTTATCAGACGTTTATTTTTATTCATTGCCGTTTTAAAATCTTTAAACGTGTTTGGTGTCAACAAGAGACTCAGGGTTTTGTTTTCTGACCCCTCCCCCACGGGTGTTGGGTTATTTTTAACTTTCCCTCAAAGTCCTGAGTCTGGTTTCTCTTTCTCGCCTCCTCTCACGTTAAAGTGAGTCCTAGACTCAGATTTTGGCTCCTTCATCCCTTTTTAGTTTTCACTCTAAGTATTTAACCTTCCTCTTCCTCTTCCCCTCAGTTCCCTGTCACGTGCAATCCCTGTTTTAAATTCTCATTTCCGGGGCCTTTCCCTCCAAGTCTTTTCCCGACTTCTCTTTCTTAAGTCTTTCTGACCACCCCGCCTCTGCCTCTCGCATTCCTGACACTTGCCCCAAGTTAATCTTTCTGGATTCTAGGGCTTTCTGGAGGCGGGAATCGTTTACACGTGACTCTTTCCGCTTCCGGCTCGTAAAGAGCGTCTGCTGTTCCCTAGGAGACCACGTCCCGCAGAGGATTCTGGGAAGATGGCGGCGTAAGTCGGCTCGCTGCCAGCTCTCCAGATTTTCCTCCGCCCCAGAGATCAAAGAGCAGGTTCGGGCGGATCCGGAGCCGGGACCAGGTGAGACTCGGGCCCAGCGCGGGGAGCCCCGAAGGGAAATCCCGCGAGATTTCGTCCTCTAGGCCGGGGCCCCTTTAACAGCAGCGGCGAGGCCTGGGGTCGAGCGGCGGCCTCGGCCCCGCCACGGGCACTTGTACCGGGAGAGCGAGGGGAGCGCGGGGTGTGAGCCCGGGAAGGCCCCGGGGACCAGGAACGGGAGACCCGGATGTGGGGGGAGGGGCAGACCCGGCGGTGCGGGGGGGCAGGCTGTCCGGGGCACCTTAGTCACCTAAGGCAGGGTCCGAGGTCGCGGGGCATCATGGGAAGGCGTGAGAGGCAGGAAGGGCCCGCGCAGGGATCGGGGGCTGCTCGGTGCCCGGAGCCCGGGCCGGGATTCCGCGAGGACAGGCCGGAGTCTGCCCGCGGCCTCGGACGTGCCCGCCTCCTTCACGGCCCGAGGAAGCCTCGAGGACGTCGGATCCCGACCTGGATCCGCGGCCGAAGCCCCCGCGCGTGGGGGTCTCTCGGTCCGGGGGGGTCTCTCGGTCCGTGGGGGTCTCTCGGTCCCGGGGGGTCACTAGGGGAGTCCACGGTCCGTGCGTGGGACGGGAGTCCGGTCCTGTGGGGTCCGTGGGATCCCGCTTTATGGAAGGAGAATTCGGGGAGAAATGGCCGGAGCCGCCGGGTCAGGGTCGGTCCGAGCGCACGGACCGGACCGGGCTCCGCAGGGACTGGGCCTGCGGGGAGACCCCGGAGGAGAGGAGGGGGGATGGCCGCGGGTTCTGACGGTCCGGCGCCGGTTGGAGGGAGAGTCGTGTCCGGAAGGGACGCGGTGGTTCCGGGGTGTTGGGCATCCTGGAGGCGTCTCTGCTCGTGTTGTAAAAGAGGAAAAGTGAGGCCAGGAGGGTCAGGTGACGTGTCCAGGGTCTCACGGCTGGTGTCTGAGGCGGAATTTGAACCTAGGTCTTCCTGACTCCAGACCAGGCGTGTTCGGTGCTTAATGGATGTTGATCGATTGTCCTGATCAGCCTTATGGGCTGAAGGCAGCTTGGAGGTGGGTGAAATCTGTGAGGTTCCTTCTTCATCTGAGAGCCCAGGAGCCTTGGTGCCGTGAGCCCCTTCTGCCCCAGCTCAGCTTTACTTCTCAGTACCCAGTGGGCAGGGACTGGGGTCCCCAGAGCCAGGGAATTGTTGGCCACCTCCTAAATGACTGAGGACCTGGAACTCGGTTCTCAATTCCTCTTACCTCTCCCAGTGAATGAATGAATGAATGAATGAAGTGGAAAAGTCAGTTATCCAGCTCTTCATTAATATATGCCAGGATCTGCAGTAAGTGCTATAGACCAGAAGGAAGATCTGTCCCCATTAGCTCACCTAATTACAGATGCTGGCCTTTAGAAAGCCTTTCCTAAAATCCAGGTATTTTTGATTATTGAGTCCCTCACCAAAGAAGGAATGGGATTGTGGAGATTGGGTTATCACCCCTTCTCCCACCTCTGACCTTCCTCCATTCTTTTTATTAGCATTTATTACTCCCTCACCCTTTCCTATCAAGTTATGGATTCTGGAACTCCATGTTCCCCTTTCTTTTTCTGGGCCTTTCTTCCTCCTCCCTCTCACCATTCCCCTTCTTCTTACATCCCACCCTTCTACCTCTTGGTGGATGGACCATCATGGTGATGTCATCTCAGTCCCCTTGGAGAAGGAAGGACAACCACCAACCAGCTAGGCTGAACCAGAAGGGGTTGAGACTACTCCTGACCACTGAGACTGCCCCAGGTCTTTAGGCTGCCCCCAACATTCACCCAAGTTTTTTCTAGTCCTCAAAGCCCAGATTCCCTCTGTTGTCTTTGTTTTCTTCTGTGAGAAGCCAAGAGCCCCTCCCTTTTCCTTCTAGTTTTGTTGGGGGATCTGATGGGATAATGAATTTCAAAAATTCTAGAAATGCTAATGTTTCTCTGAAAAATTTTCCCAGACCTAGTTTCCCCCCACACCCCAATCTCTGAGTTTTTCCCTTTGTGTGGGGTTAATAGCCAAGTCAATCTATTTCTCCATCAGTAGTCCCCCTCTCAGACAATTCCTGGACAAACCAAACCAAAAGCCCTCCTTGCCCTTGGGGAGTTTACACTCTATTGGATTGATGTGCAAGTTGTCACATAATTTATGAATGTTAGGGAGATCTTTGGGGGTCCAGTGTTTTGTCTAGTGGGAGATGATTCAAAATCTCTGAAAATCAGAGCTAGCCTGGATCTTGGAAATATTCCAGGCCATTAATCTCCCCTCATTAACTTGCTGAAGGTGTCCCTTCCAGCCTGGGTCTGACACCAGGCTTGGACTCAGGTCTTCTGATTTTGAGTCTGGCTCTTTATTCATAACCTGTAAATGATTCTTTAGATCAAGTTTCTCCAAGAGAGGAGACAGATGGAAGGTCATCAATGAGAGGAGGGTACTAGCAGCTGGGGAGGGAAGAAGAAAACCAGGGTAGGCCTGCAGAAGGGCAGATTTGAGTGCTATCATGAAAGATCCTTAGGACCATGGGAGAAGGGACGAGCCCTCCAGGCTGGAGGGAGTAGAGCTTGGGGATAGTTTTCTGTTTGTCTGAGATTGGGGAAGGGGCAGAAAGGTCAATGAATGGAGCCTGTGCTTGGAAGGGATATAATCTAAGAAGAATGCAGAGGTCTGCAGCTCACTTGGATTCTGTCTTATGGCCTCATTATCTAAGGAGTGGAATGATGGGGTTGGATTAGATGACATAAGGTGCCATTTACACAGCTCATAGTGTAAGAAGGGATATTGTGGTATCTTGTTTTCTTCCTAGAAACGTTCTTGAGAAAGAGTAAACTCCTGGGCTGCTGAGAGCTTGTGATAAGGTAAACATGGGTAACCTGCTTTGCAACAATGATGGTCAAGCATATCCTGGCTTCAGTGGGGGTCATAAACAGCCCAAACCCTAGAGGTCCTGCCTAGGTCACAAGTATCCTCACCACCATGCCTTCCCACAGCATAAGGAGGGAATGCAGGGAAATAAAGAGGGAGGAATTTAAACTAACCCTAACTCTGAAGTAAGACCACAACTGTCACCTCACTCCTGCTTGTGTATTAGCATTCCTAGTGACCTCACACCCACTGCCTCCTGAGAAGTTGAAAAAATACAGGTCTTCCTCTGAGCTGTCTCTGACTTCTTCCACTGACAGTGGGTCTCTCCCATTGGTGTTTCAGAGGGCACTCTGGGAAGGGAAGCAGTGAGCTAAGTCCCTAACCTTGCCTGGGAGATCCTGTGATCCCTGAACCCTGTTTTCTCACAATTGGGTTTTTAAAAATGTTGTTTCTGGGACAAAGAACAAATTAGTACCGAGGAGTCTCTAACTACTCCAGTACCTTTGCCCAAGAAAACCCCAAATGGCTCAGGAAGAGTGGAACCTGACTGAAAATAACCGAACCTCAACTTCCTTTCAGCACTCAGTCCACTGAACTGCTAACTCCAAATATGAAATGCCCAGGTCTCCCCCACTTTGAAAATACCTTCCCTTAGCCTCATCCTTCAGCTAGCCTCGTTCCTCTTTTTCACACGTAACTTCTTAGACAAAGCTCTCTCTACTGGATGTTCTCTCCTTCTCCCACCCTCTGCTCCTTTCTCCAACACCTGCAAACGCTTCAGGAAGGTAAAAGCAATGGTGTCCTTATTTGTAAAGATGCTAGCCCAGGGGTGGTACTTTAAAACTAAAAAATAGTTTTCAGTTTTTGAAGTTATTCATAGTAGTTAGATTTTTACAAAACAATGTAGATTTTCAAGTATATCTAATTGAAGTTCCTTGAATGCAGCCTGATTTGATTACACCTAGGTGTAGCCCCTTCATTGTCTTTTTCTGACTTCTCTGTAGCAATTATTATTGTCACCCATCCTTACCTGTTGGATAAACACGTCCTTGAAGATTCCTGTCCTGGTTCTCCTGCTACCTGTGGGACTGATACCGAAGGGATCCATAAGTCTTCAGTAAGTCTTTCCTCTGATGTGACCTGGTGTCCTTTAGTACCTGCCCCTTTCTTCCCTTCCCATGTCGGTAACTTTCCCTCAATCCTGTGTCTGCTTTGTTGTAGCTGACTGTCAGTATTCTGCATGATGTGAACTGACTGCGTGGAACAGTGGGTTGTGCCGGACCTCAGTCAGGTAGACCTGCATTCAAACCCTGCCTCAGATATCTATCAGCTGTATCAGGTCACTCAATCTCTTAGCCTCACTTTCCTCATCTGTATGTTTGAGACACTGCACTGGGGAGCAGAGGAGAAAGAGTGTCTTGTCTTAGGCACATTGAAGTTAGTGTTGGGTTATTCCTCAGCCTAGAGGTCCTAAGAACCTCCTAGACAGAAATAAAAATAATAGTAACTCACCTTTTTATCGCACCCATGTGACAGGAACTGCCAAGCACTTGACCAATGGAATCTGTAGAGCAGCCTTTGAGGGGAGGTGCCATTGTTCTCCCCACTTTATAATTGAGGAAAGTGAGACAAACAGGCCTAGTGACTTGCCAACCATCACACAGTGCCTGAGGTCAAATGTGAACCCTTGGTTCTTCCTGACTCCAGGCCCAGGCCTCTCTCCCCTGTTCCAACTAGCTGGAATTCCTCCCAGAAGATAAAGTAGCTTCAGCCCCCTGGTAATTACCAAGTGGTTAGAACCCCAAAAGATGAAGGTGAAATAGAGGCATAGTTAGGGGTTCTCCCAGCCTCAGTCCATTTGGGGAGGCTCAGCAGCCACTTTCGTCATTGGGGTGATTGGGTAATAGAGACAGGAAATCAGGTGATTTGGTCTCAGAACTTGCACAGTTTGTTTCAATGGGGATATTTTCTCTTGTCCAGAATGTCTGATGTGACCAAGAGAGGTAGATCTCTAGTTATTCTGTCAAAATATCTTGGTGGGGACTGCCCAGTTATTGGAGGTCTCCTTCAAGATAGAATCAGTGAGGTCATGTTTTTTAAAAAAAAAGCACAACTGAGGGTCTATCTCTGTTTTCATAACCCTATAAGGAAGCTCAGTTTTTTTGACATCTGTGGTAACTTTCTGGAGAGAAGCTGTGTCCCCCAGATTCAATTTGCTTCTTCCACATTAGCAACCTAGATGCCCTCCCTGATTCTTTCCTCTGTCTTGGCTCCCTTTCCCCATAGAGCATTAGTTTTCAGATCTTGATTATCCTTTTAATTTGTCTGAATCTGAATGTGGTATATTGTTATCTTCATGTATTATAGTTTTACTGTTTATTTTTGCCTTTCATTTTTTTTCTATCGAGAACTATCTGTCTCTCTTCCTTCCACTATTTTGCTGAACCACTTTGGAATACTGGCTACAGAAAGAATTCTCTGTAATTGGGCCAAGTGAACAAAACTGCCCATGTGAGACTCCTCCACTCAAAAGACCTGACTATGAACTGGACTGGATTGACTTAACTAACTTAATGGGCACTGGGAGGAAAAAAATCTACTCTGAAGGTGACAGATTTATATATGCCTAAAGTTCAGTCCTCCCCAAATCACTTCCTCCTAGTAAATTCTAGCACCTCCCATAATATCAGCATGCGATTAAAGAAGCATCTCTTTGTTCTTTAAGAGCCTACAGAACTGGGCCCCAGCTACCTCTCCAAGTTGGTTACACACAGCTCTTCCTCACACAGCATTGAGCAGCCAAATTGACCTTTTGGCTTCTCCTCCTTGATGATGCTCCATCCCCAGTGTTGTCTTTATCCTGGTGGTTCCCAGAGTTTGAGTGTATTCCTCTCTTAAAATCCCTGAGTTCCCTGGAAAAGCTCTAAAAAAGCTTTTAATTCTCAACTGAGCAGTCAGTTTTACCACCAAGCCAAGTAGGTTCATGTGTAAATATGTGAACATGTAAATCAGTAAGTAGGTAGGTATACTCCTTTTGGCTTTATTTTTCATCCCCAACCTTTCCCTTTCCTCTCCAGTTGAGGAAATGAGACCCTAGGTGCTCTCCCCCTCTGCTCCAGGCCCTGAAGGATGAGTGTCAGTCTGTGCCCCAAGACCTCACTACCCAGTCCAGCACAGTTTTCTACCACAAAGCCCCTCCCTCCCCACCACTCCCCATTGACAGATAAGGTCCCTGAGTGTGGGGATTGGCTTTACTTCTGTGAAAAACAAAAACAAAAAGGACCTGAAAGATCATTAAGGATTCTGTGCTGGGATAATGTGCTCCCCTCACACCAACAGCAATCCCAGGACAGTCCTTTTTGGGTCACCTTCCTAATTT
The DNA here is from genome assembly GCF_028372415.1 of Notamacropus eugenii. Classification (NCBI taxonomy): domain Eukaryota; kingdom Metazoa; phylum Chordata; class Mammalia; order Diprotodontia; family Macropodidae; genus Notamacropus; species Notamacropus eugenii. The sequence continues at coordinate 20,284,868 of NC_092876.1, forward strand.
CCCACCATCCTTTTGCCCCAGGAGCAGCATGTCTTGCTTCCTACACCTCTCCTTTACTATTAGAATTCAGGTTTTGAGGAAGGGAAGAGAAAGGGTTGGGCCTTCCAGGGCATGGAATCAAATTATTAAATCAGGTCACAGCCAAACCCCTAGATTTAGAGGGAGTTGGGAAGGTTTAGTATGTATCAGTGTATATCTATCAGTAGATAAACTTTATAAAGTGAGTTGTAACAGGAGTTGGGATATAGGGGTCCTGATATCCTGGCCGTAGCTCCCCATTAGGATCCACCTATATTCCTATGAGAGGAAATTTCTTGGTAGATGAAAATAAGATAGATGGAAAGGCTCCCTCCGTGTTAATATTGGAATATGGAAGATCAGTAATGGAGATGGGCCAAGGTGGCAAATGTCTCCAGTTTGGAGGAGAGATCAGTGCAAGTGGACAGGTCTGTGCCCAGGCTGTAGAGAAAAAGGTGTGTGAGAGGGGAGGGAATCAGGAAAAGGGAATGGCTGAGATAAGTAGGAGGGATTTAGCCTCGGCATATCCATGTAGGGGAGTTAAGTGTAGTCTGGGGAGAGCTAGAAAACCAGGAGGTTCTTCTAATGAGGTCTGGAGTCACAGAGAAGGGGGAGGGAAGGATGCGGAATGGAGAGGGGAGCTCAAATATGAGTCACCAAGTGAGGGGGGGTTGGTGGAATTTTCAACCTGAGGTGACATTTGGAACCCTGGGAGGAGGGCAGGGAAGAAGAGAGGTCATTTTAGAAGATGGGCAGCAGGGCTAGGCAGGACTCTTGGAATTAGACCAGAGCAAGTTGGCTGGGAACAAGTAGGTGGTAAGATCTCTGCCTTCTTTGGAGCTAGGATCTCTGTCCTCTTCCTCTGTAGCTAAGGTCTCTATGCATTCTTCAGAACAGAGAACGCTTCATGTTTTCTGGAGCTGAGGTCTCTCTGACCTCTTCCCTTGAAATGGAGATGTCTCTGCCCTATTCCCTTGGTGGTGAAATCTCTTTGCCTTTTATTTTGGAAAAGAACTTCCTGATACCGTCCTCCTGAGGTGAAGTCTCTCACCTGAGGTCAGCTCAGGGCCTTTTTAAGCATTCTGGGAGCTTCCCCAGCATTCTTGGCAAGTCAGCATCCACCCTGGGAGGAAAAGGCAAAGTCAAGGTCTCTCCCACTCTGAGGTTCTTCTTTCTCCCCAGGTTACCTTGCAGAGGACCACAGCCTATTCCTAGGCCAGAGACTAAGGAGAATGATTCGTACAGCCCAGAAACCCTCATCCTATATGAGTGCAGTCCTTCCATAGACCTGACCAGCATCAGCAAGGTGGAATCCAAGAGAGCCAAGGAAACTTTATCTCCTTTTACAGAAGTGGAAACTGAGGCAGCCATAATGAAATAATTGGTCAGGGTTGCCCAGCTAGTCAGTGTCTGATGCCCTCATGGACCCCAGGTTTTCCTGGTTCCATCCAAGTTCCCCTTCCAGGATTCAGATGAAGGCCTTGTGATCTTGAATCCCATTCTGCTGGTGCCCCAGGAGCTGGCCCACAGTGAGTGTGAATGAAATCTCCACCCCTCAGGTGGCGTGGAGGGCAAGTGAGCAGAAAGGTCCAAGCAGAAGACTAAGGTGTTAATAGGATTGTACTGAGCCAGTGTCTAACCTGAGAATGACAAAGTGTTATTAGTCAGATAGCCAAGTAATTACTTTCTTTATGAGGCACAGATTGGGAGATCATAATTCCTTCTCAAAGGGCAGGGCCAAGGAGGGAAGGAATCTAGGGATCTGGAAGATTCAGGGTAGGTTGACAGGAAGCAGAAACCCTTGGAGCTGAAATCTTTCTGCCTTCTTCTCTTGGACTTGAGATTTCTTTATCTTATTTCTTGGAATCAAAGTCTCTCTGCCATCTTCCCTCAATGGTGAGATGTCTCTTGTCTTCTGGGAGTCAGCCCTGCACATGCAGGTGCCACTTAGGACTAAGCAAGGCCCCCTCTCCACATCCCAGTTCTGCTGGCTTCCCTTTCCTTTGGGCTTCTTTTTCTCTGCTGACCTCTTGGTGACTGTCCTCCAGGCTTGCCAGGACAGGGCTTCCCTCCATGGCCTAGCTCTGGGGGTTGCCCCAGCTACTTCTGCAGGCTCCCTGTCATGTCTCAAAAGTACTGTGTAAGTGAAGTCCATACACAGACCTGACCAGCGTTAGCAAACCTGGAATCCATGAGAGCCAAGGAGGCTTTAACCTGTTAGAGGTGACTTGTCTTTTGCACTCCTGTCAGCAGAGAAGAAATTCTCCTTGTGGTTCTGCTCATGTCCTGCCTCAGGCCACACAGACCTCTCCAGTCTCTGTGAATCCCTCTGATTGCCCATTTTTTAAACATTTAGAAAGTGGCTCCTCTGTGCCAAGCATTGTGCTAAAGTATTGGTTGTGCAAAGAAAGTATAAAAAATTAACAGTCCCCATTCTCCACAAACTCATCCTAATTGGAAGAAAACATGTCAGCATCTGTGTTCAGACAAGCTCTCTAGGGCATGGATGGGAGGCACTATGAGAGAGAAGGGACCAGAAATAGTTTTTTTTCAGAAGGGGAGATGTTATTTGAAATGTGAAGGAAGCCAGGAGACCCAAGTGATGGGGGAGGACATTCCAAGCATGAGAGACAGCCATTGGGAAGGCACAGGGTCAGGGAATGGAGGGTCTTGGTCAAGGACCAGCCAGGAGACCAGTGTCCCTGGGTCAGAGAGAAGAGGACCAAGGTGTAAGAAGGCTGGAAAGGGTTGAGGGGCTGATTACATGGTGTCTGTTATGTGCCAGAAGCCATATCAATATTATCTCATTTTATCCTTTTGTGAGAATTGTCAGGGTCCTTGCTAGGGACAGGCAGAATATGGGAGTGCATGTTACACACAGATAGTGCACTCTGTTTATTTATCCACTCAAGTATGTGACACACTCCCTGATGGACATGTGTGTCTCCCAGTTCCACCAAGGACATAGAGACCAGTTCTTTTCCCAAGGTACATGACCCAACCTGTGGGTAAGATTCCCTGAGGTCTCGTAGGCAAGCTTATGTTTTGAGTCTCTTTAGGTTAGGAGACAATAGAGAGGAAAAGAACATTTTTAGGAAAAGAAAGTGTGGATTTAGAGTTAAAGTTAGGAAGGTCTGTCACAAGGGTCTTTAGCATAGCTACATATACCAGTCCAAAAAAAAGGGTAGCTGCTTGATTAGTCAGGAAAGTAATCAACATGGGCTAAGCCCTTTGTGCCTTCTTAGACAGAATAACAGGACAGGAAGTGAGTCCTGAGTTTTCTCAAAGAGATTGGGGGAAGGAAGGTAGTGAAGGGGCCATTGGCCTACCTCAGGACATCCAGTATAGTATCCAGTGCGGAGGCAGCTAGGTGGTGCAGTGGATAAAGCACCAGTGCAGGAGTCAGGAGGACCTGAGTTCAAATCTCACCTCAGACACTTGACACTTAATAGCTGTGTGACCTTGGGCAAGTCACTTAATCCCAATTGCCTCATTCTGGGTCATCTCCAGTCATCCTGATGAATATCTAGTCACTGCATTCAGATGACTCTGGAGGAGAAGTGAGGCTGGTGACCTGCACAGCCCTCCCTCACTCAAAACAAAGTCAAGTGCAAGTCATGTCATTATTTCTCTGATAGCATGGTCTTCCTTGGCAACGAAGGATGAACACACAATGGAGTCAGTTACAGTTTCTCCAAAATTCGTTTTTAAAAACCATTACCCACTTTCTGTGTGAAAGCGTCAGTGGTCAGATTTGGGGGTTATTAATGCTAAAGGTGTGAGTGTGCTTTCAAGAGGTAAAGAGGAAAAGGGATTGGGGGGGGAGGGATGGGGCGACCAGAGAGCAGCAGTCACTGGATACAGATTGGACTGATTGAGGTGAACTCTCTCCAATCAGGTGATAGGGCCTCTGGGGGAGGACTCTAGGGGGCTGAATGTCAAAGACCACTTCTTGGTCTCTGAAACCTAGTCAGTTAGATGACAGGTAGGCCATCTGATCTCCTAGCTCAGACCTTCCTGGGAACTGCAAGCCCAGCACAAGATTTTTAGGAGACATCTTTATGTCAAGAAAGAGGGTTGCTTCTGCTAGCCAGAGAGTCTGTCAGAAGGAGGAGTCCAAGGCAGAATTTGTCTAGAAATGTGGGCCATATGAAAAACAGAACAAGCCCTTTCTGAGGGGGTCCACCACTCTCCTTCTTCCTCACCCTTGAGTCCCCTGGATCATCTTCTTCCTCCATTCACACTCATAGCTCGAAATTCAGGTGCAAGCCTTCCCTGTTCCCATTCCTGGTCTCCATCATCTGCATTACCATGACCATGGCAGTGACTCCTCTTCCTTGACCCTGTCCTAGTGCACCCACTTCCTCTCCAAGGCTCACCTTGTGCCTGGGCCAAAATGTAAAACACTGGTTCCTCATTAGGAGTCCTGTTCCCTCACTTGTCCATCAGCTCCCATTCTCCCTACTTTACTCTATTTTGGAAATGAATCCCTTATGCTTCTGAGAAAAAAGACTGCCACATTAAAATTCTGGCGGTAGACTAATCCAGAGAAGTGTGTCATGTACTTTGGGGTCCTGCCTGAAAATGGAACTGAGTGTATCCTAAACTAAATTAAGATGTGGTCTCCTCTGAAGTCACATGGATACTTGCAATGTTTTATCCTCTGTCAGTGATTCATAACTTCACAAAACATACTCAACATTTGATATAAGGGCCATATGTTCAGCAATTATACAGGTAAGAGTGAAGAACATCATTACATTAAAATGTCACTGTCCTGGTATCTGAATGCAATCCGTCGAGAGCAGGGGTGGGGAACTGCAGCATTCAGGATCCATAAGTGCAGCTTGTCGACTAAATCCCATCTTACAGGACCAGTTTGTCAGATGTGGAAACTGAAGCATCAATGCTAAGTTTGCAGAGGGCCCTTTCAGGAAAGGAAGGATGAAAGCTAAGTTAGGTAAATGGGTAAGGAGTAAGTAGAGGGCAGCAAGGTGGCGCAGTGTATAGAACCCTGGCTTGGAATCAGGAAGACTCATGTCATGAGTTCTGATCTGAACTCATCCACTTACTAGCTGTGAGATGCTGAGTCACAGCTCACTTCATTGTGTTTGCCTCAGTTCGTTATTTTTATCATGACATTTCATGAGTCATGAAATGACAAACCTTTCCTGTATCCTGGCTCAGGAAACCTCAACTGGGATCTAGCAAAGTCAGACACAACTGAAACAAGTGAATAATGCCAGGCCATGTGATAAGGCCTGGGGATTCAAGCAGAAATGAAGAAAGATTGTCCTCCCCCCGCATAGAGATTCCACTTTGAATGGAAAGACAGCACACCAAAGGAAGAGATTTTGGGCACGACACTGGGACAGGGTGGCAAAGTCAGTGAGAAGTGCCAGTGTAGTGCACCACGGTGCACATGTGCAAATCTGGACGTATTTGGGCTGATCCTCTTCTTATGTAGGTGTTTGGAGGATGTGAGCTTACCCCATGGTGGGGAAGAGAGAATGTGGGAGGACGGGAAAGGAAAGAGATGTTCATGACCTTCTGATGAGAACATTAGGGATTCCAGAGATGAGTTATCAATGAAGAAAAGCATGTCCTTCCTGTAGTGATTGTTCCCATTATGAACGAATAGTGAAGAGTCTTGACTCAGAACATCTAATAAGAAGAATTGTAAACTCTTGGGAATCTACAGAAATCAGGGAGAGAATCAAAGATTCTTTAATTACTCAGAAATTCCATAACAGATATAAAGGAATCCATATGTGACATATATGAATACAAGATAGATGTTTTAAACAAAATCAAAATGACAGAAAGATGAAGAGATTTTTATCTCCAAGAAAGAGAATTACTCCACATTAACAGAACTTCTTAACCAGTGGATCATACCATTCTGCTAGAAATGAGAAGCATCAAATGCCAAGTGCCTTGGTTAAGCACATGCTTTGCATGTATCAGACAATATATGGGCCCTCCCAAGCATCAGAGGATTTGAAGAAGCAGTCACTTTTTTTGTACAATCTCCATCAGTCTGTTTCTTGACTCATTCTTTTGATTCCCTAAACAACCCAAGCCCGGTGGTCCAGAGTTGTAGCAGCATGATGAAATAATTTATTTTTCAAAAATTTCGAATGTCTTTCTTATACATTAGCTTAATCTCTAACCCTACTTGATAAAATTTTACATTTTTATTGAAGGAAAGAACCCTCCTTTCCCCATGTAGTAATTCTTATTTCTCCATAATTAAATATTAAAATGAATGAATGTATTTATTCCATGAACAGTTGAAAGCAATCATAAAGCAAAGAGAGAAGATGTTTAAGTATGACTCATCATACCCAGGGTCATCTCAACCCCTCGGTATAAGAGTAGAGAATTCTTCATCATTTGGCTGGAAACAGTCTCATACCACTCAGGTGAGGCCATATTGTGAGTAATCTCCCTTTAGAATTCTTTTCATACTTTTCTCTTCTTCATACTTTAATACAGTCTTTACCAAATTGACTTGATAATTTTTGTTCACTCCTGAGAGATCACTGTCACCTTGTTGTTTTTTTGCTCCCAGAATCCACAGTTCTCACCAACTTCTCACAAACTCTTCGTAAGAATATTCTTAATATGTCACTTAGGACAGAGGTAGAGTTACACATGACCTCACTATCTCCCATACAGATTCTTGTGCATCACTAACAGAGCACATATCTTGTCCATAATTCCATCAGGAGAAGCATTGTCTAGTAAAACATTTTACTAGCTTTGATTATTCCATCATGCTTCTCATTTCAAATATAAAATGCTTTTTTCCATATTCCATTGTGCTCTTAGTAACTGATTTCTTACGCTTGTAAAAGTTGTATGAGTATTAGGGAAATCCTTTCTCTGGGTTTCAGTTTCCTCTTTGAAGTGGATGAGAGTTGGACTAGAGGAATTCTGGAGTCTCTTTGAGCTCTAAATCATGTGACTTTTGATGGTTTAGGATTTGGTGACATTCAAGGATGTGGTTGTAGACTTCACTAAGGAAGAGTGGGGCCTCTTGGACCATTCTCAGAAAGAGCTGTACAAGGAGGTCATGCTGGAGAATGTCCAGAACCTGCTGTCCCTGGGTAAGGACCATTTCCTTTCTTTTCTTGATGTTAATTTTCAGGCCTAAATTTTCACAAGTGGCAGAGAATGGATGCATATTCTGGTGCATCTCAACCTCAGAAGCTTCATTGAATGCACACTCTTTTGTGTGTACCTACTCTCCATTGGTCTTGGCTTGTCACCTTTTCAGGTTAAATAATTCACCACCTGTCAGCTGTCAGACCTAAATACCAGATTCCTCCTCTGTGAAGATTTCTAACAGGTTCACTGAAATGTCATGCCAAAAAGAGTGGGAGGGGATTCTGGCAAGGTGACAGAGTAGGACAAGAAATCTTTGGCTCTCCAAGAATCTCCTTTAAGAAAGAAAACAGATTGCCCCAAACTCTAGACAGTATAAAATACCAGGGAGTTCATCTGCCAAAATAAATACAGAAACCAAACTGTTCTCCCATGGAGAATCACTCTAATCTGTTGATATTAAGCCTGATCACCATCTTGAGTTGAGGCTGTTGCTTTTGTTCAATGTGAATGGTTAGCTTGGAGTAAATAAGTCCTGGAGTCCAGCCCTCTGTGGTGTTCAGCTCCTCTGTCACTCTCACAGCCTGTCTGTCTCCACTTTGTACTGATAGAGTTTCTTGAATGCCAGTGTTTGGTCTCACATTGCACAAAATTTTGTTGCATTTCAGCTTGGTAATGACAAGGTCATGAGCCACATAAACCTCCAGTCAACATTGCTATTGCATATACATAAGATTATGTATCTTTTCCTGTATATATGTTTGATTTTTTGTTTTCTTCAGATTTAGAGAGCAGATTTGAAGAAAATGAGTTAAATAGACATCTTGGAATTTTTCTGGAAAAACATGTCCTGACCATAAGTGATGGTCCCTGGGACTTCAGGTTGACAGAATTCCATGACTCTAATATGAAGTTAGATAAAAGTCTCAAGAGTGACTGTCAGTTTGATGAAATTGGAAAGAGATTAAGACAGTCTTATATCCTAAATCACTGTAAGAATAAGACTTCAGGGAACGACTGTGTTCAGAGTGGCACTAGCAGGAGCAAACTTGGTGCCTATCGAAGCATCCACAGTGGAGAGAAACCTTTTGAATGTAATCACTGTGGAAAGGCTTTTAGATCAAGCTCCTGTCTTGTTGCTCATCAAAGAATCCACAATGGAGAGAAACCTTTTCAATGTGTTCAATGTGGAAAGAATTTCAAAGACAGGAGCAGTCTTCCTGCACATCAGAGACTCCATACTGGAGAGAAACCTTATGAATGTAATCACTGTGGAAAGGCTTACAAAGACAGGAGCGGTCTTGTTGCACACCAGAGAATCCACAGTGGAGAGAAACCTTATGAATGTCATCAGTGTGGAAAGGCCTTCGCTACCAGGAGTCAACTTGGAGCCCATCAGAGAATCCACACTGGAGAGAAACCTTTTGAATGCCATCAATGTGGAAAGGCTTTCACTACCAGGAGTCAACTTGGGGCCCATCAGAGAATCCACACTGGAGAGAAGCCATTTGAATGTCATCAATGTGGAAAGGCTTTCAGAGACAGGTACCATCTTGCTGACCATCAGAGAATCCACACTGGAGAGAAGCCTTATGAATGTAATCAGTGTGGAAAGACTTTCCTAAGAAAGCGGAATCTTGTTATGCATCAGAGAATGCATACTGGAGAGAAACGTTATGAATGTAATCAATGTGGAAAGACTTTAACCAGCAGGAGTACACTTGGGGCCCATCAGAGAATCCACACTGGAGAGAGACCTTATAGATGTAATCACTGTGGAAAGGCTTTTATAACAAGATCTCGCCTTGTTGTTCATCAGAGAATCCACAGTGAAGAGAAACCTTTTCAATGCAATCAGTGTGGAAGGACTTTCCAAGACAGGAGCAGTCTTGCTGGACATCAGAGAATCCATACTGGAGAGAAACCTTATGCATGTAATCATTGTGGAAAGGCTCTCACTACCCGGAGTAAACTTGGGATCCATCAGAGAATCCACACTGGAGAGAAACCTTATGGATGTAATCACTGTGGAAAGGCTTTCAAAGACAGGAGTGGTCTTGCTGCACATCAGAGAATCCACACTGGAGAGAAACCTTATGAATGTCACCAATGTGGAAAAGCTTACAGTGGCAGCTCTGGTCTTGTTGTCCATCAGAGAATCCATACTGGTGAGAAACCTTATGAATGTAATCAATGTGGAAAGGCTTTCACTACGAGGAGTCAACTTGGCACCCATCAGAGAATCCACACTGGAGAGAAACCTTATGAATGTAATCAGTGTGGAAAGGCTCTCACTACCAGGAGTAAACTTGCGGCCCATCAGAGAATCCACACTGGAGAGAAACCTTTTGAATGTCATCAGTGTGGAAAGGCTTACAGTGGCAGCTCCAGTCTTGTTGTCCATCAGCGAATCCATACTGGGGAGAAACCTTATGAGTGTAATCAATGTGGAAAGGCTTTCGCTACCAGGAGTCAACTTGGTGCCCATCAGAGAATCCACAGTGGAGAGAAACCTTATGGATGTAATCACTGTGGAAAAGCTTACAAAGACAGGAGCGGTCTTGCTGCACATCAGAGAAACCATACTGGAGAGAAAGCTTAAGAGTGTAATCAATGTGGAAAGACTTTTAGATACTCCTTCCTTCTTACTACTCACCATATAATATAATTCAGTGTAATCAGTGTGGAAAATCTTTCACATAGGACTACTGTCTTGCTTTCCATCAGAGTATTTACACTGGGGAGAAACCCCAGAATGTAATTATTCTGGAAAATGTTTCACACAGCAATCCACTATTGCTATATATCAAAAAAAATAGATACTGCAGAGAGAAATCTTATGAATGTATTAAATGTGGAATGCTTTCCCACTGCTCTCAGATTTAGCTGAACATCATAGATAGAATCCTCACTAGAGGTGAATCTCATGACTCTCATAATTGTGTCAAAGCTTTTAGTTACCACTCTTAACATATGTAACGAACTTCCACACTTCGGAGAAACCTTATGACTATAAGCAAGGTAGTGATGCCTTTAGGCAACAATCATGTCCTATTTCCCTTCTCAGAATTCTTATGAGATAGAAATCTGATCATCGTCATGAAGAAGGAAAGGAATTCAAATGGAGTTTAAAGGTTCTTGAGGATTAGAGAAAACATTCTGAGGAGCAGTTCCCTGTGGTCTCAACATCACTTCTTACTTTCTGTCAGAGGATTCATTGTGGAGAGAAGCTTCACCAATGTTCCCAGGGTCATGCTTTTTTCTGGAGGATGGTGGTCAGTAGACAACCTTGTTCCTACTGGAATGAAGGTGGGAAGGGCTTTCCCTAGAGGTTTTACTTGGCTGGAGAAATCATGCTGGAGACATAGCTTTCGATCTAATTAACAAGGGAAGGGCTCTTGCTGCAGCCCAGACTGCATTAGACCTCCCACCGCAAGAGACCTCATTAAACATCCCCAAATTCCATCCTATACATAAAATCCTATACATGTAATGTTTTTTTCTGAAATCATACTATTTGCCATCTCTCCTCAATATTTCTTGATGTTCATAAACTTCATTTCTTCAGCCATTCCTCCATTAAATGGTAATCACAGTGTTTCCTGTTCTTTGCAGGCAGAAAAATTCTTTTAAGTGTAGTGGTACCTGTTGGGCATCAGTTTCTGTAGGGGACATCAGCTTTCTTTTGGAGGTTAGGTGAATTCCAGTTCAGCCTGTGGTACTTCCTAGTTGTATATCACTGAGCAAGTCATGTCACCTAATGCTGCCTGAGTTTCCCCATCTGTAGAATGGGGATGATAAGGGCATCTACCTCCCAGAGTTGAGGTGAAGATTTAATGAAGCAGTGTTTGTTAAGTGTTTTGCAAACATTAAATCAGGATGGAAATACTACTTTTATGGCTATCATTCCTTGGATCCTTAGTTTCGTCATGTATGGCTCAGGCAAGAAAGAGAGAGGGAAACAGAAAGACATAGACACAGACATATAATGAAACCCTGAACTTACCCAATGGAAATTTGTTTACATTGCTTAATACCACAGAAGAAATCCATTTTCTTCACCCAGTTGCATTGGATGTTGTAAAACACTCTTTTATTTGAGACCTATTGACATTTTTTAAGGTAGTGAGCCATTTTTTTAAATTAATTTATTTGTTTTCAGTTTTCCACAATCACTTTCATAAGTCTTAGATTTTCTACCCCCTCCTGCTGCTAGATGACGTGCAATCTTACATGGGTTCTACACATATATTCTTATTAAACACATTTTCACATTAGTTATGTTGCATAGAAGAATTAAAATGAATGGGAGAAACCGAGATAAAAGCAAAATAGAACACTAGAGAAAATATTCTGCTTCATTCTGCAATTCAATTCCATAGTTCTTTCTCTGAATGTGGATGGCATCTTGCTTCGAGAGTTCATTGGTAATATTTCACATCCTTGCATTGCTGTGAGGGGCTGAGTCTACCAGAAAAAATCCCACACACATGATGCTTGTTACTGTATACAATTTTCTCCTGGTACTGTTCTTTTCACTCAGCATCAGTTCTTATAATTCCTTTCAGGCATCTCAGAAGTCTTCCTGTTCATCATTTCTCATAGTACAATAGCATTTCATTACATTCATATACCACAACTTGTTCAGCCATTGCCCAGTTGATGGACATCCCCTCAATTTCCAATTCTTGGCCCCCACAAGGAGAGCTGCTATAAATGTTTTTGTACATGTGGGGACCCTTTCCTATTTTTATGATCTCTTTGCAATACAGTCTTAGAAGCGATATTGTTGGGTCAAAGGGTATGCGTATTTTTGTAGCCCTTTGGGCATAGTTCCAAATTGCTCTCCAGAATGGTTGGATCACCTCATACCTGCACCAGCAATGAATTAGTGTTCCACCTCTCCCACATCTTCTCCAACATTTATTGTCTTCCTGCTTTGTCATGTTAGCCAATCCGATAGGTGTGATGTGGTTCCTCAGAGTTGTTTTCATTTTCACCTCTCTAATTAACAGTGATTTATATCATTTTTTCATATGACTATAGATAGCTTTAATTCCTTCCTCTGAAAACTACCTGTTCATATCCTTTGACCATTTATCAGTTGGGGATTGACTTGTATTCTTATAAGTTTGACTCAGTTCTGTATATATTTTAGAAATGGGGCCTTTATCACAGACTTTAATTGCAAAAATTCTTTCCCAGTTTTCTTGCTTCCCTCCTAATCTTGGTTGCATTGGCTTTGGGACACCTTTTCTAGCCACTTCCTCACACCAGGAGGTGAGCAGTGTCATCCTTAATAGGATGTTCAGACACCCAGGGGCCGCCCAAATCCCACTGTTGCTTCTAGTGACACAATAGCCCTAGGACCTGGGCCCGCTGTTTGCAGGATTGTGACTGCAGCTTCCATCCACACTGCTGCTTCCTCTGTCCTTGTCACCACAGCACTTTGAGACTGGTAAAATGGCAAGGGTGATGTCTTCTGATTTGTGGGTTAATTGGATTTAAGTGAGTCAGAGTTGCACAAAGTCATTGGCCTCAGTCTCTCCTCCAAAGTCATCACACTCCAGTGACAGGACAGAATCAAGACTGGTTTTGGCTCAAGATGCAGTGAATGGTCTTGGTGTCTTTGATGGTCAGCCTGGTTCTAAGTGGTTCACAGCCCCTGCTTGAGCTGCCTTCATGGCCATTTGAACAAATTGTTCTCATCCATCCACTCCATCAGGAGAAGTCTTCACATGTTTGGGCTAGACACCTCCCTAATTCTCCAGTGGATTTGAAACCCCTTTGTTACCCTCAACCTGGTTTAGCTCATCTGCCCAAATATTTTACCAGGGTTTGGCTGCTTCACATGCTTCTTGGAGGAACAGGTGAACAACAAATGTGGAAAGCCACTGAGAACAGCTTGAGAGCCTTCATCCCAGAGGTCCCAGTCTTTCCTGAACATACTCTACACCAATAAATAGAATTAACAGCTGCTCTTATGGGAAAAAAATAAAAGAGGTAAACCTTTGGTTAATTTACTAGATTACAGAGAAGAAAACCAAATGATCAGTATCAAAAATGAAAAGAGTGAATATGCCATCAATGAGGAAGAAATTAAAGCCATCATTAGAAGCTGTTTTACCCAATTCCATAGAAATCTAGTGAAATGTAGGAATATTTGCAAAAATATAAATTGCCCAGAAGAACAGAGGAAGAAATAAATAATCTCATATTAGGAAAAGAAATCAAGCAAGTCAGCAATACGCTCCCTTAGAAAAATATCTCCAAGGCCAGACGGATTCACAAGCCAGTTCTCCCAAAGATTTAAAAAGCACTTAATTCTAACACTGTGCATACTATTTGGGAAAATAGACATAGAAGGTGTCTTACTAAATTCCTTTTATGACACAAACAAGGTGCTGATACCTAAACTGGGAGGAGCCAAAACAGAGAAAGAAAATTATAGATCAATTTCCCTAATGACTATTGATAGATAAATTTTAAATAAAATATTAACAAAGAGATTACAGCAATTTATCACCAGGATATGCACCATGATCAGGTGGGATTTGTACCAGGAATCCAGGGTTGTTCAATATTAGGAAAGCTGTCAGCATAATTGATTCCATCAGCAATACTAACAGAAATCATGATTACCACAATGGATTCAGGAAAGGCTTTTGACAAAATTAGGCATCCATTCCTGTTAAAAACACTACAGAGCATAGCAATGAGTGGAGTTTTTCTTAAAATGAAGCGTATCTAAAACTCAACAAGCATTGTACGTAAGGGGGATAAGTTAGAAGTGTTCCCAGGAACATCAGGGGTAAAAAAAAAAAAAAAAAAGATGCCCACTATCACCCCTTTTATCCAGAATTGTATTAGAAATGTTAGCTTTATCAATAAGAGAAAGAAATGAAATTGAAGCAATTAGAATAGGCACTGAGGAAACAAAGCTATCACTTTTTGCAGGTGATATACTTAGAGAATCAACTGAAAACAGATTTGAAACAATTAACAACTTAAGCAAAGTTGCAGGATATTAAATAAACCCACAAAAATCATCAGTATTTCTCTGCCACTAATAAAGCTCAGCAGCAAGGGATAGAGAAATTCCATTTGAAGTAAGTGTAGGCAATATATTTGGGAGTCTGCTTGCCAAGACACTCAGAAACTATATGAACACAGTTAAAAACCCTTTTTATGCAAAGTGAAATCTAAATAATTGGAAAAATGTCTGTTTCTCATGGGTAAACTAACCTAATAATAGAATAAAATTGAAAATTTACTTAATTTACTGATAATTCAATTGGAAAAGGCAGGCACTTGAGTTGTGGTTACACCAGGTACTTCCTGAAGCAAGTTGAATGTATTCCATTTGGAATTTGAGTGTGTTGGGGTCATCCAGCATGTTTCAGCACTTAACTATTAAAACTAGGATTCTATCAGACCTGTGTCTTTGTAACAACAGGCAAAGTAGGACCTTTACTATTTTTCTGGCTTGAGTTTCAACCAATCAGATATGTGCCTGTGTGCTGTAGCGAATCAGACACATACATGTGGGTTCTGGCCACTCAGATACTGAGCTGAACTGTATATAGAGAGCTGATGTTGAGAAAGCAAACCTGAGGAGAGCCAGCCTTGAAGGAATGAGCTAGTGTAGAGAAGGCATGTCTAGAGGGAGTGTGTCACAGTCTTTAGTGGATACATAAGCCACAGTCCACTGTCTTTGGGTAACCTGCACTCCTTTTTTCTGCCCGTCTATAGCAAGGACCCTGACGATTCTCTCAAAACCATCAAATGAGATAATATTTACATGCCTCCTAGTACATAGAAGCCACCATGTAACCAACCTCTCAACCCTTTCCAGTCTACGTGCACCTTGGTCCTCTTCTCTCTGACCCAGGGACACTGGCCTCCTGGCTGATCCTTGAACAAGACCCTCCATCCTCTGACCCTGTGCCTTCCCAATGGCTGTCTCATACTTAAAATGTCTTCTCCCTCACTTAGGCTTTCCTGGCTGTCTTCACATCTCAGGTACGATCTCACTTCCTGAAAACCACCTGTACCTGGCACCTACTCTCTCATACCACCTCTGCTCCATACAGTACAGACCTTGTTTGCACACACATGCTGACATGTTTTCTCCCCATTAGACTGAGCTTGTGGAGAGCAGGGACTTATTCTTTTAAACTTTCTTTGCACCGTCAGTACATTAGCATGGTGCTTGGTATAGAGGAGCCACTTTCTAAATGCTTATTGACTTGACCTAAGAAATGGTAATTGGGAAGGATTCAGGGAGACCCTAGAAGACTTGTGTGGCCTGAGGCAGGAGGACATGAGCAGAACCAGGAGGACAATTTCTGCTTTACTGACAGCACTGCAAAGGACAACATATGCCTGCTGGGATAGAATTTCCTTGGCTCTCTTGGATTCCCCCTTTACTGATGGTGATCAGGTCTGTGGATGAACTGCACTCCCATAGTACTTTGGGGACATGACAGGGAACCTGGAGAAGTAGCTGGGGCAACCCCCAGAGTCAGGACTCGGAGGGATACCTAATCCTAGTAAACCTGGAGGATACTCAGCAAGAGGTCAGAGGGGAAGATGAGGCCCAGTGGAAAGGGGAGCTAGCAGAAGTGGGGTATGGGGTGGGGCCCTCCTGCAAACCTAAGTGACACCTGCATGTGCAGAGCTGGCTAACAGAAAACAGAGAGATCATACCTCCAACCAGAAGGCAGAAAGATTTGCACTCCAATGTTTTCTGCTTCCTGCCAATCTACCCTGGGTGGATCTCCCTGATCCCTAGAGTTTTGCCTTGCCCTTTCAGAAGGGAATTATTATTTGCCAATCTGTGTCTCATAATAAAATCAGTCGGTTACCTATTACTGACACTTTGTCTCAGTCCTACTGTTTATCTAATTCTCAAGTTAGATACTGTTGACCTGAAAACTTTATTAGAGAAAAGGCAACAGGCTAAATGCATACATTTTATGATTTAATTAATCATTTCCCCATAAGGATAACAGTTACATAGCGCTATGGAGCCAGGATCAGAACTGGCTGACTTAGTACAGAAATTGACTGTCTTAAGTACATTTTGCCATGAGAAAGGAGTTCTCACATTGTAAACACATTGTAATTGGGTTTTGTGATCCCAGGCTATGGGCATCTTCCTTCCATAGTGTGCCTTTGTGATTCAAGGTAAGAAAAAGTCCCATTACCCAGATGGCAGACATCCTGTCCTAAACAGGCCTTTGAATTTGTTTATCTTAACAGAGTTTGACAAAAGCTGAAGACACACCCCAAGGTATTTGTGTTTTTCTCTTAACACTAGGATACTAGTAGAAGGGTCTGAAAAGGAAGTCCCATTTGCCCATCAAAAGGCATCCTCTAAACGAAGGAGACTATTAGGTCCAGGCTCTTCTTAATTCAAACTTTGGCCCTTATTAAAGTCTAAAATTTATATGAAATATTATCAATACTGACTCAGTAGAATCCTGTTAACACCTCAGTCTTTTGCTAGGACCCCTTTGCCCTCTACAACATCTGAAAATGCATATTCTTCAAGGACAGAGGTTTGATGTCTCTTCCTTTCCCTCACTGTGCACAACCATGTCTGAGTACACGTATATATGTGTGGGAGCTAGCAGGGAGCAATGGGAAGCAAACCGACCACCCATTGGCTTTAGATGCCTGAGTCCTGGGTTCAGATCCTGTCCCTGCCACTTATCACTGCTGTTACTGGAATGAAGTCATGGTCACTGCATACACCCCAGCCAGGGTGGACAAGAAGAACCTTCTAGGAACCCCAGCATGTGACAAGCTTTACTAATTTAATATTCCTTCAGCCAGATTTCATTTATATTCCCTGTAGTTCACCACTGGGGTCCCAGCAGGACTGGGCTCAAGATCACAGAGCCTTCATCTGAATCCCTGGAAGGGGAAAGTGGATGGAATCAGGAAGACCTGAGTTCCAACAGGGCCTCAGACGCTGGCTAGCAATGTGACCCCAGACAACTCACTTCGTCTCTGGCTTCCTCAGTTTCTCCTTCTGTAAAAGGGAGATGGTGAGAGGGTGGAGGAAGAATGGCCCAGAAAAAGGGAGGGGAAAATGGAATTTCAGAATCAGTGAGTTGGTGGGTAGGGGTGAGTAACAAATGCTAATCCAAGAGAATGGAGGAAAGATCAGAGGTGGGAGGAGGGGCCATTACCCAATCCCCACATGCCCATTTTATCTGCATTCCTGTGCTCAGCAATCAAAAAGATTTACATTTAAGGAAATGGTTTCCAAAAGTCAGCACCTGTAATTAGGTGGGCTAATGGGGGCAGATCTACACCCTAGTCACAGAATCTGTAGCATTTACTGCAAATCCTGGCATGGAATAATGAGAGCTGAGTAAATGGCTTCATTTATTCATTCATCAGAGGATGTAAGAGCAATTGAGAACCAGGTTCTTTAAAGAGGTAGCCACAGATTCCATGGTTCTGGGACCCCAAACCCTGCCTATTGGGCACTTAGAAATAAGGCTGAACTGAGGCAGACAAGGGTCACATGACCAAGGTTCCTTGGTTCTTAGATTAAGAAAGGATCTCAAAGATCACCAATTTGCATGCCCCCCTCAGCCAATAAGGCTGAACAGGCCAGTCAGTCAGTAAACATTAAGCAGTGGACTGAGTGCCTGTTCTGGAATCAGGAAGACCTAACTTCAAATCCAACTTCAGGCATTGGCTGTGTGACCCTAGGTAAGTCACTTAACCATATTTATCTGGTTTTTCTGGTTTGTGAAGTGAGCTTTAGGAGATCACTCCAGTATTTTCTTCAAGAACACCCAAGACATGTCCCAAAGAGGCAGACATGACTGAAAATCTGTAAAATGATAAAAAATAAATCCAACATCTTCTATGTGCCTGGCCCTGTATTGAAGCCAACAAGAATTCTTGGACCAATTTTTGAAAATAAGCCAGTGCTGAGGGGAGAGGAGGAGGGTATAATTTTATGTTTGTTCATTTAAGGATGAGATGAGAGAATGACTAGTGTTGACCTGAAAACTTTGTTAGAGAAAAGGCAACAGGCTAAATGCATACATTTTATGATTTAATTAATTAATTGATCAATTCCCTATAAAGAAAACAGTTACATAGCACTATGGAGTCAGAGGTGACTCTGACTACCTAGTACAGAAATCATCTGTCCTAAGTACATTTTGCCGTGAGAAAGAAACTCTCCTAATTAAGCAAATCATAAATTCAGTAAGACAGGACAATTAACAAAGCAATGTCAGTCAGGTCTTGAGATTCCAAGGTGGGCAAACATATGTCTCAGAAATCCCACCACTAGTAAGTGGCAGGCTTCCTGCCCCAAACAGATAACTGACATAGGAAAGGGTAAACAATGTTCAATAGAAATTATGACCTAAGATGTCTATATTTTCTTTACCATTAATATGCCATAACATAGTATGTGTCTATAGATAATAAGATACAAAGGAAAGTTCCCATTATTCAAGATATAGTGTCTTAGGTTAAAGGTCTCCTTAAGGAATGTAGAGTCGGCCTTGGCTGGCTTTTGCTGACATAGGAAGAGGCACTCTCTGAGTTTACTTCAGAGAGAACAAAGAGATTACTCCAAAATTTTATATTAAACATTATCATTAGAATGCCAGGGACTGTACCTGATAGAAGAGCAGAGACTGAGGAGTGGAGAATAAAAAGACCTCACAGCAATGTGTGGGAAACAAAAGAGGAAATTCGGTTTCCACAGGATTAAAACTCCTCCCAGCTTTGGGTGATCTCAGATAATCACAGGTGTGACCTGGCAGAAACAGATTTATGATAGTAAACAGGTCAGAAACTTGTTCCCAGACTTGAGTTGTTTGAGGGGAAGCCTGTCAGAGAACATGAAGTGAGGTGTTCAAGCTTCTTCTAGCCAATGGATAGCAGGGCAGGGGATTCGAATTGAGAACAGTATAAAATAACTCCTATTGGTCTACAAAATTGTAGTAGCCATCCCTTAGGAGCTAACTTGAAATGAACATAAAAGTTAATAGAAATCATTCCTTATTTCAGTTATTCTTTGTTTAAAGTGAGCATGTTTCTCACAAATATAATTAGCCTGGGAAAATTAGAGCAGGGGAGAGAGTTCATGGTTGGATTAGGATTCATTCAGGTCCCCAAAATGTGTTTGAAGGATTCTCTGAATTGAGCCTGAACCCCAGCAGGGCTGGGGTGCTCTCCAAGGTAGGAAAGTATCAGGGAATCAGGAAACTGAGCAAGGACAGAATGGTTTCACAGGCTGGAGTCCACCTTTCAAGTGGGCAGCTCTCAAAGGACCCTGAGCTAGAGGCAGGAAGGGTCTTCGAGATCCAGGTCCTCATTTTCCCTAGAGGAACAAGACTCAGAATGATCAATGACTGGTCCAGTGTCACAGGAGCATGAAGGAACATGCAGCATTCCAACCTGGATCATAGGTTTACAAACAGTAGGCAATTCCAAGATCATTTTCTGACATGCTTCCAACTCTAAACATTGCTGAGTTATTATTGCTTGTTTTTCTGAGTTGATCTCCAAATCACAGAAATGCAGGTATATGCGAAACCTGGAAGAGGCTTAATTTGAGGTCACCAACTCCAGCCCCCTCATTTTACAGAGGAGAACACTGAGGCTCATTGAGTTACCAGACAAGGCTAAGTGGAGAGAGCCTGGAGTAAGAGAAGAGAGAATGCTCCCTCTGGTATTTCCTGGCTAAGACTCTAGGAAAGTGACTGCACCTATCACCCTCAACTTACTCATCTGTTAAATGGGTGTAACAGCCCCTACCTGCCAAGACTGTTGTGAGGACATCAGGAGATCACACCTGGAAAGCACTGCAGGAGTGCTAGATTGTAGTCATGGGACCTGGGGCTGTTGCATTCAAACCCAGATCCTGATTCCAAATACAGAGCTCTTCTCTGCCTCTACCAGGCAGCCTTCCAGCATAAGGAAGGGGTCAGTGTTGATAGAGAGGTCTTTCTTGGGAGGAAAGGAGAAGGATTCTTGGGAAGGAGGGACAGAAGACTAACAGGATTTTGAAAAATGCTTCATTTCCTGTCTCAAGGTGGTCTCTCTCCCAAAGGAAGGGAGAGGGAGGGCAGACAGATTTGAGACTGTGTGGATCAGGGTTTTGGACAGGTTGCGGGGGGACACCTGAGACCCAACCTTACTCTCTCTGGCCAAAGACTCCTTCCTGGTCTTTTGATGTCTTCTTCATCTGGCTACAGTGTTCAATGAACATAGAGTGGGACTGCTCCCTGGATTCTGTCCTCCAACTTTCCATAACTCCCAATATTGATATTTCTTCTCCCTCTGCCCCTTTGCCTTCCTAGCCAGGGAAGGTGAAACTTGGATTTACCCTGCCTCACCTCCTCCCAACCCAGGTGTGTGGGAGTGAGGTGGGGGGAGGGTAGAATGTCTAAATCAACTTTTCCACAGGCTGGATTAGTTAGGCGACCTGGAGTCAGTACCGCCACCCCCTTCCCCAGTAATACAGAGATATCTCCAAGCAAAGATCACTCCTTCCTTTGAGCTGAGGGATCTGATCCCAGACCTGCCCCTTCCTCCCAGACTGAGTCAGATTTAGGACTCCCCAGAGATCTTAGTTATTCTTTATGCCTGAGGGGAGGAGAGAAAGCCTTTTTGTCTGCCTCAAGTGTCTCCCCGTTCCAGTCCAGCCCCATCAATACTCACCACTCTTTCTGCCTCAGTCCTGAATCCCCAGAAATATCTTCCATTCAGACTCCTGGCTAGAAATTCAGGTCTCTGCCTTCTCTGCTCCTATTCCTGGTCTCCATTAGCTGAAATGCCATGGCCGTGGCAATGACCCCTCTTCTTCCTTGACCCTGTCCTAGTGCACCCACTTCCTCTCCAAGACTCACATTATGCCTAAGCCAAAATGTAATACACTGGTTCCTCCTGTGAGCTCCTTTTCCGTCATCTGTCCATCAACTCCCATTCTCCCACCTTCATCCTATTTTGGGACTGAGTCCCTTCTACTTCTGAAGAGAAAGACTGCCACATTAAAACTCTGGCAGTAGACTAATCAAAGGAAGCGAGCCATATACTTTGGGGTCCTGCCTGCAAATGGAACTGAGTGTGTCCTAAAGTGAATTATGATATTGTCTCCTCTGAAGTCACATGGATACTTGTGGTGTTTTACCCTCTATCAGTGGGTCAGACCTTCACAAAATCTACTCTTAACATTTGAAAGATCATATGTTCCGAAATTGTAAAGGTAAGAGTGAAGAACATCATTGCATTAAAATGACACTATCTTGGCACCTGAATGCAATCCGTCTACAGCAGTGGTGGGGAAACT
This sequence comes from Notamacropus eugenii, assembly GCF_028372415.1. Lineage (NCBI taxonomy): Eukaryota > Metazoa > Chordata > Mammalia > Diprotodontia > Macropodidae > Notamacropus > Notamacropus eugenii. Next base: position 20,306,334 of record NC_092876.1, read on the forward strand.
CCAGCATTCAAGGCCATGTGTGTCTTCTGCATCTGTAAGTGCAGCTTCTTCACTAAATTCAGTTTTATAGGACAAATTTATTAGATTTCTCAATTAAAGCATCAATTCTAAATTTGCAGAGGGCCCTTTCAAGAAAGGAAGGGTGAAAACTAAGTTAGTTAAAGGGATAAGGCATGAGCAAAGGGCAGCAAGGTGCCCTAGTGCATAGAACCCTGGGCTTGGAATCAGGAAGATTCATGTGCATGATTTCTAATATGAAATCAAATACTTACTAGCTGTGTGATGCTGAGGCACTTAGGTCACTTAACTGTGTTTGCCTCAGTTCATCATTTTAGCATGAGCAGGAAATGGTGTATCTTTGCTCAGAAAATCTCAACTAGGATCTAGAAAAGTCAGACACAACTGAAGCAAGTGAATAATGCCATGCCGTGTGTTAATGGCCTGGGGATTCAAACAGAAATGAAGAAAAATCGTCCTCTCCCCATCGAGATTATACTTTGATTGGAAGAAATTTTGGGCAGAAGACATTGGGACAGGGTGGCAAAGTCAGTGAGAAGTTGCAAACTAGGGCACCATGGTGCACATGTGCAAATGTGGACATGTTTGGAAATTTCTGTAGTGATTGTTCAAATTGTGAGTAATTCAGTGCAATGAAGGGTCATGAGTCAGAATGTCTAGAGAAAAGAACTCTAAAATCTTGAAAGTCCAGAAAAATCAGGAAGAGAATAAAACATTCTTTAATTGCTCAGAAATTCCATAACAAAAATAAAGGAAGCCATATATGACATATATGAATATAAGATAAAAGAGATATTTTAAATGAAATCAAAGTGATAAAACATGAAGAGATTTTTATCCACCAAAAAGAGAATTGCTTCACAGTAATATAACTTCTTAACCAGTGAATCATACCATTCTGCTAGAAATGGGAAGCATCAAATGCCAAATGTCTTGACTAAACACATGCTTTACATGTACCAGATTGTGACAATGCATGGGCTCTCCCAATCATCAAAGGATTTGAAGAAGCAGTCACTTTCTTGTACAATCTCCATCAGTCTGCTTCTTGACTCATTCTTTTGACTCCCTAAACAACCTAAGCCCAGTGATCCAAAGTTGTAGCAGCATGATGAAATAATTTATTTTTCTTAAATTTGCAGTATCTTTCTTATACATTAGCTTAATCTCTAACTCTACTTGATAAAATTTTACATTTTTTAATGGAGGAAGGAACTCTCCTTTCCCCATAAAATTATTCTTATTTCTCCATAATTAAATATTAAAATGAATGTATGTATTTATTCCATGAACAGTTGAAACCAATCAAAGGAAAGACAGAAGATGTTTAAGTATAACTCATCATACCCAGTGCCATCTCAACCCTTGAGTATAAGAGTAGAGAATTCTTCTTCATTTGGCTGGAAACAGTCTCATACCACTCAGGTGAGGCCATATTGTGAGTAATCTCTCTTTAGAATTCTTTTCATACTTTTCTTCATACTTTATTATAAACTTTTACCAAATTGACTTGATAATTTTTGTTCACTCCTGAGAGATCACTGTCCCTTTGTTGTTTTTTTCCTCCCAGAATCCACAGTCCTAACCAACTTCTCACAAATTCTTTGTAAGAATATTCTTAATATGTCACTTAGGACAGAGGTGGAGTTACACATGACCCCACTATCTCCCATACAGATTCTTGTGCTTCACTAACAGAGCACGTGTCTTGTTCCTAATTCCATCAGGAGAAACATTGTCTAGTAAAACATTTTACTAGCTTTGATTGTTCCATCATGATTCTTATTTTAAATGTAAAATGCTTTTCACCATATTCCATTGTGGTCTTAATAACTGATTTCAATTGTTGGCTCTGATGCTTGTAAAAGTTATATGAGTGTTAGGGAAATCCTTTCTCTGGGCTTCAGTTTCCTGTTCTAAGTGGATGAGAGTTGGACTAGAGGAATTTTGGAGTCTCTTTGAGCTCTAAATCATGTGACTTTTGATGGTTTAGGAGGTGGTGACATTGAAGGATGTGATTGTGGACTTCACTAAGGAGGAGTGGAGCCTCTTGGACCATTCTCAGAAAGAACTGTACAAGGAGGTAATGCTGGAGAATATCCAGAACCTGCTGTCCCTGGGTAAGGACCATTTCCTTTCTTTTCTTGATGTTAATTTTCAGGCCTAAATTTTCACAAGTGGCAGAGAATGGATCCATATTCTGGTGTATCTGAGCCTCAGGAGCTTCATTGAGTGCACACTCTTTTGTGTGTACCAACTCTCCATTGGTCTTGGCTTGTCACCTTTTCAAGTTAAAAAATTTACCACCTGCCAGGTGGCAGACCTAAATGACATATTGCTCCTCTGTGCAGATTTCTAACAAGTTCACTGAAAATTTCATGCCTAAAATAGTGGGAGGGGATTCTGGCAAGGTGGCAGAGTAGGACAAGAAATCCTTGTCTCTCCAAGAATCTCCTTAAAGAAAGAAAACAAATTGCCCCAAACTCTAGACAATATTAAATACCTGGGAGTCCATCTGTCAAAGCAGAAACAGAAACTAAACTGTTCTCCCATGGAGAATCACTCTAATCTGTTGATATTAAGTCTAGTCGCCATCTTGAGTTGTGACTGTTGATTTTGTTCAATGTGAATGGTTAGCTTGGAGTAAATAAGTTTTGGAGTTCAGCCCTCTGTGGTGTGCAGCTCCTTTGTCACACTCACAGCCTGTCTGTCTCCTCCTTATACTGATACAGTCTCTTAAATGCCAGTTTTTGGTTTCAGAGTACACAAATTTTGTTGCATTTCAGCTGATAATGAGAAGGTCCTGAGCCCCATAAATCTCCAGTAACCATTGCTATTGCATATGCTTATGTGTGTATATCTTTTGCTGTATCTATATTTGATTGTTTGTTTTCTTCAGATTTAGAGAACAGGTTTGAAGAAAATGAGGTGACTAGAAATCTTGGAATTTTTCTGGAAAAACATGTCCTGCATAGATTCATGAATGATGGTCCCTGGGACTTCAAGTTGGGAGAAATCCATGACTCTAATATCAAATTAGATAGAAGTCCCAAGAGTGACTGTGAATTTAATGAAATTGGAAAGAGATTTAGACAGTCTTGTAAGAATAAGACCTCAGGGAATGACTGTGTTCAGAGTGGCACTAGCAGGAGCAAACTTGGTGCCCATCAAGGAGTCCACAGTGGAGAGAAACCTTTTGAAGGTAATCACTGTGGAAAGACTTTAAGAAGAAGCGTCCGTCTTGTTGCTCATCAGAGAACCCACGATGCAGAGAAACCTTTTCAGTGTAATCAATGTGAAAAGACTTTCAAAGGCAAGAGCAGTCTTGCTTTACATCAGAGAATCCATGCTGGAGAGAAACCTTATGAATGTAAGCAATGTGACAAGGCTTATAAACACAGGAGCAGTCTAGTTGAACATCGGAGAATCCACACTGGAGAAAAACCTCATAAATGTAATCAATGTGGACAGGCTTTCCTAAGGAGGCAGAATCTTGTTAGGCATCAGAGAATCCACACTGGAGAGAAACCTTTTGAGTGTAATCAATGTGGAAAGGCTTTCATTACCAGGAGTAAACTTAAGGCACATCAGAGAACCCACTCTGGAGAGAAACCTTATGGATGTAACCAATGTGGAAAGGCTTTCACTACCAGAAGTATACTTGTGGCCCATCAGAGAATCCACACTGGTGAGAAGCCTTATGAATGTAACCAGTGTGGAAAGGCTTTCACACACAGGGCAGGTTTTGCTGCACATCAGATAACCCACACTGGAGAGAAACCTTTTGAATGTCATCAATGTGGAAAGGCTTTCAGAGACAAGTTCCATCTTGCTGGCCATCAGAGAATCCACACTGGAGAAAAACCTTATGAATGTAAGCAGTGTGGAAAGGCTTTCCTAAGTAGGCAGAATCTTGTTAGGCATCATAGAATCCATACTGGAGAGAGACCTTATGAGTGTAATCAATGTGGAAAGGCTTTCATTACCAGGAGTAAACTTGGGGCCCATCAGAGAATCCACTCTGGAGAGAAACCTTATGGATGTAATCACTGTGGAAAGGCTTACAAAGACAGGAGGAGACTTGTTGTACATCAGAGAATCCACACTGAAGAGAAACCTTTTGAATGTCATCAGTGTGAAAAGGCTTTCCACTCAGGGGCAGTCTTTCTGGCCATTAGAGAATCCACACTGTAGAGAAGCCTTATGAATCCAATCAGTGTGGAAAGGATTTCCAAATCTTGTTATGTATCAGAGATTCTACAGTGGAGAGAAACTTTTTGAATGTCATCAGTGTGGAAAGACTTTCAAAATGAGATCCAATCTTACAGCACATCAGAGAATCCACTGGAGAGAACCTTATGAATTCAACTTTTGAAAGGATTTCAGAGACAGGGACAGTCTTGCTTTCCATCAGGGAATCCACACTGGGGGAAGCCCTATGAATATAATAAATGTGGAAAGGCTTTTCCAATGAGGTAGAGTTTTGCCACCTAGCCATCAGAGAATCCACAGTGGATAGAGCAAGTTTCAGAAAAAGCTTCCATCTTGCTGGCCATCAGATAATCCACACTGCATTGCAGCCTTTTGAATATCATTCAGGGGAAATGATTTTGCATAGAGATGCATTCTTGCTACACAGTCAAGAAGTCTATGGATGTAATAAATGTGGAAAGACTTTTAGATATTCCTCCCATTTAGCTACTCACCCTGCAATATAATACAGTATAATCAATGTGGAAAATCTTTCACACAGAACTATCATCTTGCTTTACATCAGAGAATTCACACAAGGGAGAAATCCCAGAATGTAATTATTCTGGAAAGCCCAGTGTAATAAGGCAGGGACAGGATCTGGAATAGGCTTCAGGGAGCCACTGGCAGCAGCAGTTCTCAGATTGCTCAACGCATATGCCACAGACATCTTCAAAGGTCAGTGGGAGGGCTCTTTCACCTAGGAGAGGGGAGTGGGGTCTGGACCCAGCAGCCTTTGCAGTGGCAGCTTCCATTTTTAGAGCCCTCCCCCTAGAGCCCCTGGGGGAATTGAGCAACTGATCTGAATCTCAGCCCTGAGCTCAGCCCTAGGCTGAAGAGGAGTGCTAATGTGTTGGAGCTGGAGGTAGTTGTGGTGAGGGAATTCTAATTGCAGATTCTGGGTATGATTGTGGCATCTTGGAGGAACTGAGAATTTATAGGTCCCCAGAGTATATTCTCCTCTTGACAAAAGACTCAAAAGTTATGTAACTGGCTGGGAAAAATGCCCAAAAATGGGAGAAAACATTAGACTATAGAAGGTTGCTTTCTTGGTGAACAGGTATTTTCTTCCATGATTTCGGATGAGTAAGAACAATGCATACCATCAGAGGAAGTCAAGGCTTCTGCATCCAAAACCTCCAAAATAAATATGCAATGGTCTCAGGCCATTGCAGAGCTCAAAAAGGATTTTGAAAATCAAGTAAGAGAGGTGGAAGAAAAATTGGGAAGAGAAATGAGAGCAATGCAAGAGAATCATGAAAAGTGAGTAACTACTTACTAAAGGAGATCCAAAAAAATACTGAAGAAAATAACACCTTTAAAAATAAGCTAACTCAATTGGCAAAAAAGGTCCAAAAATCCAATGAGGAGAAGAATGCTTTAAAAGGCAGAATTATCCAAATGGAAAAGGAGTTTCAAAAGCTCACTGAAGAAAATAGTTCTTTAAAAATTAGAACTCCGGGATTCTACCCTAAATGTGCTCTGAAGAAAACAAATTGTCTCAAGCACTAGACCGTACAAAATACCTGGAAGTCCATCTGCCAAAACAAAAACAAAAACTATAATTATTAAAACCTTCATATACAAATAGAATAAGATTTAAATCATTGGAGTACTATTCATTGTTCCTGGGTAGGCAGAGTCAGAATCATAAAAAATGACAATTTTATCCAAACTGATTTGTATATTCAATTAAATTACCAAAATTATCTTTTACTCAATTAGAAAAAGTAATAAGAAAATTCATTTCGGAAAACAAAAAGTCAAGAATATCAAAGGAATAATGAAAAAAGTCAAGGAACGGGGTTTAGCAGTACTAGCTCTTGTGCTCTGTTTTAAGGCAGTAAGTATCGAAACTCTCATACTGGGTAAGAAATAGAAAAGTACATCAGTGGAATAGTGTATACATACAGCAGCATAACCAGAAAAATAACCTTGTATTTGACAAGTGTAAAGACAATATTTGGGGATAAGATTTCAATATTTGGAAAAGATTGTTGGGAAAACTGGAAAGTAGTGTGTCTGAAACCGTACACACACATACTTATTTGTATATAATGGTACGCAACTCTAAGAGGAGGGAAAATAAACAAGAAATTTATATGATAATTTTGTTCTAAATTTGAAAGGAGTAGAATATTGTCTGTAGTAGACTTGTAGTTTCATGTACAATCATCTTGTTTTATTGTATTGTGTTATGGAAATGCTTGTTTCATTACATGAATTGAAAAATAAATTTTAAGTAATTTATCAAAGAGGTGGAAATAGTTTATTTAACTGGCCTGGAAATTCACATGATCTAAGCACCATGGAAAACCTAGGATGGGCTATAAGCAACTAGTATAAGCCAAATGGAGAATTTATTTAAGGCTTGCTTAATACCAACATGATAAATATATGGTTTCATGACAATTTGCAGAATATGTCAAAAAAAAAAAGAACAAAACCCCAGGAGTTACCCCAAGAGGAGGATATGTTAAAAGGTGTTTGAAGAGGTTAAAAAAATAAAATAAAATTAGATAGGGAGAAGTAAAACAGAGTAATTGTCACAAAGAAATTAATCCTCATAGAATTAGGTGGGAGTGAGGGCAGGTAGTGCTGTAACCATATTCTCATGGGATTAACAGAAGAGTAAGTAGAATATCTTAAGTAAACCTAAAAAAAGAAATTATACAGGCCATAAATGAGCTTCCTAAAAAAAAAGCACCAGGAGGAGGTGGATTGGAAAGGGAATTTTACCAAACATTAAAGACCAGCTAATTCCAATATTTAATCAGTGATTTGGAAAAATAGGCAAAGAAGGAGTACTACAAACTTTTTCTGAAACAGATATGGTTTTGATACTGACATCAGGAAGAATAATAAAGAGAAGGAAAATAATAGAACAATTTCATGAATGAATACGGATGCCAAAATCCTAAATAAAATGCTAGCTAGGCAATAACCACAATATATTTCAAAAATTGTACATTGAGCCCAGTTTGGATTCATACAGAAAATGGATGCCTGAGCTTACAGACAGTTATTCACATAATCGGTTATATCAACAGTAACACAAATCATATGGTCATATCAGTATCTGGAAGAATAATCTTTTGATTGAATATACCATTCATTTCTGTTAAAAATCCTTGAATGTGTAGGTATTTATAGATTTTTTTCTTAAATTGATAAAAAATGCATTTATCCAAACATATCAGCAAGCATTATTTGTAATGGAGATAAGCTAGAAGCCTTCCCAGTAAGACCAGGGGAGGAACAAGAAGGTCCACTTTCACCTGTACTATTCAATGTTGTATTGGAAAAACAATAACAATAGGAGAAGAAATAGAAGTAATCAGAATAGGGAATGAGATCATAAAACTCACTTTATTGGGTGTATGGTATGATGATATATTTGGAAAATCTGAAAGACTCAATAAAAAATTTTATTAAGGCAGTTCATAATTTTAGCCAAGTATCAGAGTATAATTTAAACCCATATAAATCATCAGCATCCCTATATATCACCAACAAAGCCATGAAAGATGAGATAGTAAGAGATACCCCATTTAAAATAACTCTAGATAGTAAAAAATTCCAGGGAGTACAGCTGGAAAACAAACCTACAGAATGGTAGATCATGTAGAGTTTTCATTATTTATTTATTAGGTTTTGCCTTTTCCCATCATTTTCATCAAACCAGTTTGGATATTTACAAAGTGTTCTGACCCAGATGAGTAAATGTGGTGCTGTTCAACAAATCTCTGAAAGTTTGTCACTTCTTTTCTGCTGGAATTCTGCAAACTCTCTGTTGGCTCACTTTTCTCTGCAAGTTGGTAAGAAACCGTTCTCCCATGGAGAATCACTCTAATCTGTTGTTATTAAGTCAGGTAAGGATCTTACCTTGTGGTTTCTGCGCTTGTTGAATGTGAATATTTAGCTTGGAGTGAATGAGTCTGTGATGGGTCTAGCTCTCTGTGGTGTATACTTTCTGTGTCACTCTCAGAGCCTGTCCCCTGTCTCTCCTTACAATGATACAGTCTATTTGATGTAGTATTTGTTCCAAGAGTACCCAAAGTTTTGTTGCATTTAGGTTGGTGATGAGGTCATGAGCCCCATAAGTCTCAAGTGAACATTGTTATTGCATATACATATGTGTGTATATCTTTTCTTATACACACACACACACACACACACACACACACATATACACATATATATGTTTGTTTTCTTCAGCTTTAGAGACCAGGGTCAAAGTAAATGAGGTGACCAGAAATCTTGGAATTTTTCTGGAAAAATGTGACTTGCACATATTCCTGAGTGATGGTCCCTGGGACTTCAAGTTGAGAAAAATCTATGACTTTAATATCAAGTTAGAAAAAAATCCAAAGAGAGATAGTGAATTTGATGAAAATGGAAAGAGATTCAGACAGCCTTCTATCCTAAATCACTGTAAGAAAATGACCTCAGGGAATAACTGTGTTCAGGATAGTGAATGTAGCAAATGCTTTATTGAACATGTAGAGCTTTTTCAGTCCCAAGAGAAAGCACCTGAAATGCCAGTGTATCCAGGCAATTAATGGGAAATGCCATGGAACTGCAGTTCAGAGCTCATTAGACATCAGAAAATTGATACTGCAGAAATGGTTTGTGTAAGTAATAAAAATGGGAAAGCCTTGATTCAGAACTCTAAGCTCATTACTCATTGGAAAATTCCCATTAGAAAGCAACCTGATAAATATAATGACCGGCAAGCAACTGCATCCTATCACACATGTCTTCCTTGCCAGCCTAGATTTCATCCACAAATGAAAAGTTATGCATGTTCTTAGTACGGGAAGGCCTTTGGTTGGAACTTAGATCTTGATAGAGTTGAAGGATTCATACTGGGGAGAAGTTTTATGAATGTCATGAATGTGAGAAGGCTGTCTGCTACAGATCTCTCCTTATTGGCTATCAATCAGAGAATCCACCCTGGAGAGAAACCTTTTGAATGTAATCAGTGTGGAAAGGCTTTCACAATGAGGAAGATACTTGTCCATCAGAGAATCCACAGTAGAGAGAAACCTTATGAATGTAATCAATGTGGAAAGGCTTTTAGAGAAAGGGGCAGTCTTGTTGCACATCAGAGAGTCCATACTGGAGAGAAGCCTTATGAATGTATTCAGTGTGGAAAGGCTTTCACAAGGAAGCACATTCTTGCTGTTCATCAGAGAATCCATGGTGGAGAGCAAGCTTGTGAATGTAATCCATGTGGAAAGGCATTCAAACAGAAGTCCAGGTTTGTAGCCCATCAGAGAATCCACACTGGACAGAAACCTTTTGAATATAATCTTTGTAGAAAGACTTTCAGAAAGAGCTCCCATCTTGCTACCCATCAGAGAGTTCACATTGGAGAGAAACTTTGTAAAGCTAATCAATGTGGAAAGGCTTAAAGTTGCAGCTCCAGTCTTGATGCCCATCAGAGAATCCACACTGGAGATAAACCTTTTGCAGTAATCACTGTGGAAAGGCATTCTCCTTCAGGGGCAGTCTTGCTTCACATCAGAGAATCCACACTGGGGAGAAGCCTTACAAATATAATCAATTTGGAAAGGGTTTCACAATGAGGCAGTCTTCCTATGTACACATCAGAGAATCCACAGTGGAAAGAAATCTTTTGAATGTAATCACTGTGGAAAGGCTTTCCTAATGAGGCAGTTTCTTGCTACACTCACATAATCTACACTGGAAAGAAGCCTTTTGAATGTAATCAGTGTGGAAAGGATTTCACACAGAGATGTATTCTTGCTGAATATCAGAGAATCTATCCTGCGAGAAGCCTTATGGATGTAATCAATGTGGATAGACTTTTAGATACACCTCCAATCTTGCTACTCACCAGAAAATCCACACTGGAGGGAGACCTTTTGAATATAATCAATGTGGAAAGTCTTTCACACAGAGCTACCTTCTTGCTTTATATCAGACAATTCACACTGGGGAGAAACTCAAGAATGTAATTAATGTGGAAAATCTTTCACACAGAGTTCCAGTATTGACAGATGCCAAAAATATTGATACTGAAGAGATGTCTTGTTAATGTAAGCAATGTGGAATGATTTCTCACTGAGCTCAGATTTTGCTACACATCAGATTATTCACACTAGAGACAACTTCATGGGTGTCATTCTTGTGATAGAGCTTTTAGTTACCACATTTAACATAAGTAGGAAGAGCTTCCACACTTGGAAGAAACCTTATTAATATAATCAAGGTGGTGATGCCTTCGGGCAACAGTCATCTCATTTTCCATCTCAGAACTCATATGAGATAGAAATCTGATCATTGTTATGAATAAGGAAAGGCATTCAGATAAAGTTCAGAGCTTCATCAGGATTAGAGAAATCATTCTGAGGAGCAGTTTCTTATGGTCTAGAGGGGGTACAGGCCCAATCTGAGACCTTTGTCCCTTACCCCAAAAGAGTTTAGATCTCATTTGTCGAAGGGCCCTAGAAAACCCCCACCTTGAAATCTCAGATTTCCCCACTTGATCCGGCATTCCCTTAAGCCTTTGCCCAAGTCTCTGTTACCTCCCAATTGCCTTAGCTACTTTCCACCCTGGATCCTATCAAAATCCCATTCTCCAGCATACTGGCAACTCCCATCAAGATCCTCCCTAGATTCAATTCCTAGTCAACCCAGCATACCTGTCATTCCCGTGAAGATCTTCCCAAGATTTGACCTCTAGGCACCCCAGGCTACTGACCCCTCCCATCAACACTATCGCTGGACCTCCCACACTACCTGGGCATCCCTGGATTATCTCCTCAGTCTTTTTGTATAGAAGGGACATCTTGTTTCCATGGAAGTTCTCAGATTCTATCCAATCTGCTTACATTAGCATTACAAAGGCTCAGGTTCAATCTGGCCAGCTGGCATTAGTTATAGGAATGCTCAGATTTCTTAAGAGTCTACCCAATAAGGCAGATCTTTAATAAACTTTGTTTTACTTTGGCTGACAAAAGGCTTAGGGGTGATGTGGATACAAAGGTGCCATAAAGGTTGAGCTGCCCTTTCCCTGGTTCATCCTCTAAAGGTGCCCTAAAGTCTTCTGATACAAAGGCACCCTAAGGGTTGAGTTGCTTTTTCCCTGGGGTCTTAAAGTCTCCCCTTATCTTGGAATACCATGAAATCTCCCCCTTATCCTGGACCATGGAATTCTTTGTCTCTCCTCCCTCATCCTGGGTCATAAGATTCCCTTCTTTCCCTTATCCTGTCCTTATAAAAACAAGCCCCTTTCCCTCAGTAAATTGCTAGTCCTTCCATGGCTAGTCTGCTGCTTTTGTGTCAATAAAGCTCCCTTTGCCTACAGAGAAGGTCTAAGTGAGTTCTTTCAAATTTGAACCAGCTCTCCCATCTCTCTCTTCATCAGGTAGAATTCATTCATGTAGGACCTGGCATGTCATTATTTTGGGGTCCCAGCACCCCTAAATGTCAACAGTCTCAGTGTGGGAAAGCTTTCAGCTAGAGATCATCTCTTTTTATCAGAGGATTCACTGTGAAGAGAAGCCTCACAAATGTGCTCATAGGCACCATGCTTTTCTCTGGAGCAGAGTGTTCAGTAGACACCCTTACTCCTACTGGAATGAAGGTGGATAAAGGCAATGAATGTGGGAAGGGCTTACCTTAGAGCTCCTACTTGATTGTGCTTTGGAGAAATTCTGCTGGAGGTAAAAGTTAGGGATGTGTGTGGGATAAAAAGACCCTTACTCAAAATTTTAAATAAATGAAGAGGCTTCTCAATAAGAACAGAAAGAAAAAAGATTTGTTACAATTCTTGAGAAAGAGACGTCCTTCCACCAGGTTGGGGAATCTGGTGGAAGGAGCCACTTACAGAAATTGAAGCACAATTTTTATACCCTAACACAGAGAATCCCACCTCCCCACTATCCCACCTCTCCATTGGCTGGGAGGCGGGCTCACAATGTAAGCTTGAAAAACTAGGCAAACCCTGGGAAATCACCTATCCCAACACAATTACCTCATCTAATACCTAACTTAACTGCTGATGTGGCTTTAGAAAAGAGGGGAGGGGGAGAAGGGAGAGCTGGTAGTGTTGAGTAACTTCCAAGTTTTGGCTACAGCCCACAGCACTTTCACAAAGAAAGCTGGTAGCTGGTAAGGGGGGAGGGGACCAACTGACCATCCACAAGCTCTGGATACCTGAAACTTAGGTATCCAGGGAGAGAGGCCTTATGGAAGAGAAATTTTATTTAGAAAATTCAATATTCCCCATATTTTTATTATGAAAAGTCTTCACAATCTCCTCATCTCACTCAGATGGAATTACTAAGGGAAGGCCTCCTGCTGCAGGGCAGACTGCATTAGACCTTCCAACAAAAGAGACCTCATTAAACATTCCCAAATTCCATCCTGTACTTAAAACCCTATACATGTAATATTTTTTCTCTGAAATTCTAATGTTTGTCATCAGTCCTCAATATTTCATGAAGTTCAAAGACTTCATTTCTTCAGCCAGTCCTCCATCAATTGGTACTGTTGACCTAAAAACTTGGTTAAGAAAGGCAACAGGCTAATTGCATACATTTTATGATTTAATTAATTAATTGGTCAATTCCCTATTAAAGAAAACAGTTACATAATGCATTATGGAGCCAGAAATGTTCTGGCTACCCAGTGCAGAAATCTTCTGGCTTATATACATTTTGCCGTGAGAAAGGAACTCTCCTAGTTGAACAAATCATAAATTCAGTAAGACAGGACAATTAACAAAGCAATGTCAGTCAAGTCTTGAGATTCCAAGCTGGGTAAACATATGTCCCAGGTGGTAAGGAAATCCCACCACTAGTAAGTGGCAGGCTTCCTGCCCCAAACGATAACTGATGCAGGAAAGGGCAAACAATGTTCAATAGAAATTATGACCTAAGATGTCTATATTTTCTTTACCATTATTCAAGATATGTCATAACATAGTATGTGTCTATAGATAATAAGATACAAAGGAAAGACCCATTATTCAAGATATGTCATAGGTTAAAGGTCTCCAAGGAATGCAGAGTCAGCTTTGGCTGGCTTTTGCTGACATAGGAAGAGGCATTCTCTGAGTTTGCTTCAGAGAGAACAAAGATTATTCCAAAATTTTATATTAAACATTATCAGTACTCACTTTGTTTCCTGTTGTTTTATGACTGAAAAATTCCTTCTTTAAATGTTTTGGTACCTGTCGGACATTGATTTCTGTAATGCTCCCCTTAGGTAACATGGTGAATGAAGTGCTGTCCCTGGAACCCCAAGACCTGAATTCCAGTTCAGCCTCTGGTATTTCCTAGTTGTATGTCCTTGGTCAAGTCATGTCATCTAATCGTGCCTCAGTTTCTCCATCTGTAGAATGGGGATAATAAGGGCATCTACCTCCCATAGTTGAGGTGAGGATTTAATTAAATAATACTTGTTAAATGCTTTGTGAGCATTAAATCCCTAGGGAAATGATGGGATACAGGCTCTGGGAACCCCTTAGAACTCTCCTTGAATCTTCCCACTTGATCTGGCATTCCCCCGAGGCCATAAACTTTTCATTATAGCCTTGTCCACTTGCCCCTGGCTATTTCCCATTCTTGATCTTATCAAAACATTTGTGCCCAAATCTGTTACCCTTAAACTAGTCTAGTCCTCCCCTGTCAGTTCCCTTCAAGACCCTCCCTAAACCCCTGCTCTTGTTACTCTAGAGTACTTGGCCACCCTTTCTTTATTCCTTCCACAGTCTTTCTGTACATAAGAGCCATTTTTCCTCCATCAAAATGCTCAGATTCAGTCTGGCCTGATTGCTAACACAATTATCACAAATGCTTAGACTTATTAAAAATTTACCCAGTATGGTGAATCTTTAATAAACTTTGTTTTTCTTTGACTGAAAGAAGACTTGGAGCAAATTCATTTGGCAGGACCCAGTATGTCAGTATTTTGGGGTCCCAAGTACCCCTAGCCTCAACTGAAATATTGGCTATTTTTATGACTATCTTTCTTTGGATCATTAGTCTCCTAGCAAAGTCAGTTGGCTAAAACATGGATAGCTCAACTGAGAAAGAGAGGGAGACAGAAGGAGAAAGAGACACAGTCAGAGTGACAAGTCCCAGATCTTTCCCAAGGGAAATTTGCTTACATTTCTTAATACCACAGAGTAAACCAATTTTCTTCAGCCAATTGCATTGTGTGTTGTAAAGCATACTCTTATTTGAGATCTCTTGATATTGTTTTAAGCTAGTGGGCCTTTTTAAAAAAGGAAATGGGGAAAGGATCAAAGACAAATGATTATCATATGAATGTAACTAGTACAGGCCTGTTACTGCAAAGGGTGGCCCTAGTTAATCAGATGTTTTCATATCCCAGGGGACATCAGCAAGGTCCTCAAACAAGATGCCAAATGAAGCCTCTGGTGAATGTTCCTTGGAAGTGTCAGCCAGGAGTGAATGCCAGAGCAACCCTAATGTGCCAGGCACTGTGCTAAACCCTAGAGATACAAAAAGTGGCAAAACGCAGTCCCTGTGCTGAGGGAGCTTACAATCTATAAATCTGTATAAAGTAAGCTATACACAGGATAAATAGGACATAATTAGCAGAGTTAAGACACTGGAATTAAGAGAGGTTGGAGAAGACTTGCTATTAAATGCAGGATTTTAGCTGGGACTTAAATAAGGAAGCAAGGCAGGTCAATGGTCAGAGCAGAGGGTGGTGAGTATTCCAAGACTGGGGCACAGCCAAAGAAAATGATGGGAGCTGAGAGCTGGAGGGTCTTGTGAGTGAAACCTCCAGGGGACCAGTGTCACTGGATGAAAGAGAAAATGTGGGAAGGAAAGGTGTAAGAAGGTTGGAAAGGTGAGAGGGGGCCAGGTTATGCAGGGCTCTGAATGCCAAGCAGAGAATTTGTATTTGCTCCTGGAAAGAGGAAGAAGGTTACATGGTCAGACGTGTACTTTAGGAAAATGATTTTGGGGCTAGACTAGAATGGGAGACTTGAGGCAGGCAGACCCACCCGAAGCATTTATGGTAATAGTCCAGGTGTGAGGTGATGGTTGTTTTGTTGAAAGGTGATTGAGAAACTTTAAGATGGAATATAAATGTGAATGATTTTAATTCACTAGCTTGTTAGACAGAAAAGTGGTATATCAGGTTGTTCACCATTTTAGGGGGGAAATGGGAGGCTTAGAGAATTCAGTTGAAGTTGATAATATTAGGCAGGAGGTCTTGTTAGATTAGAAAAAAAACCCTACAAAATACCCCACAAAAGGTTTTCATAATTTAAGGTGGAATAAAAATTCATATTTCATAATTCCACAGAGGAGTGAAATGATTAACATGGAGTTTAGGAGGGCACAGCTTATTTAGGTCATTATTATAAGTGTTTAATGCATAAATTTAAAGATTCTTATGAGTAGCTGATTAAAAAGTTGCAGAGTTTTGCAACAACTTTTTGTTGTTTTTCTTGTAAGAATAAAATATTTGGGGAACCATATTGCTACAGACTCTAAACTATTCTCCTGGTTCTGCTCACTTCTCTCTCTATCATTTCAATCAGTTTTTCCCAAGCTTCTCTGACACTGCCTGTTGCTACTTCTTATGGCTCAATAACCTTTCATTACGTTTTCAGACTATCATTTCTTCAGTCATTTCACAACATGTGGGCACCATCTTTGATGCCAGATTTTTGCAACAACAACAAACAAGATACTGTCTTTTTGTGTTTTGTATATGGGTCTTTATCATTTTTTGGTGACCTATTCTGTTCAGAGATCCAGTGTTTTATCACTGAACTGGTGATGCCTAGAGATGCACTGGATGACTTTGGAGTCTTTCACATCTAAAGAAACTCTTAAGTGCTTGGCAGTGCCTACTTCAGCCACCTTCATGGCTAGTGGAACCAATTTTTCTTATCTGCTCGTTCCACCAGGGGAAATCTTCACATATTTGGGGTAGACACTCCACTCCCCACCCCAACACACCCTCCACCCCAAGAGAAAATTCATAAATGCAATGAATGTGGTAAAGCCTTCAGCAATAACTCCACACTTAATCTACATTATAGGATTCATACTGGAGACAATCATATTAATGTAATACCTTTAGCCAGTATACAACTCCTATTCAGCATCAGAGAATTCACACTGGAGAGAAACCTTATAAAAGTAATGAGTGTGAAAAAACCTTCAGCCAGAGTACAAGCCTTATTCATCATCAGAAAATTCATACTGAAGAGAAACTCTGCATATGCCATGAACATGGACAAGCGTGTATTAGCAGGGAAGACTTACTAAACATCAGAATTCACACTAGAGAGAGGCCCTATAAATGTAACGAATTTGGAAAAACCTTGACTCATAGTATGAATCTTACTCAACATCAGAGAACTCATAATGCAGAGAAACCATATCTGTGTAATGAGTGTGGAAAATCTTTCAGTCAGCACATGAACCTTAGGTGTCATCAAAGAATCCCTGCTGGTGAGAAGCAGCATAAATGTAGTAAATGTGACATAGCATTGAACCCAAGCATGTCTCTTGCTGAGCATCAGAAAACACATAGGAAAGAAGCTATGTGGTTATAAATTGAAATCTAGCTGCAGACACTTACTATGTCTGTCATCCCAAGTCACTTAACTCTGTTTGCCTCAATTCATCATTTTTAAAATGATCATGAGCAGAAAATGGCAAACCTCCTGTATCTTTGCTCAGAAAGTCTCAAATGTGGTCTAGAAATCTCAGACAAAACTGAAACAAGTGAATAATGCCATGCACTGTGTTAAGGCCTGGAACTCATTACAGAAAAGGAGAAAGATTGTCCTATCCTCACAGAGATTACACTTTCAATGGAAAGACAACACATCAAAGGAAGAGATTTTGGGAAAAGACACTGAGACATGGTGGCAAAGTCAGTGAAAAGTTCCAAAGTAAGTCACCAAGGTGCCAATGGGCAAATGTGGAGATGTGTGAGCTGACCCTCTTCTTATCTAGGTGTTTGGAGTACATGAGCTCACCCCATGGGGAAGAGAGAATATGGAAGAATGGGAAAGGAAAGAGATATGGAAGAGCTTCTGATAAGAACAAGTTAAGGATTCCAGAGATGAATTATCAAAAGCATGTCCTTCCTCTAGTGATTGTTCACATTATGAATGGATAGAATGCAATGAAGAGTCATGACTCAGAACACCTACTGAAAAGAAAAGAAGTGTATATTTTGGAGAATCTGAAAAAATCAGGAAAAGACTAAAAAAATTGTTTAATTGCTCAGAAGTTCAACAATGGAAATAAAGGAAGTTATAAGTGAAATATACAAATACAAGATTAATGAGATGTCTCAAATGAAATCAAAATAATAAAAAGGTGAAGAGATTTTAACCTACAAGAAAAAGAATTGCTCCACAATAATACAACGTCTTAAACAGTGAATCATGTCATTCTGCTAGAAATGAAAAACATCAAATGCCAAGTGCATTTTGCATGTAGCAAATTGGAAAAATAGATGAGCCTTCCCAAGCATCAAAGGATTTCAAGAAGCAGTCACTTTCTTGTACAATCTCCATCAGTCTGCCTCTTGACTCATTCTTTGGACTCCTTAAACCTAAGCCCAAAGGTATAGAGTTGTAGCAGCATGTTGAAATAATTTATTTTTCATAAACTGTCAACATCTTTCTTATACATTAGTTCAATCTCTAACTCTAATTGATAAAATTTTGCATTTTTAATGAAGAAAGGAACCCTCCTTTCCCCATATACTTACTCTTATTTCTCTATTATTAAATATTAAAATGAATGAATGTTCCATGAACAATTAAAAGTCATCTTAAAAGTAAAGCAGAAGCTTATTCTTTAGCAACTGATATATTCATAGGATTTTTTTTCATTCTTGCTGTAAGTCCCATGAATAATTTTGCCTAGGTGAACCCATCCCTGCATTCCTGGTGTAAATTACAGTTGGTCAGAATGTAGAATCTTTGTATATTTTTTTGTAATCTCCTAGCTAGTATTTTATTTAGGATTTTGGCATCTATATATAATAATAAATTTGGTCTATAATTTTCCATCTATTTTTTCTTCTGATTGATTTGAATATCAAAACCATATTTTATTTCACAAAAGGAGTTCAGTAGTACCCCTTCTTTGCCTGTTTTTCCAAATGAGGTCCATGACCACATCACTGAAGGTCACCAACTCCTATACCATCAAAAGTCACATGATTTAGAGCTGAAAGACTCCAGAATTCATCTAGTCCAACCCTCATCAACTTAGAAGAGGAAATTGAAGCCCAAAGAAGGGATTTGTGTGCAACTCATCTAACCTTTATGTGTGTTATGGTTAAAACAGCTGCTGCCATTGCTTTATGATTGCTTGCAGTTGTTCAAGGATTATATTCATTCATTGTATTTTTTAATGATACAGAAACAGAAGTAACTGTAGGGAAAGGAGGGATCTTTGTTCAGCAAAAAATGAAATATTTTATGAGCTGGGGTTGGAGATTCAGCTAGTCCATAAGAAAGACACTGATGTTATTAATGAAAAATAAATTATTTCAACATGCTGGTAGAACTTGAGAACACTTGAGATCAGGAGGCAGACTGGATATCATACAACAGAGTGAGGACATCTCTAAATATTTTGATACCTAGGAGGGCTCATCTATTTGTTCAACCTGATATATGAAGAATAGATGTTCAGACAATGCACTTGGCATTCAGTGTACTTCTACTTTGAGCAGAATGGTATTGTGGGAAATAAGTAAGAATTCTGTTTCCACAGCTTTGGGTGATCAGTGACTCCGACCTGAAAGTTTGGTTAAAAAAAGGCAACAGGCTAAATGCATACAGTTTATTCCCTTAAAGCTAGTGGTCACATGATTACGGAGCCAGAAGAAACTTCTGACTCCCTGATAGAAGAATGATCAGGCTGAAATACACTTTACTGTGAGAAAAGAACTTTCTTAGTTGAATAAGTTGTAAATTCATTGAGACAAGACAATTAACAAAGCAGTGTCAGTTGGAATTTATGATTTCAGGATTTCTGAATTTCCTGTATATGGCATATGTCTCCGTGACACAAGATAAGAAAAAATCCCACCACTTTGGCTGCAGGCATCCTGTCAAACAGGTCTTTGAAATTGTTTACACAGGAAAGGGAATTTTTAGAGCAAAGCAAAGCAGTCTGATTGATTAGTTCAGGCTTGGGCCCTTATTAAAGCCTGAAATTTATAGCAGATGATTATCATGACCTAGCCCAGTCCGGTTAGAGGCCAGAAACTTGTGAGCAGGCTTGATGAGCTGTTTGAAGGAAAGCCTATCAGAAAGGAGAACATGTAATCATGTGGCCAGGGTATGGTGGGTCACTGAGTTCAAAATTCAGAACAGTATAGTAAGCTTCCATTTTTCTGAACATACTGTAGTCTTCCTATAACCTTATTGGGGAGGCTACCCATCCATTCAGGGTTAATAAATGCTTTCCTGATTTCACAATAGGTGTTGTTCTTTGTTTAAGGTGAGCATGTTTCTCACAGTTGAGGGCTTTTTAGTTAGGCTTATTTCTCACAATTTGATTCACTTTTTTAAAAAGTTCTGTTATTTTAAAGTAATTCTCTTTCATGTAGATAAAAATCTTTTTTTTTTGTCATTTTGATTTAAGACTGTGTGGGATGGCTCAGGTCCCTACTTAAATCAATTACTCAGAGGCCTCTCAAAGTGATGACAGAAAGTTGATTTACTAGATTCTTGAGAATCAGGATAATCCTACAGCAGTTCACCTGGAGTAGGAAAGACAAAGACAAAGAAAAGGCAGTGATTTATATAGACCCTAACACAAGTCCCTCCCCCCCCCCCCCACTGACCATTATCCTCATTAGCTGAGAGTATGATCTTACATTCTAGACACAAAATCTAACCAATCCCTTTTGAAATGAAGACATCGAGGAATTATGTAAGTTTTATCCAATCATTGAGACCCTAATATGCTACACAGTTTTACATCCTTATATGGAACTATTCTATTCTAAAAATATTGTAACCTTGAGCCTCTCGGTCTTACCTCACCTCTGGGAGAAGAATTACAATCTGAGAAGTCTTCACTAAACCTATCCCACTCAAGACCTATGTTTTATTTTCTGTTTATAATTTGTATTTTATTTTAGCTTTCTTTTTTCTGATATTGAGCATTTGAGCAATTTATTAAACTTGAGAATTTATTAACTTTTCCTGCTTTTTTAGATTCCCAAGAATTTACACGATTATTCACTAGGTGTTCTGACTCATAACTCTTGACTGCACTGTATTTATTCAAAGGATGAGTCACAGAGGAAGGCCATTCCTTGAATCCCTAAGGTCTCAGAAGCTCTCGCCCATCTCTTTCCTTCCCCATCCTTACTAGCTGTGTGACCCTGGGCAGGTCACTTCACTCGGTTGGCCTGAATTCACTGGGGAGGGAAATGGCGAAGCAGCCCAGAAGGGTTGCCAAGAAACCCCCTCGACGATATTGGGGTGCTGTGGTCCCCAGCTTAGGGCGAGTCAAACAGGACTGACCAAGAACAAAGCGCCAGGAACAGTGCCAAGCCCCGGGGATACCAGAGGCCACAGACAGCCCCTGCCCTGCGAGCACGTGCCCAGGCTGGCAGCGGGAGCTGCTCAGAGGAGAAACAGGAGGTGACCCAGGCTTTGGGGGACAGTCAGAGAGAATGCCGGGAGCGGGGAGCCCGAGGGGCTCGTGGGGAAACGTCCAGGAGACCAGCGTCACCGGACGGAGGAGGAGGAGAAGCCCGGAAAGGGGGGGAGGGTCCGGGTGGTGCTCGCTCCCTGGGGTCTATGGAGCGGGGGAGGGGTGGCACGGGGAGACCTGCCCTGGAGGACCGTGACTTCGGGGCTGGAGGCCGGCTCCAGGGCTTGGTCTCCTCCAGCGGAGAAGCACCAGGAGGTCTAGGGGCGGGGCGGCAGCGCTGACCCCGGGCCACGCCCCTAGCGCAGGCTCCGCCCCCCGTCATGGAAGGAGGTGGGGCGGCAGCGCTGACCCCCCCTGGCCACGCCCCTAGCGTAGGCTCCGCCCCCCGCCATGGGAGGAGGCGGGGCAGGGCGGACCCGAGTTCTACCTGGCCTGGGGGGAAGGGAGGAGAGAAATAAACCTCGGGGGTCATGGGAGGTCGGAGGTCAGATTCCAGAGAGCAGCCGCGGTCTGTCTCTTCACCTCTCTAGCCCGTCCGGGAGGCGCCAAAGAGCCGGAGGGTTTGGGCACAGAAAGGAAGCCTGGGTCTCACGTGACCCGCCCCCCCGCCATGGTAAGGGAATTTGAGGATATTCCCAGCCCCTTGACAGCCTCATGTGATCTACTTTGAGCTCTGGCCCAGCCCACAGCCTGAGTCACGTGGCATGGTGGGAGGAGCTTGTGGAGCCCGCGAAACCGGAAGTGCGGGCGAGGGGAGCCGGAAGTGAGTGAAGCCAGCCGGAAGTGAGAGTGAAGCCGGAAGTGCGAGAGGCCGAGCAGCGACAAAGCGGTCTGAGGTGAGTGAGAAGGGGCGCCTTCTGCGCAGTGCGGCTTTTTGTAGGGAGCCCTGAGGGGGAAGGGTGGCGATGGCCGCGCTCCCCGTATCGTAATGGGGAGGAACTTCCTGTTACCGCGGTGGAGCTGCCTTTCTGCTTTCCAAATAAAGGTTTTGGTTTTGTGTTTACATTTCGGGGATTTCCCCCGGAAACGCTCCCGCGAGTCCATAGCGGCTGCCGTGGGCATCGCGTGGGCGCTACACCCCCTCTCACCCCCTTTGGTAGATAGACTCCCTCGGGACCAGAACTGAAGCGTTTAGTTTCAGGCCCCGCCTCCCCAAGACATCCTCCCCTTCTCCCTAGAGAGAACCGTCCGGCAGCCTGCCCCCAGCCCCCGGATGGGAGTCTGCCTGGCCGAGGTGGGGAAGAGCTCAGCGCAGGGATCAGGACCTGGGTTCGAATCCAGCTTCCCAGGTCCCAGTACTGGGCAGTGCTTGTGATCCTTTCGATCGTCACCACGACCCTGACAGGGGCTCCCCGAGGCTGGGAGGTGCAGTGACTTTCCCAGGGTCTTAGCTAGAATATGGTGGAGGGAAGATTCTCTCGGGTCTGATGGACTCCACGCTCTCTCCACTTAGCCTGGGCTGCTAAGGCGCCGAACCTCGGTTGTTCCCAGTGAAATGAAAGGGCTGGACGTGGTGACCTCAGACCAAGCACTTTGCAGGTTTCAGATGTAGGTGTTTTCCTGTGATCTGGAGATCAGGTCCAAAAAAAAAATCATGGATGTTTAGAGGTGGAAGGATGTCAGAAAATGACCTTGTAATTCCCCATTGTCTGTAAATCTATGACCCAGGGTGGAATCCTGGCTGTTCCTGCCCCTGTGACCCTGGGCCAGTCTCTGACAGCTCTGAGCCTTGTTCCTCCAGGCAAAAAGAGGGCCTGGAGCTCTGAGTCCCCTCCTGGCTCTAGCCCAGGGTCCTTTGAGTGCTGGCTCGTGAAAAGTGGACTCCAGCCTGTGAAACCATCTCTGTCCCTGCTCAGTTTCCTGTTTCCTTACTACTCTCCTACCTTGGACAGCACCCCAGCCCTGCTAGGCCAAGGCTCAATGGGGAATACTTCAAACACATTTTGGGGACCTGAATGAATCCTAATCCAACCACCAACTTTATCCATTGCTCTGATTTTCCCAGGCTAATTAAATCCTTGTAGGGCCTTTTTGTTCTCCACTGCTCCGTGCCCTGCCCTTCTCTCACGGACCTCTCTGGCCTCTTAGTCATTCTCTCACAGGGCCTTTAAATGAAGAAACAGAAAGTACCTTCCTCCTCTCCTCCCGTCACTGGCCCGTTTTCAAAGATTCTTCCAAGAAAGCTTGTTGGCCTGAGCACAGTGCCTGCTCCATAGCAGTGACTTTTGTTGCAGTTTTAGAGGTTGTCAGTCGTGTTTGTCTCTTTGGGACTTGTAGGAAAGAAAATACTAGAGTGATTTGCCATCTCCTCCATCTCCTTTTTAGAGATGAGGAAACAGAGAAATAGGGTTAATTGACTTACCCAGGGTCACAAAACTAGTGTCTGAGATTGGATATGAACTTAAGTCTGTCTCCCCACCAGGCATTCTGTCTAGTGCACCACCTAATAGGTGCTTAACTGATGTTTATTGACCGATTTCCGTATTGACTGAGAGGGGCATGGAAGTGAATGATTTCCAAGGTTCTTTCTTCACCCAAGAACCAAGGAACCTTGGTGCTCTGACCCCTTTCTGCCCCTGCTCAGCTTTTCCAAGTGCCCAGTATGGCAGGGACTGGGATGCTCACAGCCAGGGAATGTGTGGCCTTGTAAATGACTGGGGACCTGGAAGTTGGTTCTCAGTTCCTCTTACCTCTCCCAGTGAATGACTGAGTGAATGAATGGTCACTTATTCAGCTCTTCATTAATCCATGCCAGGATTTGCCATAAGTTCAATAGACTCTAAGGCCAGAGGGCAGATCTGCCCCCCCTTCCACCCTTATCAGACTGGTATTGTAGGGGTTGGGTTATTACCAATTTTGTGAGCAGAGTTCTTTAAGGAACTTGGATTCCTTTAGGAACTTGCAGCTTAACAGGGTGATGGTAAAGATTATATAGGAAAAGTAGTGGATTATCTGGCAGTTGTGCTAATTACATGATAACTTACAACCTTGGTCACAGGTGTCATTCATTGCTGGAAATCAGGTGAAGGGATTTCTCACAGGTGTGTTTTTGTTCTGTTATCTCTGCAGCAAAATAGCTTTGAGATTTCATGTCTGTAGCTTGACCTCTGAATTGAATATGACGATGTTGGAAGTCAATACATGATAATTCTGTGGTTAGAAGAGTCTTGTTTTTAAAAGAGAATTTCTTCATAGGTCTGCTTGTACTTGTGTTGGGGAAAGATAATTTGTGTTACCGGGGCCCACTCATGAGTTATTGCTAGGCATAGTGCCATTGGGCAGGGGAGAAAACTGTCAGGGTTGGTGTTTTGAGGCTGTGGAGAAATGTGATCTTGGATACTGGGGGTCCAAGGCCATGTTCCCAAGCACCCCGTCAACCCCAGAGTAACTATAAAGACCCCCTCAAATCCCAGGCAGGTGCAGCATTCAGATTCATCTTCCTGAATTCAAATCTGGCCTCAGACACCTACTAGCTATGTGACCCTGGGCAAGTACCTAAACTTCACCCTGTTTAGGTACAGTTTCCTCAGCTGGGGAAGGAGCTGCAGAAGAAAAGGGCAAAGCCCTCTAGTATCTCTTCTAGGAAAACTGTAAATGGTGCAATGACGACTCTGTCATGATTAAAACAACGTAAGAATAAGAAGAAAATTTATTCATCAGCAGGGTATGAATAGTGGCCAGTGATTGAGAAAGTGTAGGAGCCCCAACCAAGGGGCAGCCTTGGTCCACACTCATGGGTCTCAAAAGACAGAAGGAGTTTCTCTGTCACTGAAGCACAGGCTTGAAGACCCTCAGACTATGACCTGAATCCTCATCAGCATATCTGTGCATCTACCAAAGGTCCTTTTCCAGCCTTGATCAACTTACTGTAATGTCCTGTGAGAAGAGATTTCTGATTACTGGGAAAAGATTGTGTGTCCTGAGACTTATTGCCTGTGTTAATTTACTAGCCACTGACTTTTCTGATGTATGATTTGATTAGCCAAGGAAGCAGGAGAGGGCCCACCCAGAATAGGCTTACTAGAAGCAAAAACCCTGGGATCAGAGATCTCTCTACCTTCTGGGATTCAGCTCAGTCTGAACAAGGGGCCCCTACCTGCACCCCACTTCTGCTGGCTGACCTTTCCATTGGGCCTCATCTTTGCCGTCTAACATCTTCTGATCCAGCTTAGCCAGGAGCAGACCTCCCTCCAAGTTCTGGTGCCGGGTGTTGCCCCTGCTACTTGTCCAGGCTCTCTGCCACATCCCAAAGGTCCTAGGTTGCCTTCCCCAGTTTTACCATTGGGTCACAGGGACCTGATTTACATAGCTCACCCAGAGTATCAGGTAGAGGTAGAGTTTTGGGTCTGAGGTCATTGAGGCTCTGACTAGATTCATCCTATCTGGGATCCCAAGCCCTTTCTGCCTCCTGGGTCTCTGAAGGAGGGTGAGGAAGGGGCATGAAATGAAACGAAGGAGTAAGAGAGGGTGGCAAGTCCTCTTCCTGTTCAGACCAAACTCCCTTCCAAGCCTGACCCTCCCTGCTGCCCTCCTCCTGAGGTGGAGTCTCTCCCATGAGGGCAGAGCAGGGCCTTTGTAATTGCTCTAAAAGCTCAACTTCTGCCATTCCTGGTGGGTCAGCATCCACCCAGGGAAGAGAAGGCAAAGACCATGTCTCTTCCACACTCAGATTCTTCTCCCTCCCCAGGTCAGCTTGCAGAGGCAAAACCCTTTGCCTGGGAGAGAACCTTGAACCAGAGGGAATGGCCTCTGGCACCCAGAGATCCTCATCCCAGGTGAGTACAGTCCATCTACAGATTTGACTAGCATCAGTAAACCTGGAATCCAAGAGAGGCAAGAAAGCAAAGAGCAAAGGAATCTTTATTTTGTTAGACATAGGTTGTCCTTGGCAGTGCTGTCAGCAGAGCAGAAATTGTCCTCCTGGTTCTGCTGATGTCCTCTTGCCTCAGACCACACAAACCTTCTCAGGTCTTTCTGAATTCCTCCCATTTGTCATTTCTTTGGTCAAGTCAGAAAGCATTTAGAAAGGGTTCCTGTGTGCCTAGCACTGTGCTAAACTCCTGGGGATGCCAAGGAAGTTTGAAGAAATGACAAAGGGGCACACAATCCAATGGGGGGAGAAAACATCTCATGAGGTAGGTCCAAACAAGCTCTGTATAGTATTAATGGGCAGCACCCTGAGAGGGAAGGTTCTAGCAGTCTCTGGGGTCAGATAAAGCTTGTTTTCAGGGGATATGTTGCCTGATATACAGAGGAAGCCAAGAGCCCCAGAGAGGGAGAGGGTGTACCTAGTAGGAGAGACAACCATTTGGAAAGCACAGGGTCAGGGGGTGATGGAGGGTCTAGGTCATGGATCAGCCAGGAGGCTGGTGTCTTGGGTCAGAGGGAAGAAAGGGACCAAGGTGCAAGAAGAAGAATGGAAAGGGGTAAGAGACTGGTCATATGGTGTCTGCTATGTGCCAGAAATCTCATAAATATCGTTTTATTGAATCCTGTTGTACAAATTGTCAGGGTCAGCTAGGGACGGCCAGAGTAAGGTAGCACAGGATATAGCCAGATAGTAAACTGTGGTTCATTTATCCACTCAAGATTGTGACATACTCCAGGAGTGGGTGACGGACATGTGTGTCTCATAGTTCCACAGAGAACACACAGACACTCTCCTGCTGAGCTTTAGGATCCATCTTTTAGGTAGAATCTATGAGGTCTTGTGGGCAGGCTTACAAAGAAGTTGTGGGTAAGATCCACTTAGAGGATACAGAGAGGGAAAGGTACATTTTTAGGAAAAGGAGACAGTTATCTTTACTGACAGGGTTGGTTCCTCTAACCAGGGGTACTAGCAGGTGGGAAGAGTACAAGGCAGAGCTTGCCCATGAAGGTAGGCCATGTGGAAAGCAAAAGAGGCCCTATGGGCCTCAATGAGCCAACCCCTTTGTGGGTGGGGGAGGGTGGTGCAAAAGATCCTCTTTGCCTGGGTTCTGAGGCCCCAGGATCATCCTTTTCCTCTCTTCACTTGGGCCCAGAAACTCACGTCCCTGCTTTCTTCTCTGCCCCTATTCTTTGTCTCTATCAGCTGCAATACCATGACCAGGAGAATGACCCCTCTTCTGCCTTGACCTTCCCCTAGTCCACCACCTTTCACTGTGAGACTCAAATTCTTCCTGGGCCAAAATACAAAGTCTGGTTCCCCTTGAGAGCCCCTCCTCCCTCATCTGTCCACCAACTCATTCTCCCTCATTTCAACTTTGGGACTCAGACCCTTCTCCTACTGACCCAAAAGAGTGCGCACTATATTCTGACATCCTGGGCACAAATGGAACTACATTTGTCCTAAACTAAATTATAATATGGTCTTCTTTAATGTCACATATGTTATCTTCTCAGGATGCTTTAATCCTTTTTAGGTTGATTATATCTTAATGAAAAACATTCTTCAAATGTGGCATTGAGGCAGGTCCTTTAGAAATTGTAAAGATAAGAATTAAGAGCAGTATTGGATCAAAATGACTCCATCCTGGTATCTGAATACCATCAGTCTAGACTGTCAAATCTATAAATGGATTAAGTGATTTTCTACATAAGAAAATTCAGAAATGTTTTCAACTGAATTGATTTGATCCACAAATATATAATTATGAATCTAATTTTGGTTTCTTGTTGTGATTTTTGTTAATTTGTTGTCCTTTGTTTTTGAAGAGGACCAAAATGACATCCCCATGATAAAGTGAAGTTTCAGTGTGTCCGACTGTGGCTAATCAGAGACCAATATGAGCTTGGAATGCTCTACTACAGGTTGGGCACAGATAGTCCATGTGAATATTTGGGGTGGATACTCCAAATTTGTACATCCTACATTAACTTTGTGCTGTCTCAATTCTGCTTTGCTCATAAAGCACAGCACCCTTTCTGATGTGGGCACGCCATGCTGAGTGATGCTGTACCAGTGTCTCCCATGTTGCACAGTCAAATCCAAAAAAACGAGAACTCCACTAAAATTCATCTGCCTTCTCACTGAGCCAGGAATCCTGCATCTCCCTAAGCTTTGCTTCTATTTTGCTTTTGATGGAATTAAATGCTGCCTTCTTAGAGGTGGATGAACTATCCTTCTGGTATATCCTGTGGAGTTCTCGTTTTTCATTTAGCAGCTTCTAAATTTCCCCATCATTTTCATCAAACCAGTCTTGGTGTTTGTGAGTGTTCTGACCCAGATAAGAAAATGCAGTGCTGTACACCAAATCTCTGAAAGCTGCCCACTCCTTTTCTGCTCCACTATTGCCAACTATGTATTGGCTCAACTTTCCCTCCAAGTTAGCAACAAACTGTTCATGCTCTAATTTGTTGACATTGATTCTTCTGGCAGTCATTTTGCCTTAGGGCAGCACTTTTGATGAATGAGAATATGTAGCTTGGAAAGGATAAGTCTGTGATCAGTTCAGCACTCTGCACTACACATTGCCTTTGTCACTCTCACATCTTATCTGTCTCTTCTCCTTACACTCACATAGTCTATTAGATGCCAATGTTTGCTGCAAGGGTGCATCCATGAAGTTTTATTGTGTTTAGGTAAATGGAAAACAGTGTTGGTGATGAGAAGGTCATACAGTGAACAAGTCTTCAGCAGTAAATGACCATTGCTGTTGCTCTTTCCAACTCCATTCCTCCCTAGGACTCCCTGCCAGGTCTGGTAGTCTGAGCCTACTCTAGCATTAAAGTCACACAGAATTATAAGCTTGTTGTCTTTTGCCACACTGATGATAAGGGTCTCTAGGTCTTCATAAAATTTTTCTTTGACTTTATCAGGATTTCTCATGGTGGGAGCATAGGCACTGATGATGCTGGCATGGCGTTTTCTTGCAAGTGCCAATCACACTGTCATGAGCCTGTCATTCACTCCTTGTGGCAGGCATGCCAGCTTGCTGACTAGATTAGTTTTAATTGCAAAACCCAAACCTGCTTCACAGCTCTCCCCTTCACTGCTCCCAGTCCAGAAAAATGTATATCCAGCTCTAATTTCAGTAACCTGGCCTTCATTCACCAACTTTATTTCACTCAGGGCCTCTATTTGGATGTGATATCTGTTGAGTTTTCTTGCAACAAGAGCAGTATGTCTTTCAGGTCTACTGAATTTTGTGTTGTATGTAAGTGTGCATATGTTCCATGTGCCGATGGTAAGTGGAATCATCTTTGCAGATGTTTTTATACATTTTTTTATGTTTCTACCACATAGTAGGATTCCTCGCCTGCCATGGTAATCTGGCCAAGGTTGGGTAAGCAGACAATGTTTAGGGAACCTTTTCTAGCCCCTTCCTCACACCAGGAAGTGAGCAGTATGATCCTTAAAAGGCTGCTCAGACACCCAGAGGGCTACCAAGTCCCACTGCTGCTTCCAGTGAGAAAAGACCCTATGGCCTGGGTCGCCTGTGTGCAGGGTTGTGACTACAGCTCCCATTGTATCCATCCACACCTGGTGCTTCATCACTTGTCTGTCACCACAGGATTTTGAGTCATAATAGTAAAATGGTATGGGTAATGTCTTTTGATTTGGGTATAAATTGGATTTAAATGAGGCAGAGTTGCATAAAGTCATCAGCCTCTCTCCTCCAGAGCCATTGTAGTCCAGTGGCAGGACAGAGTCAATACGGCTGGTGATGGCTCAGGCTGCCATGGATGATCTTGGCGTTTTCAGTGTCTTATCAAGCTCTAAGTGCTTCACATCGTCTGCTTCAGCTGCCTTCATGGCTGTTGGAACAAATTGTTCTCATCACCCATTCCACCAGAGGAAGTCTTCACATGCTTGGGGGTAGACACCCCCCTAACTCACTAGTGGGTTTGAGAACCCTTGGTTACCCTCAGCCTGGTTTGACCTGTCTACCTTAAACAGTTTGCCGGGCTGTGGCTGCTGCACATGCTGCAGTTTTTTGGAGCCACAGGTGGAAGTTGGGTGGAACAGGTGAACACCAAAGGTGGAAAGAACCCCAAAAAGGGCTTGGCAGCCATCACACTAAGGTACAGGTCCTCCCTGAACATACCCTACAGATAAATAAGATATTTTCATAAAATCATACTGATAAAAGTGAAAAGCGATTTTTACCCACATGAAAGATAAATGATCTAAAAATTATAGGAACACTGAAGAAGAGACTCATCCTTCTGCTGGAAATGGAGGAAAATAAAATGGAAGAGCATTGAATGCCAAGTGCATTGGCTGAACACGTGTTCTACATCTAGCAGATTGGATAAATAGATGAGCCCTCCCAAGTATCAGAAGCTTTACAGATGTCACCACTATCTTGTATCAATGATCTCCATCAGTCTGCCTCTTGACTCCTGATTGCCAATGTTCTTGAGTTCTAGTGGCATATTGGAATAATCCATCTTTTCTTTCTCTATACTTAAATAATGGAATGAATGAATGTATTCCTTGAACAATTGCTTACTCTACCATATTGCCTCCCAGAAGTTGAAAAAGGTGACTTTCAAGCCTTCCATCTGTGAGTGATAGCTCCAGGAATAACCACTGCTGTGGATGTTGCTGCTGCCATAGCCAGTTCAGTCACTCCCAAGGCCTGCTTCTCCTTTGCTTGGGCTGTGGTTGTATTGGCATAACCTGAACTGTACTGAGCTTCTCTCTTACCCAGTTCATTCAGACCCCTCCTGCTGACCTAAGTAACCTCTGGCATCTATGGACTGAGAAGTCTGGAGATAGCCATTGCTGCCAGTAATTCAGTGTCCCAAGGCCTATTACAGCTTTGCTGGGGCCAGGAGTGCTGGTGTGACCTGGGCTAGACTGCTCTCCTCTCTCAGCTTGGTACAACAGACCCTTCCTGTTGATCTTCCAGCCTCTCTTAGGCTACAAATCTACCTCAGTCTGTCTCGTTGTGGGTTCTGCTGCTCTAGAATTTGTTCAGAGTCACCTTTTAGAGGTATTTGAAGGGTTTGGGGGGAAAGATCAGGCAAATCCCTGCTTTTACTCCATCCACCTTGGCTTCGCTTGGCACATGTTCTTATACCTCACTGATGCAGCACTTGCCTTTTCCCTAATTCCATTGGGCTAAGCATTATATAGTAAGACATTTTTTCAAGCTTTTATTATTTCACCATGATTCTCATTTCAAATAGAAAATGCTTTTGTTAATATTCAGTTGGGGTCTTAATGACTGGTTCAAGTATTGGCTCTGACACTCGTAAAGGTTACATGAGTTGTAGGCAGATCCCTTCTCTGGGCTTCAGTTTCCTCTTGGGAATTGATGAGGGTTGGATTAGGTGAATTCTGCATCTCTCAGCTCTAAATCATGTTATTTTGATGGTTTAGGAGTTGGTGACATTCAAGGATGTGGTTGTGGACTTCACTGAGGAGGAATGGTGCCTCTTGGACTATTCTCAGAAAGAACTGTACAAGGAAGTCATGCTGGAGAATATCCAGAATCTGCTGTCCATGGGTGAGGACCATTTCCTTCCTTTACTTGGTGTTGTCATGACAAAATGAGTACAAGTGGCAGAGAATGGATCCATACTCTGTTGCATCTTAGCCTCTAAAACTGCAGTGAGTGCACAGTCATCTTTGTAGACCAATTCTCCATCCACTTTGTACTTGACTTTAAGCATTTCCAAGTTAACTAGCTTACCATCAGGGACAGCCAGGTGGCCCAGTGAATAGAGCACCGGCCCTGGAGTCTGGAGGTCCTGAGTTTAAATCCAGCCTCAGACACTTGACACTTAAGTAGCTGTATGATCTTGCACAAGTGTCTTATCCCCAATTGCCTCACTTCCCCTCTCAAAAAAAAAAAATTTAATAACACTGTCAGTCTGGTAGCTGGAGAAGATCTAGGTTCATTCTCAGAGGAAGGAAGTGAAATTTAAAAAAAAATAAAACACTCCTACTTAAGAGGCAAATTTCAAATGGTCACAAGCCCAAAAAGAGTTCCTGGAAGAACTTGGAAAGGACTTCAAACATCAAAAGGGACTATAGAAAAATTAAGGGGAAAACAAACTAAGAGTAGTTCAGGAAATCAAGAAAATTATGAAAAATAAGTCAACTAATTAGAAAAACAGATCCAAAAAGTAAGCAAAATAACTTAAAAGCTAATGACGTTTATAAGATACCCAGAAAATAGTAAAAACCAAAAGAATGAAAAAATAGAACCCTTAAGAATGCCATCATTACTTGGGTAGTTTGAAAGAAAAGTTTCATCTGCGTTGAGTATAATGGATTGATTCTAAAAATTAAAATTTGATAGAGAGAAGTAAAATGGAGAAGTTATTACATCGTAACAAGTCCAGAAAGGAAAAAGTGAGACAAAGCAGATGGGAGTGGAGGACTGGTAGTGCTAGAATCTTATTAACAGAAAAAACAAAATATCTAAATCATCTTGTTTTAGAAAAAGAAATTGAACTGGGCACAAATGAACTTCCTAAGAGTAAAGTAACAGCCCCAGATAGATTTGCAAGGGAATTCTACAAAAAACGTAAAGGTCAGGTAATTCCAGTATTAAATGATTTGGAAAAATAGGCAAAGAAGGGGAACTACCAACTCCTTTCATGAATCAAATGTGATATTGATATTCAAATCAGGAAGAATAAAAAAGAAAATTATAGACTAATATCATTAATGTCTATGGATGCCAAAATCCTAAATAAAATTCTAGCTAGAAGATTACAACAATATGTTGCAAAGATTGTACATTGTGACCAGATGGGATTTATACCAGGAAGGCAGGTTAATGATATGATCTATCATACCATTAACAAAAATAACAAAAATCATAGGAACATATAAATAGGTGAAGAATAAACTTTTGATCAAAGAGAAAGTATAGGGAAAAATGGACTTTTCCTTAAATTGATAAAAAAGCAATAACCTAAAACTGTCCACAAGTTACTTATAATGGGAAGAAATTAGCAACATTCCCAGTAAAATTCAGTGGTCGACAAGGATAGCCATTGCCACCAATATAATTCAGTATTATATTAAGCATCCTAGAATAGCAGTAAGAGAAGAAAAAGAAATAGAAGAAATCAGACTAGGGAATGAGATAATAAAAATAGATCTTTTGCAGATGATATATTTTTGGAAAATCCCAAAGACTCAACTAAAAAAGTTATTTGAAACAAGTATTTTAGCAAAGTAACAGGATGCAATGTTAACACATAAATCATCTACATTCCTATACATCACTAAGAAAACCCTGCAAGAAAAGATAATAAGAGATAACCTATTTAAAATAAGTCAAGACCAGTGGTAGGGAATCTGTGCCTTGAGGCCACACATATTCCTAGATCTAGGTCCTCTAGTGTGACTCTTTCACTGAATCCAACTTAACGGGACAAATCCCCTTAATAAAAGAATTTATAATGTAACACTTGGACTCAGTCAAAAGGTACCACCCAAAGACCTAGAAGGACACATGTGACCTAGAGGCCACAGGTTCCCCACCTCTGCTCCAGACAGTGTAAAATTCCTGGAGGTACACCTCCAGAACAAACCTGGGAACTACATGAACACAAAGGGGAAAAAAAAATCTCATACGAAGAAAAGCAGATTTAAATAGTTGGAGAGAGGTCAATTGTTCATAGGTATGCAAGACCCATATAATAAAAATGACAATTTTACCTAAACTAACTTATACCTTCAATGCAATTCCAATGAAATTACCAAAACCTTATTTTATTGAGTTAGAAGAAATAATAACAAAATTCTTTTGGAAGAACAAAAGGTCAAGAATGTGAAAGGCATTAATGAAAAAGAATGTATCCTGTTATGGAGATGCTTATTTTATTTCATGAGTTAAAAACAAAATAGAGAAATTTGAAAAAAATAAAACAACTAACGATAGTAATAAACTTAGGGAGAAGTGAGCAGTTTGAGGATATACAAGAGATAGCTTGATGAGGTGCAAAATTACATTAAATTACAAAGGTTTTGTGCAATAAAGTCAATGTAGCCAAGATCAGAAGAAAGTAGAAAATTAGAAGAAAATTTATGGACAGTTTCCCAGATAAAGGTTTTATATTTCAAATATATAAAGAACTTAGTCAAATCTAAAAGAATATGAGTCATTCTCCAACTCTAAATGGTCAAAGGCTAGGAAAGGCAGTTTCGGCTGAAGAAATCAAAATTATATACAGTCGTGAGAAAATGCTCAAAATCATTACAGAAATGCTAATTAAAAACAACTTTGAGATATCATCTTATACCTGTTAGGCTACAGTAATAGAAGGGGAAAGGACAAATGTTGTTGGAGGGGATATGGAAATTCTAGGATGCTAATTCACTGTTGATGTTAATGTGAACTGATCCATCAGGTTAGCAGAACAACCTGTAATTATGCCTAAAGAGTTATTAAATTGTGTCCACCCTTTGATCCAGTAATACTATTCTTAGATCTATTTTGCAAGATGATTAAGGAAAACAGAAAAAAAGTTTTAAAATACTTATACTAGCTTTCTTTTGTAGCAAGACCTGTAAATTGTGGAGCTGCCCATTAGTTGGAGAATGGTTTGAGAAGGATGGAGTACAATCTGAGGTAGATGGTCAGTAGTTTCAGCAGTGTTTGAAGATGGTCTCTTGAGAATCCTATGGAGGTGTTCAGCCCAACTCTTCTAGGATCCTGTCCTTATTGCTAATCCATGTGACTCCATCAGCCATGAGTAGTTGAGGTGCACCATAGGTAGATAGGTCTTTGGCCCATATAAATAGCCTTCAGGGGACTTGGCCTTCTCCAGTCGTTCAGATTTTGATATGGCTACTGGAGTCAGATGGCTCTGGAGGGGAAAGTTAGGCTGGTGATATATCACAGTCATCTATCTCTTAAATCCAGTTCAACTACAAGTCATGGCATCACCTTCCTGATGTCCTGGTCTTCTTCCAGAACAAGGGACAAACTACAACCACACAATCTTAAACCCAATTCACTCTGACTCTCATTTATGGGCCAACAATAGGTCCCTGCCCCAAAACCACTCAGTGTTTTTTTTGGGGGGGTGGGGTGGTGGATGATGTCTCAGAGTAAATAGTAATTGTTTCTTCTTACATTTATTTATGTGTGTATATCTTTTTCTGTATATGTGTTTGATTGTTTTCTTCAGATGTAGAGATCAAGTTTGAGGTAAATGAAGCAACTAAAAAGCTGGGAATATTTTTGGAAAAATGTGACCTGCAAAGATTCATGATTGATGGTCCCTGGGACTTCGACTTTAGAGAAATTCACGACTTTATTCTCAAAGTAGACAAAAATCCAAAGAGTGACTGTGAATTTGATGAAATTGGAAACAGATTCAGACAGTCTTCTGTCCTAAATCACTGTAAGAAAATGACCTCAGGGAATGACTGTGTTCCAGATAGTGAATATAGCAAAGGCTTTACTGAAGAGGTAAAGCTTTTTCAGTCCTGTAGGAAGCTTCCTGAAATGCAAATGTATCTTGGTAATCAGTGGGAAATGGCCTTAAATTGGAGTTCAGCCCTCATTAAATATCAGGCAAGTGATACTGGAGAAATGCTTTCTGTAAGTAATAAAGGTGGGAAAGCTTTTAATCATCGGCAAATTCACATTAAAAAGGAGCCTGATGCATGTAATAAATGGGAAGCACACCAAGGAATCTGCACTGGGGAGAAACCTTATAGATTCAATCATTGTGGAAAGACTTTCGCAGGGAGCTCCAGGCTTATTCCACATCAGAGAATCCAGACTAGGGAGAAACCTTTTGAATGTGATCAGTGTGGAAAGACTTTCACAGGGAGCTCCAAGCTTATTGCACATCAGAGAATCCACACTGGAGAGAAGCCTTATGAATGTAATCAATGTGGAAAGACTTTCACACAGAATGGCCATCTTGCTACACATCAGAGAATCCACACTGGAGAGAAACCTTATAGATGTAATCAGTGTGGCAAGGCTTTCACACAGAAGAGCCATCTTGCTGCACATCAGAGAATTCACACTTTAGAGAAGCCTTATAGATGTAATCAGTGTGGAAAGGCTTTCACACAGAGCTCCTATCTCAGTAAACATCAGAGAATACACACTGGAGAGAAACCTTTTGAATGTAATCACTGTCGAAAGACTTTCACACAGAGTTTCATTCTTGCCAAACATCAGAGAATCCACACTGGAGAGAAACCTTATAGATGTAATCAATGTGGAAAGGCTTTCTCTCAGAGCTTTAATCTTGCTGCACATAAGAAAATCCATACTGGAGAGAAACCTTATGTATGTAATCTATGTGGAATGACTTTCCCATGTTGCTCCTATCTCAGTAGACATCAGAGAATCCACACTGGAGAGAAACCTTTTGAATGTAATCAGTGTGGAAAGACTTTCACACAGAGCTCCAGGCTTATTGCACATCAGAGAATCCACACTGGAGAGAAGCCTTATGAATGTAATCAATGTGGAAAGACTTTCACACAGAAGGGCCATCTTGCTACACATCAAAAAGTCCACTCAGGAGAGAAACCTTATAGATGTAATCAGTGTGGAAAGGCTTTTACACAGAGCTACAGTCTTGTCCAACATCAGAGAATCCACACTGGAGAGAAACCTTATAGATGTAATCAGTGTGAAAAGGCTTTCATGAAGAGCTTTAATCTTGCTGCACATAAGAAAATCCATACTGGAGAGAAACCTTATGTATGTAATCAATGTGGAATGGCTTTTCCATGTAACTCCTATCTCAATAGACATCAGAGAATCCATGCTGCAGAGAAACCTTTTGATTGTAATCAATGTGGAAAGACTTTCACACAGAAATCCAGGCTTATTGTACATCAGAGAATCCATACTGGAGAGAAGCCTTATGAATGTAATCAGTGTGGAAAGACTTTCACACAAAAGGGCCATCTTGCTACACATCAAAAAGTTCACCCTGGGGAGAAGCCTTATAGATATAACCACTGTGGAAAAGCTTTCACACACTGCTTTAATCTTGCTACACATAAGAAGATCCATACTGGAGAGAAACTTTATGTATGTAATCAATGTGGAATGACTTTACCATGTAATTCAGATCTCAGTAGACATCAGAGAATCCATGCTGGAAAGAAACCTTTGGAGTGTAATCAGTGTGGAAAGGCATTCACACGGAGTTCAAGTCTTGCTGCACATCAGAGAATCCATACTGGAGAGAAGCCTTATGAATGTAATCAATGTGGAAAGACTTTCACACAGAAGGTCCATCTTGTTACACATCAAAAAATCCACACTGGAGAGAAACCTTATGAATGTAATCAATGTGGAAAGACTTTTACACAGAAAGGCAATCTTGCTACACATCAGAAGCTCCACACTGGAGAGAAACCTTATAGATTTAATCAATGTGGAAAAGCTTTCACACACATGTAATCTTGTTGCACATAAGAAAATCTACACTGGAGAGAAACTTTATGTATGTAATCAATGTGGAATGGCTTTCCCATGTAGCTCCTATCTCAGTAGCCATCAGAGAATCCATGCTGGAGAGAAACCTTTTGAATGTAATCAATGTGAAAAGGCTTTTACATGGAGGTCAAGACTTACTGCACATCACAGAATCCACACTGGAGAGAAGCCTTACAGATGTAATCAATGTGGAAAGGCATTCAAATTCACCTCCAGCCTTGTTTTATATCAAAGAATTCACACTGGGGAAAAGCCCTAGGAACTTCATCATATGTTAGCATAGGATATAGTCATTGTGTTTGTGTGACAATAATCCTTAACAGTGTTGGTTCACATTCATGTGGTATTCATTAACCTTTTCATACATACAGTATAGTTGTTGGAGAAAAAATTCACCACATGCACATATGTTCTTAATTATATCCAAATAAGTATTTGATACACTTGCTTCCCCCTGCCTCTAGGGGCCATATTACCTCTTCTATCCCCAGGATTTAAACCTGCTACTTCAGAGTTCATCCTGGATGGTGATATTGCTGCCCTCATTGTGGACAATTGCTCCAGAATTGGTTTTGCAAGAGACAGTGCCCCTTGGGTTGTCTTCCCTTCCTTTTGGGCACCCCAGACATCATGAGGTGATGGTGGGTATGGGTCAGAAAGACAGCTCTGTTTTCATACAATGATTCTTTTAAAATGTGCCCATAAGCACAAAGCTTTGAGTCAACTGTGTGATATCTGTAGTAGCTATTATAATGCTGAATGATTTGAGAATATACTATATACACAGGTATGCCACAATTTTTGAAATGTAATACTGGATTCAGTATTCACTTACCTTCCTGAAGCAATCAAAAATGAACACTCCCAAATTTAAAAATATTTGTTGTGTCTGTAACTTTTTTTATTTAGAAGTGTTAGGATTTCTCTGTTGATTCAAATAGAAAAGTAGACCTGATGTCATATAAATTTATTTTCTATATTCCTCACCATGATCATGGCACAAAGAAATGTGCTTCAAATTGTTTTTAAACATTCTGTCCACCTAGAGATTTACAATGGATGAGCAGAATAAAACAAACAGTTAAAATTAGAAATGAAAGGTGTTAACAATAAAATAAAATGGCCTTGTTTTGCTGTAGCAATAAAATGACCAAGTGTAATGACCTGATTTAATGAAGTCATCTTTCAAAAGTTGCTGTTAGGAGTATTTGTAACGATAAAATATCCTAATCTAATGCATTCCTCCCTTTTTTGCTATTGTTGCATATTGCTTTGGGTCTGATAAATATTCCAACATTTCAAAATGCACCCAGCTCACAAATCAGTGTAAACATATTGATATGTTTACAGATACCATAATATGTATATATTCCCTGAAAAGAAAAAAATAAATAAATGAAAGTGCTGCTACCAAAAAATAAAGAAGTGAATTAAGGAAGTGAATTAAGGAAGTGAATAGAATTTTAGAAACGTTGGATATGGAGAAAATTGAAACCTGTGGAGAAAATTGAATGGGGATATAAGGGAATATACATTTCCTGAGCAGTACATAATGTACTTGACTATGTACTGGAGCGTAAGAACCTCACAATCCAATGCAGAAAAGGCAGAAATATGAAATGCATCCTTCTCAGGTCATGATGGAATAAAAATGTAACTATGTAACAAAAGGCCATGGAAAGAGACTAAATGTTAATTGGAAACTAAATAATCTAATCCTAAAGAATGAGTCAGTCAGCAAAGAATAGAAATAATAACTTTATACAAGAGAATAATAATGAGACAACATAGGAAAATTTAAGAGATACAGTAAAAGTAATTCTTATGAGAAATTTTATACATCTAAATGCTTACATAAATAAAATAGAAAGAGAAGTCACTGAATTGAGTATATACCTAAAACTAGAAAAAGAACACATTAAAAATCCCCAATTAAATACCAACTTAGAAATATTTAAAACTAAAAGACAGATTAAAAAAATTTAAAATTAAGGAAACTGTTGAACTACTAAATAAAACTTAAGAGCTGGTTTAATGGAAAAACCAATACAATAGATGAACCTTTGGCTAATTTGGTTTTAAAAAGAAGAAAACCAAATTGCCAGTAATAAATATGAAGAGGGTGAATTCACCAACAATGAATAGGAAGTTAAAACAATAATTGGGAACTATTTTGTCCAAATGTATGCCAGTACTAAAAAAGTTAGCTTTAGCAATAAGATAAGAAATTGAAGGAATTGGAATAGGCAAGGAAGAAACAAAGCTATCACTCTTTGCAGATATCATGGTATGCTTAGAGAATCAAATAAAAAAATCTTCTTGAAATAATAAACAACTTTAACAAAGTTGTAGGATATAAAAGAAACCCACATAAATTATCAGCATTTCTACATATTACTTACAAAGCCCAACAGCAAGAGATAGAGAAATTCCATTTAATGTTACTGTAGACATGAAATATTTGGGAGTCTTCCTGCCAAAACAAGCCCAGAATTATATGAACACAATTACAAAACACTTTTCACACAAAAAAGTCAGTTTTAAATAATTGGGAAAATATCAATTGTTCATTGGTAGGCTGAGCCAATATTATGACAATGACAATTGTACATAATTTATTCAGTGCCATACCATTCAGACTTCCAAAAAGTATTTAGTGCTATAAAAAAATACCAAAA
Organism: Notamacropus eugenii; assembly: GCF_028372415.1. Taxonomy (NCBI): domain Eukaryota; kingdom Metazoa; phylum Chordata; class Mammalia; order Diprotodontia; family Macropodidae; genus Notamacropus; species Notamacropus eugenii. The sequence goes on from NC_092876.1 coordinate 20,346,324, forward strand.
TTCCTCTGGAAGAACTAAAAGTCCAAAATATCAAGGGAATTAATGAAAAGAAATGCCAGGAAAGGTGATCAAGCCATACATTATGAAGCATTAATCATCCAAACTACTTGGTATTGGCTAAGAACCAGAGTAGTAGATAAGTGAATAGGTTAGGTACACAAGATAATATAGTCAGTGATTGTTGTAATGTACTATTTGATAAACCCAAAGGTTTCAGTGGTAAGAACTCACTATTAGACAAATCTGCTGGGAAAACTGGAACAGAGTATGGCAGAAACTGGGCATAGGCCAACGTAAAGTTCAAATGGGGTACGTGATTTAGATATAAAAGCTGATACTATAAGCAAATTAGGAGAGCAAAGAATAGTTTACCTGTCAGATTTATGGAGAATGGAGGAATTTTTGACCAAGAGATAGAGAACATTATGAAATGCAAAATGGATAATTCTAATTATATTAAAATCTTTGCACAAACACAAGAAACACAATCAAAAGTAGGAGGAAAGCAGAAAGATGGGAAACAATTTTTACAGTAACATTTCTGATAAATGCCTCATTTCTAAAATATATGGAAAAGTGAGTCAAATTTTTAAGACAAGTCATTCCCCAATTGATAATTGGCCAAAGGATATGAATAGACAGTTTTCAGAGGAAGAAATTAGATCTATCTGTAGTCATATGAAAAAACACTCTAAATCACTGTTGATTAGAGAAATACAAATTAAAACAACTCTTAGATACCACATCACACCCATTAAGTTGCTAAAATGACAAAATTGTAAATGCTGGAGAAGAAGTTGGAAAATTGGAACACTAATTCATTGTTGGTGGAATTGTGAACTGATCGAACCATTCTGGAGATACAAGTATGCTTATCCTTTGACCCAGCACTTCCACTTCTAGGGCTGCATCCCAAAGATATCAGACAAATGGGAAAAGGACCAGCATGTACAAAAATATTTATAGCAGCTGTTTTTGTGGTTGCCAAAAACTGGAAATTGAGGGGATGTCCATCAGTTGGGGAATGATTGAACAAGTTGCAGTATATGAATGTAATGGAATACTGTTGTACTGTAAGAAATGATGAGCAAGCAGATGTCAGAAGAACCTGGAAAGACTTATATAAACTGATGCTGAGTGATATGAACAGAACCAGGAGAACATTGGAAAAAGCAACACCAACATTGTATGATAGCCAACTTTGAGAGACTCAGCTCTTCTTACCAATGCAAAGAACCAAGACAATTCCAAAAGACTCATGATGGAAAATGCTATCCATATCCACTGAAAGAGCTATGTGGTCTGAATGCAGATGGAAGTGTATGATTTGCTTTTTTTTCTTTTGTTGTTTTGTTTCTTCTTTCTCCTGGTTCCTCCCATTCATTCTAATACTTCTTTTCAATATGACTAATGTGAAAGTGTTTAGTAGGAATGTATATATAGAACCCATATCAGATTGCACACCATCTGGGAAAGGAGGCATAGAAAACTGACTCATAAGCTTATAGAAGTGAATGTTCAATACTAAAAATAAATTTAAAAAAAGAATCTGTGGAGGAAGAGATAAGGTCATCTGAAATTCCTCCCCACAAGTGTCCAGAGTAATATATTAAGAAAATTCAATGGAGTTTCTGAGAAACTGGTAAGTACTGTGTATTCTTGTGTGTGTGTGTATGGGGGGGAAAGAGTGTGTGAAATGAACAGTAATTACTGAGGAAAAAACAAATAAAAAGGAATGATCTAGTAAATTTCCTAAAAGTCTGAAATTCTTAACTAGATGAAAGTATGAAAAGGATTCTAAAGAGAGATTTTTCACAAGATGGCCTCAACTTTGTGGAGTGAGATTGCTTATAGTCAAGTGAAGAAGAGTTCTCTATCCTTATGCTGAGGGGTTGAGAGGACACTGGCTATGATATGTCCTGGTCAAAAGCATCTGCTGTCATTGCTTTGTCATTGCTTTCAATTGTTCAAGGAATATATTCATACATTGTTTAATTATAGAGAAACAAAAGTAACCAAGTGGGGAAGGAGGATTAATTGATTGAATAAAAATGTAATATTTTATGAGCTGGGGTTGGAGATTGAGCTTGTGCATAAGAGAGACATTGACACTATTAATGAAAAATGAATTGTTTCAATGAGCCACTAGTACTCAAGAACATTGGCAATCAGGAATCAAGAGGTAGACTGATGGATATCACACAAGACAGTGGTGACATCTGTAAAGCTTTTGATAGTAGGGAGGGCTTATCTATTTGTCCAACATGCTACATGTAGAACACATGTTCAGCCAATGCACTTGGCATTAGACACTCTTCCATTTCATTTTCTTCCATTTCCAGCAGAAGGATGAGTCACTTTTTCAGTTTTTCTATTATTTTAGGCCAATTATCTTTCATTGGGTAAATATCTCTTTTCACTTTTGATATTTTGATTTTGTTGAAGACATTTATTTTCAATTTATAATCTATATTTTACTTTTAGCTTCTTTTGCTTCTGTTATTGGACTGTTGAGCAATTAAAGATAATTATCTCCTTTTTCTAAAAAGATACCTTTTCCTCTGTGTCCCCTAACCTGATCTTACACAAAACTTCTTTGTAAGCTTGCATAGAAGACCTCAGGGATCCTACCCAAAGGATGGGTCCTGTAGCTCAGAAGGAGAATCTCTCTGTGTCCTCTGTGGAACTGTGAGGCACAGGTCCATCATTCACTCCTGGAGTGTGTAACACTCTTGAGTGGACAAATGAACCCCAGTTTATTGTCTGTCTGTAACCTAGGCTCCCTTATTCTGGCTGTCTCTAGCTGACTGACAATTCTTACAACAGGATTAAATGAAATAATATTTATGTGGTTCCTGACACGTAGCAGACACCATATGACCAGGCTCTTAACTCGTTCCAGTCCTCTTTCCCCTTGGTCCTCTTCTGTCTGACCCAGGAACACTGACCTCCTAGTTGACCCTTGACCAAGACCCTCGATCCTGACCTTGTGCCTTCCCAATGACTGTCTCTAGTGCTGAGAATGTCCTTCCCCTCACCTGGGCCTCCTGGCTTCTTTCCTATCTCGGGTAACATCTCACCTGAAAACAAGCTTTGTCTGGGCCCATACTGCAGAGAACTTGTTTGGAGGCAGCTCATGTAATGTTCTCTCCCCATTGGACTGTGAGCTCCTTGAGGGCAGGGACTGTTGTTTTGTAAACCTTCCTTTGCATCCTCAGTATGTTGGCACAGTGCTTGGCACAGAGGAGCCACTTTCTAAATGCTTATTGACTTGATCTAAGAAATGGGCTATGAAAAGGATTCAGAGAGATCTGCAAGGACTTGTGTGGCCTGAGGCAGGAGGACATGAACAGAACTAGAAGGACAGTTTCTGCTCTGCTGACAGCACTGCCAGGGACAACCTACATCTAACAGGATAAAGCTTCCTTGGCTCTCTTGAATTCCAGGTTTGCTGATGCTGCTGAAGTCTGTGGATGGACTGCACTCACCTGGGATGAGGATCTCTGGGTGCCAGAGGCCATTTTCTCTGATTCCGGGCTCTCTCCTAGGAAAAGGCTTTGGTCTCTGCAAACTGACCTGAGGAAGGAGAAGGATCTCAGAGTGGAGGAGACATTGTCTTTGCCTTCTCTTCCTAGGGTAGATGCTGACTTGCCAAGAATGATAGAGGGTGAGGTCTCTGAGTAGTTAGTTATAAAGGCCCTGTTCTGCCATCGGAGGGAGGAGGGCAGCAGGGAGGGTCAGGCTTGAAAGTGAGCTTGGTCTGAGCAGTAAGAGGACTTGCCACCCTCTCTAACTCCTTCCTTTTGACCTTGTGCCCCTCCCCCATCCTCCTGCAGAGACCCAAGACAGAAGGGACTTGGAATCCCAGATGAGTTTAGACCATTCAAAGCATCAGTGACTCCCAGACCCAGAATTCTACTCTAAGTGCTACTATAGGTGAGATATGTAAATCAGATCCCAGTGACCCAATAGTAAAACTGGGTATGGCACCCTAGGACCTTTGGGATATAATAGGGATCCTGCAGAGGTAACCCCCTAGAGCCAGCACTTGGAGGGAGGCCTGCTTTTGGCAAGACTGGAGAATCGTCAACAAGTTAGAGGGGGAAGATAGGCAGTAAGCAAAAGCAGGGTGCAGGGAGCGGCCCTCTTTCAGAACCTACCTAGCACCTGCATGTGCAGAGCTGACTCCCAGAAGGCAGAGATATCTCTGATCCTGGGGCTTTTCCTTCCTGCAATTCCTATTCTGGCTAGGCCCTCCTAACCCCAGGAGTCCTGCCCTGCCTTCCCCTCAATCTGGTGCAATGACCCCCTCCCTCCCGCTAACCTTCCAAACTTCGCTCACAGGGCCATCACCCACCTGGGTTGGTCTTCTCTTAGCTCCCCTCCCCCACTGCTCCACCCCTTCCCTCCCCCAGCCAGCTCCGAGACTCCAACTCACCTCAGCAGAATCTCCAGATCTTCCATCTCTCCTCTTGCTACAGCTACACCCATCCTCTTCCTCACAAGGATATGACCAGCCTACATCCCTCCTGGTTCTCTCGGCTATTCCCCTCCCCTTAGTCCCTCCTCCCTCAGCCACCCCGCTTCTCTGCAGCCTGGGCCCAGACTTGCTTATTCCCACTGAACTCCAAACTGAAGATGTTTGCACCTTGACCCATCTCCATTCTTGACTTTCTATACCCCAGTCCTAACACTAAGGAGATGTTTCCGTCTGTCTAGATTTTATTTACTTGTTCTTATTTCCTAAGAGATGTTCTCTCACTGGAAGACAGCTGGATCCTAACGAGGAGCTGAGACCAGGACATCAGGACACCTCCAGGTCCTGGGGCATATGTTAACAGCTGATTCTATAAACTTTCTTTACCCACTTATATGAACCTGTATATCTCCCTGTACATCTAAGGGATTGATTGTTACCTGATTAAGCAACTTAAATCTATCCCTTGGGAGGTCCCACTATTTCCCTTCTCACCCCTTAAAACCCAGGTTTTAATGGGAAGGGGAGAGGTGTAGAAAACAGGAACTGTTGGTTCTGGGAAAGAAGGATGGCAGGAAATTAGGAAGGAGGCCAGAGAAGGACTGACCTGGGATTGGACTGGGGCATGGGAGGACAGTACCCCAGCACAGAATCTTTAATGACCCTTCTGGCATTTTTTTTTTTATACAAAAGTAAAGACAGTTTCCACCCTCCTGGACGTTTGCTTGCCTTCTGGAGTCATGGGCAAGGAGGGGATCTATGGCTGTGCTAGGGAATGGGGCCTCAGGGAATAGATTGACCTTCAAAGTCCAGGTACTGCAGCAGAGTAAGGATTGATCTTGGTATGTGTTTGCTGAATTAGAAAGAGGAGGGAAAGTTTGGGGATGAAAATGAGGCCAAAAGAAGAAAGACAGAGAAAAGTATAGAGATGCAGACACACATTTTCTTGTCTTTGTGGTAAAGCTTACTGCTTAGTTGAGAATTAAGAGCTTTTTTAGGGTTTTTTAAGTGAACTCAGGGATTGTAAGAGAGGGATGGCATTCTAGCTATGGTAACAGCCAGGATAAAGAAAAAGTCCAGGGGTGGAGCATCACAAAGGAGGAGAAGCCTCAATGCTGAGGGAAGAGGAACTGTGAGTAACCAACTTGGAAAGGTAACTGTCCCAGATTTTGAATAGCTTTTAAGTCAAAAACAGAGGCATCTGTAATTGCTTCTACATATTATGGGAGGCACTGGAATTTACAAAGTGAAAGTGATATGGGAACAACTGAACTTTAGACCTGTAGAGGTCTATCATGTTCAGCTTAGATTTTATTTTATTTTTTATTTTTTGCAAATCCTATAAAGTTAGTCAAGTTAATCCAGTTAAGTTCCTAGATAGGTCCCATGAGTGAAGGTGGCTCATATGGGTAATTTTGTATACTTGGCCCCTTAAAAGAAAATTCTGCAGCCAGTATTCCAATGTGGATGCCAAAAATTTTGGAGGTGAAGGGTACAGATAGTACCTGAAAGCAAAAAAATCAAAGGGAAAAATAGCAAAATTGTGATACTTAGGGATAACAATGTGTCACTTTCAGACTTAGATAAATTAAAAGGACAAACAAGAAAGAACTTTAAAACATGCAAATAATTTGAGAAACATCAGCAATAAGAGACTTGTTGATTACTGAATTGGAAAAGAAAGGATTACACCTACCAGCTAACATGTTTCCTGATTATTGAATACTTTCCCTGGAATCTGACTCTTCATGATCTAATTTGAGGTTTTCTTGGCAAAGATACTAGAATGCTTTGCCACAGTGATCAAGTAAACTCTTCGAAAATGAGGATTTTCTGATTTCCAAACTTGGGGCTTTTTTCTTTCCAAGCTGGAAGAAATGTGTACAGAGATGCACCCAGTCAGTTCTCAAAAGTAGGTAGGGCTTCAAAACTTTACCCTTGGCATCATGGGAGGCAAAGCCTTGAACCTAACCTCAGATTTGATGGATTAATATATAATTATGGTGTGAGTGTGCTTGAATATACTTATATCAAAAACACTAAGGCACACTTGCAACACAACCAAGAAGTAATTTTTTGTGTGTTAGTCCTTCATTGCCAAAAAAGACCATGCCATCAGAAATAATGACATGACTTGCACTTGACTTTTGTTTTGAGTGAGGGAGGGCTGTGCAGGTCACCAGCCTCACTTCTCCTCCAGAGCCATCTGAGTCCAGTGACCAGATTCATCAGGATGACTGGAAATGACCCAGGATGAGGCAATTGGGGTTAAGTGACTTGCCCAAGGTCACACAGCTATTAAGTGTCAAGTGTCTGAGGTGAGATTTGAACTCAGGTCCTCCTGACTCCTGCACTGGTGCTCTATCCACTGCACCACCTAGCTACCCCTTTAGATCTGGTATAGTTAAGCCAGGAAGGCCTTTGTATTTTTTTTTTCATTAATGCCCCTAATATTTTTTACCTTAGGTTTTTTTTTTTTAACTTAAAAGACTAAAACAAATACACAAGAAAAGGAAAAGGAATATATTATGAATATCAATACTAAAACTTAAATATAAAATAGGAAAACACTGTCATGTGCGCTGCACAATGTAAGAGAGGATTCAAAATATACCAGCAATGCATTTCCATTTCAAGAAAGCCTATACTATGTACTATATACATTTCTGAGCTGTCGATCTTTTCTTTGCTTCCATGGAAGTTTTCTTTGGATCTCTGCTGTGCACTTTTTCCTTTGTTCTTTTTTCCCTCCTTCCTGGTCCCTTGCTCCAAAAAGACTGCAGTGTAAACTGGATTCACACACGCACACAAATTTGTGTATACACACAAATATATGCATACATATATCTATCCAAAAAATATATATGTAATTATACACATACATTTCCTCCCCTTTCAATGATATCTCCCTTATGTTCTCTCCCACCCTTTCCCCTTACTGTTTTTTATTTCTCAATTTAGAAGACTTTTATAGTCTTCCATATATATGTTATTCCTTTATCACATTTTTGTTAATCTAGACACCTTTCAATATGCCCTCCTCCTGTGGCTCCACCCTCTCAATTTATTTATAAATTTAGAAGACTTTGTTCTCTTTACCCTAGATCTGATGTGAGTAGGGTTCCCTCTAAAACTCCCTCCCTTATCCTCTCCCCGCTACCTATCCCCTTAGCCTTTCATTTCTTCCTGAATTTAGAAGACCCTTCTAGAGATAGTTGGTGTAGACTCATCGTAAATGCAGATATCTGCTTCATCTGTTGGCAAGTAGGGGCTACCTGTTGAGTGTGGATGATGAGAAAAAGACAAGGATAGAAGTGGTCAGAAAGGGGGGAGCACCAAGTTGGGTTTCAGAAGGAGGAGACATCCTCCTTGCAAAAAGTTATAATTTATTGGAGGGCACTTTACATGAAGGAGGACAACCCACCATGGTTGCAGCCCAGGTGCTAGGTCTGAGGATCATGGTGCCCTCTGAGGAAAGGCTCATGGTATTAGGGGCAACCATTTTTGATTGTCCTCACTGTTAAGCATGCCTTCCCACATTACCATCAGAGTTACACTCCAATAAGCTTTTTACCAACCCAATCCTGAACCAGACCTATAGTGGAGTTTACGGGAAAGGTCAAACAAGAATATGTTGTTCCAGTCCCACCAAAAAGCCCCCAGCAAGTAGAGGCAACACTGGCTGTGTGGAAGGATGTTATGCAAGCATCTTGGACTAGTTCTAGATGCTAGCTAAAAAACTGACCCCTCGAATGGCACCTCTTGGGGGAGGTCAGCTTTACGTCCAATTTCAGCAGGAAGTAGCTATGGAAGAAGAGACCTTTGCCTGTTCCCCTCAGGATTTTGGGCACCATTCATTCAAGGGGGAAATGATGGGGTGCTTGTGCTCAAGTTCCACCCTAAGATATTGTTTTATGTGCCTATTTTGTGTGATCCCTGTCATATTGTTGCAAAGTTCTGTTGACATCAGTTGCCTGAGGTATTGTTTTATATGCTTATTTTCAGTTATCCCTGTTAAAATTCTGTCAATACTAGTTGCCCCACTGACCTATGTAATGAATATGAAAGATCTTGGGGCAGAATGCAATGGTAATTTAAATGGGAAGATCTTTCCCATTCATTAATAGGCCCACATGACCTGCTTAAATTACATGGAAGTCTAAGTCGTGGGTGGTGGAAGGAGCTTACTGAATGGGTGGAACAGTCAGGATGGAGCAGAACTGGGAAGAAGTTGGTGAGAGAAGTTAGAATGGAGGGAGGAGAGGACACAGGCAAGCAGACAGCTAGGCTTTGGAGTGTTTGTGGGAAGGCCCCAACAGGGCAGGGTTGGGAGGAGGCTTGGGAATGTCCATGTCACCTGCAGTGATAATGTGTATTGACTTCTTGGTTATTACGATGGATTTGGCTTTCTAGTGTTTGATTAAATATTTCAGTTCTGTCTTCCACATCGTGAGTCTGTTGTATTAAGTGATTCAGAATTGCACCAGCATATTCATAGCCAATGTAGGTGCTGTGAATATTGCACTGGCACTACAAATATATACCTGCAACCTAATTCCATTGGAAAAAGCATTGTATAGTAAGGCATTTTCCCCAGGTGTTTTTTATTCCATCATAATTCTCACTTCAAATAGAAAACATTTTGCTTTTCTCAGTAGTCCATTGGGCTCTTAAAGAGTGATTTCATGTGTTGGCTCTGACATTCATAAAGGTTACATGACTTTTAGGCAGATCCCTACTCTGGCCTTCAGTTTCCTCTTCTCAATGGATGAAGGTTGGACTAGATGAATTCTGGAGTGTCTTTTGGCTCTGAATCATGTGATTGTTGATGGTTTAGCATTTGGTGACATTCTAGCATATGGTTGTGGACTTCACTGAGGAGGAGGGGTGCCTCTTAGACCATCTCAAAAAGAGTTGTATAAGGAAGTTTTGCTGGAAAATGTCCAGAATCTAAATCTCATGGATGTAATCAGTGTGGAAAGGCTTTCGCACAGAGCTACAGTCTTGCTAAACATCAGAAACTCCACAGTCGAGAGAAGCTTTATGGATGTTAACCATGTGGAAAGGCTTTCAGATTCACTTGTAGTCTTGCATTACATCAGAGAATTCACACTGGGGAGAAACTCTAGGAACTTCATTCATCATATGTTAGGGCTGGATACAGTTATTGTGTTCATGTGACAATATAGCAATGTTGGTTCAAATTCATGCAGTATTCATTAACATTTTCATACAAACAATATAATTTTTGGAGACAAAAGTCACCACAGGCAGATATATTCTAAATTATATCTTAATAAGTATTTGATAGGTTTAAAAATTCCCCACTTGGACTGTTCTATAGGTAGGCCAGGGGAAGGTGGAGTACATTTGGTGGGCTTCAGAGAACAGTTTGCCAATAGGAATTAAAAATCTTTAATCCACTGTGTCAGTAGAAGGGAGCAACTACTATAGAAAATGTTGATCAAGGCAAGCTGGTCAAATGTTGGATAAGGAGGACAATCAGCACAAATAATATGTTTTGGAGTCTTACATGAAGACAGTGAGCACTCATTTACACCCAGTGAATAAATAGGTGGTTCGAAAATATAACTTTACTATATACTAATTATTAAAAGATATAATCTCATGATATCCTAAATGATCACAGATGAAACTCACTTACTATTTAAAGTTTAATGCATCAGTTTCTTTACTTTTGCTGGCAGAGGTCCTGGTGCCTTAAAATGCAGCTTTACAGCATCTGTGAACACTGTGAGCAAGGCTGGGGAGATCTTTATACACAGACTAAGATCTCTTAAGAGGATTTTGCTATTCTTTTCTCCCAATAGATAGTCATTTTGCAAATATTTTGTTACATTCCATAAAAGATTCATTTAAGATCTAATAGTGTACAGTGCAAAAGTAACATTACCAACTCTTTTTTTAAGTTATAAGACAAGAGAAAAACAGATCCTTAGAATGCATTGTCAAAAGATGTTAGAGGGAAAATTAGTCATTCTGTCTCCCTTGATATTTTAGTAATCATATCTAATGGCACCAAAAAACCATTATTTAGTATGGAGTAAGTACAGTCAATTAAAGAAGTAGCAATAGTTTATTTCTACAGTTTTTACCACATGCCTGGCTTTTTTCCTAATGAATTTTATTGAGCTGTGAGATCTTCCACCCAGTCTGCACTTGACTTCCCTTGCCTCTAGGTGCCATACCACCTCCTGTCTCTCCAGGGTTTAAACTTGCCACATCAGAGTTCACCCTGGTAGATGATATTGCTGCCTTCATTGCTGACAACTGCTCCAGAATGTGCAAAGCTGGCTTTGCAGGAGACAGGGCCCCTCGGATTGCCTTCCCTTTGATTGTTGTGGACCCCAGACATCAAGGTGTGATGGTGGGTATGGGTCAGAAAGACAGCTCTATGGGGAATAAGGCCCAGAGCAAGAGATATTCTGACCCTGAAATACCCTATTAAATGTGGAATTGTCACTCCTTAGTTCTTTCTCTGGATGTGGACAGCATTTCCCATCATGTCTTTTTGAATTGTCTTGGATCATTCCATTGCTGAGAACAGCGAAGTGTAATAAAGTTGGTCATTGCTCAATGTTGCTTTCACTGTGTACCTGGTTCTGTTCACTTCATTCAGCATTAGTTCATGCAAGCCTTTCCATGTTTTTCTGAAGTCTGCTTGCTCATTATTTCTTATGGAAGCACTCCATTACACTAATATACCACAACTTAATCAGTCGTTCCCCAACCGATGGACATCCCCTCAAAGTGAAGGCAATCTTAACCTTCCTGGACCTTATCTGGCAATGGGAAGTGGTGAGAAGGGAAGGGCTCAATGGTTGAAACAGTTACTGGATTAGGGAGTGTGACTTTAGGACGTAGATTGACACTCATTAACCAGGTAGTGGAGCAGACTAAGTATTGATCTTGTTTCTTGTTACCTGAATTGGAGGAGCGGGAAAGTTTGGGATAAAAATGAAACCAGAAGTAAGAAAACACACACACACACACACACACACACACACACACACACACACACACACACACACACACAGGTTTGGAGTTGCTGAGAACCATGATTTGTCAGGGTACAGGGTGAGACTACCTGGAAAGAATTCAAGCACTTTACTCAAACTTTCAAGATTTATTGGAATGCCAAAAAAAAAAAAGGAACAGTCAAAATATCTGGATGAGATTAAGGAGTGGTAAATAGCCTGGGGTAGCCCAAGTATGACAGTGATCTGGAGTTAAGTGGTCTGGGGTAGGTTGGAGGGCCACAGTGAAAGGACTGTTGAGGTGGGCTGGGCTGGGCTACATGCCTCAGGTGAAATGCCAGGGACTGTGTGGGAAAATTCAGGGACTGGGCTGCTGAAATGTATGGGGAAATTTAGGTTCCAGGTCCCATTGCCCCATCATTCCACCCTCAAACAAATGGGACCCAAAATGTTTTGGAGTAAGAGGAGAAGATCTTGACTTGGCAAAGGGCTGTCCTTGTCTTGAGGGGTCCAAGGAGGGAATTGACTGGAATCAAGCACAGGATGCATCCAGGGGAAGATGGAGAACATTTACTGTTTGCTTAATCACTGTTCATTTCCTCTTTGCTACCCACTATAGGTAAATGAGATATATTCTGGAAGATAAAAATCTGACAGACAAGTTTGATATGTGGCATCCAGATGTAGGGAGAATTAAAAGTGACATGAGAATGGAGGAAAAGAAAGAAGGAAAGCAAGAGCCCCTATTAGAATCATCCCCATTTGACATGACGGATTATCTGATCTTGTTAGTTTCTCAAAACTTTCCACTATGACTCCAATTCCTTTAGGAGGATCAGATGCAATAGGGAAGTAACAACACTTCTGCAGGTATTTCCCCTCTGGGTTCAATAGTTACACAAATGAAAAACAAGCCAGAGATTGACTTTTACTTGAGTTCTAACCAAAGACTTGGGAGGATACTTAAATAATGACTAGGCTAAATATCCATTTTTCTGTAGATCATCTCCGTCTCAGAAAAGTTATTGCAATGAAATTCTGTTCCCCAAACCAAACTGAAGATGTTTCTGATTTAATTTAACAATTAATAACAATACCCAATTACTAAGTTGTTTAAAATGTAAAGAAAAATATAATTTTAGATTGTCTAGCTCAGATTTTAAATGCACATTTTATCATCCCAACCCTACTCTGTGGGATAATAATTCACATAACTATGCCAAAAGGCAGATGACCTGTACTAATGGAGCCAGTTGTTTGGGATATGTAGTGCCTACATATTCAGGTCAAAACAGCAAGATCTCACATATTTACTTTGTGCTCACATCTTTTACTGAGCATTTGCTGTGATTATAGAAATCTGCTATAAAAGCATAAATGAGGAACAAGATTATGCCAAGTATGCCAACAATGCTGTATCATTCCCACCTCCTTCAGACTGAGGAATAGGCAGGTAAGTAACATTCCTTTTCAAAGGAAAACAATGGGGAAACTGAGCCAGGAGGATCCCATCTTAGACTGAAGCTAAAATTGTCCTCTCAGCTTTTTTCAGATGCACACCTCCACCTGTATTACATTCTCTCTGATTAACTTGTGGCATTTCTTTCTGATGGTAGATTATTGACTATTTATTATGGATGATTTATGATCAAATCAGTTATGGTCCCATGAGCTTCTATCTCAAACAACAAGTTTAACTAATCACAGCTTGAGGGAAAATTGACCGGGATTTTCATCTCAAATTTAAGTGTCCTGCTATAAAAGCCAGTCTTTAGAGATTATTTCTATGTACTTGCAAATTCTCCAAAAGTCAGGTTGATTATTTAGGAACTCCATAACTCAAGCAAGCTCTTTGGCAAGTTTACAAAATAATAGAGGTTGACAGGGACCCCAGAGAAGGGGCTTCTTATCCCCTCTGCCCCCATCTGCCCTTAGAACTGCTGTGGGCTGTCCTTTGACTAGCCCTGAGGACTGCTGTGAATGGGCAGAACCAATCTGGATAAGACTTTCACCTGATCCATCCCTTTCTTTCCACGCACACACAGTAATCAATTACCAGTTTTAGGTTTCAGCATTTAGTTAACAATTTTACAGTTGTCATAGCTTAGAACCAAATACTTTTAGCTTAAACCTTCCTCTTAACTAAAGGCTAAGGTGAAAATACACAGTTTTCTAAATGGCAGTTATAAAACATCATAAAACAGGGTTAGCAGGGAAACCATTTTCTGCTGTCTTGAGTTTCTCTCATTTCATGTTCTAATAGCATCCAAGTTATGAAAAGTTGTTTGACATAACTGATACAAAAATCTACCAATTTGAAACTTGAAACAGATCAATCAGACAACTTCAATTTTGTTGAGTGCGTTTCCAGATTCCTTTAGTCAGAGAATCGGCATGTCATCATTAACGTGTTAAAACTGCAACTTTAAAAGAGTGGGTTTACCAAGTGTCAAGGATTTTTGGCTGTTTATCTTGTACTGATCTGACCCATTTAACTTTCCTCTCTCACAGCTGCTGGGAGGATGGTGGTGGTGATCAGGATGTACTGAAACTGGGTGATACTAACATATTCTGGGTGAGCTACAGGGTGTCTAGGGACAGGAATGTTTCCAGTGAGGTCCCATATGTAGCTGCCACCCCTTTCCCCTCCTTCCTTTGCCCAGGTCAGGGAGGGTGAATTTGAAGGTGACCTAAATTTCCTACCATTCTCCAAAACTCTCTTCTCTTAATTTTATCTGGGATGGGAGGGGTTAACAGGAAAATTCTGAGCTATTTGCCATCCCCAAACTCTGATAGCTTTTTAGCTCAAGAGTTGGTTGTTCTTTGTCTTCGACGAGGACCAAAATGACATTACCATTGTAAAGTGAAATTTCAGTGTGTTTGTGGCTGATCAAACCATTATGAGCTTGGAATGCTCTACCACAGGTTAGGCACAGATAAATTACATATAAAATTCCCCCCCCCCCCATTTCTGCTACATTGGTTTTACTTATACTTTACTTTTTAATTTGGTGTAAAATATTCATTTTCTAACTCATCACACTCACCATCTTTTGTTTGTTCATACATCGTTGATATTATGACCTTGCCTTAAAGAAAGTCCCCAGAGACCTACCTGCTGAGTCTCCAATGACCTTCCCAGATAAGGAGAACTTACAGTCTCCTTTGCACTTTTCCCAAAGAGAAAGTTATAATCATTAATTTTAAACCAAAACATACCAAATTGCATATATAAGTTTTCAAACATTAACAATGTAATTCATCATTTTGCAGCATCTAATTCAAAACAAGAGTAATTTCCTAAGGGTAAATTCGTATCAGCCTCTAGGAATTATTTTCCAAATTAACAAAAATATCACAGTGAAAGAAACATTAGAATTGTAAAAATGTAAACTTCTTGCCAGTCAAATGACATCAATTCAGTTGAATGCATTTCTGAATTACCTTACATAAAAAATCACTTTATCCATTTCCCAATTTGATACTCTAGAGCAGGGTGGAACACCTGCCACCTCAGCTTGCTGCTGTCTTGTGTTTGTCCTTCATTCTGGAAGAGGACCCCAACACCAGGGAGATGATGACATGATTTACATTGACTTTGATGTGAGGGAGGGAGGGCTATGCAAGGTCACTAGGCTCACTTTCTCTTCCAGATCCATCTGGGTCCAGTGGCCAGATGAGGGAGAAAGGTGTAAGAAGACTGGAAAAGTAGCAGAGGGCCAACTTGTGCAGAACTTTGGATGCCAAGCAATGTTCTGTTTGCTTCTGGAAGGAACATGGAGATGCAGGAGTTTGAGTGGGGTTGGGGGTGACATGGACAGACCTGCACTTTAGGAAAATGATTTTGGGGCTGTACTGGAATAGGGAGAGACTTGAGGCACACTACAGGTCTTTGTCTCCTCTCAGACATAGAATAACTACAATCTCTGGGGAGTCGTAAATCTGACTCAGTCTGGGGGAGGGCGTCTGAGATCAGATCCCCCACCTCAAAGGATGGATGGGTCTTTGCTTGGAGACATCTGTGCATTATCAGGGCAGCGGTGGCAGCACTGAACCCAGGCCACCTAACTAACCCAGCCTGGGTAAAGGGAGCATCGGACTTTGGATTATCCTCCCACGTCATCCCCACACACACCTGAACTGGGAGGAGGCAGGGCAGGGTGGAGCCAAGTTTAACCTTGCCTGCCTAGGAAGGCAAAGGGGTGGAGGGAGAGGAGATATAAATTTTGGGATCTGTTGACCTGAAAACTTACCAAGAAAAGGCAACATGGCTAAATGCATACATTTTATGATTTAATTAATTAATCAATTCCCTATTAAAGAAAACAGTAACATAATGCATTACGGAGCCAGAAATGTTCTGGCTACCCAGTGCAGAAATCTTCTGGCTTATATACATTTTGCCGTGAGAAAGGAACTCTCCTAGTTGAACAAATCATAAATTTAGTAAGACAAGACAATTAACAAAGTAATGTTGGTCAGGCCTTGGGATTCCAAGCTGGGTAAACATATGTCTCGGAAATCCCACCACTAGTAAGTGGTAGGCTTCCTGCCCTAAACAGATAACTGACATAGGAAAGGGTAAACAAAGTTCAATAGAAATTACGACCTAAGATGTCTGTGTTTTCTTTACCATTAACATGCCATAACATAGTGTAGGTCTACAAATATTAAGATATGGAAAACGTCCCATTATTCAAGATAGTGTCTTAGGTTAAAGGTCTCCTTAAGGAATGTAGAGTCAGCCTTGGCTGGCTTTTGCTGACATAGGAAGAGGCACTCTCTGAGTTTGCTTCAGAGAGAACAAAGAGATTATTCCAAAATTTTATATTAAACATTATCAGATCTAAGGAAGGTTTGAGGATAGATTCTGGAGAGCAGTCAGTCTCTGTCTTCATTCACCTCTCTGGTCAGATGGAGAAGATATCAAAGAACCCGGAATCTTTGGCCAGAGAAAGTAAGTCTGCATCTCAGATGCCCCCCACCCCCAAACCTTCCCAAACCCTCTCAGAGCTATTTGCCCTCTCTCAACCTCCTTTCGTAGATAGACCACCTTGGGATCAGGAAATGAAGCATTTTTCAGAATCCTTTTAGTTCCATGTCCCCCCTCCCCAATAATCCTCCTTTGAAGAGAGAACTCTTCAGGGCTCTGCTTTCTAACCCCAGGATGGGAGGCTGCCTGGTAGATGAGGGGAAGAGCTCTACATTGGAATCAAGACCTGGGCTTGAATCCAGCTTCCTAGATTCTACTACTGAACTCTAGACAATGCTTCACATGTGCAATCTCTTTTGATTCTCACAACAGCCCTTTCAGATAGGGACTGTTCTCCCCATTTCACAGATGAGGAAACTGAGATTGAGAGGTGCAGTGACTTTCCCAGAGTCTTAGCCAGTACATGTCAGAGGGAGGATTCTCTCGGGTCTAACTGACTCCAGGCTTTCTCCCCTTAGCCTTGACTGGTAAGTCACTGAACCTGTATTCTCCTTTGTAAAATGAGGGGGCTGGACTTGGTGACCCAAAACAAAGCCCCTTTCAGGTTTCAGATATAAGGGCATCCCTGTGTTCTGGAGATCAGCTTAGAAAAAAAAAATCACAGATGTTCAGAATTGGAAGGACAATCAGAAAAATCAGTTGGAATTCTCTACTGGTGTAAATCTAAGACCCAGACTGGAATTCTGGCTATTCCTTAATGCTCTGTGACCCTGGGCCAGTCATTGACAGCTCTGAGCCTTGTTCCTCCATTCAAAATGAGGGCCTGGAGCTCTGAAGTTCCTCTGGCTCTAGCCCATGGTCCTTTGAGAGCTGGCCACTTGAAAAGTTGACTCCAGCTTGTTAAACCATCTCTGTACCCTCTCAGTTTCCTGGGACCCTGCTACTTTCCTACCATGGACAGCACCCTAGCCCTGCTGGGGCCCAGGCTCAGTTTGGAGAATCTTTCAAACGTATTTTGGGGACCTGAATGAATCCTACTCCAACCATTGGCTTTCTCCTCTACTCCAATTTTCCTAAGCTAATTAGAATCCTGTGGGGTCTACTCCTCTGTGCCTCTGCCCTTCTCTCAGGGACAGTTTCCGATCTCCTAACCATTCTCTCATCTTCAAATGAACCAAAAAATACCCTCATCCCCTCCCCCCAGCACTGGTCCATTTTCAGAAATTGTTCCAAGAATCTTTGTTGACCTGAGCACAGTGCCTAGCACATAGAAAATGTGGGGTTTGTTGGGCTTTTTTTTTGGTTGTTTTAGAGGTTTTCAGTCCTGACTCTTTGGGACTCATTTTGGGTTGTCTTAGAAAAAATAGTAGAGTGATTTGTCATTTCCCCCATCTCTATCACAAAGGAGGAAAACTGAGGCAAATAGGGTTAAGTGACTTCCCCAGGGTTACACAGCTAGTGTCTGAGGTTGAATTTGAACTTAGATCTTCCTGGCTTCAGACCAGGAACTCTGTCCACTGCTTAATTGATGTTTATTGATTGATTGGCCTGTTCAGCCTTATTGGCTGAGGGGGCATGGAAGTTGGTGATCTAAGAGGTTTCTTCTTCATCTAAGAACCTAGGAGCCTTGGTGCTGTGGATGGGGTTCACACTCTGGGAACTTCCTTGAGCTCCCCTGGAATTTCCTCACTTAACCTGGCTTTTCATAGTCAAATTGAGCTCTCCTTGTATCTCCCCACAGAATCTGGCTTTTCATACTCAAATCTGTGGCTATTGTCTGTTACCTCTTGGTTGCCCCACCTGCTTCCCACCCAAACCCTCCGACGTCTGATATGTCCTAATAGCCTCCAGCTGTTTCCAGCCTTTGATCCTCCTTGGATTCCCTCCTTGGATTTCTCCTCAAGACCCTTCCTAAACCCCTCCTCCCATCACCCTGGACTACCAGACCACCCCCCAGATCCCTCCTATACTCTTTTCTGTATTTAAGTCCCACCTCTCCTCCATGAAGGCACTCAGATTCAATCCTGCTCAGACTCTGTCTATCTGAGATTCTATCTGGCTCGCTTGTGAATACAAACATTACAGATGCTTAGGCTCCTTAAGAGCCAACCCAATTTGGCGAATCTTTAATAAACTTTGTTTTCTTTGGCTTTAAGAAGGCTTGAGTTGAATTCATTCGAGCATGTTGACCTGAAAACTTGGTTAGAGAAAAGGCAACAGGCTAAATGCATACATTTTATGATTTAATTAATTAAGCAATTCCCCATAAAGGAAACAGTTACATAGCGCTATGGAGCCAGGATCAGAACTGGCTGCCTTAGTACAGAGATTGACTGTCTTAAGTACATTTTGCCATGAGAAAGGAGTTCTCACACTGTAAACACATTGTAATTGGGTTTTGTGATCCCAGGCTACGGGCATCTTCCTTCCTTAGCATGCCTTTGTGATTCAAGGCAAGGAAAAGTCCCATCACCCAGACTGCAGACATCCTGTCCTAAACAGGCCTTTGAAATTGTTTATTCACAACCCAAGGTGTAGGCATCCTCTAAACAAAGGAGACTATTAGGTCCAGACTCTTCTTAATTCAAACTTTGTCCCTTATTAAAGTCTAAAATTTATATTAAATATTAACAATACCAATAACTGATTATAAGGGACTCATAAGAACAGACTCTTTTATGTGTGTGTGTGTGTGTGTATATATATCTTTGTGTATATTGATAATGTTTAATATAAAATTTTAGAATAATCTCTTTGTTCTCTCTGAAGCAAACTCAGAGGGTGCCTCTTCCTATGTCAACAAAGCCAGCCAAGGCTGACTTAGCATTCCTTTAACCTAAGACGCTATCTTGAATGATGGGACTCAGGACTAGGTTGGGTCCCTGTGAAAAGTAAACACCTCCAGGCTAGATTTTGGTTTAACAACAAGCCACTTAAACAACCAGTAGCAAGCCCTGGGAGTAGTAGGTTTGAGAGGTTGTCTTGGCCCCAGCCACAGGAACTTTCATTCCTGGGATAGTGAGGGGAGTTGGACGTTTGAGCTCTGGAGGATAGAAGAAACTTCTGCTGATATACAGGTACATACTGTTGACCTGAAAACTTGGTTAAAGAAAAGGCAACAGGCTAAATGCATACATTTTATGATTTAATTCATTAATCAATTCCCCATAAAGAAAACAGTTACATAGCGCTATGGAGCCAGGATCAGAACTGGCTGACTTAGTACAGAAATTGACTGTCTTAAGTACATTTTGCCATGAGAAAGGAGTTCTCACATTGTAAACACATTGTAATTGGATTTTGTGATCCCAGGCTACGGGCATCTTCCTTCCTTAGCATGCCTTTGTGATTCAAGGTAAGGAAAAGTCCCATCACCCAGATGGCAGACATCCTGTCCTAAACAGGCCTTTGAAATTGTTTATTCACAACCCAAGGTGTAGGCATCCTCTAAACAAAGGAGACTATTAGGTCCAGACTCTTCTTAATTCAAACTTGGCCCTTATTAAAGTCTAAAATTTATATTAAACATTATCAAGCACGACCCGGATTGTAGGTATTTTGGGGTCCCCCATCACCCCTCAACCTCGTCACTGTGACCCCTTTCTGCCCCAGCTCAGCTTTACTTCTAAGTGCCCAGTGGAAAGCGACTGGGGTCTTCAGAACCAGGGAATTTGTGGCTATGTCTTTAATGATTGGGGACCTGGAACCTGGTTCTCAATTCCTCTTGCCTTTCCCAGTGAATGAATGAATAAATGAATGGTCATTTATTCAGCTCTTCATTAAACCATGACAGGATTTACAGTAAGCAGTGTAGACTCTTGGACCAGATCCCAGATCTGCCCCCATTGACCCACCTGATTAGGCGAAGGTCTCTGGAAACCCTCTTCTGAAATCCAAGTCTTTTTGATTGCAGATGGTATGGGAGTGTGGGGGTTGGACTATCACCCCTTCTCTCAACACTGACCCTTCCTTCATTCTTGGATTAGCATTTATTATTGTTTCTTTTATCACCTCCTTCCCACCCCCACCCCACCCCAGATTCTGGAATTCCCCTTTGCCTTCTCTCATTTTTTTTTTTTTGGCATCTTTCCTGCACCCTCACACCCATCCCTCTTCTCTTCTCTCTCCTCGCCCTTCTTTTAATCTTGCTTAGGGGGTGGGGAAGGGGATTTCTGCTGGCCTTTGGGACCCCCCTGGTTTTCCTTCTGCTCTTTGCAAGATTTGCCCTAGTTCTTCCTAGTCTAGAAAGCCCAGATCCCCTCAGGTCTGTATGTTTTCATTTGTAAAATGCAAATGAGACTTCCCTTTTGCCGTCTGGCCCTCTTTGGGGATCTGCTGGGACAATGAAATGCTGATGACTCTCCCCAGAATTTGTCCATCTCTCTCTGAGTCCCTTCCACCCACCCCCAGCCCTGAGTTTTTCCTTTCTTGTTTGGTCAATAGCCCCATTGATCTGTTCCTCATTCCAGTCTCTTACCAAGTTCCGGTCTCTGCCAATTAACTCCTGGAGATAGAGAAACAAAAACAAGCCCTCCAATAGTTTGGGTGGAGGGGTTGCAGCGATATTTGGAAATTTGGGAGGTGGAGTGCCCTGTCTTCTGGGAGAAGATCCCATATCTCTGAATATCAGAGCTGGCCTGGATCTTGGAACTATTCCAGATCATTAATCTCTTCTCAGTGACTTGCTCAAGGTGTCTCTATCCGCCTGATGTGAGGCAAGGCTTGGATCCAGGCCTTTCTGACTTTGATTATGGCTCCCTATTTATAACAAGTAAAGAATTCCCTTGATCAAGCTTGTAGAGGACAATACACATGGAGGGTAATCTCTGAGAGGAAGGCACTAACAACTGGAGATGGAGGAAGAAAACCAGGGCAAGCCTGCAGAAGGGAGGATTTGAGCTCCATCTTGAAGGATACTAAGGCTGAGTGGAGGAGGGAACAGGGACCAGAACTTGGGGATAGTTTTCTGTTTGTCTGAGGGTGGGGAAGGGGTAGAAAGGCCAACTTGGAAGGGGGAATAATAAAAGATGGATGGGGAGGTCTGCAGCTCACTTGTATCCCTTCTCAAGGGCCTCATTTTCCAAATAGTGAAATTGGAGTCTTGGATTAGATGACATACCATCCAATTTATACTGGGCATAGGACTGGCACTGATTCAAGACTCGAACTCTGAGAGAGGGGCTCGGACCATGCCTCAGAAATACGGAACTCCCTTTTAGATCCATGAGTAATGACCAAGGTTGTGAGTAGGTCTTCTGGAAGCCATCCCTTAGTGGGCAGGACTCCCTGCCATCACTGAAGAGAGCAAGGGCCAGGGCCTGAACCCCAGGCCTCAGCCACAGGGAGCCCTCCCTCCATTCTGCCCCGACATTCTTGAGCCACAAACCAGGCCCAGACTGGGCCTTCTGACCCACTGTGCCCAGGTGCTAGGGAAGCCTTCTTCTGTTGTGCTCTAGGCCAGGCTCACACTCAGTAGAACACAGTTCATGAAGAGGATTCTGATGGGAAGAGAAGCTTGAGGGAGGCCAAACCCAGGGGCCATAATAGTGGCTGGTGGAAGTTAGGAGTGAACAGTTTTGGGAATGCAGAGAGTTGGGGTAGGCTCACCATGACTGCAGGCACCTGCTTCTTCCATTATTAAGGAGAGGCCATTTGTTGAGGGGGGATGATGAGCAGAAGACGAGGGGGTCACCAGGCAGGGTTCTGAAAGGGGGAGACATCCTCCTTGTAGGAAACTTTTAATTTACTGGAGGGCACCTGGTCTGAGAGAGGATGACTTAACACAGGCACTGCTCAGATTGCAGCCCAGGTACTAGGTGTCATGGTGCCTTCTGAGGGAAGGCACAAGGTACCAGGGGTGACCATTTGACTGTTCTCATTGTCAGGAAGACCTGCTCACATTGCCACCAAAGTTACAATTCAATAAGCTTATGGCCAACCCAGCCCTGAAACCAACCTATGGCAGAGTTTAAGGGAAAGGTCAAACAGGAATGTGTTGTCCCAGGCCCACCAAAAAGCCCCCAGCAAGTCAAGGCAACACTGGCTGTGAGGAAGGATGCCATGTAAGTGTGTGGACCAGTCCTTGCTACATGGCACTGCTTACCAACTGAAGGTGTCCAGCCAGAATGAGATTAAAATCCAGTGAGGGACAGAAAACCTCACCTCTTATCACTGGTCCTGTCCCAGCACACACACACACACACACACACACACACACACACACACACACACACACGCGCACACAACCATGGTTGGGGTGGGGGACTATAGGTATGAAATATAGGCCCCTTAGAAGCTGAGTCTGGTTACCCAGTAGATCTCCTTCAGAACCTTCTGATATTATGGTCCTTTCCCTGGAGAGGAGATAGGGACCATCAACCAGGGCCATAAACATATAACTTGCACCAATGGCCATTATGAAATTCACCCTTTGGGTACATGCATTGATTCACCAATAAATGGTGGGCAATTACATGGTACAGTGGATAGAGCATCTGGCCTGAGTCAAATCTGACCTCAGACACCAACTAGCTGTGTGACCCTGAACAAGTCACTTCATCCTGTTTAGGTAGAGTTTCCTTAGCTGGAGAAGAAGAAGGCAAACCCCTTGATTGTATCTTCCAGGAAAACCATAAATGGGGTCATAAAGAATCTGACATGACTAAAATGACTAAAGAACAACAAGAAAATTTATTCACCTGCAGTGTATGAATAGTGGCCAATGACTGAGAAAGGGTAGGAGACCAAACCAAGGGGATGCCTGAGTCAGCACCCATAGGTCTCAAAGGACAGAAAGAGTTTCTCTACCACTGAAGCACAGGCTTGAGGACCCTCCACCTTTGGCTGTGATGAAGCCATCATGTTCATCAGGATGTCTGTGCATCTACCAAAGGTCTTTACCCCAGCCTTGATCAACTGACTGTAATGGCCTTTGACAAAGGAGTTCAGACAGTGGGAAAAGATTGTGGGTCCTGAGACTTATTGCCTGTGTTGGTTTGTTTTGTCTAAGGTTATTGTCTATATTTTGTGTTCTAGCCACTGATTTTTTTCCGATGTATGATTTGATTAGCCAAAGGAAGCAGGGAGTCAAAGGAGTGGAAAAGTTTGTGTGCAAAGTGTCAAAGCTTCAGAGGGTATGGTGTCCTTCTTGTGTTCCTAATTCTGGCCAAGTTGGGTACACAAAGAAAGAAACCAATAGAGAAGGGAGGACGGATTTGTGACAGTGCCAACCAGTTAGGGACTAAATTTGTGACTGAAGGGCAGCCCATTCAAAGGGTACTTCTTGGTTGTGTTGGAAGTGTGCCTGAGTGTTTTTGATACAAGTACATTCAACCACACTCACACCATACATCTTAATCTCACAGATCTGAAGCCAGTTACAAGACTTTGCCTCCCAAGATGCCAAGGGTAAAGTTCTGAATACTTACCTGGTTTTAAAAACTAACTGCCTGGTGTACCTCTCCACATTTCTTCCAGCTTGGAAAGAAAAAAGTCCAAAGTTTGGAAATTAAAAAAAAAAAAACATTTCAGAATAGAGTTTATATGAGCACTGTGGCAAAGCATTCTACTATCTTTGCCAAGAAAACTCCAAATTAGATCATGGAGAGTCAGATTCCAGGGAATGAACACAATAATCAGGAAACTTGTTAGCTGATAGGTATACTCCTTCCTTTTCCAATTCAGTAATCAACAGGTCTGTTACTGCTGATGTTTCTCAAATTATTTGTGTGTCTTTAAATTCTTTCTTGTTTATCCTTTTAATTTGTCTAAGTTTGGAAAGGGTATATCATTATCTCCCTAGTATTACAGTTTTACTGTCTATTTTTGTTTTTCATTTTTTTCTTCCAAGTACTATGTGTACCCTCTCCCCTCCACTATTTTCCTGATCCACATTGGAATACCAGCTGCAGAAAGAATTTTATTTTATGTGGCCAAGGGAACAAAATTACCTATATGAGCCACCTCCACTCATGGGACCTATCAAGTAACTTAACTGGATTAACTTAACTGACTTAATAGCATCTGAAAAAAAAAAAGGTAAAGAACCTCTACAGGCCTAAAGTTCAGTCCTTAATATATCACTTCCATTCAGTAATTTCCAGTGACTCCCATAATATCTGGGAGCAATTATAGATGCCTTTGTTTGCTATTTAAAAGCTTTTCAGAAAATAGCCCAGTTATGTCTCCAAGCTGGTTACACACAGCTTCTCTTCACACAGCACCGAGCATCCAAACTGGCTTTTTGGCTTCTGCTCCTTTGGGATGCTCCATCCCCAGGCTTTGCATTTATGCTGGCTGTTGACATGGTTGAAATGCCATCCCTCTCTTAGAATCCCGGAATGACTTTGAAAAGCTCTAAAAAAGCTCTTAATTCTCAATGGGACAGTAAATTTTACCACCAATCCAAGAATGTGTATGTGTGTGTGTATGTATCTGTGTTTATGGATGGATGTGTATATATATATATACATATATATATCTATATCTATATATATGTATATATCTATATATATTTCACTATTTTCCTTCTTTTGGCTTCATTTGCATCCCCAAACTTTCCCTCTTCTTTCCAATTCAGTTAACGCATACCAAGATCTATACCTACTCTGCTTCAATACCTGGTTTTTGAGGGTCAATCTATGCCCTGAGTGAGGCCCCATTCCTCAGGGGATCCATAGAGCCCTCCCTGCCCAGCACTCCCCACAGTAAGAGAAGGTCCTGGAGGGTGGGAACTTTCTTTACCTTTGTAAAAAAAGAAAATGCCAGAAGTATCATTAAGGATTCTGAGCTGGAGTACTGAGCTCCCCCACCCTATCAGCAATCCCACATCAGACCTTCTCTGGCCTCCTTCCTAATTTCCCAACATCTTTGTTTCCTAACAAGAACACTTCCTGCTTTCTGCAGCTCTCTCTTTCCCATTAGAACATGGGTTTCTGGGTTTGGAGGCATGAAAAGGGAAACAGTGGGTCTTCTCAGGGTATGGATTTAAGTTGCTTAATCAGGTAACAGTCAAATCCTTAGAAGTACAGGGAGGTGTGAAGGTTTATATAAATGGGTAAAGAAAGTTTACAGCATGAGCTGTAACATATGCCCTGGGACCAGGTACCCTGATATCCTGGGCTCAGCTCCTCGTTATGATCCAGCTGTCTTCCAGAGGGATTTCATCTCATAGAAAATAAAAAGAAGGAAATAAAATCTAGAAAGAGGAAAACACCACCTCACTGTCAGGAGTGGGGTCTGGAAGGTCAAGAATGGAGATGGGCCAAGATGGTGAATGTCTCTAGTTTGGAGGAGAGTTCAATGGGGGTGGGCAGGTCTGTGCCCAGTCTGCAGAGAAGAAAGGGAGGCCTGAGGGGGATTGGATCAGGAGAGGGGGATGACTGCGAGAAGCAGGAGGGATGTAGAGTGGGCATATCCTTGTAGGGCAGAAGATGAGGGTAGCAGGGGGTGAGCTGGAAGACCAAGAGATTCTGCTGAGAAGAGTTGGAGTCACAGAGCATACTAAAAGAGGGAAGGAGAAAGAGGGTGGAGGGATGGGTTAGGGGAGCTCAGAGATGACCAACCTGGTAGGTGATGGCCCTGGTGAAATTCTCTCCCTGGGATGAAGTTTGGAAACCTGGGAGAGGAGGGGAAAAGAGGGTTCATTCCTTCAGACTCAGGGGAAGGCAGGGCAGGACTCCTAGGATTGGGAGGGCCCACCCAGAATAGGTTTAAGCAAAAGCCCTAGGATCAGAGATCTTTCCTTCTCCCTTGGAGCTCAGATCTCTGTGCCTTCTGGGAACCAGCTCTGTATATGCAGGTGCCACGTATGTCTAAGGAGGGCCCCTCCTTGTACCCCAATTCTGCTGGCTGTCCTTCCCATTGGGCCTCATCTTCCCCTTCTGGCCTCTTGGTGACTGTCCTCCAGGTTTGCCTGGAGCAGAGCTCCCTGCAAGTCCTAGCTCAGTTGGGTTGGTCCTGCTACTTGTCCAGGTTCCCTGTCACATCCCAAAGGTCCTAGGGTGCCACCCACAGTTTTACCATTGGGTCACAGTTGCCTGACCCACATATTTCACCTATATTATCACTTGGAGGCAGAGCTCTTGTTCTGGTCATTAAGGATCTGCCTAATCTCATCCCATCTGGGATCTCAAGCCCCTTTTGCCTTCCAGTCTCTTCAGGAGAATGGGGGAGGGGCATAAGGTCAAAGTGGAGGAGTTAGAGAGGATGGCAAGTCCTCTTCCTAAGCAGACGGAGCTCCTATCCAAGCCTGACCCTCCCTGTTGCCCTCCTCCTGGGGTGGAATCTCTCCCCTGAAGGCAGAGCAGGGTCTTTGTAACTGCTCTGAGAGCTCACCCTGTGTCATTTCCGTCAGGTCAGCATCCACTCTAGGAAGAGAAGGAAAAAACAATGTCTCCTCCACTCTGACATTCTTCTCCCTCCGCAGGTCAGCTTGCAGAGACCAGAGCCTTTTCCTAGGAGAGAGTCTAGAACCAGAGAGAATGGCCCCTGGCACCCCGAGACCTTCATCCCAGGTGAGTGCAGTCCTTCCACAGACCTGACCAGCATCAGTAAACCTGGAATCCAAGAGAGCCAAGGAATCTTTATCCTGCTAGATGGAGGCTGTCCTTTGCCGTGCTGTCAGCAAAGCAAAAATTGTCCTTGTTCTGCTCATGTCTTCCTGCCTCAGGCCACACAAGCCTCCCCAGGTCTCTCTGAATCTTCTCATTCCCCACTTATGAAGTCAAGTCAATGAGCATTTATAGAGTGGTTCCTCTGTGCCAAGCATTATGCCAACCTACTGTGGATACAAAGGAAGGTTGTGAACCATGATGGTCCCTGCTCTCCATGGGCTATAGTCCAATGGGGAGAAAATATCTCATGACATTGGTCCAATCAAAGTCTAGATGGATAAGAGGCACCCTGAGAGAGAAGGTTCTAGCAGTATCAGGGACCAGGAAAAGCTTGTTTTCAGAGGAGAAATACTTGAAATACAAAGGAAGCCAGGAGGCCCAGATGAAGGGGAAGACATTCCCAGCATGAGAGACAGCCATTGGGAAGGCACAGGGTCAGGGTATGGAGTGTCTTGGTTAAAGATCCACCCAACAGGTCAGTTTCCCTAGATTAGAGGGTAGAAGAGGACCAAGGTGTAAGAAGGGTGGAAAAGGTTAAGAGGGTGGTCATACGTTATCTGCTATGTGCCAGGAACCACTAAATAATCTTGTAAGAATTGTCAGGGTCAGCTAGGGACAGTCAGAATAAGGAAGCCCAGGTTACAGATAGACAATAAATTGGGGTTCATTTGTCCACTCAAAGAGTATGATACATCCCAGGAGTAGGTGATGGACATGTATGTCTCACATTTCCACAGAGGACACAGAGACACTCTCTTCCTAAGCTATTTGATACATCCTTAGGGTAGGATCAGTGAGGTCTTGTAGGGAAGTTTATAAAGAAGTTTTGGGTATGATCAGCTTAGGGGATACAGAGAGGAAAAGGTACATTATTAGGAAAAGGTGATAGTTATCTCTATTCAAAGGGTTAGTCCCTCTAGTCAGGAAGTCTAGCAAGAGTTTAAGGCAGATCTTGTCCTGAAAGATAGGCCATGTACAAAGCAGAAGAACCCCATGGACCTCAATGGGTCAAGATCTTTCTGGGGTGGTGGTCCAACAGATGTTCTCTGTCTAGGTCCTGAGGCCCTAGGATTATCCTCTTAACCCATTCAACATTCAGAGCCAGAAACCCAGGCCCTTGCCTACCTCTCTGCCCCTGTTCCTGGTCTCCATCAGCTGCAATGCCATGGTCATGGGAATGACTCCTCTTCTGCTTTGACCTTCTCCTTATCCACGAATTTCCATCCTAAGGCTCAAATTCTACTTGGGTCAAAATACAAAAACTGATTCCTCTTGAGAGCCCCTTCTCCCACATCTGTCCATCAGCTCTCATTCTCCTTCCTTTCAACTTTGGGACTCAGACATATCTTCTGAGTAGATAGACTGCCACAAGAAAAGTTTGGCAGTAGACTGACCCAAAGGAGACGGCCTTTGTTTTGACATCCTTGTCACAAATCCTGGCCATCCTGGTCACAAATGGAACTGCATTTGTCCTAAACTAAATTGTAATGTGGTCTCCTTTCATGTCACATGTGTTCTCTTAGGATGCTTGTGACCTTTAACCCTTTATACATGGATTGTACCTTAATGAAAAATACTCTTAAAATCTGGTATTAAGGCAGTATGTTTAGGATTTATAAAGATAAAAATTAAGAGCATCATTGGATCAAAATGACTCTATCCTGGTGTCCAAATGCAACGAGCCTAGACAGTTAAATCAATAAATTGATAAAATGATTTTCTAGGTAAAAAATTCAGAAATGGTTTCAAGTGAATTGATTTTGTTTGACGCACAATAAGTTTATAATATTTACATTATTATGAATCTAATTTTATTTTGTTATGATTTCTGTTAATTAAAAAAAAAAATACCAAATGGACAAAGGAGCCTGTAAATTCTCCCTGTTTGGGCAGGTCTTTGGGGACTTACCAGGTAGATGCCTTGGGACTTTTTTTGGTAAAGTTCATCAAATCTTCCCACCCTGGGAAAGAAATTGCCTAAAGTAATGAAGAGGTTTAGGAAATTTACAAAATTCCACTTGGAATATCACATGATGTTTATATGTTTGAGACAATCAGTCAAAACAGACCCCAACCAGGATTCAGAATTGGACCCTTCTTTGAATGCAGTTGATATTGTGAGATCTTGGAATGCAGAAAATAAGAGAATGACTCCAGTGTCCATGATCTGGGAACTCACTCATGGTATTTCAATAAGCATTGAGATGATATGCCAAGCACTCTGCTAAGTGCTGGGAATACAAAGCAAGGTGGGCAGCCCCTCCCTCAAGGAGCTCACTTTCCAATCACTTTAGTCAAATCAACAAGTCAATGAGCTTTCTTTAAGCATCTAGTATGATCCAAGCAACTCATGGTCTCTTGGGATTCCAAGACTGGAAAAGGAAAACAGGAGACAGTCTGGACATAATTACAAACATACGTATCTACTTCCACAATTAGAAGCTAGGAGGTACATTGGATAGATTTCTGAGCCTAGATTCAGAAAAAGCTGAGTTCACATTTGACCTTAGAAACTTCCTAACTTGGTCTCAGTTTTCTCTACTGTAAAATGGTGGCAGTAGGACCTACATGACAGAGGTACTGTGAAGATCACATGAGAGGATACTTACTTGTAAAGTGCTTGTACCTGACACATAGTAGGCACACTGTATAGGTTAAATTTTAGAAAACCAAAGAGAGAAAGTGGACCAAGGAGGGCTTCATATAGAATATGAATGGTCAAGAATATTGAATGAAGTGCAGAGGTCAGTTAGGAAAAGGAATGAGAAAAATCCATTAGATTTGGTGGTTAACATCAAGACTAACTTGGGAGAGAGCACTTTGGGGAAAGGGAAGGTGAGAGCCAAGATGTAAAGGGTTAAGGAGTGGGGGGGTGACAGCAAAATGGCCCAGTGGTAGAGTGCTACACTGGAATCAGGAAGACTCATCTCCATGAGTTCAGATCTGGCCTCAGACACTTAGTAGCTGTGTGATCCTGAATCACTTACGTTACTTAATTCTGTTTGCCTCGGTTCATCATCTCTAAAATGACCATAAGCAGGAAATGGGAAAGCACTGCTGTATCTTTGCTCAGAAAACTTCAAATGAGATCTGGAAGAATCATACACAACTGAAACAACTGAATAATCACTGAGGCGTGAGTGAGAAAGGAAAGTAGAAAGTTCAGCCAGATGTTTCAAGGAGTTTCCCTGAGGAAAGGAGGTGAAAGAATGATTTTTCAAAAGGTGGACATCGTTTAGGGAAGGCTTCCTTAAAGATGGGGCATATGCTACTCACTCTACATTTATTAAGTGCCTACTACATGCCTGGCACCATGCTTAGTAGGTGTTGTGCAGAAAGAGGCTAAGTTAGAGCAGTGTCTGCCCTTAAGGATCTTACAGGATAAGGGGGTGACAACAAAGACACAAATAGATACCCAAAAGGTATAGACAAGTCAATTGGATATAGTTAATAGAATGAAGGGGAGCTGGGAAAAATAGAAGATGGGAATTTGGTTTATTTGAAGGACGTCAGGAGGCCTAAATGAGGAGGCAGAGAATTGCAGCCATTCTGGAAAGCCAGAGAAAATGTTCAGAGACTAGACATGGAGTTTCTTCTTCCTGGTATATAAAGGAGACCAATGTCATTGAATCTGAGAAGGTGGCAGGAGGTAAGGTAGAAGCAGACTGCAGAAGTAAGTTATGTCTAGGTCGTTATGGACTTCTAACGCAAAATAAAAAACAAGATATTCAGATGAAAGTGTTGGGATAGTCAGTAGTCAACAAACATTTGTTAAGTATATTCTATAAAACATCAACTATGCTAAGGCCTGGGGATGTAAACAGCTCCTGTTTCCATGGAGTTTACATTTTCTAGAGGAAGACAAAAACCAAAGGAAGAAATTTTGGGCTACAGACACCAGACACTGGGACAGCATGGCAGAATCATTAAGAAGTCACAAAGTAGTGCATCCAGGTGCCCAATATGGTACAAGCTCACCCTCTTCTTATGGTGAGGTTTGGAAGTGCATGATCTCATCCCATGGTGGGAAAGAGAGAATGTGGAAGGATGGAGAAGGAAAGAGATAAGGGAAAGCTTCTGTTTATAGCAAGTTAGGGATTCAAGAGGTGAATTATCAATGAATAAAAGCATGGCCTTCCTAAAGTAGTTATTCATACTATGAATATATATGCAATCAGATATCATAACTTAGAACAAGTGAGAAGGAAAATGTTGTAAATTTAATTCTTGGGAATCTAAAAAATCAGGAAAAGGAATAAATTCTTTAATTGCTCAAAAGTTCAATAATAGAAATAAAGGAAGCTAAAGGTGATATATAGAATATAAAGAGAATTGCTGTAAAATAATAGAAAAACTGAAAAATTGACTCATCTCTTGCTGGAAATGGAAGAAAATGAAGTGCAAGAGCATTGAATGCCAAGTGCATTGGCTGACCATGTGTTCTACATGTAGCAGGTTGGACAAATAGAGGAGCCCTCCCAAGTATTAAAAGCTTTACCAATGTTGCCACTGTCTTGTCAAGAGGCAGACTGATGAATATTATACATCTGACTGCCAATGTTCTTGAGTTCTATTGAAATAATTCATTTTTCATTGTCAATGTCTCTTTTATGCATTAGCTCAATCTCCAACCCCAGCTCATAAAATATGACATTTTTGCTGAATTAAAGAACTCTCCTTCCCCACATAGTTACTTTTGTTTCTCTATAATTAAATAATACAATGAATGAATGTATTCCTTGAACCCAAGCAATCATAAAGCAATGACAGAAGATGCTTTTGACCTTGACTCTTAATAGCCAGTGTCATCTGAACACTTCAGTTTAAGAATAGAGAACTCTTCTTCACTTGATTGGTAGCAGTTTCATAACACTCAGCTGAGGCCAGCTTGTGAGTAACCTCTCCTTAGAATCCTTTTCATATTTTCATCTAGTTTAGAATTTATTTCAAACTTAAGAAATTTAGTTGGTCATTCCTTTTTCTTTCTTCTTTGCTCTCATCAATATTTATTCATCCACCACTGCCAAACACACAAGAATACACAGTACCTATCACCTTCTCACAGTCTTCATTGAATTTTCTTAGTGTGTCACTTTGGACAGTTGTGGGGAGGAATTTCAGGTGACCTTATCTCTTCCTCCATAGATTCTTTTTAAAAATTAATTTGTTAATTTTAATTTTCAACATATACTTCCATAAGCTTTCCTGTCAGTTTTCTCTGCTTCCTTGCCCTACTCTCTCCCCAAGGCAGCATGCAATCTAATATAAGACTCTACATATACATTCATATTAAACATATTTCCATATTAGTCCTGTTGTAAAGAAGTATTAGAAAGAATGGAAGAAACCAGGAGAAAGAAGAAAAAAAATAATAAAAATATAAGTAGTATGCTTCAATCTACATTCAGATTCCATAGTTCTTTCTCTGGATGTGGATAGTCTTTTCCATCATGAGTATTTTGGAATTGTCTTTGTTGCATTTATGAGAAGAGTTAAGTCTATCAAAGTTGGCCATCATACAATGCTGCTGTTATTGTATACAATGTCCTGGTTCTGATCACTTCATTCAACATCAGATCATATAAGTCTTTCCAGGTTTTTCTGAAGTCTGTTTGTCCATCATTTCTTGTAGCACAATACTATTCCATTCATATGCAACAATTTGTTTAGTCATTCCCCAGTTGATGTGTATTCCCTCAATTTCCAGTTCTTGGCAACCACAAGAAGAGCTGCTATAAATACTTTTGTACATGTGAGTTGTTTCCCCATTCTTCTCTTTGGCATATAGTCCTAGAAGTGGTATTGCTGGGTCAAAGGGTACACACATTTTTATAGCCCTTTGAGCATACTTTCAAATTCCTTTCCAGAATGGGTAGATCAGTTCACAACTCCATCAAGCTTGCATTACTGTTCCAATTTTCCCACATCTTATCCAGCACTTATAATTTTCTAGTTTTGTCACTTTAGAAAATCTAATAGGTGTGACATGGTACCTAAGAATTGTTTTGATTTGCATCTCTCTAACCAATAGTGATTTAGAGCATTCTTTCATATGACTATAGATTTCTTTAATTTCTTCCTCTGAAAACTGCCTGTTCATATCCTTTGGCCATTTATGAATTGAGGGTTGACTTGAACTCTGATAAATTTGACTGAGTTCTCTATATATTTGATAAATGAGACCTATATCAGAGATAGTGACTGTATAAATTGTTTCCCAGCTTTCTGATTCCCCTTTAATCTTGGTTGCATTGGCTTTGTGCAAAAAAACCCCACCCTTTTCAATTTAATGTAATTAAAATCATCCATTTTGCATTTCATAATGTTCTATACCTCTTGTTTCTTCATAAATTTCTTCCATTCGTCATAAGTCTGACAGGTAAACTATTCTTTGCCCTCCTAGTTTGCTTATAGTATCAGCACTTATTTCTAAATAGTGTAGCCATTTTGATTTTATCTTGGTGTACAGTGTAAAACCTTGTTTCAAATGTAGTTTCTATCATCCTCATTTCCAGTTTTCCCAGCAGTTTTTTTCAAATAATGAAGTTCTTATCCCAGAGCCTCATTGGGTTTATCCAACAATAGAATACTATAGTCATTGACCATTTTGTCTTGTGTACATAACCTGTTCCACTGATCAACCATTCTGTTTCTTAGCCAATACCAAGTAGTTCTCATGATTGCTGCCTTATAATACTTGAAGTATTAATATCTTAATATCTGATGTGGCTAGGCCAACTTCCCCTAGCATTTCTTTTCATTAATTAGCTTAATATTCTGGACTTTTTGTTCTTCCAGATGAATTATTTTGGTAGTTTGATCATTATGACTCTGAATAAATAAATTAATGTAGGTAGAATTATTTTTATTATATTAGCTCATCGTACTCATGAGCAACTGATATTTTGTCAGTTATTTAGATGTGACTTTATTTGTGTGAAAAGTGTTTTGTAATTGTGGTCATATAGTTCCTGTGTTTGTTTTGGCAGGTAAACTCAAAAATATTTTATAATATCTACAGTAACTTTAAATGGAATTTCTCTTTCTCTTCCTGCTGGGCTTTGTTAGTAATATGTAGAAATGTTAATGATTTATGTGGGTTTATTTTTTGTCTTGCAAGTTCACTAAAATTGTTTATTATTCCAAGTAGTTTTGTATTTGATTCTCTAAGTCATTACTTGATTCTCTTTAAGTATATTATCATATCATCTCCAAAGAATGATAGTTTTCTTTCTTCTTTGCCTATTCTAATTTCTTCAATTTCTTTTTATTTTCTTATTGCTAAAGCTAACATTTCTAGTACCATATTGAATAATTGTCATTACAGTGAACATCCTTGTTTAACCCCTGATCTTATTGGGAATGCTTCTAGCTTGTCTCCATTACATATAATGCTTGCTGATGGTTTTAGATAGGTGCTACTTATCACTTCAAGGAAGACTCCATTCATTCCTAAATTCTCTAGTGTTTTTTAATAGGAATGAGTGTTGTACTTTGTCAAAATCTTTTTCTGCATCTGTTGAGATAATCATATGGTTTCTGTTAGTTTTGTTATTGATATGGTCAATTATGCTGATAGTTTTCTTAATATTGAACCAGTGCTGCATTCTTGGTATAAATCCTGCATAATCATAGTGAATTCTTTTCATGATCTGAGGCTGTAATCTTTTTGCTAATATTTTACTTAAAATTTTTGCATCTGTATTTGTTAGAGAAATTATTCTATAATATTCTTTCTTTGTTTTGACTCTTTCTGATTTAGGTATCAGTACCATATTTCTATCATAAAAAAATTTGGTAGGACTCCTTCATCTATTTTCCCAAATAGTCTGTATAGTATTGGAATGAATTGTTCTTTAAGTGTTTGATAGAATTTGCTTGTAAACCAATCTGACCCTGGAGATTTTTCCTAGGGAGTTCATTGATGGATTGTTCACTTTCTTTTCTGAGAATGGGTTATATAAATATTTTACTTCCTCTTCTCTTAATCTGGGCAATTTGTATTTTAGTAAATATTCATCCATTTCACTAAGATTGTCAAATTTATTGGCTTAGAGTTGGGCAAAATAGTTCCTAATTATTGTTTTAATTTCCTCTTCATTGGTGGTGAATTTTCCTTTTTGATATTATATTGTTAATTTGACTTTTTTTTTCAATCAAAATAATCAAAATTCTATCTATTTTTTTTCTGGTAAAATCAGCTCTTCATTTGATTGATTAGTTCAATAGTTTTCTTAGTTTCAATTTTATTAATTTCTCCTTTGGTTTTCAATATTTCTGATTTACTATTTAATTGGGGATTTTTAATGTGTTTTTTTCTAACTTTTTCATATGCATTCATTGAGCTCCTCTTTATTTTATTCATGTAAGCATTTAGCGATATAAAACTTCTCCTAGGAACAGCTTTCAGTAAGTTTTGCTACGTAGTCTCATTATTGTAATTCTCTTGTATGAAGTTATTGTTTCTATGATTTGATGTTTGAACCACTCATTCTTTAGGATTTGATTTTCTTCATTTTCAATTAATCTTTCCATGGTCTTTTATTACATATAATTTCTATTTTATTACATACAATTTCTATTGAAAGGATGCATTTCATATTTCCGCCTTTCTGCATTGCATTCTGAAGTTTTTATGCCCCTGTATGTGATCGATTTTTATGTAGGTGCCATGTACTGCTGAGGAAGAGTATATTCCTTTGTATTCTTATCCAATTTTCTCTACCATATCTAACTTTTCTAAAATTCTATTCGCCTCTTTAATTTGTTTCTTGTTTATTTGGTGGTTAGATTTATTTGCTTCAGAGAGGGGGATGTTGAGGTCACCCAGTAGTATAGTTTTGCTATCTTTTCTTCCTGTAACTCCCTTAACTTCTCCCTTAATTAAAAATCTGGATGCTATACCACTTGGTGCATATATATTTAACAAAGATATTCATTCATTGTCTGTGGTATCTTTTTTAATAGGATGGAGTTTCTTTCCTTATATATTTTAATTAGATCTACTTTTGCTATTACTTTGCCTGAGATCAAGATTGCTACCCCTGCTTTTTTTACTTCAGCTGAAGCATAATGTATTTTCCTCCAGCCTTTTACCTTTACCCTGTGTGTATTATCCCTCTGTTTCAAATGTGCTTCTTTTAAACAGCATATTGTAGGATTATATTTTTAATCCATTCTGTTATCTGCCTCCATTTTATGGGAGAGTTCATCTCATTCACATTCACAGTTATTATTACTGTCTGTGTCCTTCTCTCCATTCTATTTCCCCAACCCCATTTATGCATTTTTTTTCTTCTTTCTTCCTTTCCCTCTTTACTAGAGTTTTACGTTTGACCACCACCTCCCTCAAGTTTCCTTCCTTTCTGTCCCTACCACTCCCCTTTCTTTCCCTTTTCCTTTACTACTTCATCCCTCCTTTCTTTCTTCCCTCTCTTTTCTTTCCCATTTCCCCTACTACTACCTACAGGGCAAGTTATACTTCTATACTTGAATATGTTATTCCCTCCTTTAGTGAAATGTAATGAGAGTAAGGTTCAGACAATGCTCTTCTACCTCCCTTTTTTCCCTCTACTGTAATAGGTATTCAGTCCTCTGCATCTGGTGTAATTTACCCTTTTCTGACACCTTCTTTCTTCTTCTTCCATTACAATCCCTTTTCACCATTTAATTGGATTTTTTTTATCATCACATCAAATTCTACTTAGACCTACACACTCTATCTATGTACATCCTTTCTAAATGTTGTAATAAAGATGCAGTTCTCAAGAGTTAGAAAATTCATCTTCCCACCGAGGGATATAAATATTATTGAATAATATTTTTTTCCTTTCCTGTTTACCTTTCTATGCCTCTCTTCAATCTTGTATTTGAATATCATATTCTACATTATATGATCAATTTCTCTGTTAAATTGATTCTTGGTTGTAATCCAAGCCTCTTTGCCTTATGGAATATCATATTCCAAGCCCTCAGATCTTTTAATGTAGAAGCTGCAATGACCTATGTAATCCTAACTATGGTTCACTGACATTTGCATTGTTTATTTCTGGCTGCTTCCAGTATTTTCTCCTTGACCTGGTAGTTCTAGAATTTGGATATAATAACTCTTTGGTGTTTTCAACTTGGAATCTCTCTGGAGGTAACTGGTGGGTTCTTTCATTCACTGTTTTATCCTCTAGTTAGAAGCCAGTGTGGCTTCAGAAAGGGCCAAGGAACAGTCGATACGGCGATTGCTGCCAACCACTCCAGGAGAAATGCCAGGAGCAGATCTGTACATGTTTGTAGATCTGACCAAGGCCTTTGACAGTGTCAGTCATGAGGGCAAATGGAAAATTATGTCAAAATTTGGTTGCCCAGAGAAGTTCATCAATATTGTAGGTCAATTTCATGATGGCATGTTTGCCTGGGTTCTGGATAATGGACAAAGCTCTTGTGCCTTCCCAGTCACCAATGGAGTGAAATGGGGCTCTGTGCTTGCTCCCATGCTTTTTAGCATGATGTTTTCAGCCATGTTGACAAATGCTTTCAATGAGAATGAACACGGCATCAAGGTCAACTACTGTACTGATGGTAAGTTCTTCAATTTGAAAAGGTTACAAGCCAAGACCAAAGTGGAAGGAGTGTTGGTGCATGATTTTCTGTTTGCAGATGATTGTGCACTGAGTTCAGCCTCTGCAGCTGAGATGCAACAAAGTAGGTATCAATTTTCTGCTGCCTGTGCTAATTTTGGCCTAATAGTTACCACCAAAAAAGCACAGGTGATCCATCAGCCACCACCACACCATCCATACATGGAACCATGAGTTACAACAAATGGAAAAGTTTTGAATACTGTGGATAAGTTCACTTACTTTGGTAGTGTACTTTCCAGGGATGTACACATTGACAATGAGATTGATGCACACATTGCCAGAGCTAGCTCAATATTTGGGAGACTCCAAAGAAAGATTTGCGAGAGAAGAGGTATTAGATTGAAGATCTACAGAGCCATTGTGCTGACCTCATTGTTGTTTGACTGTGAAACATGGACAGTCTACCAGTGTCATGCGAGGAAACTGAATTGCTTCCATTTGAACTGTCTTAGGAAGATTCTGAGGATCACCTGGCAGGATAAGGTACCAGACACTGAAGTCCTTGCTGGAGCTGAACTACCAAGTATTCAAAGTATGCTTCAGAGAGCGCAACTCTGATGGCTGGCTACGTTGTTCAAATGCCAAATGTATACTTGCCAAAAAGACTATTTTATGGAGAACTTGCATGGGGCAAGTGATCACATGGTGGCCAGAAGAAATGATACAAGGACACTCTCAAGATCTTTCTCAAGAATTTTGGATTTGACTGCAACGTAGGAGACACTGGCACAGGACCACTCAGTATGGTGTGCCCACATAAGAAAAAGTGTTGTGCTCTTTGAGCAAAGTAGAATTGAGACAGCACAAAGTAAATGCAGGATGCACAAATTTGGGATATCCACCCTCAACATTCATATGGACTATCTGTGCCCAACCTGTGTTATAGCATTGTGAGCTCATGTTAGTCTGATCAGCCACAGTCAGACACACTGGAATTTCACTTTACAATGGTGATGTCATTTTGGTCCTCTTCAAAGATGAAGGACAACAACCAACCAACCAATCCTGGGGCTCAGGATGTCACCCTGGTTTACTCATGTGTGTCTTACTACTGGCTAGCTAGGACACTTCCTGTACTGTTCCCCTTTGACTGCAGCAAGAGGGACTTTTCTTGTTGATCTCCATAGTCTCTGGAGGTAAAAGAGTATTACACCCAGCCTTTCTGCCAACTCCACTATTCTAGGATTTTTCCTGGGGCAGATTTCTCTGGGTTTTTCAAGGTCAAAAATGGAGTGTGAGAGCAATTTACTGCTCACTCCACCTTCTTGGCTCCCAGAAGTTGAAAAAGGTAACTTTAAACATTCCATCTTTGGGCTGATAGCTCCAGGAGCAGCTGCTGCTGATGCTACTACCACAGCCTATTCATTCACTCCCAAGGACTGCTCCTGCTTTGCTGGGTCCAGGGCTGTATTGGCACAATCTGTATTTGACTGTATTTCACTCTTACCCAGTTCATACAGACCCCCCTCTTGCTGTGGACTACTTTTAAGTAATCTCTGGCATCTGTGGGCTGAGAGGTCTGAAATTTGCATGGCTGCTAGTGATTAAGCCCCCTGAGGCCTCCTCCAGCTTTGCTGGGACTGACTCTGTGCTTGTGTGACCTGTGCTAGACTGCCCTCCTCTCTTAGACCCTTCCTGTTGATCTTCCAGATTGTCTTGGACTGGAAATCTGCCTCACAATGTCTCTTTGTGGGTTCTCCTTCTCCATAACTTGTTCAAAGTCACTTTTTAAAGGTATTGGAAGGGTTTGGGGAGAGAACTCAGGTGAATCCCTGCTTTAAGTCCACAATCTTGACTCCTCCCTGCTTCACAGATTCTTATACCTCAATGATGGAGCACTTGGCTCTTCCCTAATTCTACTGGGCTAAACATTTGTAGAGTAACATATTTTTCCAGCTTTTATTATTCTATCATGAGCCTCATTTCAAATGGAAAAATACTTTTTTCAGTATTCCATGGGGATCTTAATGCCTGATTTCAAGTATTGACTGTGACACTCATAAAGGTTATATGAGTTGCAGGCATATCCCATCTCTAGGCTTCAGTTGCCTCTTATAAGTTGATGAGGGTTGGACTAAATGAATTCTGAAGTTTCTCTTTTAGCTCTTACTCATGTGACTTTTGATGGTATAGGAGTTGGTGACATTCAAGGATGTGATTGTGGACTTCACCCAGGAGGAGTGGTGCCTCATGGACTATTCACAGAAAAAGCTGTACAAGGAGGTCATGCTGGAGAATATCCAAAATCTGCTTTCCCTGGGTAAGAAACATTTCCTTTCTTTTCTTGGTGTTAATTGTCAGGCCAAAATCAGTACAAGTTGCATAGAATGAATCCATACTCTGTTACATCTCAGCCTCAGAAACTGCCCTGAGTGCACAATTATCTGTGTGCACCAATTCTCCATCCACTTGTACTTGACTTTCAACAGTTTCAGGTTAAATAGCTTATCATTAGTCAGGTGGCTGGACATAAAAGATGTGGGTTCATTCTCAGAGAAAGGGAGTAAAGTTAAAAAAAACACACTTCTTCTTGAAAGAACTGCAAGTCCAAAAAGCATATTTGGAAGAACTTAAAAAGGACTTCAAAAACCAGATGAGAGACTTAGGAAACACTAGGGAAAAAAAAAATAAGAGCAGTCCAGGAAATCAAGAAAATTATGAAAAGAACATCCAGTAGGAAAACAGATCCAAAAACTTAAGGAAGAAAATACCTTCTTCAAAATTAGACTTGGGCATGAGGACTAATGACATTATAAAATACCCAGAAATACTAAAAATCAAAAGAATAAAATAATAGAAAAGAATCAGAACCCTCTCCTTAGGAAAAAAAATCATATGGAGAACAGATCAAGGAGACAATGTAAAAAATGTTGTACAAACTGAAAGATATGTTCAAAAAAGCATCTAGATACAATATTTCAAGACATTATTAAGGAAAATTACCCTGAAGTTCCAGAACAAGGGGTAAAGTAGATACAGGAAAAAAACTCACCATTCACCCACGAAAGAGAAACCAAAATAAAAACTTACAGGAACATTATAGTCAAGTTTCAAAACTCCTCAATTAAGGAGAAAATACTAGAAGCAACAAGAAAAAAAGAAGGTAAATACTGTGGAGTTAAATTCAAGATGACATAAGACCGGGACATTATATTTCACAGAGCTAGGGAGCTGGGGTTGTAAACAAAGATGACTCATTCAGTAATGCTGAGTATAATCCTGAATGGAAAAAAAAGTGGGGGGACATTTAATGAAGTAAAAGACATTCAGATATTTATGAGGAAAAGAGCAGAACCCAATGGAATATTGGATGTGGAAAATTCCAGAGAAATATAAGATAAACATTGAAGACCAGAGACTCAATGAGGTCTAACTGATTACTTTTTATGTGTGAACATGTTATCAGTACCCTTAGGAATGCCATCATTACTTAGGTAGTTTGAAAAAAAAGTTTAAGCTGAGATGAGTATGAGAGGTTCATTCTCAAAAATAAAATTGGGTAGGGAGAGGTAAAATGGAGCAGCTGCTATGCACTAACGAGTCCTGAAAAGAAGTGAGATGGAGAAAGCAGATGAGAATGGAGCTGTGCTAGTGCTAGAAACTTATTCTCATGGGATTGCCAGGAAAAATTAGAATATCTAAATCATCTTGTTTTAGAAAAAGAAATTTAATTGACCACAAATGTGCTTACTAAGAGTAAAGAAACAGGACCAGATGGATTTGCAGTGGAATTCTACTGAACATATAAAGGTCAACTAATTTCAGAATTAAAAAAAAAATGATTTGGAAAAATAGACAAAGAATGGGGAATTACCAAACTCCTTCTATGAAAAAAATAAATTAAAATCAGAAAGAATAAAAAAGAGAACATTATAGACTAATTTCATTAATGTTTATGGATGCCAAAAATCCTAAATAAAATACTAGGTAGAAGATCACAACAGTATATTGCCAAGATAGTACATCATGACCAATTGGGATTTATACCAAAAATGCAGGGCTAGTTTAACCTAAGGAAAATTATGCGCATGATCTGTTATATCAGCAATAAAAATCATATGAATACATCAACAGCTGAAGAGTAAGCTTTTGATTAAATAGGATACTCATTTCTATTACAAATACTTGAAAGTATAGGGAAAATATATTTTTCCTTAAATTGATAAAAACACTTATCTAT
The DNA here is from genome assembly GCF_028372415.1 of Notamacropus eugenii. NCBI lineage: Eukaryota > Metazoa > Chordata > Mammalia > Diprotodontia > Macropodidae > Notamacropus > Notamacropus eugenii. The sequence goes on from NC_092876.1 coordinate 20,388,159, forward strand.
AACTGTCAGCAAGATTTAGTTGTAATGGGAAGAAGTTAGTTAACAACGTACCCAATAAGATCAGATGTTCAGCAAGGATGGCCATTGTTACCAACGTCATTCAGTATTACACTGCAAATCCTAGAATAACAATAAGAGAAGAAAAAGAAATAGAAGAAATCAGACTAGGGAATGAGGTAATAAAAGTATCTCCTTTGCAGATGATGTGATGATATCTATGGAAAATCTCAAAGACTTATTATTATTATTATATTATTGTTATTAACTAAAAAGTTATTTGAAGCAACTGATTATTTTAGCAGAGTAGCAGGATACAATGTAAAGTTGCATAAATCATCAACATTCCTATACATCACCATGAAAACCCTGCAAGAAGAGATAATAAGAGATAGCCTATTTAAAATAAGTGTAGATCAGGGGTAGGGAATTGGTGGGTTTGAGGTCACATGTGGACCTAGGTCTAGGTCCTCAAGTTGTTGCCCTATCACTGAATCCAAACATCACAAAAGAAATCCCTTTAATAAAACGATTTGTAATGTGAAACTTGGGCTCAGTCAAAAGGCAGAACTCAAGTACCTGGAAGGCCATAGGTTCCCCAACCCTGCTGTAGACATTATAAAACTACTGGGGGTAGACCTACCAGAAAAACCCAGGAACTATGTGAATACAAATAGAAAAAAAATATTTTATAGAAATAAAAGCAGATTTAAATAATTGGAGAGATATCAATTGTTTATGAAGATGTAAGAACCCAATATAATAAAAATGACACTTTTATCTAAACTAATTTATACCTTCAATGCCATTCCAATGAAATTAACAAAACCTTCTTATACTGAGTTAGAAAAAATAACAAAATTCATTTGAAAGAACAAAAGGACAGGAACATGAAAGGAAGTAACAAAAATAATGGAAAGGAAAGAAGTTTCACAAAACTTTGGTATAAGGCAGTAATTATCAAGACTCTGGTACTGGCTAAGAAATTGAAAAGTAGATCAATAAAACGGAGTAGATGTACAATTGATAGCAGCAAATAAATATAGTAACCATCTTTCTGAGAAATGTAAAGACAAGATTTTGGAATAAGAATTCATTATTTGTGTAAAATGGTTGAGAAAACTGGAAAGAAGTGTGGCAGAAATTCTGCATAGTTGAATATTTTACAGTTTATCAAGATAAGGTCAATGTATACATGACCTAGATTTAAAGAGACATTGCAAGAAAATTTGAAAATCATGGTTATTTATCAGACTTACTGGATAGGTGAACAATTTTTGAATAAATAAGAGACATGGAAGAAAATGAGGTGTGACATGAATAATTTTAATTACAGTAAATTAAAAAGGTTTTGTACAAATAAGAACAATATAACCAAGATCAGAAGGACAGTAAAAAAAAAAAATTGGGGAGGGGAGAAATTTTACATGAGGTAAATTCCATATCTTAAAAATACAAAATATAGAAAGATCTTGATTTCTTTGGATGGTTTTGTAGAACAACCTATAATTATGCTCAATGAATTAAAATGTGTGTACTTCTTGATCCAGTAATACTACTCTGAGATCTGTTTTGCAAGATGGTTAAGGAAAACAGAAAACGTGTGTGTATGTGTGTATTTTAAAATTCTCTTTGTGGTTATACTTTTTGTAGCAATAATTGTAAATTGTGGGGATGCCCATCAATTGGGGAATGGCTTGAGAAGGATGGAATAAACTTGAGGTTAATGGTCAGTAGCTTCAGCAGTGTTTGAAGATGGTCTCTTGAGAATGATATGGAGGTGTTCAGCCTAACTCTCCAGGATCATGTCCTTATCACTAATCAAAGTGTCTGCATCAGCACTGAGTAGTTGAGATCACCTTAGATGGATAGGTCTTTGACCCATAAATAACCTTCATGGGACTTGATAATCACCAGTTGTCCTGATCTCTATCTGGCCAATAGACCCAGATGGCTCTGGAGGAGAAAGTCAAGTTGGTGATCTTGCACAACTCTCCTTCACCTAAAACTAATTCGAATGCAAGTCATAGTGCCATCTTCCTGATGTCATGGTCCTCTTTGAGAATGAAGAACAATTCATACAGCCTTCAGGGCATCATAAAAGTGCTTTGGATTATTACAATGAGCATAAAACTGAATTCCATCTGCCTTCATACTGAGCCAAGAATCCTGAATCCTAAACTTTGCTTGCATTTAACTTTTGCTTGAGTTCAATACAACCTTCTTAGGGATAGATGAAGTGACCCACTGGTAGTCCTGTCAAGTTCTCATTTTTATTTCATACCTTTTGAATTTCTCCATCATTTTCATCAAAATCTATTTAGATTTTTACTAGTGTTCTAGCCCAGATGAGTTAATGTGTTGCTGTACAATAAATCTCTGAAAAGTGCCCACTTCTTTCCTGCTGGAATGTTGAAAAACATGTTTGGGCTCAGCCTTCTCTCTCAAGTTAGCAGCAAATGTTCTCCCATGGAAAGTCACTCTTAGCAGTTGCCATTAAGTCTTCTGGTAGTGACCTTCACTTGGGGATGCTGTTTTGGTTGAATGTGATGGGTGTAGTACTGCATGGTGTACATCTCCTTAGTCACTCTCATAACCTGTCTGTCTGTTCCCCTTACAGTGATGTAGTCTGTGTAATGCCAATGTTTGCACCAAGAGTACAGCCATGAAGTTTTGTTGCATTTCAGTTGATGATAAGGTCAAGAGCTGCCTAAGTTTTAGTAACTATTGGTATTGCATTTATTTGTGTGTCTATATCTTATTCTGTATATATGTTTGATTGTTTTCTTTAGATGTAGAGACCAGGTTCGAAGTAAATGAAATAACTAGAAAGCTGGGAATTTTTTTGGAAGAGCATGACCAGCAAAGATTCATAAATGATGGTCCCTGGGGCTTCAATTTGAGAGAAATTCCTGACTTTATTATCAAAGTAGATAAAAATCCAAAGAGTGACTGTGAATTTGATGAAATTGGAAAGAGATTCAGACAGTCTTCCATCCTAAATCACTGTAAGGAAATGACCTCACAGAATGCCTGTCTTCAGGATAGTGAATATAGTAAGTGCTTAACTGAAGAGGTAGAGATTTTTCACTCAGAGAACACTCCTGAAATGCAAATGTATCCAGGTAATCAATGGGAAATGGCCTTGAGCTGGAGTTCAGTCCTCCTTAGACATCAGAAAAGTGATGCTGGAGAAATGCTTTCTGTAAATAATCAAGGTGGGAAGCCCTTTACTCGTCAGCAAATTCCCATTAAGAAGGAGCCTGATGAATGTAAGGAATGGGAAGCAACCTCATCCAATCACTCATCTCTTCTTTGTCAACCTATGTTTCACCCTGGAATGAAAAGATATGAATGTGTTCAGTGTGGGAAGGACTTTGGTTGGAACTCAGATGTGGATCAATATCAAAAGATTCATACTGGGGAGAAGTTTAATGAATATAATGCATGTGGGAAAGCTGTCTGCTGCAGATCTTTCCTTATTTGCCTTCAGAGAATCCACACTGGAGAGAATCTTGCTACACATCAGAGAATTCACATTGGAGAAGGACTTTTTGCATGTAATCAATGTGGAAAAACTTTCCCATATAGGGGCAATCTTGCTATACATAGGAGAATTCACACTGGAGAAGGACCTTTTGCATGTAATCAATGTGGAAAAACTTTCCCATATAGGGGCAATCTTACTGTACATAGAAGAATCCACAGTAGAGAGAAACGCTATGGATGTAATCAATGTGGAACATCTTTCAGAAGGATTTCCGATCTTTCTAGACATCAGGGAATCCACACTGGAGAAAAACCTTATGTATGTAATCAATGTGGAAAGGCTTTCAGACAGATTTATAATCTTTCTAGACATCAGAGAATTCACAGTGGAGAGAAGAAGCTTTAAGGATGTTAACAATGTGGAAAGACTTTCACGTTCACTTCCAGCCTTGCTTTACATCAGAGATTTCCAACTAGGGGAGAAACCCTAGGAGCTTCATTCATCATATGTTAGTGCAGGATATAGTTATTGAGTTCATGTGACAATAATCCTTAACAGTGTTGGTTCAAGTTCATGCAATATTCATTAACTTTTCCATACTTTCAATATAGTTGTTGAAGGCAAAAATTCACCACATGCACATGTGTTTTCAATCATATCCAAATAAGTATTTGATGGATTTTAAACCTCTCCACTTGGTCTGATTTGTAGATAAGCTAGAGAAATGGGGGAGTACATCTGGCCACTAAATGGATGCTTCAGAGTCAAGCTTGTCAATAGGGAATTCAAACTTTGAATACACTGAGTAAGTACAAGGGAACAATTAACGTCAGAAATGTTGGGTGAGCAAGCTGGTTCAGTGTTGAATAATGTGGACAATCAGCACAAATAGTATATTTTGGAGTTTTACATGAATACAGTGAGCATTAGTATACACCTAGTGAATAAATAGGTGGTTCAAAAATGTAACTTTACTATATGCTAATTATTAACAGATACCATTGCATGATTTTCTAAATGATGGCAGATGAAACTTGCTTCTTATTTTAAGTTTAATCCATGTTTCCTTACTTTGGTTGGGACAAGCCCTAGTGCCTTAAACCGCACAGTCTTACGGAGTCTCTGAACACTGTGAGCAGGCCTGGGGAGATCATTTCACAGGTTAAGGAAGATGTCCAAAGGAACCTCACAGACAGAGACCTCTTTAGAGGATTTTACTCTGCTTTTCTCCCCACAGTGACTCATTTATCATTATCATTAGTTTCTCCATTTAAACAAAATATACCTCATTATTTTTCAAAAATTTTGTCACAATTTATAATTGTTTCATTAACAGCATGCAGATCAAAAGTAACCTACTTTACCAGCTTTTTTAAAAAAAAAATATTATAAGAGAAAAACGGTTCAATAGACTGCATTTTCAAAAGATGTTACAGGGAAAAATCAGTCATCCTATCTCCCTTGACATTTTGGTAATCACATGTAATGGTATTGAAAATCCTATATTTAATATGGAGCAAGTACAGTCAATTAAAGAGGCAGCAATTGTTCATTTTTACACTCTTTACTACATGCCTGGCTTTTTCTCCCACAGAATTTCTGAGAGCTGTGAGGTCTTCCACCTAGTTGCTCTTACCTCTCCCTGCCTCTGAAGTGCCATACCACCTCTCTCTCAAGGGTTTAAACTTGGCACTTCAAAGTTCACCCTGCAAGGTGTATTGCTGTCCTCGTTGTCGAGTTGCTTCAGAACATGCAACGTAGGCTTTGCAGGAGACAGTGCCCCTTGGGTTGTCTTCCCCTTTCATTCTTGGACACCCTAGACATCAGAGTGTGGTGGTGGATATGGGTCAGAAAGGCTGCTCTAGGGGGTCTGAGATTCTGACCCTGAAGTAGCCCAACAAACATGTAATTGTCACCTCATAGTTCTTTCTCTGTATGTGAAATGCATTTTGTATCATGATTCCTTTGGAATTGTCTTGGATCATTGTATTTCTGAGAACAGTTAAGTGTAATAAAGTTGGTCATCACACAACGCTGCCTTTATTGTGTGTTTTCCTTGTTCTGTTCACCTCATTCAGCATTAGTTCATGCAAGCCTTTCCAGGTTTTTCTGAAATCTGCCTGCTCACCATTTCTTAGGGAGCAATGGTATTCAATGACATTCATATTCCAGAACTTGTTCAGCCATTCCCCAATTGATGGACATCCCCTCTAAAGGAAAGGCGATCCTCAGCCTCCTAGACTTAATATTGCAATGGGGAGTGGTGTTCAGGGCAGGCCTTAATGGATGAAAGGTTGCTAACTGAGCAGTGCGGTCTGCATGGAAAGAATTTAAGCACTTCTTTCAAAGTGTCTAAGGTTACTGGAATGCCGATTGAAGAGGGCTGGATTCCTGTTAAGCAGCCCCTCAGTGGGGATTAAAAAGTGACATTTATATAGGATAAAGGGACAAAGAAATAATCAGGATGGGGTTAAGGGTGGTAAATAACCTGGGACTGCCCAGGTGCAACAGGGGTCTGGGTGGGTCAGAACCACAGTGAAAAGCCTATTGAGTATCTAGGTGGACTGAATTGGGCCAGATACCTTGGGTGACATGCCCAGGTCTGGGTTGCTGAAATGCTTGGGAAAATTCAGGGTCCAGGTCCCATCACCCCATCATTCCCTCTTCAAACAAATGGGACCCAAAATTTTGGGGGGTGGTAGCATAGCTTTCTGAAACTGCTTCCTGCTGGAATGACCATATAGCTGTCAGTACTTTGAAGGAGTCACAGGAGGAGGCTGATTGGAACCAAGCACAGGCTTCACTCAGGGGAAGAAGGGTATCATGGGCTGGTAGTCACTATTTGCTACCGACTGTATGTGAATGGCCTGTAGTCTAGAAGATACAAATCTCACAAGCAAGTCTGACAGGTTCAATATGTAGGGCTCGAATATAGGGAGAATTAAAAGTAATGTCAGAATGGGGGGAAACAAAGAAAGAAAGAACTCCATTAGAATCATTTCTATTTGCCTTCCAGGGTTATCTACTCTTGTTACTTCCCCAGGCTTCCACTCTTAATTCCAGTTCCTTTAGGAATATCAGATGTTACTGGGAAGCAACAAGTTTGTAGGTAGAAGTTTTCCATCCTTGTCTAGAGACTGACTCCAATGATAACAAAAGTCTTGGGAGGACACAAGAAAATTGATTGCACTGAAATTCTATTCCCCAAATCAAACTGAAGATGTCACTGATTTAATTTCAGTGATTTATAGCAATTCCTAATGACTAAGTTGTTCAGTATATATTAAAGAATGCCATTTTAGGCTGAATAGCTCAGAGCTCTAGTCCCCTCCTGAAAAGTTCTTAAGAAGGACATTTCCTAGTAATGAGATTGCATTGGAAACTGACCAGGCTTGGATGGAGATAGATTCTTCTGCCTAGATAGGCCAAGGTTGGGAGTGATCTGGTAGAAGAAGTATTTCCAGTAGCCAAGATGGCAGAGCAGAAGGACAGACTTGCTCTAGCTCTCCTCCCATAGCGCATAAAATACTGTAAGAAATGACTCTAAACAAATTTTAGAGCAACAGAAGCCACAAAATGACAGAGTGAAAGATATTTCCAGCCCAAGACAGCCTAGAAGGCTGACAAGAAAGGTCTATCACACCAGGCTCAGAGCTGAGCACAGCCCAACCTTGGTGGCACAACATGGAGAGGACTGGAGCAGACTTCAGGGTGCAGAATCACCAGTAGCACCTGCATTCCCAGATTTCTCAACTCACAAACACCAAAGACAGTTTAAAAAGGGAGCCTGATCTGGCCCCAGCCCCAGGCTCAGAGCAGCAGCAACCACTGCGACCTAAAGATCCTTGGTGAATTAAGCGGTCAATCTGGGTGTCAGACTATTAGCTAACATGTTTTCCAATTGTTGAGCCACTGAAATTGAGTCTGACTCTCTATGATTCAATATTGGATTTTCTAGGCAAAAACACCAGAGTGGTTTGCCACAGTAGTCAAAATAAAAAAATCTACAGAGTTTAATCTAAGAAAGACAAACTAAATGAAGTTGGGGCCATTTTTATTCTTCTCAAGTGGGTATGACATGTATTGCATGGGAATTATAATCCAGAACTGGTTTGATTTGGTGGTACAGAGTTATATGCTCTTCAAAGTGTAGGTGTTCCCAAGAGTGCTAATCAACTCTGATTAGTCAACACACTGGGAGGTGGGCTATATTAAAATTGCATGACCTAGGTCACTTAATCCTGGTATAATACCTTTTCAACAGTGGCTGATATCAGCCCACTTGGGGACATAGGAAATACTCCCTTTAAAAAAATTTTTTCCCAGCAATATCACTACTAGGACTGTATCCCCAAGAGATCATAAAAATGGGAAAGGGTCCCACATGTACAAAAATATTTATAGCAGCACTCTTTGTAGTTGCCAAAAACTGGAAGTCAAGGGGATGTCCATCAATTGGGGAATGGCTGAATAAATTATGATATATGAATGTAATGGAGTACTATTGTGCCATAAGAAATGATGAACAAGAAGACTTCAGAGAGGCCTGGAAGGACTTATATGACCTGATGCTGAGTGAAAGGAGCAGAACCAGAAGAACTTTGTGCACAGCAACGACCACAGTGTCCGAGAGTTTTTTCTGGTAGACTTGGAATTTTGTAATTATGCAAGAACTTCTTAAAAAAAAAAATAATAAAATCCCAATGGTGGTTCTCTAAGGCAAAATGCCTTCCACACTCAGAGAAAGAAATATGGAAGTCATTCGCAGAATGTAGCAGATCATGTTTGTGTATGTGTATGTTTTTGTGTATCATGTTTTGATTTGTTATGATTTCTTCCATTTATTTTAGTCCGACTACATAGCATGACTATAGTGAAAATGTACTCAATAGGAAAGTATATATTGTATGCAGTCGTGGGGAGGGAGGGGGGTAGTGGGGGATAGGTGTGGGGGGGGATAAAATCTCAATTGTTTGGCAGTGATTGTTAAACATTAAAAAATAATTAAAATAAAAAAATAAAATAAAAAAAATTTTTTTGACAAGTGGATGTAATTTATTTATTTTTTAAATATATAATTTATTTATTTTTCAGTTCTTAACATTCACTTCCACAAGAATTTGGGTCAAAAATTTCTCCTTATCTTTCCCATCCCCACCTCAGGACAGCAGGCACCCCATTCACTCCTTCATCTAGTTACCCATTCTTCTTCCATCCTCCTTTCCCTCTATTTTCCTGTAGGGCAAAATAGATTTCTATATTTCATTTTCCGTATAGCTTAATTTCCAGTTGCATGCTAAAACAATTTTTAACATTCATTCTTAATGCTTTGAGGTCCATATTGTCTCCCTCCCTCCCCACCTACCCTCACTGAGAAAACAAGCAATTCAATACATATCATACATGTGTAACAATGCAAAGCACTTCCACAATAGTTATGTTGTGAAAGACTAACCACATTTCCCTCTGTCCTATCCTGCCCTTCATTTGTTTCTTTAGGTATTCTCCCTTCATATTCAGTTCACCCTGTCCCCTTTGTCTATGTATATATACACACACAAATATATATAAACACACACACATATACCCTTGGACATATATGTATACATGCCAACACGTATATAATATACACATACATACATACCCATACACACTTACATATATATATATTCCCTCTAACTACCCTAATACTGAGAAAGGTCTCATGAGTTACAAATAACAACTTTACATGTAAGAATGTAAAAAGTTCAACTTTAATGAGTTCCTTAAGGCTTCTCTTTCTTGTTTACCTTTTCATGCTTCTCTTGATTCTTGTATTTGAAAGACAAATTTTCAATTCAGCTCTGGCCTTTTCAACAAGAGTGCTTGGAAGTCCTCTATTTCATTGAAATTCCATTTTTCCTCCTTCAGTATTATACTCAGTTTGACTGGGTAGGTGATTCTTGGTTTTAGTCCTGTCTCCTTTGACCTCTGGTATATCATAATCCAAGCCCTCTGATCACTTAGTGTAGAAGCTGCTAAATCCTGTGTTATCCTGATTCTATTTCCACAATACTTAAATTGTTTCTTTTCTGGCTGCTTGTAATATTTTCTTCTTGATCTGGGAACTCTGCAATTTGGTTGCAATATTCCTGAGTTTTCCTTTGGGGATCTCTTCCCAATTTTTACTCTACTTCTCTTACTTGATTTTCAAAATCCTTTTTGAGCTCTTCCATCACCTGAGACCATTGCATATTTTTGGGAGGAGGTTTTGGATGTAGAAGCCTTGACTTTGATATCTTCCTTTGATGGTATGCTTTGTTCTTCCTCATTCGAAAGGATGGAAGAAAATACCTGTTCACCAAGAAAGTAACCTTCTGTGGTCTTATTTCTTTCCCCTTTTGGGACATTTTCCCAGCCAGTTCCTTGACTTTTGAGTTCTTTGTCAAGTGTACATTATACTTTAGGGACCTGTAAGTTCTCAGTTCCTCACTCTGGTCTGTGAGCAGGATTCCCTCTCCAGAGCCTGCACCAGCTCCACCACACCGGTGCTCCTCCTCACCCCCAGACCCCTGCTCAGCTAATAGGCATACTCCTTTCTATTCCAGATTTGGTAATCAACAGCTCCATTACTGCTGACACTTCTCAAAATATTTCATGGCCTTAACTTCTTTCTTATCTTTTTAATTTGTCTAAATCTGAAAGTGCTAAATTATCTCCAAGTATTGCAATTTGACAGTCTATTTTTCCCTTTATTTTTTCAAGTACTGTTTTTAGCTGTCCCCTCCACTATTTTCCTGAACCATATTGGAATACTGACTACAAAGAGAATTCTTTTATGGGACTAAGTAAAAACCCCCCTTATAAGCCACCTCCACATGTAGGACCTGATCAGGAACGTAATTAGATTGACTGAACTAAATAGGCTTTGTTACACAAACACACACACACACACACACGCACACACACAGAATATGATATAGATATAGGTATATGTATAATGTATGTATGTAAGTTTATGTTGAAGATAATGGACCTCTATAAGCCTAAAACTCAGTCTTCCCCATATCATTTCCACTCAGTAAATTCTAATGGCTCCCTTAATATCTATGAGCAATTATGCATGGTTCTATTTGCTATATAAAAGTTTTTCAGAACTTGGTCCCAATTTACCTCTTCAAATTTGGTTACATGTAGTTCCTCTTTCTTTTTCTTTCAGTTTATTTTTCTGTCTTTTTCAAATTTTATTTTTAACTTATTGAATAAAAGAAGCATTTCCATAACAAAGTGCTATAAAAATAATTACACATGAAACTGCAAATCTATTATGTCCAACTTGCTGATCCTTTGAAATATACCAGAAACACATCTCCCTTTCCCATTAGAACCTGTGTTTTGAGGGGGAAGAGGGAAATATTGGGATCTCCCAAGGGATGGATTTCAGTTGCTTAATCAGTTAACAACCAAACCTCTGCTGTTGTTCTTTGTCCTTCATTCTGAAAGAGGAAGAATATCAGGGAGATGATTCCATGACATGCAAGGGAATTGAATTTAAGTGATGAGGGTGGGATAAACCTCACTCTGTCTTCCTGAGCCATCTGGGTCCAGTGACCAGATACAGATCAGGAGGACTAGAGATGGTCAAGGATGCAGATGACCTTTTCAAGCTCAGGTCTTTAAGAAGTCTCACTTTGACTGAGGCAATGCCCATTCGGTGATTAATAAGAAATGAGGCTGAGAATGGTCACTTTAAATAAGTAAATCATACAGGATATAATTAAAAGATGTCAGGCATTAATATGAAGAGGAAATAAGAAAGTCTTTCTATACCATAGCAGGGAAGGAACCCAGGAGGGCTAAATGAGGAAGCAGAGAATGTCAGCCACTTTGGAGAGTCAAAGATAATGCACTGAGCCTAGAGATGGAGTATCTCCTTCCTGACATTACAAAGGGGCCACTGTCATTGGATTAAACAGCCAGTTACAAGACTGAAAAAGTAGAGGATATGTAGGTCATGGTGAGCTGTTAAGGGAGAATTAAAAGCAAGATCCTCAGAGGAAAGTGTTTGGGTCATCACTAGTCAATAAGCATTTCTTTAGCACTTTTTATGTGCCTATCACTGTGTTAAGGCTGGGGATTCAAATGGAAAAAAAGAAAGACTGTTTGGCCCCTACTGAGTTTACACAAGAGGAAGAGAGCACACCACAGGAAGAGATTTGGGGCAAAAGACACCAGACTGGGACATGGTAGCAAAGTCAGTGAGAAGTTCCAAAGTGGTGCAGCCAGATGCAAAAGTGATGTGTGCGCTGACCTTCTGCTTCCGTGGAGGGTTGGAGGACCCCATGGTGGGGAATAGAGAATGTAGGAGGATGGGGAAGGAAAGAGATGTGGAAGAGCTTCTGTTAAGAACAAGATAGGGATGCTATAGACTACGGTTATCCCTTCCACGTCATGACTTTCTCCATTGTAGTTTCAATATATAGCAGGTTGGCATAAAAATTTAAATGGGAATTTTGTGGGAATGGTATAGAAACCACAGATGATTCACAAAGGCCAGCTGATGACACAAAGTCAGATACTTAATCCAAGTTTTACAATAAGGCACTGTGAACACCTGATTTAAAAAAATGAACAAATTCAAGCTTCTTCTCTAGTATGAAGTGAGGGACAAAAAGTTTTCATTAGATTTTCCAGATGAAGCAGATGCAGCACCCCTGTACCGTCGTGATGTGGTAGGATGGCTGTCATAAATTGATTCATTCTATGAACAAATACAGTGTAATAAGGAATAATTAAGTGGAGGTGATGGCAATCAAATTAAGACCTTTTGCTGTTTTTGGCTAAACACTAAAACACTAGAAGTACCTCTGATTGAACCTGGCCTTTAATAATCAATAGTCTTTACAAGACATAAAGTACAGAAATAAGAGTTTCTTTAACTAGAATCAGTATATGTATTCGTATTGTTAATTATTTTAATTATTAATTAAATTATTTTTTAATTTTAATTTTTAATTTTTAATTAAATTTTTAATTTTTAAATTCAATTAATTATTTTAATGTGATTAAAAATCTTCCCTAGCCATTAACCATTAATGGGCCTGCCCATTAAGGGGAGTTTGATTAGGGAAGATTTGTTGGAAGGCCCAAACTCTTTGTTAATGAGGCACTGGTTCTCAAGGCCCCAAAAAAGGTATGAATTCTATGAGTTGAGGTTTTACTTTAGGGCTTAGTTTTTGTAAGAAGGTTTGAGTGCCAGAGGAGGACACTGGGAAGCCACTTTAAGGAACTCCTGGGCTTTGAAAACCCAGATGTCAGTGCATCCCTCTCTGGTAACTACAGACAGACAGTTGTATCTTTCTACTGAATTATGGTCAGGCAGAGGAAGCCATGTCTGTTGATTATTTTGGGGCTTACTTACTGGAAGTGTTTGCTTTTGTCAGGTGAGGACTCTGGGAAGCAGTTAAAGGAGCCCTCTGACTTTGAAAACCCAGATGTCAGTGCTTCCCTCTCTGGTAACTGTGCTCAGGATGGAATGGGTGTATCTCACTCAAAGTGAGAATGTGATAAGACCTGAAAGGGCCACAGTCTCACATTGCATCCTGGGCCATCTCCAATCATCCTCATGAATATCAGGCTGCTGGACCCAGATGGCTCAAGAAAAGAACGTGAGATTGCACAGCTCTCCCTCACTCAAATCAAAGTCAGCTGCAAGTCATGTCATCATCTTAATGTCATGGTCCTCTTTGAGAATGAAGGAAAAACACAACAACAACAACAAACGACAAAGAGGTACAAATGAGCTATAAACAGCTTCTCACAAACTCTTCATGGAGTTTTGTTCATATGTCATTTAGGACACTTTACGTAAGGAGGAATTTGGCCATACTCTCTATCTCCACAGATTCTCATACCTCAGTGACAGAATACATACATACTGCCTTTTGGATCTCTGTAGGAGGATGGTTCAGACCAAGCTCACTTCCAAGCCTGACTCTCTCTGCTGCCCTCCTCCTGAGGTGGAGTCTCTCCCCTGAGGAAAGAGCAGGGTCTTTGTAACCATTCTGGGAGTTGCCCCTCTGTCATTCCTGGCAGATCAGCATCCACCTTAGGAAAAGGCAAGGACAATGTCTCTCCTGCTCTGAGATTCTTCTCTTTCCCCAGGTCAGCTTGCAGAGACCAAAGCCTTTTCCTAGGACAGAACCTAGAACCACAGGGAATGGTTCCTGGCACTCAGAGACACTCATCCCTGGTGAGTGCAGTCCATCCACAGACCTGACCAGCATTAGCAAACCTGGAATCCAAGAGAGCCAAGGAAGCTTTATCTTGGTTGATGTAGGTTGTCCTTTCTAGTGCCGTGAGCAGAGCAGAAATTGTCCTCCTGGTTCTGCTCATGTCGTCCTGCCTCGGGCCACACAAGCCTTCCCAGGTCTCTTTGAATCCTTCCCAATGACCATTTCTTAGTTGAAATCAACAAGCATTTAGAAAGTGGCTCCTCTGTGCCAAGCACTGTGCCAACCTCCTGGGGATACAAAGGAAGGTTGAAGAACTGACAGTGCCTGCCCTCCATGAGCCACAGCCCAATGGGGAGAGAAGATGTCAACTGTGTTCAAACAATCTCTCTACAGTATGAATGGGGGGGCACCCTGAGAGGGAAGACTCTGACAGTTTCAGGGACCAAGAAAAGCTTGTTTTCAGAAGGTGAGATTTTTAGCTGAAATGTGAAGGAAGCTAGGAAGCCCAGGGAGCACATTGCCATGACAGACAGTCATTGAGAAGGCTCAGGGTCAGAGGATCGAGGGTCTTGGTCAAGGATCAGCCAGGAGGCCAATGGCCCTGAGTCAGAGAGGAGAAGAGGACCAAGGAATAGACTAGAAAGGGTTAAGAGGCTGGTTCTATGGTGTCTGCTATGTGCCAGGAACCACAGAAATATTATTTCCTTTGATCCTCTTGTGAGAATTGTCAGGGTCCTTGCTAGGGACAGCCAGAATAAGAGAGCACAGGTTATACACAGACAGTAAACTATGGTTCATTTATTCACTCAAGAGTGTGACCCAGTCCCCAAGTTCATGATTGACAGGTGTGTCTCACAATTCCACAGATGACACAGAGATAGTCTTGATGGAGTTCAGATTCTGAGAACGTCCCTGAACTCCCCTTGAATCTCCCCATTTAACCTGGCCTTTCATACTCAAATCTGTTGCCCTTGGCCAAAGCTAGCCTTCCATTGTCTGTAACCTCTGGATTGCCCCACCTGCTTACCACCCAAGCCCTCCATTGTCTGATATCTCCTGATTGCCTCCAGCTGTTTCCAACTCTTGATCAATCACCCCAGTTCCATAGAGGTCCTCCTTGGACTTCTCCTCAAGACCCTCCCTAAATTCCTCCTCCCATCGCCCTAGACTACCAGACCACCCCCAGATCCCTCCTACAGTGTTTTTCTGTATTTAAGTTCCATCTCGCCTCCATGAAGGTGCTCAGATTTAATCCAGCTCTGACTGTCTAGCTGAGATTGTATCTAGCCTGCTTATTAATACAAGCATTACAAATGCTTAGGCTCTTTAAGAGTCAACTCAATAAGGCGAATCTTTAATAAATTTTGTTTTCTTTGGCTTTAAGAAGGTTTGTGTCGAATTCATTGGAGCAGGACCTGGCATGTCATATTTCGGGGTCCAGAATCCCAAACCTCAACAGTCTCTCTTCCTGAGGTACATGTCCCATCCTTTGGGTAGGATCCCCGAAGTCTTGTAGGCAAACTTACTAAGAAATTTGGGGTACAATCAAGTTAGTGACAGAGATAGGGAATGGTATGTTTTTAATAAAAGGAAAAAAATGAGAATTTAAGAATTAGAAAGGTCTGGTACAGAGGTCTTTAGCATAGCTACTTACACTAGTCCAAAGAAAATAGTAGCTACTTGACTAGGCAGGTAGTTAATTAACACTTACTAAGTCCTTTGTGCCTTCTTAGACAAAATAACTGCACAGTCTGAGTTTTCTCAAAGGGATGGGGGGAAGTGTAACAGTAAGTACCCTAAAATACACAGGGGGGCCTGCCATCACAGGTTCTTAGATCTGCATTTATGAAAGGAAAGGCAACTTTCAACGGGTCAACAATCACTTTAATCAAGTACATGTATCATTTAGTTAGTTCAAGGGGAAAAGTTAGCACCCTGAACTTCAGAGAAAATGCAGAGAAATCTAAACCAGCAGACAGTGCTTCCAAACTGTCTAACAGTAAGCAATAGATACATCACAATTCAACAGACAGGTCCAACTACCTGATCATAGTTACCAGAGAGGGAAGCACAGATATCTGGATTTTCAAGGCCAGGGGCGCTGCTTAATGGCTTCTTATAGTCTCATCTGGAACACAAACCTTGTTCCAAAAACTAAGCCTCAAAGTAAAACCATACCTTAGAGTCTTTATACACTTTTTGCAGCTAGAGGGCATCACATCCCTTGAGAACCAGTGCCTCGTTAACAAAAGGTGTGGGCCTTCCTACAAATCTTCCCAAGCAGATCAATGGATGGGGAAGATCCTCTTTAATCACATTATTCAGAGTCACTTTTAGTAAAACAAAAAGAGCAAAAGATTCTATTTTACTTGCCATTACAGGAACGTATTGAAGGGGACACTGAAGACATTCACCTAAGAACACCTAGTGTAGCATCAAATGGAGTTAATTATGTTTTCTCAAAAATTCTCTTTTGAATACCATAACCCACTTGCTCTTTGAAAGCCTCAGTGGTCTGAGTTGGGGGATATGAGTGTGATTGTGCTTCCCAGAGTTAAAGGAGGCAAGAGATTGGGAGGGGTGACTTAAAGATGGCCATAGAGTAGCAGTAGGAAAATAAGGATTGAGCCAATTGAGAGGTCTTCCCAATAAGGACAGCAGGGCCTCTGAAGGTGCCATCAACGACCACTTCTTGTTCTTCGAAAGCCAGTTAGATGGTAGGCCATCTGACCTCCTCACTCAGACCTAACTAGCACCTGCAAGCCCAGCCCTGGATTTCTAGGAGACAGTGATCTCAACTCAAAGCATTGGTTCCTCTAACAAGGGAGACTAGCAGGAGGAGGAGTTCAAGGCAGAGCTTGCCTGGAAAGGTAGGCCATGTGCAAAGCCGAAGAGGCCCCATGGGCCTCAGTGGATCAAGTCCTTTGTGGGGTGGTGATCCAAGAGATCCTCTCTGCCTGGGTCCTCAGGCCCCAGAATCATCCTCTTCCTCCCTTCAACACTCAGTGCCAGAAACTCAGACCCCTGCCTTCCTCTCTGCTCCTCTTCCTGGTCTCCATCAGCTATAATGTCATGGCCCTGGGAATAAACCTTCTTCTGCCTTGACTTTCTCCTAGTCCACCAACTTCCACCCCTAGGTTCAAATTCAACCTGGGCCAAAATGCAAAAGACTGCTTGTCCTGAAAGCTCCTCCTCCCTCCTTTGTTCATCTCCCCTCCCACTTTCCCTCTTTCATCCTACTGTGAGACTCAGACCCTTCTCCTTCTGAATAGAAAGACTACCACAAAAAACTTTTAGCAGTAGACTAACCCAAAGTAGTGGGGTCTGTATTTTGAGGTCCTGGCAGCAAATGGCTGTATGATAATACAGATAATAATATTATTATATTATATTATTATAATTATATATTATACAATATAGTAATATTATATAACTAATCATTGTATAAATAATTATAATTAATATAATATAAATTATATAATTAATATTACATAATATATTATATTATAATAACATAATATAAATAATAATATTATCTGTATGATAATACCATTTCTAACTGTAAATGCAGTTTTGATGGAACTGAATTTATCTTAAACTCAATTATAATGTGGTATTATTTGAAGTCACATGTTTTTTCCTATTAGGATAATTTTGATGTTTGACTCTCTATAGGTGAATCATACCTTAATGACAAATACTCTTGAAATTTGGCATTGAGGTTATATGTTTAGGAATTATAAAGGTAAGAATTAAGAGCGTCATTGGATCAAAATGACTGTATTTTGGTATCTGAATGCAATCAGTCTAGACTTTAAAATCAAGAAATAGATAAAATGATTTTCCATGTAAAATAATTCCGAAATTCATTCAACTAAATTGATTTTATTAAGAAATAATTTTATATTGTTTATATTATGATTTTAATGTTTCTTTTATTGTGATAGTTTGGTAAGTTGAAAAATAATTTCCTACAGGCTGATCCAATTGTGCCCTTTGGAAATTACCTGCTCTTTTGATCTAGATGCTGTGAAATGATGAATTAAGCTGTTAGAATACGCGGTTGTATTGTTTCAAAATTGTCATGAATGCAATTATGTATATTTTGGTTTAAAATTAATAATAATAACTTTCTCTTCAGGAAAAGTACAAAGGAGCCTGTAAATTCTCCTTATCTGGGAAGTTCTTGGGGACTCAGGTAGGGACCTTGGGGCTTTCTTTTGGACAAGACCATAAAATCTTATCAGTTGTGGAAAGAAGTTGCCTAAAGAAAGCAATGAAGGAAATTATAAAATTCTACCTGGAATATCATGTATGGAAGTTATACATTTGAGCCACCTGAGTCTCAACAGATCCCAGTCTTGATTGAAAATGGTACTCTTTTCTTTAATATAATTGATAATTCAGATCTTGGAATGCAGAAAGTAAGAGAATGACTCCAATCCCTATGATCTGGCAACTCATTCATGGTGATTCAACAAGCACTGATTACGTGTCAGGCACCATGCTAAGTGCTGAGGGTACAAAGCAAAGTGAGACAGGCCCTTCCTTCAAAGAGATCATTTTCCAGTGGGTTTATTCAAGTCAACAAATCAATGAGCTTTTCTTAAGCATCTAGTATGGTCCAAGCAACTCATAGGCTCTTGGGATTCCAAGAGTGGAAAAAGAAAATAGGACACAACTTGGAAATAATTACAAACACACACATAGATGCATACATAATAACTACAAAACATCCACACATCCATACATATATACATACATGTATACATAGTCAGAAGCTAGGAGGTACAGTGGATAGAGTTCCAGGTCTGGATGCAGAGAGTCCCTAGAGAGGTAGTCTCTGTTTGTGTGTTCATGGAGGAGCAGTACCTTTGGTGTGATAGCTGCTGAGTCCTTTTCAGGGCTCTTTCCACCTTTGGTGTCCACCTGTTCCACCCAACTCTCACCTGTGGCTCCAAGAAGCTTCAGCATGCACAGGGGCCACACCCCAGTAAACAGTTTTGGCAGATGGGCCAAACCAAGTTTAGGATAACCAAGGGGTCTCAATCCCATTGGTGAGTTAGAGGGGTGTCAACCCCAAGCATGTGAAGATTTGCTCTGGTAGAATGGGTGGATGAGAACAATTTGTTCCAACGACCATGAAGGCAGCTGCAACAGGAGATGTGGAACAAGTAGAGCTTGGTTAAACACCAAAGACACCAAAGTCATCCACTTTATGCTGAGCCATCACCACGCATGTTGACTCTGTCCTGCCCCTGGACTATGATGACTCTGGAAGAGAGAGTGAAGCTCATGACTTAATACAACTCTGTCTTACTTAAATCCAATTTACACACAAGTCACCCATGCTATTTTACTATTATACCTCAAAGTCCTGTGCAACAAGTATGGATACACTGGGAGCTGTAGTCACAACTCTGCACACAGGTGGCCCAGCCCAAAGGGTCATTTCACACTGGAAGCAGCCATGGGACTCTGCAGCCCCCTGGGCATCTGAGCAGCCGTTTAAGGATCGCACAGTTCACCTCCTGGTGTGAGGAAGGGGGCCAAAAAAGGTGCCCTAAACATTGTCTGCTTACCCAACACTTGGTTGAAGAGGGTAAACTGATCACCACGGCAGGTGGGGAATCTCAACCTGCGGTCAAAACAAAAAAAGTGTACAAAATATACAAAAACATCTGCAAAGACCTGTGGCAGAGCATTCCCAGCTCATAGTCTGATCGGCCACAGTTGGACACACTGAAACTTCACCCTATCATAGTGATGTCATTTTGGTCCTCTTTGAGAATGAAGGATGACAACTAACCAACCCACCAACAGTAAGATGGCAGCAGTAGGGTCTACATAACAATTATTGTTAGGACCAAATGAGGTAATATTTTTAAAGCTCTTGTGCCTGGAACATGGTAGGCATTTAGAAAGCAGCTGTTTCCTTGCTTCCTATATACAAACTATACATAAGGTAAATTTTAGGAAATCAAAGGGACAAAGTGGACCAAGAAAAGTTTCTTGTAGAAGATGGGTCATCAATAGTGTTGAATGAAACAGAGAGGTCATTTAGGATGAGGACTGAGGAAAGACCACCAGATTTGGCAATTAAAGAATTCAGTAAATTTGGACAGAGCATTTTCAGTACAGTAAGAAGGAAAGCTAATTTGTAAGGGATTAACCAGTAAGTAGGGGCAGGAAGGTAGCCCAGTGGAGAGAACACTGGGTTTGGAATCAGGAAGACTTCATGAGTTCAAATCTGGCCTGAGACTTTAACACCTGTGTGTTCCTCAGCAAGTCATTTAACCTTGTTGGCCTCCATTTCCTCACCTGTTCAATGGCTGGAGAAGCAATTGGCAAACCACTACTGTGTCTTTGCCAAGAAAACTCCAAATGGGTTTTTTTTATGGGAAGAGCCAAATACTACTGAAATAACTGAATGCCAACTAAAGAGTGAGAGAGTAAAGTTGAATGTTCAGACAGTGAGGAATGAAAAGTCCTAGAGACAGAGTTTCTGGGTAATTAATAATCAACTTATTAATTCAGCATGCAAATCATTAAATCAAAGGTCAGTGTTCTTTCCCAGTATGGGACACCATGGAGGCCAGCAAATGCTTAAATTTTGAAAACTGTCCCCTGACAGGTAGAGGTCAGTCCTGATTTTTGAACAGTGGGTGAGAGGGTTGTGGGATTAATGAGGAGGTGGCCCAAAAGTCTTTGGCTCTTCCTGCTGAGAATGTGGTTTGATCTTTGGTCCAGCTTTCTGGACCAAAGAATCTATCTCCCTCAGACCAGTTAAGTTGCACAAGGGGGAGCTGGAGAGTGGTGGCAGAGTTAAGGGCAGCAGCCTAAGGTTTTTTAGGGCCAGAATTCACCTAGATTAGATTTTCTTTACTCTTTAATCAGAACTAATTTGGGTGGACTCCTGCCCAGGATTGAAAAGAATGTTCCTGGAGGGTTAGGCCAATCTCCTCATCATCCCTATTCTTCAGATATATACAGGGACTAGTCACTAAATGAGGAAGTAAAAAGATAAAAAACCCTGGATGGTGATATTATTAATTAGCTATTAATGTTCATTTCTCTGAGGCAGATTTTTCAAGGAGTTTGGCTGAGAAAAGAAGATGAGATAGAAAAGTAGCTCAAGGAATTGTGAGGGGTTAATGAAGGTTTCCTTAAGGATTGGGGAGAAGGGTGTGTTTGGAGTCAGGAAAGGACCAGCTGATTGAGAAAGCTTAAAAATGTGAGGAAATTGGGCAGGATGGAATGATTTAGTATGCAAACTGTTGGGGAAGACTGGGTGAGGTAGGATCAAATGGCCAGGTACATGGTTGGCCTTTGCAAAGACAAAGGCTCCAATTTTCTTAGAGAATGAAGGAAAGAAGCCATTCTAAGATCACATGAAAAAGTTCTGAGGAGAGAATACAAGTAGGTATTCAATACATGTTTATTAAGTGCCACCTATGTGTTGGACACTGGACTTAGTGGGAATCATGCAAAAAGAGGCATATAGCAGTGTCTGTCCTCAGGGAGCTCACATTCTAGGAAGGAGACAACAAGTACACAGATATGCATAGAAAAGCTATAGGCATGTCAATAGGATATAAAGAAAAAAAGGAAGGCAACAGAATGAAGAGGAGCTGGCAAAGACTGTGTTAAGACCTGGGGATTCAAACAGAAGGGATTTGGGGCTAAAGACACCAGACCCTGGGATGTGGAGGCACAGTCAGTGAGAAGGTCAAAGTAGGGCAGCCAGGTGAAAATGTGCAGATGTGGGAGCTGCTCTCCTTATGGGGAGGTTTGAAAGTACATGACCTCAACCAATGGTGGGGAAGAGAGAATGTGGAGAAGGGAGAAGGAAAGAGAAGTGGAAGTGATTCTGATAACAAGTTAAGGATTTAAGAGATGAATTATTCATCAATAATAGGATGGGTTTCCCATATGGGGATTTTTTTTCACATTTTGAAAGAAAACAATGAAATTAAGTGTCATGACTTGGAACACCCATTGAAAAGGAAAACTTTGTAAATTCTTGAGATTCTAAAAAGTTAGGAAAAACCTAGTAGAATCTTCAATTGCTTGCAATTTCAATAATAAAAATAAAGAAAGCTAAAAGTGAGATATAAATTACAAATGGAACATAAATCAGATCTTCCAAAAAAGTCAAAATGACAAAATAGTGCAAGATTTTCTACTGCAAGAGAGAGAATTTCTCCAAAATAATAGAACTTCTGAAAAAGTAAGTTATATCATTCAGCTAGAAATGGAAGAAAATGAAATGGAAGAGCATGAAATACCCAGTACATTGCCTAAATGTGTGTTCTGGTTGTAGCAGGTTGAAAAAATAGTTGACCCCTCCCAAGTATTTAAAGATCTCTTATATGTTATCCATCAGTCTGCCTCGACTTCTTCTTTTCATTCCTGACCCCCAGTGTTCTAGAGTTCTACCAGTATGTTCAAATAATTTCGTTTTCAGAAATAAACTATCAACGAGCTATGCATCAGCTAAATCTCCAACCCCAGCTGATAAAATATTATATCTTTAATAAAGGAAGGAATCTTCCTTTTCCCACATAGTTACTCTTATTTTTCTACAACTAAATATTAAAATGAATGAAAATATTCCATGGACAGCTATAATCAATCACAAAGCATAGACATAAGATATTTTGACTGATATATCATACCTAAAGCCTTCAGTGTAAGAACAAAGAACTCTTCTTCACTTGACTGGAAACAATCTGATATCATTGTGGTGATAAAAATTATCTAACCTACAATAAAACAAACCAAGACAGAGTTCTGAGCCAATTGCTCTTTATTAAAGGTCCATGGTCCCCTTTAATGAAGTGGACCTCAGATCTTCCTCATGGTCTGAGATGCCCCCGTCTTTCATAGCCCCTATTTTTATAGAATTTGATGTATAAACATTCAAGAGTAGCTATACTAGATACAGAATAATTCTATTGGTTGACATGACATGTAGGCTAAAGAAAGCAGAACAACGTATCAGCAGGGTCACAAGTTGGGCAAAGCAAGAAATATTTCCACTGACTATGTGGTCATAAGATGTCACAAGATGAGCACCTTCTCATCTTGGTCCAGAGGTACAAAAATAATTTGGGCAGGGGAGAGGGGCTGGGTTTCCATGTAGTTGAGTCAACTCCACCATGCTGAATTTGGTCACCATGACAAGTAAAAACAAGGGTAGAGGTGCTCCATCCAGCTTCCCATGATTACACAAATGATCTGTTTCTCTCAGTTCTGAGACCAAATATACAGAACTTATAATTGTATCAAATTGATTGATACTGATTGGAATAGAGTAGGGAGTCCTCAATGAATTAACTTCCTCACCACTCAGTTGTGGCCAGATTGTGAGTAATGTCTCTTTAGAATTCTTTTATGCTTTCTTCTAGTTAAGACTTTATTGCAGACTTTAAGAAAATTTACTAGGTAATTTCTTTGTTTTTTCCTCAGTGATCACTGTTAAGGTTTTTTCCCCCCAGAATACACAGTAACTATCAGATTCACAAATTCTTCATAGAATTTTCTTAACCTATCATTTATGACCCTTCTGGTGGGGAGGAATTTCACATCATCCTCTCTCTTTTTTGTTCCATAGATTCTGTAGAACCTATATACTTTCTCCCTAATTCCTTTGGGAGAAGCATTGTATAGTAAGACATTTTTCTGTTTTTTATTATTATTAAATTATTGTATTTGTTTTCAGCCATCTACAATCACTTCCATACATCTTAGATTTTTCTCCCCTTTCCCCCTCCTTCCCCCTTCCCTCCCCACTCCCTCCCTGAGACGGCTTACACTCTTATATAGGTTTTACATGTACATTCCTGTTAAATACATTTTCACCTTAGGTATGGTGCATAGAATAATTAAAGTGAATAGGAGAAATCATAAAACAAAACAAACAAAACATAACACAAGAGAAAATGGTCTGCTTCATTCAGCGATCCAATCCCAACATTCTTTCTCTGGATGTGGAAGGCATTTTGCCTCAAGAGTCCATTGAGAATTTTTTAAGTCCTTGCATTGCAATGAAGAACTAAGTCTACCAGAAAAATTCCTCACACACTGCAGTTGTTGCTGTGTACAACATTCTCTTGGTTCTGCTCCTTTCACTCACCATCAGTTCATATAAATCTTCACAGGCCTCTGTGATGTCTTCCTGTCCATCATTTCTTATAGTATAACAGTATTCCATTGCATTCATGTACCACAATTTGCTCAGCCATTCCCCAGTTGATGAGGATCCCCTTGTTTTCCAGTTCTTAGCCACCACAAAGAGAACTGCTATAAATATTTTTGTGCATGGGGGACACTTTCCCATTTCTATGATCTCTTTGGGATGTAAGACATTTTTCTAGCTTTTATTATTCCAATGTGATTCTCATTTCAAATAGAAAAAAACTATTCTCAATATTCCATTGAGATTTTAATGACTGATTTCAACTGTTGACTCTGACACTCATAAGGGTTATGTGAGTGGTAGGCAAATCCCTTCACTGGGCTTCAGTTTCCTCCTCTTAGTTGATGAGAGTTTTACTGGATGAATCCTGAAGTCTCTCTTTCAGCTTTAAATCATGTAATTTTTTATGATTTAGGAGTGGTTGACATTTAAGAATGTGGTCATGGACTTCACTAAGGAAGACTGGGGCTCTTTAGACCACTCTCAGAAAGAGCTGCACAAGGAGCTCATGCTGGAGAATGTCCAGAACCTGCTGTCCCTGGTCAGGGCCATTTCCTCTCTTCTTGGGGTTAATTATCAGACCAAATTCAGCACAAGTGGCAGAAAATGGATCCATATTCTGGTGCACCTTAACCTCAGAAGCTTCACTGACTGCATCATCATCAGTGTACACCAGCTCTCCACCTTTTCAAGCTAATTTGCCATCAGTCTACCTGACAGCTACCTGCTGACCTTGCTGCCATGTTAATCTTGGATTTTGGTGTCTGACAGTCACTGAAGACATTATGCTAAAAAGAATGAGAGGGGATTCTGGGAAGACTCTGCAAAACATCTCCATAGAACAAGAAAAAAAAAATTCCTAAAAGTGAATTTTAAGCAGTAGAAGTGGTTGGAAGTCCAGAAGTTATCCTCCTAAGATAATTTGACAGGACCATAGGAAGGACCTGACCCCCCTGGGTGGAGGTTGGGCCCAGTTGAAGCACACAAACACCTCTTGGCAGATTCTGCTGAAACAACAAACAACAAGCCCTGGAAACAGCTGGGTTTGCCTCAGGTTCAGGAAGTTTCACCTCAGTGGCAGTGTGGGTAGGGTGGGATCAGACAACTGAGGGGAAGCATTGAAGGACCCTTGGCTGTAGCTGGACACCAGACCCAAGAGTGCTGACCAGACAGGGTCCCATTCCATGGCTATGGTCAAGAAGAAGCAAGCCCACATATGGTGAATGCTGTAGTAAAGGGGCTTTAGGTATTTACAGGATAGTAGAGTCCTTGGTTTCATTTTCTGAGCAGAGGAGTCAGCTGAGGCTTGTGGCTGCAGAACATGGGAAGTAGGAACATTTGTTGTGAGTGTGGCTGGTGACCCTGTCCTTGAGTCAGGGGAAGAAAGGAATGCCCAAGGTTGTCCCCTAGACAGTAAGAAGGATCTGATGCCTATAGCATCATCCCCCACACCTCAGGCCAAGAATCTGAGCATAATAAGTGATTTAAAATAAAATAAAAATGAATTAGTAAAGAAGGAAGTTCCTGATCATAGATAACTACTACAAGAATAGAGATGGTATGGCTTCATTCTCAGAGAAAGAAAGTGAAGCTTAAAAAGCTACTCCCACCTTAAAGAGAAATGTCAAATGATCACAAACCCAAAAAGAGTTCTTGAAGGAGTTTAAAAGGACTTCAAAAATCAAACAGATAGACTGAAGAAAAATTAGGGAGAAAAAATAAGAGCAATTCGAGAAAATCAAGAAAATTATGAAAAGAAATTCAGCCAATTAGACAAAGAGATACAAACACTTAAGGAAGAAAATAACTTCTTAACAGTGAGAAGTGGACAAGAGAAAACTGAAGACATTCTAAGAGATCAAGAAATACTAAAAACCAAAGAATGAAAAAATAGAAGCAAATGTGAAACATCTCCTTAGAAATACAAAGGACGTGGAGAACAGATTAGGGAGAAACAATACAAAGATTACTGGAACCTGAAAGTTGTGATCCAAAAAAAGAGGCTAAGTACAATATTTCAAAAACTTATGGAAAATTCTTCTTAAGAAAATTCCTCGAGAACAAAAGAGTAAAGTAGAGATAGAAAAAAAATCCACTGTTCACCCCATAGAAGAAATCCTAAGAGATACTTACAGGTATATTGTAGACAAATTTCAAAGCTCCCAGGTTAAGGAGAAAATATTAGAAGTGACAAGAAAAAAAACATTTAGATATTGTGTAACTACAATCAAGATAACAAAAGACCTAGCAGCTTCTACATTAAAAGAGCATTCATCTTGGAACATTATATTCCATAGAGTAAGGGAGCTGGGATTGTGACCTAAAATAATTTACCCAACAAAGATGAGTATAATTCTGAGTGAAAAAAAAAGGTTTAAAACAATCTTTAAATATCATTTTATGGGACAGAGCCAAGGTGGCTGAGTAAAGCCAGAGATATCATATTACACCTAGTCAATTGCCTGAAATGACTTAGGGTAAGATGACAACTGTTGAAGGGAATGTGGAAAAAAATGGGACCCTAATTATTGTTGCTGGGATTCTGAATTTATCCAAGGATTTTGGAGAGCAATCTGAATTTATGCCCATAGAGTTATTAAAACTTCCTATACCCTTTGACCCAGCAATAAAACTACCAGGTGTATTTCCAAAGGTGATGGGGGGGGGGGGGGCGGGGAAGAAATGATACGTTTTAAGATATTTATAACAGCTTCATTTTTTGTGACAAAGAACTGGAAATTGCAGGGATGTCCATCAATGGGAAATGATTAGACAGGGATTGAGTACAATCCAAGGTAAATGGTTCGTATCTTCAGCAGTGATTGAGGATGGTCTCTTGAGAATGCTTTGGAAGTGTTCAGCCCAACTCTCCAAGATCATGTTCTTATCATTAATCAATGTGGCTCCATCAACACTAAGTACTTGAGATGAACCATAGGTCTTTGGCCCATAAATAGCCTTCAGGGCATCATAAAAACACTTTGGATTGTTACTGTGGCATAAAACTGAATTCCATCTGTCTTTTTACTGAGCCAAGGATCTTGAATGTCTCTAAGCTTTGCTTTCATTTTCAATGGAATTAAGTGCTGCCTTCTTAGAGATGGATAAAGTAAGCTATTGGTGGGCCTGTAGAGTTCTCATTTTTTTTTTTTTACCTTCTGAATTTCCCCATCATGTTTATCAAACCGATTTAGAATAAGACAATTGTTCTGGCCCAGATGAGTCAATGCTGTACAAGTTTCTGAAAGCTGCCCACTCCTTTTCTGCTCAAATATTACAAATCATGTGTGGGCTCAGCTTTCCCTCCAAGTTAGCCACAAAATGTTCTCCCATGGAGAGTCATTCTAATCTGTTGACATGAAGTTTGGTAACCATCTTGCCTTGTGGCTGCTGTTTTGCTGAATGTGAATATTTAGCTTAGAGTGACTAAGTCTCTGATTGGTCCAGCACTCTGTGGTATATACGTCCTTTGTCACTCTCATACCCTGTCTGTCTCTTTCCCTTACAATAGCACAGTCTGTTCAATGTCAATGTTTGCTGCAACAATACATCCTTAAAGTTTTGTTGCATTTGCGTTGGTGATGAGGAGGTCTTAAGTTACAGAAGTCTTGAAAAACCATTGCTATTGCATATACTTATGAGTGCATATATTTTTGCATATATATGTTCATTGTTTTCCTCAAATGCAGAGACCAATTTTAAAGTAAATGAAATAACTAGAAAGTTGGGAAATTTTGTGGAAGAGTGTGACCTGTATTGATTAGAATCAATTCATTCATTTGATCATCGTACAATGTTGCTCTTGGTGTGTATAGTGGTTCTCCTGGTTCTACTCACATTAGTTTTCATCAGTTCAGATAAGTCTTTCAAGGTTTTCCTGAAACCATCCTACTCTTCATATCTTTTAGAACAATAGTATTTCATTACTGTCATGTACCATGACTTGCTCAGTTATTCCCCACTTGATGGGCATCCCCTCAACTTCTAATTCATTGCCACCAAAAATAGAGCAGCTATAAATAAATATTGTACATATAATACAAATATAATAACATACTTATTATACTTATATAATATAATATATAAAAACAAGAAAATAAATATTGTACATATTTCCTTTTTCTTTGATCTCTTTGGAATACTAGTCGAGTGGTAGTGTTGCTGAGTCAAAGGCTGTGTATAATTTTATTGCCCTTTGAGTATAACTCCAAATTGTTCTCCAGAATGGTATACTAATTCACAGCCAGTTCTCCACCAACAATGCATTAATATCCCAGTTTTTCTACATTCTCTCCAACATTTCTCATTTTCCTTTCTTTCATTTTACCCATTTTAGTAGGTTTATGATGTAGGTCAGACTTATTTCATTTGCATTTCTCCAATCAGTAGTGATTGAAAACTTTTTTGATATTTCTACAGATGGCTATACATTCTTCTGAAGGCCACCTGTTCACACCTTTTGACCACTTATCAATTGAAGAATGACTCATATATTTTTAACTTTGACACAGTTCCCTACATCTTTTAGAACCGAGTACTTTATCAAAGAAAGTTGTAAAATTTTCCCCTATTTTCCTGCTTTTTTTTTCTAAACTTGGCTTCATTTGTTTTGTTTTTGCAATTTTGTATAATCAAAATGATCCATTTTACTATCCATGTTCCACTATTTCTTAGTTGGTCATAAATTCTCTTCTTATGCACAGATACAATAGGTAAGATTTTCCATGTTCTAATTTGCTTATGGCATTACCTGATATGAAAATGAATCCAAACGTAAACTCTTGGAGAACCAGCTGTGGTCCTTCTTAATGCTTCTCCTTCAGACAGTTAGCTTTGTAAGATGGCTGGGCACCTAAAAACTCTGGGTACATGTGGGCCCAGCAGAATAAAAAAAGTGCTTGAAAGTGCTTATGAGGTAATCAAACTGAAGGGCTACACTTCCTGGGCCATTGGTTTGTCTGTGGCAGATCTGGCAGAAAGCATTATGAAGAATCTTAGAAGAGTGCATCCAATTTCCACCATGATTAAGGGCCTATATGGCATTAAAGAGGACGTCTTCCTTAGTGTCCCATGTGTCTTGAGGCAGAATGGCATTTCAGATGTGGTGAAGGTCAACCTGAATCCGGAGGAGGAGAGCCGTTTAAAGAAGAGTGCAGATACTCTTTGGGGAATCCAGAAGGAGCTGCAATTTTAAAGCCTTTGAATGTGCTGCCATAAAGAGAACAGGACAGGGGTTGAGGGGTTATGTATGATCTGCTTCTCAGATAGACCAAATCCTTCCTCTGATTAGTGACTAAACACCAGAAGTGTGAAACCTGTGAACACACTCTAGTTTCTTCCTAAAGTTAGAAATGGGGAATAGAACCCTGTTGTAGTTTGCATATGATGCTGAATATGACCTGTATAGTCTCAGTGGTTGGTGTCAAGCAGAGCCAGTGGCCCACAGGTATATAAACTACCTGCTTTGTACGTAGGTGCTACAAGTTCCCTTAGGTCCAGAAGACAACACTCCTGGATACAAAACACCATACAGTAGTAATTCTTTATTGATGTATTGATTACCTTTGTGCCTCCCCTCCATTAGGGCACTACAGCATGGCCCCCATGTATCACCTTTCCAGAGGACCTGATTTTGTCTGCCTATATATATATATATATATATATATATATATATATATATATATATATATATATATATATATATATATCTCAATAGCTGTAAATTTCCATATTATATAAAAAGATCTGCATGTGTACAACAACACAACCAATTCCTCAAGTGTCATACTAACCCTAAATACTGAATAAACAACAAATAACTGATAAAAAAAAAATTGCAAGTTCACTTTGGAATTTCAGTGATTTCTCTTGGAGGCATCAACTTTCTCCAGATTCTGAAGGATGAAGACAAGGAGGGTGAGTATGGAGGTTCCTCAGGTACCTGCCTGAATTTTGTGCTAACCTAAGGAGAGCAGGTGGAATTTCAACTCTTTCTAGAGGCTGAAATTCCAAAGGCAGAAGGATATGGATGAGAAATCAGTATCCAAGTGCATGCCTAGACCATGTGATTAGGGGAGGAGCACTGAAAGATGGCTTTTCAACTCTTTGAGGAAGTAGAGCAAAAAAAATAAAAGATGAGGGCTAAAATGTTTATCATTAGTGATTACAAATCCAGGTTTGACATGATTTCAAGTTAAAATCTGTCTTGAAGGAATAACAAGCAGCATCTGAAAATGCTCTTCCTATCAGGATTAAGCAGAAAAAGATATTGTTATTTGGCATTTATGATTGTAAAGGGTATAAGTATGGGTATATGTTAGATACAACATTAATGCAATTGCTACACAATTTTTAAATTTGGAGATCATTTTACATAGATAGAGAGAGAGATAGATGATAGATAGATAGATAGATAGATAGATAGATAGATAGATAGATAGATAGGAGTTTTAAAAAGGTTGTGATAGGAATTTGATAATTTGAAACTTATATTTGGTTATAAATAAGCAATGAAAATGCTGATGTTTGCTATGTAATGGTAGAGTTAACTGTTGCTTTGTTGAAGCTAGAATGAGAATCTATTGCAGACAGTTATAGTTAAGATGGGGAGGAACTGGATAATCTGAGTAATGGGACTGAGAGACTTGGAAGGATGAATAAGGGTTTTGATTGCAAATATGAAAGGCAGATAAGAAAGTTTGAATAGTTCTGGATGGGTCAGTTTCAGATGGTTTCAGTAAGTAGTGAGGGTGTAAGAAAGTATTTTAAGAAGAGAGAAAGAAAAATCACTTAACTTGATTTAATATGATTAATAGCTCAATCAAATTTGAGCTGACTCTATCTGATAGGTGATAGTGTGCCAACATGGTGGCACGTGATGTGGAGATGCATTCAGCTGAATGGGTAATGGCTTATTTAAAGTTTTAAGTAGACCTAAATAGTTGTAAATTTTTAAGTAAATCTAAGTGATGTTATATAAGAAATTGCATGGTTAAATTAATGGTGAGTTGGTTAAAAAAACCTGTTATGAATTCTGTGTAAGAGTTTCTATGTTGTAGAATTTCTATTGAGAAAATGAGAATCCTCGGGGGAAAAGAAATACATATATTTTTTTTTATATATGGATGTGATTTTCAAGCTTGTTCCATCTAAGGATATATTAAGTATAGTAAAAGTTTATTCCTGCTGTTAAGAAGGAAGTTTTAACTAAAATTGGTTTTTGCTATGAATCAAGCATATTTACAAAAGTATATAAAAGGAAGCTTACAGCCAAATGTGAAAAGGCCTTGGTTTTAGATCTTGTAACTTTTGCCAATTAGGGTCAACAGGGTTGTGATAAATTGTAAACTGTTTTTAAGAAAGGAAAATATTTGTTGTATTAAGAAATGCTTTATAAAATCTTTTGTATGATTTGTGAAAGGTCTACCTTCCAAATTTATATTTGTAAGCTAATTTGTTATAATAACTTCAGGTTTTATTGGGGGTTGGAAGATAAGGGATAAGATAAGGGAGACCAAGAATTTTATGGCTCCAGATAGCTCTGTGGTAAATTTTAAGAAAGCCTCCGGGCCCCAACCCCCTTTCCTTTGAAAGTCCAGTCATTACAGAAGGACTTCTTAAGTTTCTGTCTGAACTGCAGATACTCAGAGGAGATATGTTAACTATTTCCTATTATGAAGGAAAGGAGTGGCCCCAGCCCTACCCAGAGGCCCTTAAGATCTGAAGAGTCTAAAACAATCACCCAAGTGGTGTGACCCTTCACTTTGTTAAAGGTATAATCTCTATGTAAAGTGTAAATTGTATATGAAGTTCCTAAACCAGGAATTTGTTTAGGTGATAAATAATCTCTAGTGATTGGTTCTTAGGACAAATTTAAAATTTAAGATGTGAGTCCTGGTAAAATTTTTGATTAGTGAAACCTACTATCTAATGTACAAGCCTCAGGGGACAATTGTGTCCTCAGCCTGGGATGGGGTCTTCTGACTCAGTTTCCCTCCACTGTGTTCCTTTGAAAAGGAACACTTCTTTTAAAGTTTCCCATTTGGCTATTTCTAAGTCTGGCTGTAAGGTGGAGATGAAACCAAAGTATAAAAGTTAACTGGAATTGTATCTTATCTACAAAGGGACTGAGGAAGGAGTCTGGGATAGCCCCAGGTGGTCTAGGAATTCCAGGCATGGTCCTGATGGGAGTGGCCAGTAACCTAGAGAATTGGGTTGATAGTTCATATGGGACAAGGTGAAGTTTTCCAGGGCTCTTTTAAACAAATGAGACTAAAACTCTTTGGGAGTAATGGACAAAGGTCCCAACTTCAATGAGGTCTTTACATGTTACAAAATGATATAAAAGCCATTGGCATTAAAACAATTGACTGAATTAATTACTGAGACTAAATCAGAGACATCTTTAGTTTGGGGAAAAGAATTTCAGTCTAAGTTTCTTAGAGGCAGGTAACCTCTGGTAGTATTTGGCATTGATGGAAAAGTTAAACGTTTGTTTTGATTGGAATTTATTTCATGAACATAAGTTGAAGTTAGTGGTTAAACTTATCATATGTGTAACTCATTCTTTTAGATTGAGCAGGGTTAGAAAGTGACAGAGTAGTTTGGGAAACAGATATAAATCTATTAGAGCAATAACTTATGATTGTTATTTAATCAGGAACTAGAACATGTATAGAAAGGCATGTAAGCTACTTGAGACTTACTTCAAAAGATGTTCCTTGGCCAATGTGAAATTAGTCATGTCTGAAACTGATCATTGGAGCTTGCTATTTTAAGATTTTATGGGACTATTAACTGACTGTTCTTCCAAGTCTAACTCCAGGTATGGATAGCAAGAAAGGAGGTCTGAGCCACTGATCCATGATGCCAGTAAGCCTGTGAGATGCTGGTAAGAACTGCAAAAAGAAGATCTCATGGGAAGGTTGGGAGAATGGCTGTTCAGCCTGGGCTGAGGTAGGATTCTCCTGACCCAATTTCCCCACTAACACCTGCAAGACTTTAAGCCTGTCTGAATGCCAGTTGACAATCTGCTCCTGCCTGGAACTGACATGAAGTTGGGGAGATATGGTTTCCCTGCAATGTCCCTACTCTGAGTGGCAATTTCCTATAGTCAAAAGGTTTGTAAGCCCAATACCAGATCTATTAAATTATAGATTGCTGGTAGGGGAACATCTGAGGTTGAGTCCAAAATTAAGCTATTGGGCTTAGGACTTTAGACCAACAACAATGTTAGGGTCCTTTAATTCTTAGTAATAGTATGGAGACCATCAGGTTAGTGAGGCTTGTGAGGTTAGCATGCATAGTTATTATTTTTGTCTCAGTTGGTTAATGTCAAAAGAAAAATGGTTTGTGATCTATATTGTAAATGCATCACATGACCAGAAGCTGTAATTGTTTTATGATGTGATATGTACTGTGTGAAAAATGATTATTTATTGTGTTTATGTAAGTACTGGAGCCTAGTATTGACTCATTAGTGAAATCTCACCTTCCTGATGGGAGAATGTAAAATGTAAAAACTGGGTTCTAACATAAATTTCTTAAACATGACAATTGGCCAAAGTTCCAATTTTGATTTTGTAGGAGTGATAAGTGTATAAAGCTTACGAATCATCATCTAAAATGGTATTAAGATCAATTTTGTAGGAGAGTGGACATCTGGATTTCTACAAGAAGATAAAGGGAAGAAGATGCAGAGATGCTGTGCTGAAGATGGCCCAAAGGAGCATCCAGACCAGAAAACTGCATAAGATGATATTCCTCCCCAGACTGCTATATGGGATGGGACCTCTGAATGGATAATTCATTGATCTACCTTTGTATTTTGAATCTCTGTATCTGTACTTATAACAAGGGGACTGCCCCCTTGTAATTTGCCAATGCATTAATCAACTTTGCTCCCTTCCCATGTTTATATAAAGGGGGACAGATGAAGGAAAGAACTCAAAGGGGAAAGAATGTGAGCAGGTGTTTATTGATTGGATTTAGGTGTGGACATGGCGGGAAAGAAAGGGAGTTGGTGGAAGCAAATACTTTGTTTCCTGCTAATAACAATCAGTGGAGTCATCCTACTCCCTGTCTGCCTCCCTTGTATGATACGTTAATGACTAGAGTGGCCCAGGATCCCCTGTCCAAAATGATCAGATTAGAAGAGAAAACTGAGGATCGGTATGACTAATGGTACTTAAGAAGCAGGGCAGGGTGCCAATAGATCAAGAAAGGCCCAGTCCTGATGGAGTAGATGGTAAAGATAAAATAGCAGAGGATATATACCCACAGTGGTGTGAGAAGTCTTCAGAAGGATAAAACAAAGAGAAGGGATCCAGTGAAAAAGAGTCAGTGAAGACTTCTCAGTACTTGACAATAGGCTTCTAGTAGGTAGTTAGGCCTAAGTTTCCATCTCCCAGAAATTATGTGACCTTGAAGAAACTTGAAACTTAACCCCCCCCCCCCATTGGAGTGCCCCCTCAGCATACTGCACGCCAAATAAGGTTGTGTTGTGTTAGCTTTACATAGGTAGTTTTAAGGTAAATTGCTGTCTTTAGATTGTGAGCCCGCCTCCCAGCCAATGGGAGTACAGCCAGGAGGGAGGGAGGGGGATTTCCACTATAGGACTATATAACCTTGTTCTTGCCTTCTACAAGTGCCTCACTCTCCTGATTACTTATCAGAGAGGAGATGCCCTTTCTTTGGAGATCCTAATAAAATCTTGCTGCTTTGCTTCTACCTTGAGAGGTCTCTGATTTTCATTTGAGTCAGTGGTCTCTGTCCCATACGATAGGCACAGCACTAAGCACTAGGAGTACAAAAAGAGGCAAAAAATAGTCCCTGCCCCCAGGCAGCTCACAATCCCATGAATAAACTACAGGAAAATGCTTACATTGTTGAAATATTTAGTGGATAAATAGGAAATGACTAACACTGCAATGACTAGGGGTTGGAGAAGGCTTTGTGTAGAAGCGGGCATTTTAGCTGGGACTTAAAGGAAGCCAGGGAGGTTGGTAGTCAGAGTAGAGGACAGAGAGTGTCCCAGGCTTTCTGGGATAGCCAGAGAAAAGACTTTGACCTGAGAGCTCTAGGGTCTTGTGAGTGAAACCTCAAGGAGACCAGTGTCACTGTATGGAGAAGGAATGTGGGGGAGAAAAGTGTTAAGAAGACAGGGAAGGTGGGAGAGGGCCAAGCTATACCAGGCTTTGCATGCCAAGCAGAGCATTTTCTATTTGTTCCTGGAAGCAATAGGGAGCCACTGGAGTTGATTGAGTGGGGGAGGGAAGTGGCATGGACAGACCAGCACTTTAGGAAAATGACTGGGGCTGGACCAGAATGGGGAGAAACTTGAGGCAGGATAAAGGTCTTTGTCCCCTCCCCTCAGACATAGAAGAATACCTAAAAGTCTCTGTGGAGTCCTAAATCTGATTCAGTCTGGGGCAGGGGCGGGTCTCGGATCAGATCCCTCAGCTCCAAGGAAGGGGGTGGGAGCCCTAACCCCAGAAAACCCCATTAACCCAGGCCAGATGAAGGGAGCCTAGAATGTGTGACCCTCCCCTCACCTCCCCCACACCTGGGCTGGGAGGAGGCGGGGGCAAGGAGGAGCCAAGTTTAACCTAGCCTGGCTGGGAAGGCAAAGGGGTGGAGGGAGGAGAGAGAAAATTTTGTGTCGAGGTGGAAGGATGGAGAACAGATTCCCGGGAGCAGTCACTCTGTCTTCATTCAACTCTGCAGGCAGACTTAGAAGACATCAAAGGACCAGAGAAAGTAAGTCTGGGGGCCAGGTCCCTGCCTTCCCCAAACCCCGTCTCCCGCAGGTATCTGTTCTCGCCCCCCCCACCTCCTTTGGAAGATAGACCACCTCGGGACCAGGAAGGGAAGCCTTTTTCAGAATTCTTTTAGTCTCCTATCCTGCTCCCTCAATAATCCCTTTCCTTACCTCCAGAGAGAATTCTCCAATGGCCTGCCCCCATGATGAGAGCCTGTGTGGCAGAGGGAAAAGAATGCTGCATTTGGAATCAGGTCCTGGGTTTGAATCCAGCTCCCCCAGGTCCCAATACCAGACCCTAGTAGTCATACTGTACTTTACACATGTGATCTCATTTGATCCTCACAACTCTGCCTGGTAGGGGCTATTATTCCCATTTCCTGGATGAGAAAATTGAGTTTGAGAGGTGCAGTGACTTTCCCAGAGTCTTAGCTAGGATGTGTCGGAGGGAGGATTCTTAACTAGGGTGAAACTGACTCCAGGCCTAGGTCACTACCCACTTAGCCTTGACTGGTAACTCACTGAACCTCAGTGTTCTCTTTGTAAAATGAGGGGGCTGGACTTGGTGACCTCAAACTAAGCCCCTTTGAGGTTTCACATATAGATTCATTCCTGCGATCTGGAGATCAGCTCAGGAAAAAAAAAAAACCTCAGGGATATTTAGAGTTGGAAGGATATCAGAAAATGATTTTGGAATTCTCTATTGGCCCAGGCTGTTCCTTAATGCCCCTGTGACCCTGGGCCAGTCATTGACAGATCTGAGTCTTGTTCCTTCAGGCAAGAAGAGGACCTGGAGCTCTGAGGCCCCTCCTGGCTGTAGCCCATGGTCTTTTCTGAGCTGGCCACTTGAAAAGTGGATTCCAGCCTGTGAAACCTTCTCTGTCCCTGCTCAGTATCATGGTTCCCTGCTCCTTTCTTACCTTGGACAGCACCTGGGCCCAGGCTTAATTGGGAGAATCCTGCAAACACACTTTGGGGACCTGAATGAATCCTGCTGCAATCTTCCCAGGCTAATTAGATTCCCGTGGGTCTTTTTATTCTCCACACCTCTGTGTCTGCCCTTCTCTCACAAACAGGCTCTGGCCTCCTAGTCATTCTTTCATCTCATCTTTCCATGAACAAACATAAAATACCCTCCTTCCCTCCTCCATAGCCCTGGGCTATGTTTGAAAATTCCTCCAAGGAAACTCGTTGGCCTTAGCACAGTGCTTGGCACATACAAGATGCTTTTTAGTTGCAGTTTTAGGGTTTTCAGTAATGTGTGACTCTTTGGGACTCATTTTGGGGTCTTCTTAGTAAAAATACTTTAGTGATTTGCCATTTCCTCCAGTTTCTTTTACAGGTGAGGAAATTGAGGCAAATAGGGTTAAGTGACTTCCCCAGGGCCACACAGCTAGTCTGAGGTTGGAATATGAACTTAAGTGTGACTCCTGACCAGGCACTCTGTCCAGTGTACCACCTAATAGGTGCTTAATTGATGCTTATTGATTGTTTGACCTGCTCAGCCTTATTGACTGAGGGGAGCATGGAAGTGAATTACCTCCTAGGATCCTTCTTCATCTAAGAATTGTTGACCTTAAAACTTGGTTAAAGAAAAGGTACAGGCTAACTGCATACATTTTATGATTTAATTAATTAAACTGATCCCCACAAAGATAATGGTTACATAGCACTACAGAGCCAGGATCAAATCTGGCTGGCTGGTACAGAAATCTTCTGTCTTACATACATTCTGCCATGAGAAAGAAACTCTCTTAGTTGTACAAATCATAAATTTAGTAAGACAAGACAATTAAAAAAGTAGTGTCTGTTGGGCCTTGCAATTCCAGGCTGTGTAAACATATGTGTCAGTGACATAGCACAAGAAAGGAAATCCCACCACTAGTGGCAGGCTTCCTGTCCTAAGCAGGTACTTGAAATAGCTGACACAGGAAAGGGTAAACAAAATTTCAACTGAAATTACAACCCAAGACATCTGGGTTTTTTTCTTATCACTAAAATGCCAGGAGAAAGGGTCTCCTAAGGAAGTTACTAAGTCAGCCTCATTTGGTCTTCTTAATTCAAGCTCTGGCCCTTATTAAAGTCCAAAATTTATATTAAATATTATCAGAATCTAGGATCCTTGGTGCTGTGACCCCTTTCAGCCACAGCTCAGCTTTACTTCAAAGTGCCCAGTGGGCAGGGACTGGGATCCTCAGAGTCAGGGAATTTTTGGCTACCTCTTAAATGACTGTGGACCTGGAACTTGGTTCTCCATTTCTCTTTTCTCTCCCAATGAATGGTCATTTCTTCAGCTCCTCATTAATCCATGCCAGGGTTTGCAGTAAGTGCTATAGATTCTAGGACCAGAGCCCAGATCTGTCCCTATTAGCCCACCTAACTACAGGTGCAGGCCTATGGAAACCCTTTCCTGCAAATCCAAGTCTTTGATGGCTGAGCCCAGACTGCAAAGGGAATGGGAGTGTGGGGGTTGGGCTACCACCCCTTCTCCCACTTCTGACCCTTCCTTATTCACTTGGATTAGCCTTTGTTATTGCTTCTTTCTCCCCTCCCCACTTCTAGATTCTCCAATTCCCCTTTCCCCTCCCTCATTTTTCGGGACCTTCCTTCCTGTACCCTCTACCCTATCAGTTTCTCTTCTCCCCATTTCTGGATTGGATTGACCTGGAGGGACTTGGGCCTCTACCTGGCTCTTGAGACTCCACCCTGCCCAAATATTCCTTTGCCTCCCCCCAAAATTAACCCTCTAGTTCTTCCAGGTCTATAAAGTGCAGATCTCCTCAGGTTTCTGTTTTCCTTGGTCAAATTCAAATGATGCCTCCCTTTTGCCTTCTGATCTTGGTTGGAGATCTTCAGGGACCATGAAATGCTAATGGTTCTCCCCAGAACCTGTCCTGCCCAAGTCTCCCCTGTCCCCTCCAGCCCCAAGTTTTTGCTTTTTTGTCTGGGCAATAGCCCCATTGATCTGTTCCTCATTCCACATCTCATTTAAAGTTCCAGTCTCTGCCAATTAATTCCGGGAGAGAGAGAAATAGAAACAGTCCGTGCCCTTGAAGTTTACCCTCTAATGGAATAACTAGGGATTGACACTTCATTTAAGAATATTGGGAGATTTGTGGGAGTGGAGCACATTATCAGTAAGCCCTGCTTGCAAGGCAGGAATATGTGCATATAATGATTTGTTTACTGTACCATATCTTGCAATATTGCTGCACCCTAATTTCAATGCAGGAAAAACCCACAAATTTATATTAAATTTAAGATGTAACCTTTTTTTCAAAAATTTTTAGATGATGCAAATTTCAAGAAATCATTAAAGGGTTAAAGAAAGTAGCTTGGGGGGAGGAGCAATGAGTAATTTTTTCTAAAGGAGCCAGTAGGACAAATAAGTTTGAGAACCTCTGTTTTGGCTTAAACCCCAAACTTTCCTTCTCCTTTCCAATTCAGCTAACACCCAGCCAGATCAATATGTACTCTACTCCAGGACCCAGTTGATTTGTGTCAATCTATGCCCTAATGCCCAGCTCCTCAACCCAGTAATACTTTCAGTGATTGAACCCTTCCCTGCCCACAACTCACTTTTGCCAGATAAGGTCCCGAATGGTGGGGACTGTCTTTCTTTTGTATAAAAAAATGCCAAAAGGATCTTTGAGAATTCTGTTTCTGCTGGAATATTGAGCTCCCCCCACAGCAATTCCACATCAGTCCTTTTCTGGCCTCCTTCCTAATTTCCTGCCATCCTGGTGCTCAAAGACCAACATTTCCTGCTTCCTGCTTGTCTTCTTTTCCCATTAGAACTTGGATTTTGAGGGCTGAACAGAAAAATTGTGGGACCTCCCAATGGATGGACTTCATTTGCTTAATCAGGTAACAGCCAAACCCCGAGATGTACAGAGAGATGTGAAGATAATATAAGTGGGTAGATAAAGTTTATAACATGAGCTGTAACTTATGCCCTGGGACCAGGCAGGTGTCCTGATGTCCTGGCCTCAGCTCCTCATTAGGATCCAGCTGTCTTCCAGTGAGAGAACATCTCATAGAAAATAAGAACAAGGAAATAAAATCTAGACAGAGGGAAATATCTCCTCAGTGTTAAGATTGGGGTAGGGAAAGTGTAGAATGGAGATGGATCCAGGAGGTAAATTTTTAGTTTGGAGGAGAGTTGGGTGGGAGTGGGCAGGTCTGGGCTCAGACTCTAGAGAAGAAAGGGGTACCTGAGGGGGGAGGGAAATCAGGGAAAGGGAATGGCTAGGAGAACCTGGAGGGATGTAGACTGGGGATGTCTTTGTGGGTAATAAAAGAGTGTAGCAGGGGGAGAGCTGGAAGACCAGGAGATTGTGCTGTGAAGAGCCAGAATCTCAGAGCAGGGTAAAGGAAGGGAGGGAGAGGTGGTCCAGCCATGGGGGGAGGGGAGCTCTCAGACATGGTTGGTTGCTTGTTGTCCTTCATTCTTGAACAGGATGAAAATGATAGCACTGTGCTGGAGGCAGGTTTCTGTGTGTCCAGCTATGGCATTCACACAACGTGGCCAGCCTATCAGAGTTGCACTCTCTGAAACACAGTTCCAATGATTGGCAGTTTAGTTTGAGAAAGGACATTAGTGTCTGCTATGTTAATCTGCCAGGTGATCTTCAGAAACTTCCTAAGACAGTTCACATGGTGGTGATTCAGTTTCCTGGCATGGGGCTCAGATTCTCCATGTTTCACAGGCATACAACAATGAGGTCAGCACAGTAGCTCTGTAGACATCCAGTTTGGTAGGCAGGCTAATACCTCTTCTCTCCCACACTTTCCTTTGGAACCCCCCAAACACAGAACTAACTCTGGCAATGGGTAGGTACCTCAATCTCAATCTCAATATGTACATCCCTGGAAATTACACTACCAAAGTAAGTGAACTTATCCACAGGATTCAAAACTTCTGTATTTGCTGGATCCAGTGGATCCATGTATGGATGGTGTGATGGTGGCTGATGGAGCACCTGTGTTTTATTGACGTTAATTGTTAGCCAAAATTAGCACAAGGAGCCCAGAGTAGAGTTTGTTGCATCTCAGCTTCAGAGACTTCATTGAGTGCACAATCATCTGCAAACAGAAAATCATGCACCAACACTCCCTGCACTTTATTCTTGGCCTGTACTTTTTCAAGTTGAAGAATTTACCATCAGTATAGAAGCTGACCTTAATGCCTCCTTTATCCTCATTGAAGGCATTTGGTGGGTGGTGGCCTGGTAGAATAAGAGCCCAGTAGTAAAGTGTGGGAACCTGGGAGGAGGGCAGAGTAAAAAAAGAGGTCAATTTAGAAGTTTAAGTTTAGGGCAGAGCTGGTCTCTTGGGATTAGGAGGACCTACCTAGAGCAGGTTGACTGGAAGCAGAAGCACCAGGAGCTCTGCCTTCTTTTGGAGTAGAGAAATATTTCTGGGAGCCAGCTCTGCACATGCGGGTTCCAGGTAGGTCTGAATGAGGACAACTCCATGCATTCCACTTCTGATGACTTCCTTTTCCATTGGACCTCCTCTTCCCTCTCTGACCTCCAGGTGACTGTCCTGCAGGCTTGCCAAAGCAGGCTGCCTTCAAAGTTCTGGCTCCAGGTGTTGCTCTTCTACTTGTCCAGGTTCTCTGTCACATCCCAAAGGTCCTACACTGCCATCCCATTTTGCAACTGGGTCATAGTGACCTGACATACATATTTCACCCACAGTATCCAATGAAGGCAGAGCTCTGGGTCTAGAGTCATTGAGGCTCTGCCTGATCTCATCTCCTCTGGGATGCCAAGCCCCTTCTCCCTCCTGGGTCTCTGCATGAGGATGGGGGTGAGGTATGAGGTCAAAGGGAAGGAGTTAGACAGGGTGGCAAGTCTACTTCCTGCTCAGACCAAGCTCAGTTCTGAGATTCACCCTCTCTGCTGCCCTACTCCTGAGGTAGACTCTCTCCCCTGAGGGCAGAGCATTCTGGGAGCTCACCCTCTGAAATTCCTGGCTGATCATCATCCACCCTAGGAAGACTTCCCCTTGTTAAGATTTTTCTCCCTCCTCAGGTGAACCTGCAGATGACCAAAGCCTTTTCCTAGGAGAGAGCCTAGAACCAGAAATAATGGCCCCTGACGGACAGAGAATGTCATCCCAGGTGAGTGCAGTCCATCCACAGACCTGACCAGCACCAGAAATCCTGGAATACAAGACAGCCAAGGAAGCTTTATCCTGTTAATTGGAGGTTGTCCTTTGCACTGCTGTCAGCAGAGCAGAAATTGTCCTCCTGCCTCAGGTCACACAAATCTTCCCAGGTCTCTGAATTCCTCCCATTTCCCATTTCTTAGGTCAAGTCAATAAGCATTTAGAAAGTGGCTCCTCTTTGCCAAGCATTGTGCTAACCTACTGAGGCTATAAAGGTAGGGGACATAAAACACCAAAAGACAGTTCCTGCCTTCAAGGAACTCCCATTTTAATGGAGAGAGGACAGCTCATTATCTGTGTCCAAACAAGCTCTCTATGGTAGGGATGGGAGATTTCCCAAGAAGGAAGTGTCTACCAGTTTCAGGAACCAGAAAAAGCTTGTTTTGGGAAGGTGAGATTTTAGCTGAGATGTGATGGAAGCCAGGAGGCCCAAGTGAGGAGAGAAGACATTCCAAGCATGAGAGACAGCCATTAGGAAGGCACGGGCCAGGGGATGGAAGGTCTTGGTCAAGGATCAGCCAGGAGGCCAATGGCACTGGGTCAGAGTAGAGAAGAGGACCAAGGTGTAAGAAGAGTAGAAAAGGTTTGGAGGCTGGTCATGGGCCTTCTGGATATTTAAGTGTAATCTTTTGACTGAATCCAAATTTTACAGAACAGGTTTTTCAGATTTGTCAATTAAAGCATCACTTCTAAGTGTGGAGAGAGCATGTTTAGGAAAGGAAGGATGCAAGTTAAGTTGTGTAAAGGGTTAAGGAGTGAGCAGAGGGCAGCTTGGAATCAGGAACACTTGTCTTCATGAGTTCAAATCTGGCCTCAGACATTTACTAGGTGTGTGATCCTGAGTCATGTAAGTCACTTAACTCTGTTTGCCTCAGTTTATCATCTCTAAATGAGCTTGAGCAGGAATAGCCAACGACTCCCATATCTTTGCTCAGAACACCTCAAATGAGGTTTACAAGAGTCAGACACAACTGAAACAACTGAATAACAACTAAGGAGTGAGTGAGAGAGGAAAGTAGAAAGTTCAGCCAGATGTTACAAGGAGTTTGTTTGAGAAAAGGAGATGAGACAGATTGATTGTTCAGAAGGTGGTGTGAGGGTTTAGAGAAGGTTTCCTTAAAGATGGGGGAGATGGGTATGTTTGAAATGACTAGGAAAGGGATCATCTGGCAGAGAAAGGTTAACAATGTGAGGGACCTGAATGTGGAAAATGAATGAGTGTGCTAAGTGGTGGGGAGGATAGGATGGGGTGGGATCAAGTGGCACTCCACATAGTTGGCCTTTGCCAACCTTGTTCTTAGAGAATGAGTCAAGAATGCATTGTAAGATCACCTGAAGAGGTTCTGAGGAGGGAATATAAGCAGTCATTCACTCAAGATTTATCAAGTGCTTACCATGTGCCAGACACTGTGCTCAGTAGGGGTCATGCAAAAAGAGGCCAATAGAGGTGTCTACTCTGAAGGAGCTCACAGTCTAATGGCAGAGACAATGAGCACACAAATATGTACAATTAAGCTACAAGCACAAATTCGTTATAGAATTTTCTTAATATGTCACTTAGGATACTTCTCATAGGGAGGCATTTCAGATGTTCCCTTCTCTCTTTCTCCTCCACAGACTTTTATACCTCACTGAGAGCATACATACATACTTTCTCCCTAATTCCACCAGGAGAAGTATTGTGTAGTAAGACATTGTCCCCAGCTTTTATTATTCCAATGTGATTCACAATGATGGGTTTCAAGTGTTGGGTTTGATATTCACAAAGGTTAAATAAGTTTTATGCAAATTGCTTCTGTACTTCTGTTTCCTCTTCTAAACTGATGAGGTTTGGACTAGAACTCTCAAGTCTTTTTAGGAGTTGGTGATGACATTCAAGGATGTGGTTGTGGACTTCACTAAGGAGGAGTGGGGCCTCTTGAACCTTTCACAGAAAAAGCTGTACAAGGAGGTCATGCTGGAGAATGTACAGAACCTGCTGTCCCTGGGTAAGGACCATTTCCTCTTTTTGGTGTTAATTATCAGGCCAAAATTAGCAAAAGTGGGTGAGAATGGATTCCTATTCTGCTGCATCTCAGCCTCAGAAGCTTCACTGAATGTACAGTCATCTGTGTTCACCAATTCTCCATCCATTTTCATCTTGGCTTGTAGCCTTTTCAAGTTCAATAATTTATCATCAGTTAGGCAGCTAGAGATAAAGATTTAGGTTCATTCTCAGAGGAAGAAAGTAAAATTTTAAAAAACTCATTTCTACTTCGAAGAGAAATTTCAAATCATCAGAGTTCCTAGAAGAACTTAGAGAGGAGTTCAAAAATCAAAGGAGGAATTGGGGCAAAATTGGGGGGGAGGGGGCATGAGCACAGTCCTGGAAATCAAGAAATTAGAAAAAACAATCAAAGCCAGAAGAAAGAAAATTTAAAAGAAAAAGGAGAGAAAGTAACTAATTTAAAACAAGAATTGGTTAAGAGAACATTAATGACATTAGAAACCATCAAGAAATACTGAAAACCAAAAGAATGAAAATATAGAAGAGAATGGGAAACATCTTACTAGAAAACAAACGATACGAAAGAGACAAAATATAAGAATCATTGCTCTACCTGAAAGGTATCATCCCAAAAAGCCAGTCTAGGTACAATATTTCAATACGGTAAGGAAAATTTCCCTAAAGTTCTAAAACAAGTGGTAAAATAGAAATAGAAAAACATTCATCATTCATCCCCTGAAAGAGATCCCAAGATAAAACATTCCAAGACCATTATAGTCAGGTTAAGGAGAAAATAGTACAAGTAAAAAAAAATATTTAAACATGTGAATACTGTGGAGCTACAATCAAGGTAACACAAGACCTAACAGCTTCCACATTAAAAGACATAGGTCTTGGGACGTTATGTTTTATAGGGAAGGGTGCTGCATTTGTGACCAAAATAACTCACTCAGCAAAGCTTAGTATAATCCTGAATGACAAAAAGGACATTGAATGAACTGAAAGACATTCAAGTATTTATGAGAAAAAGAGGAGAATTTGATGGAAAATTGGGCATAGAAGATCGAGGAGAAATATATGGGAACATTAAAGCCCTAATCAGAGATTC
The DNA here is from genome assembly GCF_028372415.1 of Notamacropus eugenii. Taxonomy (NCBI): domain Eukaryota; kingdom Metazoa; phylum Chordata; class Mammalia; order Diprotodontia; family Macropodidae; genus Notamacropus; species Notamacropus eugenii. Next base: position 20,433,088 of record NC_092876.1, read on the forward strand.
AATAAAATCCAACTATTTACTTTTTGTTTTTGAAAAGGTTATTAGTACCCTTAAGAATGTTGTCATTACTTGGGAATTTCAAAAGAAAAGCTTGACCTGAGTTGAGTATGATGAATTGATTCTAAAAAATAAAATTGGGTGGGTAGAGGTAAAATGGAGCAGTTATTACATACAAAGAAGTCCTGAAAGGAAGATGTTAAGACAGAAGAAGCAGATGGGAGTAGAAGGGTGGTAGTGCTGGAACCTAATTCTTATGGGATTAACAGAAAAAATGGAATATCTAAATCTTATTTTAGAGAAGGAAATTGAACTTACAACAAATGAACTTCCTAAGAATAAGACATCCAGATGAGATAGATTTGCAAGGGAATTTTACTTAACAGTTAAAGGTCAGCTAATTCCAATATTAAATAAATGATTTGGAAAAATAGGCAAAGAAAGGGAACTACCAAATTCCTTTTATGAAACAAATATGGCATTGATATTCAAATCAAGAAGAATAAAAAAGAAAAAAATTATAAACTTATTTGTTTAATGTCTATGGATGCCAAAATCCTAAATAAAATATGAGCCAGGCAATTACAACAATACATTATAAAAATTCTACATTGGGACCAATCAAGAATTATAACAGGAATGGCTTAACCAGGGATGATTTCACCTAGGGAAAATTATTCACATGATTTATTATATCAATAACAAAAATCTTGAATATGTCAATAATTGAAGAATAAACTTTTGATAAAATAGAAACTCATTTCTATTAGAAACACTTGAAGTATAGTCAAAATCAATTTTATCTTAAATTGATAAAAAGCACTTACCTAAATATAAAAGTAGCAAATGCAGCGAAACTGTCAACTAGCGTTACTTGTAATGGGGATTAGCTAGACACCTCCCCAGTATGATCCAATGTTGAACTAGGATGGCCATCGTCACCAATATTGTTCAATATTGTATTGGAAATCCTAGAATAGTTATATGAGAAGGAAAGAAATAGAAGGAATCAGACTAAGGAAGGAGGTAATAAACATATTTCTTTTTTCAAACAATAGAATGATCCCCATGGAAAATCCTAATGATTCAGCGAAAAAGTTAGTTGGAACAATAAATAATTTTAGCAAAGTAGCAGGACATAATGTAAATTCACAAAAAATCATTAGCATCCTAAAAATCACCAACAAGACCCTGCATGTTTAGTCTCTGATGGGTCCAACCTGCTCTGAGGTGCATGTGTCCTTTATCACTCACACAGCTTGTCTGTCTCTTCCCCTTACAATGATACAGTCTGTTTAATGCCAATCGCTGCTCCAAGAGTACATCCAGAAGGTTTTATTACATTTGGTATGGTGTTGAGAGGTTCATAAGCCACAAAGTCTTCAGTAACAGTTGCATATATTTATTTGTGTATATCTTTTGTGTATTTATATGTGTGTGTTTGTCCATTTGCTTCAGTTTTAGAGACGAAGTTTGAAGTAAATCAAATGCCTAGAAAGCTGAGAATATTTGTAGAAGAATGTGGCCTGCAAAGATTCATGAATGATGCTCCTTTTGACTTCAATCTCAGAGAAATCCATGACTCTAATATCGAGGTAGTTAAACATCCAAAGAGTGAATATGAATTTGATGAAATTGTAAGGAGATTCAAACAGTCTTCTCTCCTAAGTTGCTGTAAGGAAATGACCTCAGGGAAAGACTGTCTTCAGGATAGTGAATATAGTACATGCTTTACTGAAGAGGTAGAGCTTTTTCCGTCCCTTGAGAAGGCTCCTGAAATGCCAATGTATCCAGATAATCAACTGGAAATGGCCTTGAGCAGGAGTTCAGACCTCATGAGACATCAGAAGAGTGAGAGTGGAGAAATGCTTTCTGTAAGTAAGAAAGGTGGGAAGGCCTTGAGTCAGAACTCTAAGTTCATTACTTATCAGCAAATTCCCTTGATAAAGGAACCTGATGAATATAATGAATGTGAAACAACCTCAGCCCATCACTCATTTCTTCCTTGCCAGCCCGGGTTTCACTCTGTAATGAAAAGCTATGCCTGTCCTCAGTTTGGGAAGGCCTTTGGTTGGAACTCAGATTTTGATAGATCTCAGAAGATTCATACTGAAGAGAAGGTTTATAAATGTCATGAATGTGAGAAGACTTTCTGCTACAAATCACTCCTTATTAGCCATGAGAGAATACACACTGGAGAGAAACCTTATGAATGTAATCAATGTGGAAAGGCTTTCAGACAGAGTTTCAGTCTTGATGTACATAAGAGAATCCACACTGGAGAAAAACCTTACAGATGTAATCAATGTGGAAAAACTTTCACACAGAGCTCCAGTCTTGCTACACATCGGAGAATTCACACTGGAGAGAAACCTTATGTATGTAATCAATGTGGAAATGCTTTCACACAAAACTACTTGCTTATTGCACATCAGAGAATCCACAGTGGAGAGAATCCTTATCAATGCAAACAATGTGGAAAGGCTTTCACAAAGAACTCCCTGCTTATTGCACATCAGAGAATCCACACTGGAGAGAAACCTTATGTATGTTATCAATGTGGAATGGCTTTCACACAGGGAGGGCATCTTTCCACACATCAGAGAATCCACAGTGGAGAGAAACCTTTTGAATGTTATCACTGTAAAAAAGCTTTCACACAGAGCACCCGTCTTGCTGCACATCAGAAAATTCACACTGGAGAGAAACCTTTTGAATGTAATCAGTGTGGAAAGACTTTCAAACAAAGATGCAATCTTGCTGCACATCAGAAAACCCACACTGGAGAGAAACGTTTTGAATGTAATCAATGTGGAAAGACTTTCAAACAAAGATGCAATCTTTCTACACATCAGAAAACCCACACTGGACTGAAACCTTATAAATGAAATCATTGTGGAAAGACTGTCACAGAGACCTCCCATCTTGCACATCAGAGAATCTGCACTGGAAAGAATCCTTATGGATGTAATCAGTGTGGAAAGGCTTTCACACAAAATTCCAGTCTTAGTAAACATCAGAGGATTCACACTGGAGAAAATCCTTTTGAATGTATTTAGTGTGGAAAGGCTTATCATCAGGGAATCCACACTGGACAGTAGCCATATGAATGTAATCAATGTGGAAAGACTTTCACACAGAGCTGCAAACTTGCTGCACATCAGAGAATTCACATTGGAGAGAAATCTTATAAATTTAATCAATGTCGAAACAGTTAAATTCAGCTCTATGCTTACTAAACATTATTGAATTCCCACTGGAGAGAAACCTTCTGAATGTAGTCAATGTGGAAAGACTTTCCCACAAAGTTACAATCTTGTTGCCCATCAGAGAATTCAGACTAGAGAGAAGCCTTATGAATGTAATCAAGGTGGAAAGACTTTCAGAGACAGCTCCAGTCTTGCTTTACATAAGAAAATGAACAATGGGGAGAAACCTTTTGAATGTAATCATTGTGAAAAGACTTTCACACAAAGTTCTAATCTTGCTGCCCATCAGAGAATACACACTGGAGAGAAGCCTTATGGATGTAATTTATGTGGAAAGGCTTTCACACAGAGGGACAGTCTTGTTTCACATCAGAAAATCCACACTGGAGAGAAGGCCTATGGATTCAATCAATGTGGAAAGCCTTTCAGAGACAGCTCCAGTCTTGCTTTACATCAGAGAATTGACACTGGAGAGAAACTGTAGGAACGTAGTCAATGTTGAAAGGCTTTCAGACAGAGGTCCATTATTGCTGGACATCAAAAGTACCACAATGAAGAGAAACCTTATGAATATAATCAATATAGAATGATTCACACTGAGCCCAATTTTGCTAAACACCAGAGAAGCCACACTTGAAGATAAACCTCATGAGTGGCATTAATATGGCAGAGCTTTTATTTACTACTTAGCATATTTAACTGGAAGGTTTCCACAGTTGAGAAAAACTTTATGAATATAATCAAGTTGGTGATGCCTTCAGGCAACAGTCATCTTTTACTTCCTATTTCAGAATTCATATGAGATACAAATATGATCATTGTCATGAAGAAAGAAAGACATTCAGATGGAGGTCAGAGATCCTTCAGGATTAGAGAAGTCATTCTGAGGAGCAAATCTCATGTGTGAAGGCTCTCAGCTAGAGATCATCTCTTACTTTCTCTCAGGCTTCATTGTGGAGAGAAACCTTACAAATGTGCTCGCAAGGGCTGTGCTTTTCTTTGGAGGAGGGTCATCAATAGACATCCTTCTTCCTAACGGAATGAAGGTGGAAAAAAGGCAATGGAAGTGCTCATACTTGACTATACTTTAGAGAAATCATGCTTACTTTGTTTCCTGTTGTTTACAGTCACAAAAACACCTTGCTTTAATGTTTTGGTTACTGTTGGATTGTCCTGCAATGACAACTTCACAGAATTATGGCAAGGACCTGATTTCCTTGGTCCAACTGATGTGCAAAGGCTTCCAATCAGACTCTGCTGAACCAAGAAACAGCAAGCCTTGGGAGCAGCTGGGTTGTTCAGTGGCCTCTGCCTCAAGAGCTTTTACCTCAGGGACAGTTTGTGAGGGCTAGACAGATAAGGAGAAAGATTGAAGGACCCTTTGCTGTGGACCCCAAGCCCAGTTATGCTGAACAGACATCATCTCTCCTCATTCCCGTGGCAAAGAACTGAAAATTGCAGAGATGGCCATTAATTACAGAATGGCTGACCATTCTGTGGTATATGATTGCAATGGAACTCAAATGAGAAAACTTGGTTGAATTAATGAGGAGTGAAATGAGAAGAACCAAGAGAATGTTGTTGACAGTAATATATTGTTTTAAGAGCAACATACATGTATCTACTGATAGGCATCTCTTGGGCAGGGGAATAGGGAAGGAAAAAAAAGGAAAAGATAAAGAAATTTACCTAATATCTCTATTATATATTTAAAAGGAATATGTAGGTTACATAATTAATTTGTGTTTTCATGTGAAATCATCTTTTTAAAAAATCATAGTTATGGAAATGTTTGTTTTATTCCATTGATTACAATAAAAATAAAATTTGAAACACAATAAACTGATCATTAAAAAAATCTATTTTATATTGACTAAGAGATAGAAAGGTAGATCAATTGAACAGAGTAACCATATAATACATTGTAGCAAATTATTAATCTAATAATTGTTTTTGAAAAATGTAAAAATAAGTTATTGTAATAAAAATACATTATTTGGGAGCAAAATTGTGGGGAAACCTACAAGGCAGTCACAGAAGATCAGCATATACCAATATCTTACATCATTTACTAAAATAAAGTCAAAATGGATACATGACCAATAATTTATAAGAAATTAAAAGAATTGTAGAGGGCTAAGGGGAGTGCGAGTCCCGTGATCAAGGCCATAGCTGAGGCAAAGCCTGTTCCTGTGGGACTTGTGCTTACACAAACCCTGGCAAAAGCTGTCCATGACCCTGGAACCTGATGTTCCTGCAGATACTGATGTTCTTTGCAGAAAAGTTGCAACTGGGTCTGGGAACTCAGGAACTAGCTTCAGGAGCAAGATGAGCTTCGTTACTTGCTTCAGGTACAAAGACGTGGGTAAGTCTTGGGATGGTGAAGTAATGTCATTAGATGGTGAAGTAATGGGATGAGCTCAGCTTTCACATGATTGTCGTTACAGCCTTTAAATACCCTGACCCTCAGTTGAATAAACGGAGTTGCCTTACATCCTGCCTCCTGCCTCATTCATTGCTTCTGAGAACAGAGGGTCTTGCTGGTCAAGACCCTCTACCCAAGGAGTTCCTAGGTAAAAGGAATCCTACAAAGAACATGGAACATATTACCTATGACATTTAATGATAGGTAAAAGATTTATGAATAAACAAGAGAGCAGGGTGAGGTGGGAAATGAGTAATTTCAAACATATGAAGTTGAAAAGGTTTTGTACAAAAAAAATGTAGTCAAGATCAGAAGGAAAGCTGAAAATTGTGATTTGTGAATTCTTAAAGATAGTTTCACAGATAAAAATCTCATATCTCAAATGTGTAAATAAGTTCATCAAAATTTTAAGAATACAAGTCATTCACAAGTTGATAAATGGTCAAAGGATAGGAACAGGAAATTTTCAAATGAAGAAGTCCAAATAATTTGTAGTTGTATGAAAAAATGCTCCAAATCACTATTAATAAGAAGTGTAAATTAAAACAACCTTCAGATATCATTTTTGGGACACTAATTCACTATTGGTGGAACTGTGAGTTGATCCAACCATTTTCAAGAACAATCTGGAATTAGGCTCAAAGAGGTATAAAACTGCATGTACCCTTTCACCCATCAATCCTACCATTAGGTCAGTTTCCCAAGATGATAAAGGAAAAAGGGAAAGAACTTATATGTTTTAAAATATTTATAACAGCTCTCTTCTGTAACAAAGAATTGTTAACTGCAGGAATGCTCATCAATTGGAAATGGCTTGAAAAAGATTGAGTACAATGTGAGGTAAATGGTTGATGACCACAGGAAGAATGCTATGGAGGTGTTCCACCCATCTTGGCAGGATCATGTCCTTAGCACTAATCAATGTGGCTCCATCAGCATTATAGATCAGCAGGAAACTCAGTTTCACCTTGCTTTCTTATTGAGCCCCAAATCCTGAATCTCTTTGCTTACACTTAACTTTTGGTGGAATTCAACACTGGCTTCTTAGAAATGGTTGAAGTGACCTATCTCTAAATCCTGTAGAGTTCATTTTGTATTTAGCACCTTCTGAATTTCCCCTTCACTTTCATCAAACCAATTTGGAAACAGACAAATGTTCTGGCCCAGATTAATAAATGTGGTGCTGTAGAGCAAATCTCTGAAAGCTGACCAATTCTTTTATGCTCAAATGTTACAAACTCTGTGTGAGCTCAGCTTTCCCTCCAAGTTAGCCACACACTGTTCTCCCATGGAGAGTCACTCCAACCTGTTGTCTTGCCTTGGGGCCACTGTTTTTGTTTAATATGAACATTTAACTTGGAGTGAATAAGTCTCTGATGGGTCCTGCACTTTGTGTTGCACATCTCCTTTGTCACTCTCATGGTCTGTCTCTTCTTACAATGACAGTTTATTTAATGACTGCATTTGCTGCTAGAGTACTTCCATGATCTAAAACCATCAACTAGCATCATATGTCATGAGAATAAGCTAGAAGCATTTCCCAGTAAGTTCAGAAGTGAAACAGGGATGTCTATTATTACCATTATTATTCAATATTTTACTAGAAATGTTAGCTTTAGCAATAAGATAAGGAAAAGAAAATGAAGGAATTAGAATATAATAGAAAATGAAGAATCAAAACAATCATTCTTTGCAGACAATATGATAGAATACTTAGACAATACTAGAAAATCAAATAAAAACATACTTGAAACAATGAACAACTTTAGCAAAGTTGCTGAATATAAAATAAGCCCACATAAATCATCAGCATTTCCATATATTGCCAAGAAAACCTAATAGCAAGAGACAGATAAACTTCGTCTGAAATAATTATAGATAATAGAAAATATTATGAAGTCTACCTGCAAAGGCAAACCCTGGAAATATATGAACAAAATTACAAAATATTTTTCACACAAATCTAAACAATTAGGGAAAATATCAGTTGCTTGTGGCTGGGCTATGTCACTATAATACAAATAACAATTCTACTTAAATTAATTTAGTTATTCAATGCCATACCAATCAAAGTACCAAAAAAACATTTTACAAAGCTAGAAAAAATAAAATTCATCTGGAAGAACAAAAGATTAAGAACTTTAATGAAATTAATGGAAAAAAATGCAAAAGAAGCTGGTCTAACTGTACCAGATCCTAAACTGTATAATAAAGCAACAATCATCAAAACTATTTGGTACTGTCTAAGAAACAATGGTGGATCAGTGGAATCGATTAGATACACAAAACACAGTAGTAAAGGACTGGAGTAATCTTCTATTTGATAAATCCAAAGATTCCAGCTTCTGGTACAAGAACTCACTGTATGACAAAAATTGCTGGTAAAACTGGAAATTAGTATGACAGGAATTAGGCATAGATCAACATCTCACACCCTATATCAAGATAAGGTAGAAATGAGTACATGGTTTAGGCATAAGTAAATAAAGAGAACAAGGAATAATTTCCCTGTCAGATCTATGAAGAAGAGAAGAATATACGATGAAACAAGAGATAGAGAACATTTTGAAATGCAAAATGGATAGCTTTGATCACATTAATCTGAAAGTTTTTGCACAAATAAAACCAATGCAGCCAAGATTAGAAGGAAATCAGAAAGCTGGAAAATGATTTGACAGCATGGTTTTTGATTAAGACCTCATTTCTTAAATATATGGAGTGTAAATCTGCCAGATTTACAAGAATAGAAGTCATTCCACAACTGATAAATGGTCAAAGGATATAAATGGGCAATTTTCAAATGAAGAAATTAAAGCTATCTATACTCATATGAAAAAAGGCTCTAAATCACTATCAATTAGAGAAATGTAAACTAAAACAGCTCTGAGATACTACATCCCACCTATCAGATTGACTATTATGACAGAAAAGACAAGTGATAAATGTTGCAGAAAATGTGAGAAAATTGGAATATTAATGCACTGTTGTTAGAGTTGTGAATTGATCCAATCATTCTGGACAACAATTTGGAGCTATGCCCAAAGGGCTATAAAACTGTGCATACCCTTTCACCTAGCAATACCACTTCTAGGTCTGCATGCCAAAAAGATTATAAAAATCGGGAAAGAATCCATATGTATAAAAATATAGCAACTCTTTCTGTGGTGACCAAGAATTAGAAATTGAGGAGATGCTCATCAATTGTGGAATGGCTGAAGAAATTTCGGTATATGAATGTAATGGAATGTTATTGTTCCATAAGAAATGATGAACAGGCAGATTTCAGAAAAACCTGGAAAGACTTACATGAACTGATGCTGAGTGAAATGAACAGAAGTAGAACATTACATACAGTAACAATAACATTGTGTGATAATCACCTTCTATAGAACGTTTCAAAAGTCTCATAATGGAAAATAACCAAATCTAGAGAAAAAAGTATGGAGTCTCAATGCAAATGGAAGTGTGCTATTTTCATTTTTTTCTTTCTCATGGTTTTTTGCTTTTGTTCTGATTCTTTCACAACATGACTAATATGGAATTATTTTGAATATGATTGTATAGCTATAACCTATATCAAATTGCTTGCTCCCTTGTGGATGGGGTGGGAAGAGTGGCAGGGGGAATTTGGGCTCAACATCTTATAAAAATAAATGTTGAAAATTATTTTTACATGTCATTGGAAAAAATTAAATGCTATTAAGTAAAAAAAAAGAGTACATCTATGAAATTTTATTAGGTTGGTCCTGAGAACTCCATGAGCTGCATAAACCTTAAGGAACCATTGCCATTGCATTTATTTATGTGCATATATCTTTTTCAGTATACATGTTTGATTATATGGGTTTTCTTTATTTTCAGATGTGGAGATCTGGTTTGAAGTAAATCAGATTACTAGAAAGCTGGGTATTTTTCTTAAAAAATATGACCTGGAAAGATTCGTGAAAGATGGTCCCTGGGATTTCAAGTTCAGAAAAATCCGTGACTGTATGAAGGTAGACAAGACTCCAAAGAGAGATTATGAATTTGATGTAAATGAAAAGAGATTCAGACAACCTTCTATCCTAAATCACTCTATGAAAATGGCCTCAGGGAATGACTGTCTTCAGTACAGTGAATATAGCAAGTGTTTTACTGGAGAGGGAGAGCTTTTTCAGTCCCATGAGAAGCCTCCAGAAATGCCAACGTATCCAGGTAATCAATGGGAAATGGCCTTGAGCTGGAATTCAGGCATCATTAGACATCAGAAAAGTGATACTGGAGAAATGCTTTCTGTAAGTAATAAAGGTGGAAAGGCCTTGAGTTGGAACTTTAAGTTCATCACTCATCAGCAAATTCCCATTACAAAGGAGCTTGGTGAATATAATAACTCTGAAACAACCTCATGCCTTACCAACCTAGATTTCACCCTGGAGTGAAAAGCTATGCATCTGCTCAGGCCTTTGGTTGGAATTCAGATCTTGATAGATCTCAAAAGAGTCTCACTAGGAAGAAGTTTTATAAATGTGATGAATATGAAAAGGTTTTCTACTACAGATCATTCTTTATTGTCCATCAGAGAAATCTTTTGAATGTAATCAGTGTGAAAAGGCTTTCACAAGGAGGCAAAGTCTTGCTGCACATCAGAAAATTCATACTGGAGAGAAGCCATATGAATGTAATCAGTGTAGAAAGATTTCACATAGAGCTCCAATCTTGCTACACATCAGAGAATTCACATTGGAGAGAAGCCTCATGGATGTAGCCAATGTGGAAAGTCATTTATATTCACCTACAATCTTGCTGAACATCAGAGAATCCAAACTAGAGAGAAGCCTTATGAATGTAATCAGGGTGGAAAGACTTTCAGAGACAGCTCCAGTCTTGCTTTACATAAGAAAATGCACAAGGGGGAGAAACTTTTTGAATGTAATCATTGTGGAAAGACTTTCATACAAAGTTCTTACCTTGCTGCCCATCAGAGAATCCACACTGGAGAGAAGTCTTATGGATGTAATCTATGTGGAAAGGCTTTCACACAGAGGGACAATCTTGTAGCACATCAGAAAATCCACACTGGAGGGAAAGTCTATGGATGTAATCAATGTGGACATCAAAACTACCACAATGAAGAGAAACTTTATGAATATAATCAATATAGAATGATTCACACTGAGCCCAATTTTGCTAAACACCAGAGAAGCCACACTTGAAGATAAACCTCATGAGTGGCATTAATATGGCAGAACTTTTATTTACTACTCTTAGCATACTCACCTTTTATTTCCTATTTCAGAATTCATATGAGACACAAATATAATCATTGTCATGAAGAAGGAAAGACATTCAGATGGAGGTCAGAGATCCTTCAGGATTAGAGAAGTCATTCTGAGGAGCAAATCTCATGTGTGAAGGCTCTCAGCTAGAGATCATCTCTTACTTTCTCTCAGGCTTCATTGTGGAGAGATACCTTACAAATGTGCTCATGGGGGCTGTGCTTTTCTTTGGAGGAGGGTGATCAGTAGACTTCCTTCTTCTTAATGGAATGAAGGTGGAAAAAGGCAATGGAAGAGCTTTCCCAAGAGCTCACATGTGACTATACTTTAGAGAGATCATGCTTACTTTGTTTCCTGTTGATTACAGTCACAAAAACTCCTTGCTTTAATGTTTTGGTTACTGTTGGACCTTTATGACTTTTTAAGCAGCTTTATGACACAGTGGATGAAGTGTTGCACTTGGAAATACAAGGCCTGAATTCCAGTTCAGTCTCTTGCACTTAATAGCTGTATGTTCCTGAGCAAGTCATGTAACCTAATCCTGCCTGAAGTGCCCATCTGTAGAATGGGGATAATGAGGACATGTACCTCCCAGGGTTGAGGTGAGGATTAAGTTGAACAATATTTGTAAAATGCTTTGCAAAGATTAAATCAATGTGGAAATACTGGCTATTTTTTGGTTATTTCTTGGATCATTGATCTCATATTTAAGTTAGTTGGGTTTGGCAACTAGGTGGTGCAGTGGATAGAGCACCAGCGCAGGAGTTAGGAGCACCTGCATTCAAATCTCACCTCAGATACTTGACACTCACTAACTGTGTGACCTTGGGCAAGTCACTTAACCCCAGTTGCCTCATCCTGAGTCATCTCCAGTCATCCTGATGAATATCTGGTCACTGGATTCAGATGGCTCTGGAGGAGAAGTGAGGCTGGTGACCTGCACAGCCCTCCCTCACTCAAAAAAACAAAGTCAAGTGCATGTCATGTCGTTATTTCCCTGATGGTATGATCTTTGGCAACGAAGGACAAACACACACTCAGGTCAGTTGGCTAAAACATATGGACTGTTTAGTCACATTTTTTAAAAGAAAAATTCACATTGATATTCATAACAGAGTAAAGTAAGTCATTACTTCTAATGGTTAGGACATAGGGTATAGAATCTGCAAAAATTGAATTCCAATCCTGACTCAGATGCTCCCCAGCTCTATAAATCTGGGCAAAGAAAAACCTCTCTGTGCCTCACTTTGCTCATCTCTAAAATGAGAGGTTGGAGTCAGGGGCTTTGATGGATGGTCCCTTCCAACTCTAAATATCTTTTCATCAAAAGTATATTTACATCTCTTTCCCACAGCCTCTTCCTATATTACAGGAAGGAGCTCTAGTAGGACCAAATCTGCAACTGTACTGGGCTACTTAGAAATAAAGATCATGAAAAAAAGAAGAGAGCAGGTATGTAATATATAAAACAGGATAACCTTGTCTTCAATTAATCCAAAGACTTCTATTATGCTGCCAATACTTACTAAGCACTACAAACTGTAGTAAACAGTGCGAAGTAGTCTGGCAGAAAATAGATATGAATCCTACTGTAGACCAAGATTAACTTTTGATGAATACATGGCTTATAAAAAAAGAAATTAATACTTTATAAAAAGAAATTACTGGAAGCTTGAGGAATATACCTGAATGTGCAATGGAAAAGCTGATCTCCACAAAAGGGCTAGAAAAGATCACAAAAAATTAGGGGGGCAATTTCCACCCCATAAAAACCCCACAAATGCATCTAAAATTTAAAAGGAAGCAATTACCTGGGAAACACTTTGGCAGCAGAGTTACTTCACAAAGGCCTCATATGCAACCTCTATAAAGAACAGATGCTGGGGTCTATAGAAGCATACAAAGAAAGAATGCCATAGACATGGTCCAAAGCTATGAAAAGTCAAATTTTCAAGGGAAGAAATGTCAGTTATTGATGATCATAAGAAAAAAACTAGACATTGCAAACCAGCTTTCCTTCCCACTCCATACCAGCTTGTACCCTCCTCATTTATGAAAGGCCTAATACCAGGATTGGTCATTCAGGAGTAAGACATTTTGGCCAATTCTGAACTTAATTTACTATAAGGCTTTGCATGCTCTGGCATAACAGGCATGGTTTGCTTTGCTCTCTGAGTGAAACCCAAGCTCTTCTACTGGATTTTGCTGATTTGAAACAAGGAATAAGGGAGTACAGGTCATAGACAGACAGTGAACTGGGGTTCATTTATCCACTCAAGAGTGTGACACACTCAAGAAGTGGGTGATGGACATGTGTGTCTCACAGTTCCACAGGACACGGAGACCTTTTGTGTTCCTGAACTACATGACCCAGCCTTTGGGTTAAGAGCTGTGAGGTCTTGTAGACAGGCTTAAAAAGAAGTTTTAGGTAAGATCAGGTTAGGCCACAGAGATAGGAATAGGTTCCTTTTTAAATTTTTTATTATGATTTTTAATATTAATTGACAATTACATGTCAAGAATGTTCAACATTCAATTTTGTAAGTTTTTGAATTCCTAATTTTTCTCCCTACCTTCCTGCCATCTATACATTATATACATGGTATCATGGAAAATAAATGTCCATATTAATCACACTTTTGAAAGAAGAAAGATCATAAGGGGGGGAGAAAACCCTAAAAAGCATAAAGTAAGTGAAACAAATAAGCTTGGATCTTCATTTAGAGTCTACCAGTTAGTTCTTTATCTGGATATGGATATAGGATTTTCCTTCTTGGGTCCTTTGCTCTTGTCTTGGATCCTTGCATTGCTGAGAAGAGCTGAGTCGTTCATAACTAATCACACAATGTGGCTGATACTGCGAACTGTGTTTTCCTGGTTGTCTCATTTCTCTTTGCATCAGTTCATACTGATCTTTCCAGGTTTTGATGAAAACGGACTGGTCATCATTTCTTATTCCACAATAAGCCATTCCTCAACTGATGGACATTTCTGTTGGCAGTATTGTGCCACCATGAAGAAAGCTGCTATAAAGATTTTTGCACTTGTGGGTCATTTTCCCTTTTTTATGATCTCTTTGGGACACAGACCTAGTAGTGGCATTGCTGGATCAAAGGGTTTGAAAAGTTTTATAGCCTTTTTGGGAATATCCCCAAATTGCTTTCCAGAATGGTTGGATCTGTTCACAACTCCACTAACAAATGTAGAAGAATCCCAATTTTCCCACATCCCCAACATTTATCATTTTCCTTTTTTGTTATATCAGCCAATCTGATAGGTGTGAACTGGTTTCACAGAGATGTTTTAATTTTAATTTCTCTAGTAAGAAGTGATTTAGAGCACTTCTTCATGTGCCTATAGATGCCTTTGATCTCTTCACCTGAAAAGTGCCTGCTCATATCCTTTTATCATTAATAATAAAGGAATGACTTGTATTGGAAATTTTACTCCCTTCTCTATATATTTAAGAAATGAGGCCTTTTTTAGAGACACTGGCTGTAAAGATTGTTTCCCAGCTTACTGCTTTCAATGAAAGGCGTATCTTTAGCAAATGGAATTTAGAGCTAGAGTTAGAAATGACTGTTACAAAGGTGATTATCATAGCTACTGACAGCAGTCCAAAGAAAACAGTAACTTTGATTAGGCAGGTAATTAATCAACATTTGCTAAGCCCTTCCTACCTTGGACAGAATAACAGGTCAGGAAGTGAGTCCTATGAGTTTTCTCAAAGAGATTGAGAGAAGGGAGGTACTGAAGGGGGAACATCCTGGATGTTGTTGTAACCACCAAATGAAGTCAGTCATGTTTTCTCAAGAATTCACTTTGGGAAACCATTATCCACCTGCTATATCAAAGACTCATTGATCAGATTTGGAGTATCTGAGTGCCACAGGTGGGTTTCCTAGAGTTAAGTGAGGACTTAGCAAATGTTGACTAATTACCTGCCTAATCAAAGTTACTGTTTTCTTTGGACTGCTGCCAGTAGCTATGATAATCACCTTTGTAACAGTCATTTCTAACTCTAGCTCTAAATTCCATTTGCTAAAGATATGCCTTTCATCGAAAGCAGTAAGCTGGGAAACAATCTTTACAGCCAGTGTCTCTAAGGGGGTGGCATACATATAACCAGGAAGCAGCAGTCAGGGAATAAGGGTTGGGCAGGGTAAACAATCTCCTCAATCAAGAGTCACCACTAGAGGGTTGAGTGAAGCAGGAATCATAACATGATGGCACCAAGGAAGACGACTTCTTGTTCTCAGACCTATGGCTCCTGTCTCTTGGCTCAGACTTAACTGGGACCTGCATGTCCAGCATTGGATTTCTGGGAGACAGTTATCTCAGCTCCAAGGAGGATGGGGATGACAGTAAGTATACAGATACATACACAGAAGGTATAGCCTGGTACATGGGATGTAATTAAAAGGACACAGGCATTAGAATAAAGAAAGACTTTCTATACTATGGCAAGTGTGGATTTAATTAAGCCTTGTGGGAAGTCAAGAGGCCTAAATGAGGAGGCAGAGAATTCCAGCCATTCTGGAGAGCCAGAGAAAATGTGCTGAACCTAGAGATGGAGAGTCTCCTTCCTGGCGTAACAAGGAGATCAGAGTCATCAGATGAAAGGGTAGATTGTAGAAAGGAAGGTGTAAGATTGAAAAGTAAGTGATCTCGAATTCCTGATAGACTTCTAAAGCAAAATAAAATACAAGATTCTCAGATGAGAATGTTTGGGAAGTCATTAGTCAATAATCATTTATTAAGCATGTTCTATGTGCCATGCACCTTTTTAAGGCCTGAAGACTGAATAAAAAAGACTCCCCATGGAGTTTACACTTTGAAGGGGAAGAGAACACACAAAAGAAAGAGATTTTGGGCAAAAGACACCAGATACTGGAAGAGGGTGGCAGAGTCTGTGAAAAGTTCCAAAGTAGCACAGCCAGGTGCAAAGGTGATGTGTGAGCTGACCTTCTCCTTATGTGGAGGGTTGGAAGTACCTGAGCTCCCTCCATGATGGAGAAGAGAGAATGTGGAAGATGGGGAAGGAAAGAGATGTGGAAAAGCATCTGTTAAGAACAAGATAGGGATGCAATAGATCGCAGCAATTCGTTGCACATCATGACTTTCTCCATCACAGTTTCAATATATAACAGGTTGGCATAAGAATTTAAATGGGAATTTGGAGGGTGTTTTGTGGAAACTATAAATAATACACAAAGGTCAGCCCATGACAAGTAGCCATCACCAAATACTTAATCCAGATTTTACAATCAAATACTGTAAACATCCCCTAAAGGAAAGTGAACAAATTCAGACTTCTTCTCTAGTATCAAAGAAAGGCCAAAAAGTTTTACTGAGATTTTCCAGATGAAGCAGGTGCCACTCCCCTGGACCCTGTGATGTGGAAGGGGGAACTACAATTACAGATCCATAAAAGAATGGCCTGCATATAGTTGGTTGTTCACACTAAGGATAAAGGTAGTGCAATAAATAATGACTAAGTGAACTCTGTGTAAAGCACATATTTTTTTTAAAATTCTTGGGAATTAGGAAAAGACTAACGAATTCTTTAATTACTCAGGAGTTCAGTAAGAGAAATAAAGGAAGCTAAAAGGGAAATATAGATTATAAATAAAACATAAATCAGATGTTTTTAATGAGAATCAAAATGACAAGGAAGTGAAAAGAGACTTTTACGGACAAGAACGGACATTGTTCCAAAATAATACAACTTCGGAAAAAGTGAATCAAATCTTTCTGCTAGAAATGGAAGATCATCACATGGTAAGTACTTTGGTCAAATATTCGTTCTCCATGTAATAGGTATGAAAAGCAGATGCTCCTTCCCAAGCATCAAAGGATTTGCAGAAGTAGCTACTCTCTTCTATCTTATCTATCAGTCTGCCTCTTGACTCACTCTCTTGATTCCTGATCCCAATCTACTAGAGTTCTAGGAGCACATTTAAATCATTTACATTTCATAAATAACCTGTCAGTGTATGTATTTGTTGTGCATTAGGTCAATGAATGACCCTCCTTTACTCACATAGGTACTCATTTCTCTAATATTAAAATGAGTGGATATTCAAAATTGCTCAACCTAAAAGAAACTGAGACAGAGATCTATGTAAATGACACTTTATTAAAGTCTCCATGGCCTTTCTAGTGAAGTAAACTTTAGATCTCCCTCAGCATCTGAGATGGTCTCCTCCCTCCAGAGCCTCAGTTTTATAGTAGTTGATACCCAGATAATAAAGCAGAATCTTATATTGATGGATAGACCTTGCCCTTGACCCTCCAGGAGGGTCTGTACAAAATACAGAATCCCATTGGTGGACAAATGAGCCAATGAGCAGACCTTGACAGACCTCTCTTGACCTCTCAGGAAGTCTTGATTGAGGAGTATATCCATGGGCTGGTAGGAAGACAGGCCACAGGGCAGCCACCAGGATCACTCACTGGCCAAGTGCTCCTGGTCACCTCCCCAAGTTGGGCAATAGAGGGATAAGAAGGGACAGAGAGGCAACAAAAATAGCTGGGGGACTTTTCAGGTGAATGAATTGCCTCTGCCACACTGGCCTTGGTCACTATAACAAGTAAAAACTGGGGTGGAGGTCCTGCAGTTAGTTTCCTATGATTAAGCAAGTGAACTCACAATCTGCAGTTCACATCTCTGGGGTCTAATATACCAAATTTGTCATTGCCACACCTCTGGAATCATATCAAATTGATTAATACTGATTGGCATATAATAGGAATCCGTAAAAATAGATGTCCAAATAAACATCTAACTCAGAACAAATTAACAATTGAAAGTAATGACAGCAGAGGTTTCTGACCAAGAGACATCATACCCAGGGTCATCTCAACCCCTCAGGGTAAGAACAGAGAACTCTTCTTCACTTGGCTGGAAACAGTCTCATACTACTCAGTTGAGGCCAGATTGTGAATAGCATCATTTTAGAATTCTTTTCATGTTTTTATCTACTTCTGATTTTATTTCAGGACTTTAGAAAATTTACTGGATAATTGGTTCTCTCCTCAGTGAACAATGTTGATGTTTTCTTTCCCAGAATACTGTGGTGATAACATTTTCCAGCCTACAACAAAAGAGACTAAGGCAAAACTCTGAGCTAATGGCACTTTATCAAAGGGTCCATGGTTCCCTCTAGTGAAGTGGACCTCAGGTCTTCCTCACAATCTAAGATGTACCCTTCTTCCAAGACCCTATTTTCATAGGGTAACATTTAGACAGCAATACCAAATACAGTATAATTCTATTGGTTGGCACATGATACAGAGGGTGGCCTATGATACATAGACTAAGATAAGCAAAACAATATATCAGCAGAGTCACGGATTGGGTCAGTCAGGAAATACTTCCACTGACTAGGTGGTCTAAGAGAGAAGAGCTGCTTCTGAAGCTTGGCATGAGCAGGTGGTGTGGGCTTCAAAAGACATTTTGGGGGGAAGACTGAGGGACTTTCCATATCATGTTGAAACACACATTTGTTTGAGTCATGGCATTTGGGCAAAGCAGGATGAAAAATGTCCATATCAGCAGTCCTGTGGTCTTTCCCCTGTGAAAGGAAGCTCCCTAATTGGTAAACAAACACTATCCATTATATTAAAGCTTGAGACCTGTTTTAGGGCTTTCCTATTAGAATCTATATATCATGAAACTTATACAAAATATGAACAAATAATTGACTATAGTAAAATAATTTCTAACAATCATTACCCCATATGAAATCATAATGAACTAATATTGATTGGAGTTTCATAGAATTTTATGAATATATCACTTAAATGCTTATGGTGGGGAGAAATGTTACATCACCTTCTGTCTTTCTCCCCCAGAGATTCCATAGAATGCATACCTTCTCCCTAATTCAGCTGGGAGAAGCATTGTATAGTAAGACATTTTTCCAGCTTTTATTATTCCAATATGATTCTCCCTTCAAATGTAAAAAGCTTTTCGCAATATTCCATTGGGCTCTTAAGGACAGGTTTCTAGTGTTGGCTCTGTCACTCATAAAGGTTATTTGAGCTGTACGCAAATCTCTTTTCTGTCCTTCAGTTTCTTCTAAGTTGATGAGGGTTGCACTAGAGGAATTCTGGAGTCTCTTTCAGCTCTAAATCAAGTGACTTTTGATGGTTTAGGAAATGGTGACATTCAAGGATGTAGTTGTGGATTTCTCTGAAGAGGAATGGTGGATACATCTTGGACTATTCCCAGAAAGAACTGTAAAAGAGGTCATGCTGGAGAATGTCCAGAACATGCTGTTTCTGGGTGAGGATCATATCCTCTTTTTCTGTGTTAATTGTTTTGGTTTATATATCTTAACATTTTAAGTATTTTTTCACATGACCACATATAGTCTTAATTTCTTCATCTGAAAATTGCCTGTTCATATCCTTTGACCACTTATCAGTTTGGGAATGACTTGTATTCACATAAATTGCATTCACTTCTCTATATGTTTTGGAAATGAGGCCTTTATCAGAGACAATGGCTGTAAAAATCATTTCCCAACTTTCTGCTTCCATTGGTTGCATTGGCTTTGTTTGTGCAAAACCCTTTTAATTTACTGTCATCAAAATTAACCACTTTGCATTTCAGAGTGTTCTCTATCTCTTGTTGGATCATAAATGCTTCCTTTCTCCATATATCTGATAGGCTGACTATTCCTTTCTCTCCTAATTTGTTTATAGTATCAGCCTTTATGTCTAAATCATGTATCCATTATGACGTTACCTTGGTACACAGTGTAAGATATTGGTCTATGCCTAGTTTCTGCCACAGTACTTTGCAGTTTTCCTAGCAGTTTTTGTCAAATAGTGAGTTCTTCTTCCAGAAGCTGGAGTCTTTGTATTTATCAAAAGGTAGATTTAAAGTAACTGTAGTCAGTGTAAAACATTTGGGAGTCTACCTACCAAACAAACCCAGGCACTATGTGAACACAATTACAAACTTTTTGAAGAAATAAAATCAGGTTGAAATAAGTGGAAAAATATTAACTGTTCAGGGGCAGAGAGGGCCAATATAATAAAAATGACAATTTACCTGTACTAATTGCAGCCCAATTAAATTATCAAAAAATTATTTTGCTTAGCTAGAAAAAATTATTATGAAATTTACTGGAAAGAACAAAAGGGCAGGAATATAAAAGGAATTATTTTTAAAAATATAAAGGAAAGAGACTTAGCAGTGCCAGATCTTAAACTCTAATAGAAGACAATAATTATCAAAACTACCTGGTACTGACTAATAAATAGAAAGGTTAATCAATGGGAGAGTAGGATTGGTTGTTATCCCTCATTCTCAAAGAGGACCAAAATGACATTACTATGACACAGTCAAGTTTCAGTGTGTCTGACTGTGGAGGATCAGACCAATACAAGCTCAGAATACTCTACCACAGGTCAACCACAAATAGTCCATGTGAACATTTGGGGTGGATACTCGAATTACGTACATCCTGCATTTCCTTTGAGCTGTTTCAATTCTACTTTGCTCATGGAGCACAGGCCCTTCTTCTGTTGTGAACACACCATGCTGAAGTATCCTGTGCCAGTGTTTCCCATCTCACAAAATCAATTCCACAATTCTTTTTTTAAATTTAATTAATTTATTTGTTTTCAGTTTTCAACAGTCATTCCATGTCTTAAATTTTCTCCCCCTCTCTCTCCACTTTCTCCTCAAGATGGCTTGCAGTCTTACATGGGTTCTACACATACATTCTTTTAAACACATTTTCACATTCATCATGTTGCAAAGAAGAATTATAATGAATGGGAAAAACAATGAGAAAAAACGAAGCAAAACATACCACAAGAGAAAATAATCTGCTTCATTTTGCATTCCAATTCCATAGTTCTTTCTCTGGATGTGGATGGCTTTTTGCCTCAAGAGTACTTTGGGGATGTTTTAGGTCCTTGCATTACTGTGAAGGGCTTAGTCTATCAGAAACAGTCCTTGCACACTGTGGTTGCTACTGTGTATAATGTTCTCCTGGTTCTGCTCATTCACTCAATATCAGTTCATATAAGTCCTTCCAGGCCTCTCTGAAGTCTTTCTGTTCATCATTTCTTAAAGTACAATAGTATTCCATTATATTCATATACCAAAACTTGTTCAGCCATTCCCCAATTGATGGGCATTCCCTCAAATCCCAGTTCTTAGCCACCACAAAAAGAGGTGCTATAAGTATTTTTGTACACATAGGACCTTTTCCTATTTTTTTTTATCTCTTTGGGATATAGCCCTAGAAGCAATATTGCTGGGTCACAGAGTATGCCCATTTGTGTAGCCCTTTGGGCATAGTTCCATGCTCTTCAGAATGGTTGGATGAGCTCATAACTCCACCAACAATGAATTAGTGTCCCAATTCTCCCACAGCTTCTCCAACATTAATCATCTTCCTGTTTTGTCATAGTAGCCAATCTAATAGACATAATGTGGTATCTCAGAGTTGTTTTGATTTGCATTTTGTTAAATTTTATGAAGAACAAAATCAGCAATGTGAATTATTGAAAGAAGATTTCCGTAGAAATGTTACATTTCTGTATGATATCATGTCAAATCAAAATGACTTGAAAATTTCTTTGAAAGGTAAAACTAAGTCTACATGTGATATGTGGCAAAAAAAAAAAAAAATCCAAGGATTTTGAAAAAAATATATCTTTTTTCAAAACACTTCTTCTTCAAAAGGAAATTTCAGATGAACATTTAACCCCATTAAGAAAGGTCATTGATGAGCGGGATGATATATGCAAATCATTTCAAGAATAGGAAACTGTTATAGACCTATTTATTGAGAATAAAATGAAAGGTTCACTAACTTTGAGAATCATGCCATCACCCTCACATTAGCATTTCAACCTCACCTAGTTGATATCACCAAGTCACCTAAAGAACTACAGGTGGAATTAATTGAGCTCTTAGTAGAGGACATTTTAAAGTCATTCTTTGATGCTAAGAAAGATCCAGTTGAAATATGGAAAAATGCAGTAGAATACCCTTGTCTTTGGGCAATATGGCCCAAAACCACTTTTTTTTGCTTTTCAAGCACTTAGTGCTCTGAATCTATATTTTCCTACCTAACCCAAATAAAGATGTCCTTAAGGTCACAAATGATTGACACCTTCTAGAGGATCCACTGCAACTGGGGACCTCCACACTGCAACCAAATATTCAAAAACTTTCCCTAAAAAAGCAGACACAAAAAAAATCGTTAAAAGGTTAGTCAACCGTAAAATTAACAAAAGTTTTCATTTTTTGAAATTGTTAAATGCATAGTAGTTATATTTTTACAAAATAATGTACATTTTTAAGTATATCTAATTGAAGTTTCTTGAATGCAGCCTTATTTGATTACAGCTAAATATTAATAGGTCTTTCCAATATGAAAAGCTTCTCTACCCCTATTCTAGACAAGAGGTAAAGTAGAAATAGAAAAACATTGACCCTTCACCCTCCTGAAAGAGAACCCAGGATGAAAACTTACAGGAACATTATAGCCAAGTTTCAAAGCTCCCAAATTAAAGAGAAAATACTACAAACCAGAAGAAAAAAACCAAACAAACAATGTAAATGCTGTGGAGCTATAATCAAAATAACGTTAAGACCTAGCAGCTTCTACATTAAAAGATCACAGGGCTTGGGACATTATATTTCATAGAACAAGGGAACTGGGATTGTGACCAAAACTATTCACTCACTGAGTAAAACCCTGAATGAAAAAAAAAGAACATTTAATGCACTGAGAGACATGTAGGTGTTTATGAAAAATAGAGCAGAACTCAATGGAAAATGGAACATGGAAGATCCAGGAGAAACATAAGGTAAAAATTAAAGGCCATATAAGGGACTCAGTATGTCAAACTGTTTACATTTTATGTGTGAAAATGTTATCAGTGAAGAGGTTAAGGGGTGCTGGGGACCCCAAAATACCGACAGTCCGGGTCATGCTTGAATGAATTCGACTCAAGCTTTCTTAAAGCCAAAGAAAACAAAGTTTATTAGAGATTCGCCAAATTGGGTTGGCTCTTAAGGAGCCTAAGCATTTGTAACGCTTGTATTCACAAGTGGGCCAGATAGAACCTCAGCTAGACAGAGTCTGAGCTGGATTGCATCTGAGCGCCTTCATGGAGGCAAGGTGGGACTTAAATACAGAAAAGGGTATAGGAGGGATCTGGGGGGGGTGGGGGTGGTCTGGTAGTCCAGGGTGATGGGAAGAGGGGTTTAGGAAGGGTCTTGAGGAGAAGTCCAAGGAGGGAATCCAAGGAGGGTCAAAGGCTGGAAACAGCTGGAGGCTAGCAGGAGATATCAGACAATGGGGCACCTAGGTGGGCCAAGAGATCTTGATAGGGGCAGTATGGGAATGAATACAGATCTTGATGAGCTTCCAGAGACTGCCTGAACAAATGGGAAGATTAAATTTCAGTAAGAAAGGCCAGATTAAGTAGGAAGATTCAAGGGGAGTTCTAGGAGGCTCCCAGAGTCTGAACCCCATCATCAGTACTCTTAAGAATGTCTTCATTACTAGTGTAGTTTTGAGTTACATAAGCTCTTATCCTTCTTAGAAAATCATTCACATTATTATCTTATGTGTCATTTACTCCAAAATCTAGTAACAATACTCAACATTTGTACTGTGCTCACCATGTTAAGCACTTTGGAATTATTTAATTCCTCCAACAACCCTAGAATGTAGGTACTGTCATCATTATTATATCACTCTGTACATTCAAAGATTGGTCAAATACTCTAATATTCTAGAATTCTAATGTAGCTTCTAAACAAAGTTTTCCCTCAAATCAATGTTTGATTTATAGTAACAAGTGGCAATAACTAAACTTTTTCACAAGGACCCCATATTTTTAGTTGGTTCAGATTCAAAACAATCTATGGTGATGCTCTCACATCTTTTTGTCTTTGAATTGCCCATAGAGGCAAATCAAATCTTTTAATTTTTTAGACTTAATTTTTCCAGTGTGCCGTCAGGAATTTCTCAGAAAATTCCCCAAATCTTTTTCTTAAGTGGGATCAAAAATGATTTAAATGAACAGAATTCTCCATTACACTAACTGAACTTTGAATTCTCCTAAATGAAATATAGATGCGTAATCACTAATGTTAGCAATTTAAGAATCTCAACTTTCACAAGGACCATTAGCTACCAATACTTCAAATGTCAAGGTCCAATATTATGAAGGTGCACATGCTTTAATTTATGCTTGACAAGAGGCAGGGAACATCCTGAAATCATTTGCGGATTCTGTTTTGTTCTCTCAATATTCCAGGGTTTTATACTCATATTTATAAATTATGTTCTCCTTTTAATTTGATCTTTTGTAGTCTGACCACCCTCTATTACATGTGCATGCACTTAATTCATTCTTATACTTTCCTATGATTCCATATTCTTGTTTAATTCTAGCCTTAGTAACTCTTACCCTAACTTAGTATACATAACCTTCACACAATTTCCACAAAATGCATTAACTTTTACTTCCTTTTTATTTATAGCAGCTCTTTTTGTGGTGAACAAGAGCTGGAAATTGAGGGGATGCCCATCAGTTGGGGAATAGTTGAACAAATTTGGTATATTGATAATGTTTAATATAAAATTTTGGAATAATCTCTTTGTTCTCTCTGAAGCAAACTCAGAGAATGCCTCTCCTATGTCAACAAAGCCAGCCAAGGCTGACTCTACATTCCTTAAGAGACCTTTAACCTAAGACACTATCTTGAATAATGGGACGTTTTCCATATCTTAATATTTGTAGACATACACTATGTTATGGCATGTTAATGGTAAAGAAAACACAGACATCTTAGGTCGTAATTTCTATTGAACTTTGTTTACCCTTTCCTATGTCAGTTATCTGTTTAGGGCAGGAAGCCTGCCACTTACTAGTGGTGGGATTTCCTTCTCTATCACCGAGACATATGTTTACCCAGCTGGAATCCCAAGGCCTGACCAACATTACTTTGTTAATTGTCTTGTCTTACTAAATTTATGATTTGTTCAACTAGGAGAGTTCCTTTCTCATGGCAAAATGTATATAAGCCAGAAGATTTCTGCACTGGGTAGCCAGAACATTTCTGGCTCCATAATGCATTATGTTACTGTTTTCTTTAATAGGGAATTGATTAATTAATTAAATCATAAAATGTATGCATTTAGCCATGTTGCCTTTTCTTAACAAAGTTTTCAGGTCAACAATATGAATGTAATGGAACATATTGTGCTATAGGAAATGATGAACAGGCAGATTTCAGAAAAACCTGAAAAGACTTCTATGAACTGATGTTGACTGAGAACAGAAGGACCACAGTAACAGCTACAGCAATGCAAGGACCTAAAACATTCCCAAAGTATTCTTGAGGCAAAATGTTGTCCACATCCAGAGGAAGAACTATGGAACAGGAATGCAGAATGAAGCAGAGTATTTTCTCTT
Organism: Notamacropus eugenii; assembly: GCF_028372415.1. Classification (NCBI taxonomy): domain Eukaryota; kingdom Metazoa; phylum Chordata; class Mammalia; order Diprotodontia; family Macropodidae; genus Notamacropus; species Notamacropus eugenii. Next base: position 20,458,440 of record NC_092876.1, read on the forward strand.
GTGTTATCCTTTGTTTTCTTTCCCATGGTTTCTCCCTTTCATTATAATTCTTCTGTGCATCATGATTAATGTGAAAATGTGTTTAATAGGAATGTATGTGTAGAGCCCATATCTGATTGCATGGTATCTTGGGAAAGGTGGGTTGGAGGGCGAAAATATCAAAGTTATGGAAGCAAATATTGAAAATTGAAAATAAATTAAATATTTAAAAAAAATAAATTTTACTTACTTTTGAGTGATTTATAGTTTTGCAACAAGCTTTTCTCTCTCCGGGCAAGTTGGTGTTTGAAAGCAGAAATTAAATTCAAATTCTTCTGACTTGTATTCCTTTGGGGACTAAAGGTCCTCGATGAAACCCAAAGGATTCCCCAACATGACATACTCAAGACGAGTTCAAACTCAGAGACTGACTGCCTGAAACTTCTTTGGGCTTAGCAAATATGTCTCTTTTTTACAATCCTGAGTTGTGGAATTATTTATACTGGCAGGAATTTTATTCTGATTTCTCCTATACTGTTTTTCTTATTTTAAAACACTGAATTTTATTGAATCCCTATTTCACTGAATCTCTCCTGAACAGATTTCATGACTGACAAAACTTTTTTTAAATTTTTATTTGTTTTATTTTTTACTTATGGAATACAACAAGCATTTCCATAACATAGTATAATAAAAAAAATGATTTCACGTGAAGCTGCAGATCTATTTTGTACAATTCACATTTTTGTACACTCACATACCAACTAGGTATTAGTGGGCCTAGATTTCCATAGTCTTTCCGCCATTTACTTTTCCCATCCTCTTTGTTCTAATATGGCCACTCAGAGGTAAAAAACTCATAATTAGTGGTCACTAGGTGGTGCAGTGGATACACTGGGAGGCTACAGTCACTTACTAGGTGTATGACCCTAGACAAGTCACTTAATCCTGCTGGCCTTAAACCATTGGAGAAGAAATGACAAACCACCCAAGAATAGTTGCCAAGAAAACCCTGTGAACAATATTGTAGTGCTATGGTCCCGAAAGTAAGGGAGAATCAAACCAGACTGACCAACCACGTGACTGGCACAGTGCCAAGCACTGGGAGTACAAAAAGAGACAAAAGATCGTCTCTGCCCCCAGGCAGCTCACAATCCCCTGAATAAACAGCAGGAAAATGCTTCCACAGTGAGCTATGTAGTGGATAAATAGGAAATGCCTAACGCTGCAATGACTAGGGGTTGGAGAAGACTTTGTAGAAGGCAGCAGTTTAGCTGAGACTTAAAGGAAGCCAGGGAGGTCGGTAGTCAGAGTCGAGGACAGAGAGTGTCCCGGGCTTTCTGTGACAGCCAGAAAAATGCTTTGACCTGAGAGCTCTAGGGTCTTGTGAGTGAAACCTCAATGAGACCAGTGTCACTGTATGGAGAAGGAATGCGGGGGAGAAAAGTGTTAAGTAGACAGGGAAGGTGGGAGAGGGCCAAGCTATACCAGGCCTTGCATGCCAAGCAGAGCATTTTCTATTTGTTCCTGGAAGCCATAGGGAGCCACTGGAGTTGACTGAGTGGGGGAGGGAGGTGGCATAGACGGACCAGCACTTTAGGAAAATGACTGGGGCTGGACCAGAAAGGGGAGAGACTTGAGGCAAGATAAAGGTCTTTGTCCTCTCCCCTCAGGCATAGAAGAATACCTAAAATCTCTGTGGAGTCCTAAATCTGATTCAGTCTGGGGAGGGGGCGGGTCTCGGATCAGATCCCCCAGCTCCAAGGAAGGGGGTGGGAGCCCTAACCCCAGGAAACCCCACTAACCCAGGCCAAGTGAAGGGAGCCTAGGATGTGTGACCCTCCCCTCACCTCCCCCACATCTGGGCTGGGCGGAGGCCGGGGCAAGGAGGAGCCAAGTTTAACCTAGCCTGGCTGGGAAGGCAAAGGGGTGGAGGGAGGAGAGATAAAAATTTGTGATTTCCACCCATCCGTGGAAGGGTGGAGGACAGATTCCAGGGAGCAGTCACTCTCTGTCATCATTCAGCTCTGCTGGCAGCCTGAGAAGACATCAAAGGACCAGAGAAAGTAAGTCTGGGGGTCAGGTCCCCTCCTTCCCCAAACCCTGGCCTCAGCAGCCCCACAGGTATCTGCCCTCCCCCCACCTCCTTTGGAAGACAGACCACCAGGGGACCAGGAAGGGAAGCACTTTTGAGAATCCTTTTAGTCTCGTGTCCCACTTAGTCAATAATCCCTTTCCTTTCCTCCAGAGGGAAGTCTCCAATGGCCTGCCCCCATGATGGGAGCCTGCGTGGTAGAGGAATTTGAATCCAGCTCCCCCAGGTCCCAGTACTAGACCCTAGTAGTCATACTGTGATTTACACATGAGGTCACATTTGATCCTCACAACTCTGCCTTGTAGAAGCTATTATCCCCATTTCCTGGATGAGAAAATTGAGTTTGAGAGGTGCAATGACTTTCCCAGAGTCTTAGCTGGGACGTGTCAGAGGGAGGATTCTTAACTAGGGTGTAACTGACTCCAGGCCTAGATCACTCCCCACTTAGCCTTGGCTCAGTGTTCTCTTTGTAAAATGAGGGAGCTGGACTTGGTGACCTCAAACTAAGCCCCTTTGGGGTTTCACATATAGATGCATTCCTGCGATCTGGAGATCACGTCAGAAATTAAAAAAAAAAAAACCTCAGGGATATTTAGAGTTGGAAGGACATCAGAAAATGATTTTGGAATTCTCTATTGGCCCAGGCTGTTCCTTAATGCCCCTGTGACCCTGGGCCAGTCATTGACAGATCTGAGTCTTGTTCCTTCAGGCAAGAAGAGGACCTGGAGCTCTGAGGCCCCTCCTGGCTGTAGCCCATGGTCTTTTCTGAGCTGGCCACTTGAAAAGTAGATTCCAGCCTGTGAAACCTTCTCTGTCCCTGCTTAGTATCCTGGTTCCCTGCTCCTCTCTTACCTTGGACAGCACCTGGGTCCAGGCTCAATTGGGAGAATCCTGCAAACACACTTTGGGGACCTGAATGAATCCTGCTCCAATCTTCCCAGGCTGATTCGATTCCCCTGGGTCTTTTTATTCTCCACTCCTCTGTGTCTGCCCTTCTCTCACAGACAGGCTCTGGCCTCCTAGTCATTCTTTCATCTCATCTTTCCATGAACAAACATAAAATACCCTCCTCCCTTCCTCCATAGCACTGGGCTATGTTTGAAAATTCCTCCAAGGAAACTCGTTGGCCTTAGCACAGTGCCTGGCCGGTACAAGATGCTTTTTTGTTGTAGTTTTAGTCACGTCTGACTCTTTGGGACTCATTTTGGGGTCTTCTTGGTAAAAATACTTTAGTACTTGATTTGCCATTTTGAGTCAGATAGGGTTATGTGACTTACCCAGGGTCATACAGCTAGTCTGAGGTTGGAAAATGAACTTAAGTCTGACTACAGACTAGGCAGTCTGTCCAGTGCACCACCTAATAGGTGCTTCATTGAGGTTTATTGATTGTTTGACCTGCTGAGCCTTAGTGACTGAGGGGGGCATGGAAGTGAATTATCTCCTAGGATCCTCGGTGCTGTGACCCCTTTCTGCCACAGCTCAGCTTTACTTCTAAGTGCCCAGCGGGCAGGGACTGGGATCCTCATGTTAAGTTTCAGTGGTGCTGAGGACAATGGAGGGTTTAGGTGGGAAGAAGGTGGCGCCATCTAGGGAGGACAGATAATGGCCACAGATTTGGATATGAAAGGCCAGGTTAAGTGGGGAGAGTACAAGAGAATTCAATTTGAGTATGAAAGGCCAGGTTAAGTGGGGAGATTCCAGGAGGTTCCCAGAGCCTGAACCCCATCATTTCCCCTCTCAAACAGATTGGACCCAAATTCTTTTGGGTAAAGGGCAAAGGTCTCAGTTTCTGAAACTGCTTCCTGCTGGCAAGGGGTGTAAGAGCTGTCCCTGCCTGGATGGGTCCTGTTTAAGGGGTACATAGCCTGAGCAGTCATCTGGAAGTTGATGGCTTGTGCCCTGGAAAAGACAAACTGGCAGACAGGGACCAAACAGGCATAAGAGAAGTATAAAGAAAAGACAATTTCCCTGGCATAAAAGACAGTTTCTCTAGAGAGAATTAAAGATGACTGTGGCAAGGCCAAAACATAGAAGTGATGAGGTTTAGGGGTGATGGGAACCCCAAAATACCGACAGTCCGGGTCGTGCTCAAATGAATTCAACTCAAGCCTTCTTAAAGCCAAAGAAAACAAAGTTTAATAAGGATTCGCCTAATTGGGTTGCCTCTTAAGGAGCCTAAGCTTTTGTAACGCTTGTATTCACAAGCGGGCCAGATAGAATCCCAACTAGACAGAGTCTGAGCTGGATTGCATCTGAGCGCCTTCATGGAGGCAGGATGGAACTTAAATACAGAAAAGAGGATGGGGGGGGGGGTCTGGTAGTCCAGGGTGATGGGAGGAGGGGTTTAGGAAGGGTCTTGAGGAGAATCAACAAATATCAGACTTGGGGGCGCCTAGGTGGGAAGCATGTAGGGCAATCAAGGGATAACAGACTATGATCACAGATCTGTGTATGAAAGGCCAGATTCTGTGAGGAGATACAGGAAGAGATCAATTTGAGTATGAAAAGCCAGGTTCAGTGAGGAAATTCCAGGGGAGCTCAAGGAAGTTCCTAGAGTCTGAACCTCATCCGAAGGACGTTTGATAGGGGAGTTTTTTGCTGTCAGATATCCCCTTTCTTTCCAGATTGCTCCTTGGGCTTGTAGAACAAGTCCAGCCCCCTCATTTACTCTGTTTTGAGTAAAGAAAGACAACAACTAGCCTAGGATCAGGTGCTACAGTGTGGGTTTAGACTCCCAAAACCTGTCTGCTCCTTTCATCCACATCCAGAGTGAAAGGGTTTCTAGCCTGGGCAGGGCTAGTGCTGGGGTCGTGGTCAAGTTAGTTTTCAGAGTCCCAAAAGCTTTAGCCTGCTTGGAGTCAAGGCCTTGAGTATTGTCATAAAGGGGTTTAGCAATAAAACCGAATTAGGAATCCAGAGTCTACAAAATCCTGTCATGCCGAAAAAGACTGGAACTTGTTTCTTAGTGGTTGTAACAGGGATAGACAGGATAGTCCTTTTTCTCTCAGGTTAAGGAGTGAGAGCTGGGTATGAGCTCATGGTCCAGATACTTTAGGAACTGGCATGCTATCTGGACTTGGTTCAAAGAGATCCTATAGCCTGGAATGCCCAAGAAATTAAGGGCTTCTGTGGCAGCAGCCAAAGAACCTGCCTGGGTGGGGCTACACATAAGTATATCATGCACGTACTGAATCAAGCCACTATCTGGTAGTTTGAGGTCCTTTAAATCCCTTCCCAAAGCCTGGCCAAATAAATGAGGATTATCTCTAAACCATTGGGGCAGCACTGTCCTTGTTAGCTGATATGGACTGGATTCCCGAGGAAGAGTCCATTCAAAGGTGAAAATAAATTGTGAGAGTTCTGTTCTCCATTAGTCTTTTTTGTGGGAAGGATCTCATTACTTCGTGGAGATAAACAAGGGAGTTCTTCCCAGGTCTCAGGCTTAATCAGATACTGGCCTAGATGGGGAAACACTTTAGGGTCTGGGCAGTTAACACGGGCTGGGGTGGCAGAAGTAGCTCACCCTGGAATTCTCGGATCCCAAACAGTTGGCTCCACTGTCTCCCACACATTTAAGTCAACATGGGGAGATTTAGTGAACAGAGGGAAAAGGGAGATGGGAGGATTAACTAGAGAAAATTGGCTCCACATTTTCACCATCAGGACCCTTCCCAACAAGAGGGCAGGTTAGAGGAGGGCATAAGGAAGGAGTGTTTAAACAACAGATTCTCCATTAGGCTGGGGAAGGGGTAGGTCTGGAGACTTTCCTTAGTTTCCCCTTCAGTGCCTATGACCCAAAGGGTCAAGGGGCAGGTAGGGTCAGAGTAACTGGTTCAAGCAGAGAACTCAGTCATGTTAAAGTGGGTAGCCTTACCTTCAGCCTCTGTTTTTGCCCAGGGCTTGGCAAGAGAGGTGGAGAAAGTGGGAGCACTGCCAGCAGCCAGGCTTTCTCATCATTTTAAGTCTTGAGAAGACTGAAGGATAGGGTACTGGGGGGTGGCTCCACCACTTTTCCAGGCTGAGGGACATTCTTTCCTCCAATATCCCTCTTGGTCACATGGGCGTGGTTCCACAGGCATTGGTTCCTGGGTCTCCTTCTGGGGCGGGGCATCCTGGAGGGGCACTCCTTGGACCAGTGGCCCTCCTTGTGGCGTGGAAAGGAGGTTTCCCCACTTGCCCAAGTAGCCAGCCTTCCTCCAAGAGGGCCCCCTGGAGGGGTGCTCCCTGGGTCTTTTTCTGGCCATGGCAGCAGCCAAGAATTCAGCATGCTCCCTGTTCCTGGCCCTTCCCCTGCATTCTCTTTTTTCGGCTGCAACGAAGCCTCTGTTGTTAAAGACTCCAAAGACTGTCTCAAGTAATTGGGCCTGAGGTGTTTGGGCTCCCACTGCCAATTTCTGCAGTTTTCTCCTAATATCTGGAGCAGACTGATTAAGAATATACATGCTAAGGATTGCTGCTCCTCCTATGGAGTCAGGATCCAAATTTGTATGCTTTTTAATAGCTTCTGCTAGCAAGTCTTGAAAAACAGCAGGGTTTCCCTTTTCTCCCTGAGTAATTTCCCTAACTTTTTGAAAATTTACTTGTTTTTAAAATGCAGTTTTTAGGCCTGCTAACAGGCAAATTACCATAAGGTCTCTTTCCTCTATCCTCACCCTTTTCATAATGCCATCCTGGGTCACTAGTGGGAACAGCAGCTGCTCCTGGGCGGTATTTTATGGGATCATTGCTAGCCATATGATCCTGGGCATGTTCCCAAATTCTTTGCCTCAATGGTACAACAGGCAGAGAAAAGAATATGCAGATCCTTCCAAGAAAGTTCAAATTGTAGGGATATGTCCTGATAATATTTAATATAAAATTTTGGAATAACCTCTTTGTTCTCTCTGAAGCAAACTCAGAGAATGCCTCTTCCTATGTCAACAAAAGCCAGCCAAGGCTGACTTAATGTTCCTTAAGAGACCTTTAACCTAAGACACTTTTTCTGAATAATGGGATGTTTTCCATATCTTAATATTTTGTGGACTTATACTATGTTATGGCATGTTAATAGTAAAGAAAACACAGACATCTTGGGTTGTAATTTCTATTTGAAACTTTGTCAAACTGTTATCTTTTTTTATTTACAACCTATGCAATTAAGAAATTCCTTTCTAATGGTCTAGTTAATCACTTACGGAGACCATAAAACTGAAGGACACAGAACACTTTTCTTTGTCCTAAAAGAGATTGAAGGCTGGCTGTTTTGGGTATCTGGTAGCTAGATTTAATACCTAGCTCCAAGAACTCCACGTACTGTTACTTTGAAAGGAATTAATTAATTAATTAATAATAAATGTATGCATTTAGCCTGTTGCCTCTACTTAACCAACTTTCAGGTCAACAGTCTCTAAAACCCTCAGTAAACCTAGTGGGGTCTTTACTTCTAAGTGCCCAGTGGGCAGGGACTGGGATCCTCAGAGCCAGGGAATTTTTGACTACCTCTTAAATGACTGTGGACCTGGAACTTGGTTCTCCATTTCTCTTACCTCTCCCAATGAATGAATGGTCATTTCTTCACCTCTTCGTTAATCCGTGCCAGAATTTGGAGTGAGTGCTGTAGACTCTAGGACCAGAGCCCAGATCTGGCACTCCAGCTGGCTCTTGAGACTCCACCCTGCCCAAATATTATTTCTCATCCCCTTAAAATTCACCCTCTAGTTCTTCCAAGTCTTGAAATCTCAGTTCCCCTCAGGTTTCTGTTTTCCTTGGTCAAATTCAAATGGCGTCTCCTTTCTGCCTTCTGATCTTGGTTGGAGATCTTCTGGGACCATGAAATGCTAATGGTTCTCCCCAGAACCTGTCCTGCCCAAGTCCCACTCTCCCCTAGTCCCCCTCCAGCTCCAAGGTTTTGCTTTTTTGTCTGGGTAATAGCCCCACTGATCTGTTCCTCTTTCCACATCTCATTCAAAGTTCCAGTCTCTGCCGATTAAATTCCTGGAGAGAGGAAAACAGAAACAGTCCTTGGCCTGGGAGGTTTACCCTCTACCTAGAGATGGCCACTTCTGAATATTGGGAGATCTGTGGGGGTGGCGCACATGTCAGTAAGCTCTGCTTGCAGGGCAGGAATATGTGCATGTGATGATTTGTTTACAGTACTATACCTTGCAATATTGCTGCATCCTAATTTTAATGCAGGAAAAACCCATAAATTTATAATAGATTATTAAATTTAAGATAGCACCTTTTTTCAAAAATTTTTAAATGATGCAAATTTCAAAAAACCATTAAAGAGTTAAAGTAGCTTGGGAGAGGGGCAATGAGTAATTTTTTTCTAAAGGGAGCAGTAGGCAGAGAATCTCTATTTTGGCTTCAACTCCAAACTTTCCCTCTCCTTTCCAATTCAGCTACATGTGTGGAGACCAATACCTACTCTTCTCCAGGATCTGGTTGATTTGTGTCAATCTATGCCTGAAAGCCCAGCTCCTCTACCCAGTAACATTTTGAGTCATTGAACCCCTCCCTGCCCACAGCTCAGCTTTGCCAAATAAGATCCCGAATGGTGGGGACTGTCTTTCTTTTGTATAAAAAAAGTGCAAAAAGGATCTTTGAGGATTGTGTGCTGGAATATTGAGCTCCCCCCACCCCCCACAGCAATCCCACCTCAGTCCTTTTCTGGCCTCCTTCCTAATTTCCTGCCATCCTGGTGCCCCAAGACCAACATTTCCTGCTTCCTGCTTGTCTTCTTTTCCCATTAGAACTTGGGTTTTGAGGGCTGAACAGAAAAATTGTGGGACCTCCCAATGGATGGACTTCATTTGCTTAATCAGGTAACAGCCAAACCCCCAGATGTACAGAGAGATGTGAAGGTAATATAAGTGGGTCGATAAAGTTTATAACATGAGCTGTAACTTATGCCCTGGGACCAGGCAGGTGTCCTGATGTCCTGGCCTCAGCTCCTCATTAGGATCCAGCTGTCTTCCAGTGAGAGAACATCTCATAGAAAATAAGAACAAGGAAATAAAATCTAGACAGAGGGAAATATCTCCTCAGTGTTAAGATTGGGGTAGGGAAGGTGTAGAATGGAGATGGATCCAGGAGGTAAATTTTTAGTTTGGAGGAGAGTTGAGGGGGGGTGGGCAGGTCTGGGCTCAGACTCCATAGAAGAAAGGGGGACCTGAGCGGGGAGGGAAATCAGGGAAAGGGAATGGCTAGGAGAACCTGGAGGGAAGTAGGCTGGGGATATCTTTGTAGGTAATAAAAGAGTGTAGCAGGGGGAGAGCTGGAAGACCAGGAGATTCTGCTGAGAAGAGTCAGAATCTCAGAGCAAGGTAAAGGAGGGAGGGAGAGGTGGTCCAGCCATGGGGGGAGGGGAGCTCTCAGACATGGTTGGTTGCTTGTTGTCCTTCATTCTTGAACAGGATGAAAATGATAGCACTGTGCTGGAGGCAGGTTTCTGTGTGTCCAGCTATGGCATTCACACAACGTGGCCAGCCTATCAGAGTTGCGCTCTCTGAAACACAGTTCCAATGATTGGCAGTTTGGTTTGAGAAAGGACATCACTGTCTGCTGTGTTAATCTGCCAGGTGATCTGCAGAATCTTCCTAAGACAGTTCACATGGTGGTGATTCAGTTTCCTGGCATGGTGCTCATAGACTCTCCATGTTTCACAGGTGTACAACAATGAGGTCAGCACAGTAGCTCTGTAGATGTTCAGTTTGGTAGTCAGGCTAATACCTCTTATCTCCCACACTTTCCTTTGAAACCCCCAAACACTAAACTAATTCTGGCAATGGGTAGGTACATTCATCTCATTATCAATGGGTACATCCCTGCCAAGGTAAGTGACCTTATCCACTGGATTCAAAGCTTCTCCATTTGCTGGAGCCAATGGATGGTGTGGTGCTGGCTGATGGAGCACCTGTGTTTTATTGATGTTAATTGTTAACCAAAATTAGCACAAACAGCAGAGAATGGGGCCATACTTTCTTGCATCTCAGCTTCAGAGACTTCACTGAGTGCACAATCATCTGCAAACAGAAAATCATGCACCAACACTCCCTTCACTTTAGTCTTGGCCTGTACCTTTTTCAAGGTGGAGGATTTACCATCTGTATAGAGCAATATAGAGGACAAAAGAGGTCAATGTAGAAGTTGAAGTTTCGGACAGGGCTGGGCTCTTGGGATTAGGAGGACCCACCTAGAGCAGGTTGGCTGGAAGCAGAAGCACTAGGAGTTCTGCCTTCTTTTGGAATAGAGAAATCTTTCTGGGAGCCAGCTCTGCCCATGCAGGTTCCAGATAGGTCTGAATGAGGACCACTTCTGGTGGCTTCCTTTTTCACTGGACCTCCTCTTTCCTCTCTGACCTCCAGGTGACTGTCCTGCAGGCTTGCCAAAGCAGGCTGCCTTCAAATTTCTGGCTCCAGGTGTTACTCTTCTACTTGTCCAGGTTCCCAGTCACGTCCCAAAGGTCCTACACTGCTATCCCATTTTACATCTGGGTCACAGTGACCCGACCTACAGTATCCAATGAAGGCAGAACTCTGGGTCTAGAGTCATTGAGGCTCTGCCTGATCTCATCTCCTCTGGGATGCCAAGCCCCTTCTCCCTCCTGGGTCTCTGCAGGAGGATGGGGGTGAGGTATGAGGTCAAAGGGAAGGAGTTAGAGAGGGTGGCAAGTCTACTTATGCTCAGACCAAGCTCACTTCTAAGTCTCACCCTCTCTGCTGCCCTACTCCTGAGGTAGACTCTCTCCCCTGAGGGCAGAGCATTCTGGAAGCTCACCCTCTGAAATTCCTGGCTGATCATCATCCACCCTAGGAAGAGAAGGCAAAGACTTCCCCTTGTTAAGATTTTTCTCCCTCCTCAGGTGAACCTGCAGATGACCAAAGCCTTTTCCTAGGAGAGAGCCTGGAACCAGAGAGAATGGCCTCTGACGGCCAGAGACCCTCATCCCAGGTGAGTGCAGTCCATCCACAGACCTGACCAGCATCAGAAATCCTGGAATACAAGATAGCCAAGGAAGCTTTATCCTGTTAGATGGAGGTTGTCGTTTGCACTGCTGTCAGCAGAGCAGAAATTGTCCTCCTGCCTCAGGTCACAAAAATGTTCCCAGGTTTTCTCTGAATTCCTCCTATTTCCCATTTCTTAGGTCAAGTCAATAAACATTTAGATAGTGGCTCCTTTCTAAGGAAAGTGTGCCAAGCACTGTGCTAACCTACTGAGGATGTAAAGGGAAGGGGACATAAAACAGTTCCTGCCTTCAAGGAACTCCCATTTTAATGGAGAGAGACCATTTAATTATCTGCGTCCAAACAAGCTCTCTACAGTATGAATGGGAGATTTCCCAAGAAAGAAGTCTCTAACAGTTTCAGGGACCAGAGAAAGCTTATTTTGGAAAGGTGAGATTTTAGCTGAGATGTGATGGAAGCCAGGAGGCCCAAGTGAGGAGGGAAGACATTCCAAGCATGAGAGACAGCCATTGAGAAGGCACAGGGCCAGGGGATGGAAGGTCTTGGTCAAGGATCAGCCAGGAGGCCAATGGCACTGGGTCAGAGTAGAGAAGAGGACCAAGGTGTAAGAAGAGTAGAAAAGGTTTGGAGGCTGGTCATGGGCCTTCTGGATATTTAAGTGTAATCTTTTGACTGAATCCAAATTTTATAGGTTTTTCAGATTTGTCAATTAAAGCATCAATTCCAAGTATGGAGAGAGCATGTTTAGGAAAGGAAGGATGCAAGTTAAGTTGTGTAAAGGGTTAAGGAGTGAGCAGAGGGCAGCTTGGAATCAGGAACACTTGTCTTCATGAGTTCAAATCTGGCCTCAGACATTTACCAGGTGTGTGATCCTCAGTCATGTAAGTCACTTAACTGTTTGCCTCAGTTTATCATTTCTAAATGAGCTTAAGCAGGAAATAGCTAAACACTCCCATATTTTTGCTCAGAACACCTCAAATGGGGTTTACAAGAGTCAGACACAACTGAAACAACTGAATAACAACTAAGGAGTGAGTGAGAGAGGAAAGTAGAAAGTTCAGCCAGATGTTACAAGGAGTTTGTTTGAGAAAAGGAGATGAGACAGATTGATTGTTCAGAAGGTGGTGTGAGGGTTTAGGGAAGGTTTCCTTAAAGATGGGGGAGATGGGTATGTTTGAAATGACTAGGAAAGGGACCACCTGGCAGAGAAAGGTTAACAATGTGAGGGACCTGGATGTGGAAACTGAGTGAGTGTGCTAAGTGGTGGGGAGGATAGGATGGGGTGGGATCAAGTGGCCCTCCACATGGTTGGTCTTTGCGAACCATGTTCTTAGAGAACGAGGAAAGAATGCATTGTAAGATCACCTGAAGAGGTTCTGAGGAGAGAATGTAAGCAGTCATTCACTCAAGATTTATCAAGTGCTCACCATGTGCCTGACACTGCTCAGTGGGGGTCATGCAAAAAGAGGCCAATAGAGGTGTCTACTCTGAAGGAGCTCACAGTCTAATGGCAGAGACAATGAGCACACAAATATGTACAATTAAGCTACAAGCACAAATTCGTCATAGAATTTTCTTAATATGTCACTTAGGACACTGCTTGTAGGGAGGAATTTCAGATGTTCCCTTCTCTCTTTCTCCTCCACAGACTTTTATACCTCACTAAGAGAATACGTACATACCTTCTCCCTAATTCCACTGGAAGAAGTATTGTGTAGTAAGATATTTTCGCCAGCTTTTATTATTCCAATGTGATTCTCAATGACAGGTTTCAAGTACTGGGTTTGATATTCACAAAGGTTAAATAAGTTTTATGCAAATTGCTTCTGTACTTCTGTTTCCTCTTCTAAACTGATGAGGTTTGGACTAGAACTCTCAAGTCTTTTTAGGAGTTGGTGATGACATTCAAGGATGTGGTTGTGGACTTCACTAAGGAGGAGTGGGGCCTCTTGAACCTTTCACAGAAAAAGCTGTACAAGGAGGTCATGCTGGAGAATGTGCAGAACCTGCTGTCCCTGGGTAAGGACCATTTCCTCTCTTTTTTTGGTGTTAATTATCAGGCCAAAATTAGCAAATGTGCCTGAGAATGGATTCATATTCTTGTGCATCTCAGTCTCAGAAGCTTCATTGAATGTACAGTCATCTGTGTGCCATTTTGGTCTTGGCTTGTAGCCTTTTCAAGTTCAATAATTTACCATCAGTCAGGTAGCTGGAGATAAAGATTTGAGTTCATTCTCAGAGGAAGAAAGTAAAATTTAAAATCCCACTCCTACTTCCAGGAGATATTTCAAATCATCTCAAGACCAAAACAGAGTTCTTGGAAGAACTTAGAAAGGAGTTCAAAAATCAAAGGAGGAATTGGGGCAAAACTCAACGGGGATCAACCACAGTCCAGGAAATCAAGAAATTGGAAAAAGCAATCTAAACCATAAGAAAGAGAATTTAAAAGAAAAAGGAAAGAAAGTAACTCATTTAAAACCAGAATTGGGCAAGAGAAAGTTAATGACATTAGAAACCATCAAGAAATACTGAAAACCAAAAGAATGAAAATGTAGAAAAGAAACTTCTCACTAGAAAACAAACAATTTGAAGAACAGATCAAGGAGACATAATATAAGAATTATTGCACTACCTGCAAGGTATCATCCAAAAAATTGAGTCTAAGTACAATACTTCAATACATTTTTAAGGAAAATTTCTCTGCACTTCTAAAAGAAGAGGTAAAATAGAACTAGAAAAACATTCATCATTCATTCCCTGAAAGAGATCCCAAGATGAAAAATTCCAAAAACACAGTCAAGTTTCAGAGCTCCCAGGTTAAGGAGAAAATACTACAAGTCATAAAAGAAAAAATTTAAACATGTGGATACTGTGGAGCTACAATCAAGGTAACACAAGATCTAACAGCTTCCACACTAAAAGACATAGGTCTTGGGACATTATATTTAACAGAGAAGGGTGCAGGAATTGTGACCAAAAATAATATCACTCAGCAAAGTTAAATATAATCCTGAATGAAAAAAAAGACATTGAATGAACTGAAAGACATTGAAGTACATATGAGAAAAAGACTTATAAGACTTATGAACAGGAGAATAATTTATGAATAAGAGATAGAGAAGAGAGTGAAGTATAAAGGGGATAATTTTTATTATGTTAAATTAAAAAGATTTTGTACAAATAAAATCAATGTAACTATGATGAAAAGGAAAGCAGAGAATGGGAGGGGAATTTATATATAGTTTTTAATTCTTTTTTATTTTATTTTTGATTTATAGGTTAAAACAAGCATTTCCATAACATGTTACCATAAAAAAGATGATTGCAGATGAAACTGCAGATGTACTATGAACAACTCACTATTCCTTTCAAATATACAACAAAATTGTGATGTAAATTTCTTTTTTCTTTCCTCCTCCCCTAACAATGGCCACCATTAGATATGTATGATAAAATTTCTCAGATGAAGTTCACATATCTCAAATATACAAAATATACAAAGATCACTGAAAAATCCAGAAGAATATGAGTCATTCCCTTACTGATAAATGATCCAAGGATATGGATAGGCAGTTTTCCATTGGAGAAATCCAAACAATTTATAATCTAATGAAAAAATGCTCCCAATCATTATTGAGCAGAGAAATGCAAATTAAAGCAGTCTTGATATATCATTTTATACCTATCAAATTGACTAAAATGATTGAAAAGGAAAGTCACAAATGTTGGAGGGGATGTGGCAAAATTGGGACATCAATTCATTGTTGGTGGAATTGTGAGTTGATCCAACCATTTTAGAGAGCAATCTGGAATTATGTGAAAGTGTTGTTAAACTGCGTATGCCCTCTGACTCAGCAATACCACTACTAGGTCTGTGTTTCCAAAAATGATTAGGGAAACAGGAAAAGAACCTATATGATCTGCAATATTTATAGGAACTCTTTTTGTGATGAAAAGAACTACGTAGACTTCAATTGGGGGAATCACTGACCAAGTTGTGGTAGATGACTGTGATGAAGTACTACTGTGCTATAAGGAATGATGAGCTTGATGATCTTAGAAAAATATGGATAGACTTGCTCAAAAGTAATGAGGAGGGAAAGGGGCAGAACCAAGAGGACATTGTATACAATAACAGCAAAATATTTTTAACTTGGAGCAAATAACCCATTTTGAGTATTAGAAACTGCAAAAAATCACAAAGGACATATGAAGGAAGATGCTATCTGCCTGCAGAAAAAGAACTGATAAATAGAAGTATGTATGGAATGATTTTACATATATGTGCATTTGTGTGTGTGTGTGTGTGTGTATGTGTGTATACATTTGATGTTAGCCATCTCTAGGGTAAAAGGAGGGAAGGGAATAAAGGAAAAGAAAAGAAATTTGCATGATAACTTTATTACCTATTTAAAAAGAATAGGACGTTGTACAATAATTTATTTGCTACTTCATGTGTAATCACCTTTTTTAATTATACCATGCAATTGAAAAGCCTATTTTACTCCATGAATTAAAAATAAAACAGATAAAATTTAAAATAAAACTAAAGATAACAATTTTTTAAAACTTTCTGTTACTGGTGAAGAAATAGAAAGATAGATCAGTGGACCAACGTAGACATGGAGGACATAGTAGCAATTGCTTATAGTAACTTTGTGTCTGAAAAATGACAAGTTTTTCTGGTAAGAATTCCTGATTTGGTGGAAATTGTGAAAAAAGCTGGAAAGTAGTCTGTCAGAAATTGGACAGAGACCAATCTCATGCTCCATTTACCAAGATTAAAAGAACATGGAACATATGACCAATCAAACTTATGGAGAGGTGAATAATTTATGCATAAACAAGAGAAAGGATAATGAGGTGGAAAATAGATGATTTTTTTTTTTTACTAAATTATGTTAAAAGGTTTTGTATAAATAAAATCAATGCAGCCAGAATCAGGAGGAAAGCAGAAAGGGGCAAGGGGGAATTTATAGACAGTGTCTCAGATAAAGGTCTCATATCTTAAATACATGAAGAACTTAGTCAAATCTAAAAGAATATGAGTCATTCCCCAGCTGATAAATGGTCAAAGGCTAGAAACACCCAGTTTCTGGTGAAGAAATTAAAGCTATATACAGTCATATGAGAAACTGTTCTAAATCATTATTCATTACAGAAATACTAATCAAAACAACCTTGTGGTATCATCTCATAGTTATTAGATATATTATATATATATACCATATATAGGTATTATTATTATATACATATATATATATTCGATGTATAGTTATCAGGTACAATGATAGAAAGGGACAGAAATAAATGTTTGAGGGAAGATGGAAAATTTTAGACACTAATTCACAGTTGGTAGAACTGTGAACTGATCCATTCATTTTGCAGAACAATCTGTAATCATGCCCAAAGAGTTATAAAACTGTGTCTACCTTTAATCCAATAATACCATTCAGGTCTGTTTCCAAAGATGATTAAGGAATACAGGAGAAAATGTATGTTTTAAAACACTTATAACAGCTCTCTCTTTGGTGAGAAGAATTGTAAATTGCAAGTCCCATCAGTTGGCTAATAACTTGAGAGGGATTGAGTACAGCCTGAGTAAATGGTCAATAGCTTCAGCAGTGGTTGAGCATGGTCTCTAGAGAATGCCATGGAAGTGGTTATCCCAACTCTCCAGGATCATGTCCTTATCACCAGTTAGTGTGGTTCCATCAGCACTGAGTAGCTGAGATGGACTAAGGTCTTTGGCCCATACTTAGCCTTCAGGGTATTATAAAATCGATTTGGATTTTTACTATCAGCACAAAATTGAATTTCATCTGCCTTCTTATTGAGGTAACACTCCTGAATCTCTAAGCTTTGCTTGCATTTAACTCTCAGACGAGTGAAACACAGATAAATGAAGTAATGTACTGGTAGGCCTGTTGAGTTCTCGTTTTTTATTTAGTAACTTCTGAATTTCCCAATCATTTTCATCAAACCTCTTTGGAAGTTTCCAAGTGTTCTGGCCCAGATGAGTTAATGTGATGCTCTACATTAAATCTCTGAAAGCTGGCTACTCCTTTCTTGCTCAAATGTTGAAAACTGTTTGGCTTAGCTTTCCCTCCAAGTTAACAACAGACTGTACTCCCTTGGAGAATCACTGTAATCTACTGACTTTAAGTTTTCTGGTAGCAACCTTGTCTTGGGGCTGCTGCTTGAATGTGAATGTTTAGTCTCTGATGGGTCCAACCTGCTCTGAGGTACAAGCCTCCTTTGTCACACACAGCTTTTCTGTCTCTTCCCCTTACAATGACACAGTCTATTTAATGCCAATCTTTTCTCCAAGAGTACATCCAGAAGGTTTTATTGCATTTAGAATGGTGATAAGAGGTTCATAAGTCACACAGTCTTAAGTAACAATTGCTATTGCATATATTTATTTGTGTATATCTTTTATGTATTTATATGTATATATTATGTGTGTGTGTGTGTTTGTCCATTTGCTTCAGTTGTAGAGACCAAGTTTGAAGTAAATCAAATTCCTAGGAAGCTGAGAATATTTGTGGAAGAATGTGACCTGCAAAGATTCATGAACGATACTCCCTTTGACTTCAATTTGAGAGAAATCCATGCCTCTAATACTGAAGTAGAGCTTTTTCAGTCCCTTGAGAAAGCTCCTGAAATGCCAATGTATCCAGGTAATCAGTTGGAAATGGCCTTGAGGAGGACTTCAGACCTCATGGGACATCAGAAGAGTGAGAGTGGAGAAATGCTTTGTGTAAGTAAGAAAGGTGGGAAGGCTTTGAGTCAGAACTCCAAGCTCATTACATATCAGCAAATTCCCTTGATAAAGGAACCTGATGAATATAATGAATGTGGAACATCCTCATCCCATCACTCATCTCTTCTATCATCTCAGAAGATTCATACTGGGGAGAAGTTTTATAAATGTCATGAATGTGAGAAGACTTTTTGCTACAGATCACTCCTTATTAGCCATGAGAGAATCCACACTGGAGAAAAACCTTACAGATGTAATCGATGTGGAAAAAGTTTCAAACGTTGTTCCAATCTTACTGCACACCACAGAATCCACACTGGAGAGAAGCCTTATGGATGTAATCAGTGTGGAAAAGCTTTCACACAGAGCTCCAGTCTTGCTGCACATCAGAAAACCCACAATGGAGAGAAGCCTTATGTATGTAATCAATGTGGAAAAGCTTTCAAACAGAGCTCCAGTCTTGCTGCACATCAGAAAACCCACACTGGAGAGAAGCCTTATAGATGTAATCAATGTGGAAAGGCTTTCACAGAGGCCTGCCATCTTGCTGCCCATCAGAGAATCCACACTGGAGAGAAGCCTTATGTATGTCATCAATGTGGAATGGCTTTCACACAGAGGGGCCATCTTTCTACACATCAGAGAATCCACACTAGTGAGAAGCCTTATGGATGTAATCAGTGTGGAGCAACTTTCACACAGTGGGGCCATCTTTCTGCACATCAGAGAATCCATACTGGTGAGAAGCCTTATGGATGTAATCAGTGTGGAAAGGCTTTCACACAGCATTCCATTCTTGCTAAACATCAAAGACTCCACAGTGGAGAGAAACCTTTTGAATGTTATCACTGTAAAAAAGCCTTCATAGAGATCTCCAGTCTTAATGTACATCAGAAAATTCACACTGGGGAGAGACCTTTTGAATGCAATCAGTGTGGAAAGACTTTCAGACAAAGATGCAGTCTTTCTACACATCAGAAAACCCATACTGGAGTGAAGATTTATAAATGTAATCAATGTGGAAAGGGTTTCACAGGCAGGAGAGGTCTTGCTGCACATCAGAGAAGTCACACTGGAGAGAAGCCTTATAGATGTAATCAGTGTGGAAAGGCTTTCACACATTCTTTTCGTCTTGCTAAACATCAGAGAATCCACAGTGGAGAGAAACCTTTTTAATGTAATCACTGTAAAAAGGCTTTCCCACAGAGTTCCCTTCTTGCTATACATCAGAAAATACACAGTGGAGGTAAGCATGATGTATGTAATCAGTGTGGAATAGCTTTCAGATTCACCTCCAGTCTTGCTTTACATCAGAAAATTCACCCCGGAGAGAAACCCTAGGAACTTCATTCATCATATGTGAGGGCACAATATAATTATAGGGTTCATGTGACAGTAATCCTTTATAGTATTGGTTCCAATTTATGCAGTATTCATTAATCTTTGCATGAATTCAGTATAGTTGTTAGAGTCAATATACACCACATGCACATATGTTCTAAATTATATCTAAAGAAGTATTTGATAGGTTTTCAAACTCCCCAGTTGGTCTGATCTGTAGGTAGGATAAAGGTGGTGTACATTCGATGGGCTTCGGAGGACAACTTTTCAATAGGAGTTAATAAGTTTTAATCCACTGAGTAAGTAGAAGGGAACATCTAGCACAGGAAATGTTGGGGAGCCAAGGTGGAAGAATACTGGTCGAGGAGGACAGCCAGCACAATAGTACATTCTGGAGTCTTACATGAATACAATGAGCACTTGTTTACACCCAGTGAATAAATAGTTGGTTCTAAAATGTAACCTTACTATATGCTAATTATTAATAGATATCATTTCATGATTTTGTAATTGATCATAGAGGAAACTCACTTGTTATTTAAAGTTTAACCCATAAACATCCTTGCTTTGCCTGGGAGAGGTCCTAATGTCTTAAACTGCAGCCTTAAGCAGTCTCTGAACACTATGCACAGGGCTGGGGAGATCTTTTCAAAGGTTAAGAAGTCCAAAGGAATCCAAAGAGACAAAGATGAGTTAGTCATTGATCATTACCATTAGTTTATTAATTAAAACACAATATACCACATTATTAACTTTTCAAATATTTTCTCACATTCTATAATAGTTACATTCATGGTCTAACAGCATTCAGATCAAAAATAACCTGCTTTACCATGTTTTTTTTTCTCCCCAAAGGTTATAATACTAGACAAAAAAGTTCAATAGAATGAATTTTCAAAGAATGTTCCAGGGAAAATCAGTCATCCTATCTCCCTTGACATTTTTGAAATCACATCTAATGACATTGAAAACCCAGTATTTAGTATGGAGTAAGTACAGTCAGTTAAAGGGGTAGCAATAGTTCATTTCTACAGTATTTGCCATATGCCTGACTTTTCTCCTAAGGAATTTCATGCAGCTGTGAGGTCTTCCACCCAGTCTTCACTTGCCTGCCCCTGCCTCTAGGTTCCATACCACCTCCTTTCTCTCAAGGGTTTAAATTTGCCACTTTATAGTTCAACCTGGACAATGTTATTGCTTCCCTCATTGCTGACAATTGCTCCAGAATGCACAGAGCTGGCTTTGCAGGAGACAAGACCCTTCAGGTTGTCTTCCTTCCACTCTTGGGCACTCCAGACATCAGGGTGTGATGGTGGGTATGGGCCAGAAAGACAGGTCTATGGGGAATGGCACCCAGAGCAAGAGAGATATTGTGACCCTGAAGTACCTCACTGAACATGATATTGTCACCAACTGGCATGACATGGAGATCTGTAGTCATACTTTATACAATGAATTCCTTGGGGTCCTTCCCCATGCCATGCTTTGCCATGCTCTGGTTGGCTGTGATCTGACAGACTGCCTCATGAAGATCCTGACAGATGACACAGTTTCACTATCACAGCTGAGAGAAATCATGTGTGACATCTAGTAGCTGTGTTACATAGCCCTAGACTTTGAACAGGAGATGGTCACTTCTGCATGTAGCTCTTCTCTGGAAATGAGCTTTGAGCTCCCTGCTGGTCAGGACATCACCACTGGTAATAAGAGATCCTGGTGTCCAGAAACTCTCTTCTAACCATCCTTCCTAGGTCTGGAATCCACAAAGCTACCTTCACCTGAGTCATGAAATGTGATGTTTACATCTGTAAGCCATTACAGTATTGTCTGGTGATACCACCATGGATCCAGGCAATGCTGACAGGAAGTGGAAAGAGATTATAGTCCTAGCTCTCCAGCACAATGAAAATCAACACCATTTCCCCACCTGAGCATAAATACTGTGTCTGCTTTGGAGGCTCCATCCTTGTCTCTCTCCACCTTCCAACAGAAGTGGATCAGCAGACAGGGGTATGATGAATCTGGGCCCTGCATTGTCTACCATCAATGCATCTAAATGGACGGTTTGCAGTTTTTTGGTTGTTTATATATAGTCATATTTATAGTATGGTCTAACAGATGAGCCCCTAAGAAAAAAAAAGAGACTGCTGTCCCCTCTTTTTTTGGCACTTGCCTCAGGATTTAAAACCTGGAAAGGTGAAAAGTGATGAGTATTTATTCTAAGTATCTTGGAGGTAAATGTCCCTATAGTTCTACAGTGGGTCTAAGGACTATGGTTACACATTTTTAAAATTATAAATATTGAAAAATGCATTTTTATAGAATTATTTGCCTCTAGGAAAGTTGTCCTTCTCTACCAAAAGGATCCATTTAAGGTGAATCCAGAGAGGGAAAAGATGAGGTGGGGAAGGTGTCAGTATTGCTTTACATGTAAATGATATAATCCTTTTAAAAAAAGCACTTTGTATCTTCTGCCTTAATACTTGTTCTTTTTCTAAATTGTAACAACCTAAATCAATGGGCCCTCAACACAGATGTTGTCAACCAGCTTGAGCCCTGACCTTACCTGAGAAAGACCTAAAACTTGGATTGGCCAATCAGGATGAAGACATTTTGGCCCACTCTGAGCATAACATACCATAGTGCCTTGGGTGCTCTGGCAAAACAGACATGCTTTGCTTTGTGCTCTGAGGGAATCGAAGCTCTCCTGCTGTACTTTGCTGACTGGGAACATTCTTGTGCTAAGGACCTGGCCCACTGGACATTTCCCTTATCTCAAGTTCCATGACTCACTCTTTGTTAGCAGCTTCCCTCTTTCCTGTTCTTTCTGTTCTGTTCTGTTAATGATAGAACAAAAACAGACATCCTGGAAGTATAATTTCCATTGACACTGATGCATTTCTTATTTTTTACAAAATTGTCCTGTTAAGAAATTCCTTCTCATAGTATAAGTATATGGGAACTGTAGTTTTGACTGGCACAAGCATGAGTCAGGAAGGAGGAAGGGAAGCACACTCACTTTGCTTTGAGAGTATAAATGTTCCTATAAATGGTCCCTTCTGGGAGCCCAGAATTATTTTCAGCCCAGAAATGCATGCGTGATTCTCTGGCTCAATGAGAATAATTGGGCACATTATAGCACATGTATAGCCTTCTGTTGTTCTGTGGACAAACCTTCAGTTAAGGAGGAAACTGATTGTTTCTTTGGACCAAACCTTTGGTAAAGGGTTTACCATTTTTGGTGCTGTGTGACTGGTATGGAACTGATGGAGTGGAGAGGTGATTCCTGCCCCCCCCCCCCACCCCCCCCAGACAACACTAATGACTTGATGCCACAGGATAGGTTTTTTCCTGGAGTCTCATCTTTGCTGGTTGTGTGGGTGAGTTTTTTACTCCCAGATCTAATTCTCTGACCTCCACAGGTTTGGTCCAAGTCTGCAATTCTCTTTAAGCCAGCTTTGGGAACATGGATCACTTTGGCTTTATTTTCTTGGTCCTCTTTGGTAAAGGTTCAAAATTGGTTTATCTTAAGTCTTAAAACTAGTAAGCTTAAAGGTTAACCATGTCTAAAGTTTGGAAGTTTTTCACTGATGGTGCTTAAAACTGGCAGAGTGAGAACCAGAAGCTTCTTTCCTTAGAGCTAGCAAAGCCACTTCACTTTCAGCACTCTTTCCCACACCATTTAATCCCCTTCCTTTTAAAGGCCTGGTGAACTCTCTTATTGTGATAAGGCTAATTCCCTTTAAGGCTATGGTCCTGACAGGGACTCAGATCCCTGAACTTAACTTCATCATGATTTGCCCCTTTAAATCAGCAATCTCTGGGGCATTCTGAGGAAGACTCATGAGATACTGTTCCCATTCTCTCTTTTTGCCCACTCTCACTTAGGAGAGGTGTAAGGGGGCTACACTCATCAGTCTTGGATCTTTGCAAATTCCCCAACCACCCTCCTCAAAGTAAAAATAGCCTATTCATGACAAGTTTCTAATAAGCCTCTCTGAGCTTTTAGACATATATAATATATAGTTAGAGCAAACACTGGGAAAAATGAATGAACTTTCTTGTTATTTTGAGGTCATAGTTGAAAGCAGGACAGGTTAGATTTTTTTTTTAAGAGTAAAGTCCGTAAGACTTATATGTTGTCTTGACTCTGGTGAGCTTAAGGCTGTAGTAAAAAAACCCAAAAAAGTCAGTTACAGCTAAAAACATCTGAGAAGATTCTGGAGGTTTTGAGATTAATCATTAAGAAGTTTAGACACTGATTATTTTAATACTGTGGGAGAAAATTCCTGAAATTGGAGGCAATTCCAGGAGCTCACCCCCTGACAGAGTACCTCCTGACAAGCCCAACTTCCCCAGAGTCAGGAGTTCATCTCACTACTGGGACTGTAAATAGCTCCATGTTTTCCCAGTCAATCCCTCTCATATCAGGTCAGATTAAGAAAGGAAAGTGCTGGAGAACTGTAGGGAACTCGTTACCGTTCTCTACCTGGCTGAAAGAGGGGAGTAGTAGACATAGTGAGGGCTCTACTGACAGTGGGGACACTGGCTATTGTTCACGCCTCTGGGCAATGCCTGAGAGCATTACCCAGATTCTGTACAGCCTCCAACCTCACCAATGTCTGCTGCTGTGGGGAAGTGGAGAAAGGGGGGATCTTAGGCCCTGTAGCCAGCATTCCCTGAGCCCTGTCACCAAGAATTACTACTACTTGGGAAGTCCTGGCACAAGCCACCCCAGATCTTGTGCAGTGTCCTCTGCCATACCCCCTACCCCAGCACCCAGCTGCTATCTTTGAGAATCCAGGTGCCCCTGGAAGGCCATGGCGCTATGAAGTGGAGAAGCCAGTCAGCCTCTACCCTTGGTAAGCCCACCCTTCCCCATGCCAGTTGCAGAAATGTATCATCTATGTAATTTGTGACAAGCTATTTTATCTCTGTTTGCCCTGTTTCCTGATTTGTAAAACTAAAAATGGTTATTGTGGGATCAAAATGAATGATTCCACATTGTTTAAGAAAATGATTGGCATCTCCTAGGTCTCTCTAATTTAACGTACTTGTTCCATACCTGTTAATTTTGAAGTAGTTTTAAAATACCAGAAGTAATAAGATCAATACTTTTTATATGCAATAATTTGGAAATGCAATTGATGTCATCTGAAGTTTATTGTTTGTGTTATTGTATTTCTAAAATCTCTTAGATCATAAAATTTGAGAGATCATTCTGAGGTAGAAATGGTGTTAGACAAAGCAATTTTTAATTTGGATTTTGTTGCCTAAGAATTGGGCTTTTAAAGGGATGCAATTTTAAGAAACTAGATAATTTGGAAACTTAAAATAGTTAATGAGGTATATTTGGTTGTAAACAGGTACTAATAACAATGATATTTAACATAGCAAATTTTCATTTTAAATTAAAAGGTGGTTGAAAATTGTAGTTTCAACGTATTAATGATGAAATGAATTATTTTCTGTGCAAAGTAATTTGAAAATTTATGCACCAAAATTAATAATGGATTTGTTACAAGTTTTAAATGTATAATATTGTTTACAGTATTGTTACATTTCTAAATTTGGTAAACAATTGTGTCTGGATGTTGTTGGAAAAAGTAATTCTTCTTATAATCTAATTAGAGTAAAACTTGTTCCAACAAAAATATATAAGGGAGAATGAAGGGTCAAGATAAACTTCTGAGTTTTGTCTATATTTAAGAGGAAGTTTCACCTAGAATTCTTATAAACTGTGCAATGGAGATAAGCTAGATGCATTTCTAATTTTTCTCTTTTAAAGAAGAGTTTTCTGTGTTGTGGAAATCCTACTGAGCAAATGGGAAACCTTGCACAAAATACAGGTGTGATTTTCAAGCCTGTTTCATCTAAGGAGATGTGTGTGTGTGTATGTTTGTGGACTACTACATTTACTATGTGGGTTTCCAGAATGTAATTATTTTCTTAATTTCTAGTGATATGTTTAAGGATCAAAGGAAAGGAAAGATAATGAGTAAAAATTTTAAAGGCCTGGTGAACTCTCTTATTGTGATAAGGCTAATTTAACTGACATGTTCTTCTTGGCTTAAAAAATAGAATCCCCGCCCCATTACAACACCTTTATGACTAGGAATCCCTGAAAATTCCTGAATCCCTGATTCCCTGAATCCCTGATATAGATAACCTCTCCTAGTACATTACTGTTATCTGACCCAGTGTCTCCATCATTCCTTAATAGAGAGTACTGCTGGTTTTCCTCATGGTGGACTTTGTCCAACAAAAATGGCAGGTCATCCTACCCAAAGCAGTTGCTGCCATTTCCATATAGGAGGAATGATATGATTTTAGATAGAAAGATAATAAAGTACCAAGGCATGATTAAAAATAACTAGGGTTAGCTGTTTGACCATAGTATTTCAAGGACCAATACTTTTTCCAATCCCAAGTGAGACAATCATCCTTTCCTTGTCTCATGTTTCTTCTTTCACTATATCCTTTTATTTTTCCAACTTTGGTAGGAATTTAGTGCCAGTCTATCAACTTAGTAAATTTCATGTTATAGGAAAACTTAATGGCATGATCTGAACTTAGCCCTCCATGGCTGACAAACCAGATCTGCTGATTAGAGACTGGGTGCTTTTAATGAATAACTTAGGACCTAGATTATAGTGACTAGAAACCTAGTCAGATCCAAGGAATCTAAGTTTTTTTCTGTTATACATCTCAAGCAATCCATGTCTTATCTTGAAACTGCCTCCTTGCTGGTTAATCAGCTACTGTCTCCTTGTACCATGTTTGAATCCTATAAAAAGATGTAACTTACAGACACTGAGTGGGGTTGGGGGAGGTTGGTCACCTTTATTTTGGCTCTCCCCTTTAATGGATGACTTAACAGACTTCTTGTAAAGTTAACCCAGTTGAAGAAGCTTATGTTCTAGCTCACAATGTCTAAAGTAGAAGTGCAAGAAATGATTACCCAAGTCATCCATGTTTGTCCAACAGAGTTTATTGGAAGAAAACATAGGAACAGTAGAGTTACAGTAATAGCCTCAGCTGTGTAGCCTGTGTAGACTCTCATTTTCCTGACTCCAGGGTTCAAAGTGGGTTGAATCAAATGCCAACCCCTTGATGTCACTTAGGACAAAGATACAATACTAGGTGACCTACTGACCCTCTCCTCTTCCAGTTAAGGGTTTTCAATTTAAGGGGAAAAGGATAGAATTTTCTAGCTCCAGTGGGCCAGGCCACTTCCAAATCTGTTAAGTCTTTTTCTGCCCCAAATGTAATCCTATTTTAGGAACTTGCTAGAAGGTAGGGAGGAAATGGAAACTGAGGACATGTAGCACATCCTTACCACATGGATGGTCATGAAGTTTGCCCAAGACTGCTAGCCTTCCAATGCCCAGAAAAGGCTTGAGACAACACCAATAGCTATGAGCCCACATGCCTACTTTCTCATCCTTACACATTTATGATGATCTACATGCATATTGAAGATATTTGCAATTAAAATTTACCAGGCTTTCACAAAAAAATTCTCTACATCAGACAACAAACATCCTTAATTACACAGTTAACTGACTGAGTCTTGCAGAGAATACGAGATCCCACAGTGTATGCTCACTGATTACAAAGGAAAAACAAAAACAAACACTTAACTGGACAGAGCAAAATTCAAAGACTCCCTGCCCCCTCCAAGAGGAGCCTCTCATGCATATATGCTAGGATCATACAAGATATCTGGTAAATGCAGTCACAAAGATGACATTCCAACAGTCCTCCAATCATTCATGTTACAAGGCATAATCAAGGAGATGAATATTTGCCAAAATCTGCATGTTTCCCACTGTCAGGGTGGATGATTTGCATTAGATATAAATCGAGGAGGGGTTTTCTATAGATGTAAAGAGATTTTCATATAGAAGGATTTCTACCAGAATGTGAGCTCCTTGCTTTCTCTATTTCCCAGCACTTGGGCACAGTGCCAAGCATACTAGAAATACTTAATAAACATCTATTAGTTGGACTTGAGTCGAGGGTATTGTTCTCTGGGCACTCCCATCTATGGAAGATATTGTATAATCTAATTGTGCATCCCTCTCTGCCCCACCTCCCATTCCCTGAAAATTGCATGGCCTCAGTAAGACCCATAATTATTCAAGAAGAGCTTGGATTAACAATTGAAACTAGAAAAAGGAAATGGTTGAAAATTTTCTGTTGTCCAGACTGACATACAGCAGGATAGTTAGTCTACTGATTTACTCCATCAAAACACATTGCTGAAGCAGAAATTATAGATAATAATGATATGGCTCAGAATTAAACAGACAAAGACTAGGGTAGATGTGTTTGACAAAATTTACATTTAATGATGCCATGCAGTTTCCTGGTTTGTCAACATAAATATTTTCTGCAAAGATGACAGTGTTACATGTATTGAAATACCAGCATCTCCAAAGACACAAAGCTGCAGATGACCCAAAGGAAATGGAAGGTGGGTCCAAATACACTGCAATGTATTTTCAGTAATGAGTTATGCTCAAGCAATGGTATAAGGGGCATCGCTGAGGAAACATATGGCCAAAAACAGATTTGGGGGGAGGTAGAGTTCATGTGGTGAAAGTGAAAGATAACAGATGGACCTTCCACAGGAACTTACAAAATGTAAGAAATCAGAGGAAAGCCTCCAACACAGAAGGTGAATTCTTGAGGTGAGGCCTCTATGGGATGATGTAAATGAAAACTACCAATTATGAAAGGGTATGGATGGGCAGTAATCTAGAGTGGTGGAAGGAATACTTCTGTCAGAACATAGGTTCACCAAAAGCATTAAAGGAAAAGTGAGAATGAGAATTTGCCCATGGCCAGAGGAACTTTCTACTCTCAGGTTCTGACAGCTGTTGAGGACTGAACCATCACTAAAGGTCTTTTCACTTTCCCTGCATTTATAGGACTTCTCACTAGATAAACTCCCCACATTCACAACGATTAACGAGCTTTTTCCATAAAAAACAAACAAAAAACTACATTCCTTGATAGTATTGGCTTCAGCTAAAAGCCTGGTTACATTTATTATATTTCCCAGCTTCTTTCCTATGTGTCTTCTGATGCTCAGCAAGAGATGTGCTTTGGTTGAAGGCTCTGTCACATTGATTACATTTGTAGGGCTTCTCACCAGTATGGATTCTTTGATGTCGTGTAAGGTTCATATTCTGGCTGAAAGATTTTCCACACTCATTACAGTGATATGGTTTCTCTCCAGTATGAGTTCTCTGATGTCGAGTAAGATTCATACTATGAGTGAAGGCTTTTCCACATTCATTACACTTATAGGGTTTCTCTCCAGTATGAATTCTTTCATGTTGAGTAACTGATGAGCTATTGCTGAAGGCCTTACCACATTCACTACAATTATAGGGTTTTTCTCCAGTATGAATCCTCTCATGCTGAGTAAGAGATGAGCCATTACTGAAAGCTTTTCCACATTCATTACATTTATATAATTTTTCTCCAGTGTGAATTCTTTGATGTCGTGTAAGGTTCATACTCTGGGTGAAGGCTTTTCCACATTCATTACATTTATAGGGTCTCTCTCCAGTATGAATTCTCTGATGTTTAGTAAGACTTCCCTGCTGACTGAAGGCTTGTCCACATTCATGGCATATGCAGAGTTTCTCTCCAGTATGAATTTTCTGATGACGAATAAGGCTTGTGCTCTGGCTGAAGGTTTTTTCACACACATTACATTTATAGGGTTTCTCTCCAGTGTGAATTCTCTGGTGTTGAATAAGAGTTGTATACTGGCTGAAGGTTTTTCCACATTCATTACATTCATAAGGTTTCTCTCCAGTATGAATCCTATTATGTAGAATAAGTGTAGAGCTATTACTGAAGGCTTTACCACATTCATTACACTTATAGATTTTCTCCCCAGTATGAAGTCTCTGATGTTGAGTAAGGTGTATATTTTGGCTGAAGGCTTTTCCACATTTTTTACACTTAAAGGGCTTCTCTCCAGTGTGAATTCTTTGATGTTGGATAAGGCTTCCCTGTTGACTAAAGGCTTGTCCACAATCACCACACCCATATGGTTTCTCTCCAGTATGAATTCTCTGGTGTATACTGCAAGATGAACTGTTGCTGAAGGTCTTCCCACATTCATGACATCTAAAGAATTTTTCTCCAGTATGAACTCTCTGATGTCGGATCAGGTTTGTGCACTGACTGAAGGCTTTTCCACATTCACTACATTTATAAGGCTTTTCACCTGTATGAATTCTCTGATGTCTAATAAGGCTTGTGTACTGACTGAATGATTTCTCACACTCAGAACATTTATAGGATTTCTCTCCAATCTGAATTCTCTGATGTGGAGGAACAGACAAGTTGTTACTCAAAGCTTTCCTACATACATCACAATCACACAGCTTCTCTTCAGTATGACTTCTCTGATGTAGAGTAAGAGTTATGTTATCACTGAAGGTTTTCCCACTTTCATTATATATGTGGAGGTTCTCTCCAATAAGGGCTTTCTGATCTTGGTTAAGGTCTCTCTGGTGGAAAGTTTTCCCAAGTTCATAACATACATAGGATTTCTCTCCATTAAGTATTCTGTGACACTGAATGAAGTCTGAGGGGTAACTTAAGGTAATGCTGCATTCATCACATTGATCAGACTTTTTACTTGAGGTGACCCTATCAAGTTGAATTAGGTCAGAATATTGTCCAAAGCAAAGTTGGTGTGAATCATACTTGGAGGCACTTTTTCTAGCACTCTGTTGTGTTATAAGAATTGAATCTGAACAGAAACTTCTCTCATAATTATTATACTCTTGACCTTTCGGCTCACCAGTTTTCTTGTGGACAAAGGGTACTTGCCTGAAATTTCTCTCCTGGCTTCCCTGCTGCCTCTTAAACCTGCTACTACATTCCCAGGATTCCCTCCAAGGAGCACCCCAGGGACCATGCCAGGTTTCTTGTAATGATTTTTCCACAGCAAAATAAGACTTTGAAATTGTTTCCTTGATCTCATATCTGGACTCCCAATCTGAAAGAAGCAAGAAAATGTAAATGTTCTTTGTTCCATAGTCAGCCATCAATCAATAAGTACTTATGAAGCACCTGCTATGCATCAGACACTCTCCTAATTAATGTGGAGACAAAAGCTACAGACAAGCCCTGCTCTCAAGGAACTCACAGTCTAATGGAGGAGAAAGCATAGAAACAACTATGTATATATTAGATATTTATAGGATACATCAGAAATACACAATTGTGGGAAAGTATTAGAAGTGGGAGGTGGAGAGCAACAATGAAACACCACTTATGGAAGGTCAGATTTGAGACTAGTATTGAAGGACGCCAGGAAAACAAAAAGGCAGAGGTGAAAAAAGAATATTCTAGGGAAGGAAGGTATCAAATGAATGGTAGGCATGGATTTGGGAGACAGAGTATCAAGTTTAAGGAAGAGCAAATAGGCTGAATTGGATATGAAGGGTAAAGGTGAAACAAGAGTCAAGGATGACCCCAAGGTTGTGTTCCTGGGTGACTAGGAAGATGGCAGTGCCAGACTCAGTACACAGGAAAGTGGGGAGGAGAGTGAGGGCTTGGGAAGAAAGAGAATGAGTTCTATGAGTTCAGAAGCCTACAGAACCTCCAGTACAAGATATCTAAGAGGCAGTTAGTGATGTGAGACTTGAGCTCAGGAGAGAAGTTAGGAGCAATGAAAGTGAGCAATGACCCAAAAACCCAGAGAAGAGAGGGTACTGGAGGAGGGGAAGTTCAAAAAGGTCAAGAAGGATGAGCACTGAAAAAAGCCATTTGATTTGGCATTAAGAAGTCCCTAGTGACTCTGAGCTTGAATGATGAGGTCAGAAGCCAGACTCTAGTGAAAGAACAAGGCAGGGAGAGCGGGCACTGATTCTAGGTTTCTCAAGGAATCTGGTTGAGGAGAGGACAGATATAGGATGATAGTCAATCCAAGAAAGCAAAGGCTTTTTAAGGAGGGGGAAGATATGGTTGTGTTCATAGGCAGCAGAGAAGGAGCTAGGGTATGGAGATATTAAAGATTAGGCAGTGGGAAAGTGGAGATCATTAGAGAAAGGGCAATCCCATGGAGAAGTAGGGAAAGATGGGTTCCAGGATGAATGGAGAAAAGTTTCCTTTGGAGAGAGCACCACATCCTCCTGCAAGTAAAGGAGGAGATTGAAGAAGGAGGCATCTTAGTGATGTGAGATGAAGAAGAGGGAAGAAGAGGGAGTTTCTGTGGAATGGCCTCAATTTGTCCTCAGCTGGCAGGGTGGCAGGAAGAGAAGCAACGGGAGCTTTGAGGAAGGATGAAAAGTTTGGAGTCGCTGTGCTGAGTGGGAATGTCGATCCATTCATGAGGTATCAAAAGACTGTTTTGCTGCAAGAAGGGTCCAGTCAAGATTATATAACCTGCATTTGTAGAGCAATCACCCTGATTTTGTGACTTTTTCCATTTGCATTTAGTAGCACATGAATAGTGGTGAAGATTATGGATTGTGGGAGTAATTCAAGATTGGAGTTTAGCAAGGCATGATCTGTGACAGAATCCTGGGAGGTAAGGGATAGTATCGTCTTCATTTTATAGATTTTACAGGTAAAGAATCTGAGGGAGAGGTGAAATAAGTATAACTTAATTAGTGTCATGCAGCTAGTAAGTCTCTGAGGCTAGATTTGAACTCAAGACTTCCTGACTCCCAAATCAATTCCAAAATGCTACCGAGCTGCCTCAGAGAATATATAAAAAGCACTTGCCAAACATTAATATGCCATATAAATGTTATTCTCCACATAGCACTTCCAGGTGTTCATGATTCCTGAAAGACATGCAGATGAGGAGAGGTCCTGCATGACTGGATAAAGATTCATGTCATAGCTACCCAAAAAGGAAGAGAATGGTATCTGCCAACTTTAATCCAGGGACTTTGACTTTTGATTTCCCAAAACTCCAAGATAGAGTGCCTAGCACTCTATCTACTAAGCCATTGGCTTCCTCCTCAGAAGGGAATTTAGGTAGACTGATTTATCTTTAAAGAGTATTTTCTATAGAGTAGTTTGGGTGGAGAACAAATCATGGCATTTAAGAGGATAGAATGGAAACCAAGGACATGGAGAAACGGGACAGAGTGTCTCCACTGGAGAATTCCAGCAAGTAAAGGCAGGATAAAATTGGAAGGAAGTGAGAGGAGACTGAAAGATTTCACTTGTTCGTTTTAAGTGCAGGGCAAATTAGGGATCCTGGCAGATGGAAGAAAAGGACTGAGGATGTAAGACACCAAGCAGACCAATAGGAAATGATTCTGAGAACAATGTCCTTCAAGGGAAGGAGGCAGGAACACAAGGAGAAGCTATACAAGTAAGGAAGCACAAGAGTTTCTCAGAGACAAGAGGTAAGTATAATGGGAAAAAGCCAAGCAAGTTACTGATTCAGGCAAAGACTAAGGATGATGGGGGACCCAACATGATCCAAACAAGCTATAAACAGGATACCAGACACTAAAGGGAATGCACCAGAACCAAAAGACAATGGTCTATGAAAAGGCTTATGTCACAGCCTCAGACATTCTCAACCTATCTGGGGTCATACAGTCAGCACCTCAGATATGCTACTTAACTAAAGAAGTCTCTTTTTAATTTAAAATTTATTTTTTCAAAGGAAGATCTCCTCTCCTTCCCATCTTCCCTTCTAATCCCTGTCCCCCCCCTTTCCCCATACACATTGAGAAAAAAAAACATCTCTGTTACAAAAACTATGTATAGCTAAATAAAATAAACCCCACATTGGGAATATTTTACACTGCATTGCACACATGTGCACAAATATACACATATATTATATATTATAAATAAAATATGTGCATATATTTTATATATGTGTATTACATTTATGTATCATATATAAATATATATGTTTACATATACATATAAATATTCTCAACGTGGGCATTTGCTTCACTTATTATACATGATTTTTATATGTACATGTACAAACATATATAATAAATATTTTCAATGCATGAATTTATATGTGTGTATATAACATTACATTCTAATTCTGCACTATGTGTTTGAGGAGAGGTCTCAGAGATGTCATGCCCCACTCACCCTGTGACCTGTTGTTTGCATTGGCTCTCACCTACCTCAAATTTATCCCCTCACCTGGAAAAATGTTTCCTGCTGCTTCTCTCTCCGGCATCCATGGTGTTTCACTTTGCTCTAATTGGAAGATCACATTTGGTTTGGAAACAGGATGTCCTGCTCATGAGGAAGAAGTAGGA
The DNA here is from genome assembly GCF_028372415.1 of Notamacropus eugenii. Taxonomy (NCBI): domain Eukaryota; kingdom Metazoa; phylum Chordata; class Mammalia; order Diprotodontia; family Macropodidae; genus Notamacropus; species Notamacropus eugenii. The sequence continues at coordinate 20,491,857 of NC_092876.1, forward strand.
AAATTCTGGGAATAGAGAGCCTTCTCCAAAGGGAATTCTCTCTTCCTCCTCCAAGGAAGGTAGACTTGGCAACAATGACACAAGGATGACACCCGGGCAAGCAAAGAAGGGACCCAAGGCTGAGACAGGGTCACAACCAGCACCCAGCAGGTGAGAACCTTTCCCTAAGCATTCTGCTCTGAGCTGCCTTCCCCCAATCCCTTAAGTAATTTCATTCCTTCTCATGGCATCAGTGGTCACCTCTCTTCACATCTCCACATGCTCTTTCCAAGGTCCTCTCCATGTCCCAAGCTCCAAACCCTACAAGATCTCTACCCAAAGCAATGCTACTTCAAACACATCATGTCCAAAGCCAGCACTTAGGACAGTGCCTGAACATACTTAATAAGTGCTTAGTGATGCACTAAATGATGGTCCCTCTCCCACGCTGTTTGTCTGTCTGATTTTATTTCTATTAGTAGCCCTGTGGTTCTCTCAGTGTCTCACATTTGAAACTCTGATATTACTTTGGACTTTTCCCTCTTCTATATCTCAGTTACTAAGTCCTCTCCAGTCCCAAACTGCCATCTCTCCCATTCAATCCTTTTTCTCTATTTCCATGGCCACCTTCTTCATAGAGGCCCTCACTGCAATACTGTAATAATTTCCTGGCAGGCTGTCCTGCCTATCACTTTCTTACTCCTCCAGTTTTGACTCTGCACCAATGTCAGACTCTTTCCTTATGCACAGGACCAGACATATAATTTCTTTACTGAAAATCTTGGATAGTTCCATATTTGCTATTGAGCATAATACAAATTCCCCAGCCTATCATTCAGGGTCCTCTAGATTTTGGCACCAACTTATCTTCCTGACATTATTTCAAATTCCCGTCCATGCACTCTGAACTTGAGATGATGCTCACAATGTCCAGGCTCCACAGTTTGGTTCCTCCATGTCTTTACAGCTCCAACCTGCCCAACATCTACAAATCTTTGATGCTTAACTCAAATGCTACTGCTCCCAGAAGGCTTCATCAAGCATCTGAAGGTAATAACCTTCCATCCCTCAGATG